>NC_138176.1:166623540-167223540 GCF_964165515.1 Mesoplodon bidens
AACAACAACAATAATAGCTAATATTTGAGAGCTTGTGTACCAGCCACTGTGCCCAATACTTTACATGCAGCAGCATCTCACTTAACTTCTTACCATAAACCTACAAGTTAGGTACTATTATTTTCTCCATTTTACAGATGGGGAAACAGCGGCTGAAAGAGTTAAAGTAACTTGTCCAAGGCTACCAGACAGTAAGTTTTAAAACCAGGATTCAAACTCAGGTCTTCTGACTACTGATCAGGGACTCTTAACCAGGACCTATCCAGCCTCCATAAATTAAAGTCTGCAGAGAGCCTTCTCTGTGTATAAATAGAGGCAACAGTTCCTACCAAGATCTGGTTTATAGTCACAGAACTGTCCTCCTAATTCCACTATTTTGATCATTTTACGTATGGAGAGAACATGTGCTTGAATCCAGACCTACTTGTCGAAGAACAGATTTTAAAAGGAAACAAAACATAAGGCTATGCCAACAGAGGCTGGCTTGAAATTAACTCTCACACTGATATAAAGAAAGTTAATTAGTTCAATCCAGCTGATGTCTGATTTTATTAAATGTTAGAAATTAAATGAAGGTTTTAAAATAAATAAATCAAAGAAAACATTTCCTGTCTACCCCAACCCCTCAATTTTTTCCCTCTGGATCGTGTGTTAATTGGAGGGTTTCCAAAGGGAGGGATAGAACGTTTCTTAACATCCAGTTCTTGAGAGTCCAGTAACGTATTTTCCACATAATAGATATAAATAATGAACACAGGGCCACATTAATTTTAATTCCCGTTAAATATGGTTTCTGGGTTGAGTTTATTTGTAACACATTCCTTCTCTGTGCTATTTCACTCCTCCCCACCATGTCACTATTTGGCTTGAAATTTCACAATATGGAAATGAAAAAAACCAAACCTGATCCTAATTATCTCCTGCAGGATCGTAAAAATAACATTAATAAAATGTGGTAAATATCAGAGCTGATCATTACCAGGCCCGATTGCCAGAAAATGAAATGCAGCAGCATCCCAAAGCAGGAAGGATTAAAGCAAGCCCGCCACCATGAAACACACACACATTAGCATATTTGCTCTGTAAGCAGATTTAACGGTAATAATAAAGTTGTCTTTCATCTGAACTGGACAAAAATTTCAAATGTGCATGGATATGCACAGAATCCCTGGCATCTGTGTGTACACTGCTTTCTATTTTTCAAAGCAGTGTCACATCCACTATTTCATTTTTGTATCCCCATCACCCTCACACAGAGGTACAACAGGTCTCATTCCAGCAGACAACTGGGGTTGAAAGAAAGGAGAAAGATGCGACCTTCCTGGATTGACCTCATGAGTCAGCAAACTGAGGTTGGAACCCAAGGCTTCTGGTACCTGGCTCTATGACCTCCTCATTAAAATTACCTTTCTTTTGGATAAACCACACAGGCACAGTGACAAGGACTTCTTAGTTATGGTATGAAAGGTAAAAGACAAAGCATCATTAGTAAGAAGAAGAGGTAAATAAGATGTCTTACCAGGGACTGAAGGACAGACAAAGTAGATGTTAACCAGTAGCTGACATGGGAAACACGCAGTATTCTCTGCACAGCCTTGTTCTATGACAAGGGTTACAAACACATTCATACAGGTAGGACAGCTTTAAAAAGTGTACTAGGTAATGTCAGAGGCAGAGGAACTTGACTGGCCAGTGTGTGACGCTACATCTGTATTACTTTATTCATATAAATAAGACCCTAAATACCAGGATGTCAAAGTCAAAGGTAAACTTCAGTTCCTGCTACAGAATGTCCAATACATAAAATATTACTATACTTAAGGAAATTCAAGTACATTATCAACTATTGACAGGTACTTATGGCTGTAAGAAGATGAGCAAAAGGCATTAGCCTAAATAAATTAGTAGATATAACAGCATGTCAGCTGGGCTCTAATGAAATAATTCCCTAATTGGTCTTCCCTGAACCCCACAGCAGTCTCCATTAGGTCTTCATGTACAATCCATACATCAATAACAGGGTGTTTCTATATCTAGGTCCCTGGACCAGCCACTTTGCTGGCCACTAGTGTCCCTTAGGAAACTGGAATAAATGGGGGGAAATTTGAAATTTGGAGAAAACAGAAGTCACATTATTGCACAAGGAATAGTATTAAAAAAATGTGAGCCCAGGGCCTGAGACAGTTCTTTCATCAATAAACATCAGTTTGAGTGAATGTATTTTTCTGAAGGTATAGGATGCAGACTGGAAGACAGAAGGGCCTTACAAAACCATTGGAATTAGCTACTTAGCTACTCATCTAGGACAGAAACTAGTTTATCATTTGTGTTTAAAAAACTGGCTGGGGGGCTTCCCTGGTGGCGCAGTGGTTGAGAATCTGCCTGCTAATGCAGGGGACACGGGTTCGAGCCCTGGTCTGGGAAGGTCCCACATGCCACAGAGTGACTGGGCCCGTGAGCCACAGCTACTGAGCCTGCGCGTCTGGAGCCTGTGCTCCGCAACGAGAGAGGCCGCGATAGTGAAAGGCCCGCGCACCGCGATGAAGAGTGGCCCCCACTTGCCACAACTAGAGAAAGCCCTCGCACAGAAATGAAGACCCAACACAGCAAAAATAAATAAATAAATTTAAAAGAAAAGAAGAAAAGCCAAATTCTAAAAAAAAAAAAAAAAAACTGGCTGGGCAATCTCACTCCTGGGCATATGTCTGGAGAAAACCATAATTCAAAAAGATATATGCACCCCAACGTTCACTGCAGCACTAATCACAATAGCCAAGACATAGAAACAACCTAAATGTCCACTGACAGATGAATGGATAAAGAAGATGTGGTATATATATATATACAATGGAATACTACTCAGCCATAAAAAAATGAGATAATGCCATTTGCAGCAACACGGATAGACCTAGAGATTATCATACTGAGTGAACGTTAAGTCATAAAGAGAAAGATAAATACCATATGATATCACTTATATGTGGAATCTAAAATATGACCCAAATGAATTTATCTACAAAACAGAAACAGACTCACAGACATAGAGAACAGACTTGCGGTTGCCAAGGGGAAGGGTTGGACTGGGAGTTTGGGACTAGCAGATGTAAACTATTATATATAGAATGGATAAACAACAAGGTCCTACTGTGTAGCACAGGGAACTATATTCAATATCCTGTGATACACCGAAATGGAAAAGAATGTGAAAAAGAATATATAAATGTATAACTGAATCACCTTGCTGTGCAGCAGAAATTAACACAACGTTGTAAGTCAACTATACTTCAATAAAAGAAACTGAAACAAAAAATAGAAGAAAACAGAATCCCAGAAGAAAAAAAAACAGAAACAAAAAAACTGGCTGGGGATCTACATCCCTGTAGACAGGCCACATGCCTGGGGTGGTGCCCTTGGACAAGTGTTGCCCATACCATGTTGACATTTCAGAATTCTGATCTTGACAATCAAATAGTCCAGTGGGTCTCAAACTTCAGCGTAAAACAGAACCGCCTGGAGGGCTTGAGAAAACACTAACTTCTGAGCCTCACCTCTAGAGTTTCTGATTCAGTATGCCTGGAGTGGGGCTGAAGAATCTGCATTTTAACAAGTTCCTGGGTGATCCTGATGCTGCTGGTCTGGGGACCCCACTTGGAGAACTACTGCTCTAGCCCAACACCCTCATTTTAGAGGGGCAGAAACCCAGACCCAGAGGAGGGAAGTGATTTGCTCTCGGGGCCAGTCTTCACTGGCTCACTTCCAAGTGCCTGATGAATCCTTTTTGTTACCAGTTGAATTATATCCCCCACCAAATTCAGAGTTCAAAGTCCTAATCTCCAGGACCCTCAAAATGTAATCTTATTTGGAAATAGGGTCGCTGCAGATGTCATTCGTTAAGATGAGGGATTAGGGTCGGTCCTACCCCAATATGACTGGTGTCCTTATAAAAAGGGGAAATTTGGGGGCTTCCCTGGTGGCGCAGTGGTTGAGAGTCCGCCTGCCGATGCAGGGGACACGGGTTCGTGCCCCTATCCCGGAAGATCCCACATGCCGCGCAGCGGCTGGGCCCGCGAGCCATGGCCGCGGAGCCTGTGTGTCCGGAGCCTGTGCTCCGCAACGGGAGAGGCCACAGCAGTGAGAGGCCCGCGTACAGCAAAAAAAAAAAAAAAAAAAAAAAAAAAGGGGAAATTTGGAAACAGACTTGCAACACAGAGAGAATGCCATGTGAACATGAATGCAGAGATTGGGGAGATGCATCTACCAGCCAAAGCATGCCAAAGATTGCTGGCAAACCATCAGAATCTAGGGGAGAGGCAGGTAACAGATTCTCCCTCACAATCCTCAGAGGAACCAACACTGTCCACACCTTGATCCTGAACTTCTCTCCTCCGGAACTGTGAGAAAATAAATTTTTGTTGTTTGCGTCACCCAGTTTGGGGTCCTTTGTTAAGGCAGCCCTGTCAAACCAACACTTTTTTATAGGAGACCATCAGAGGGAAGTCCCAAGGCTCACCTGAGAGGATGTTATGAAGGAGTCCCCGTCCTGTCTCTCTTCCGCTTCCAAGGAGGATTCTCTACACCCCTCAAGTGAGGACCAGGGGCTCTCTTGTGTGACCAAGTCTGTGCCCAAGACTCAGCTCTAACAGGGGTGGACTCTGCACTAACCTCTCACTCAAGCCATGTGGGGAGAGGTCTCACGGACCCTTCAACACGTTCACACTCTGACCCAGCATTTCTATTTCTAGGGCTTCAAACTAAAGAAACCCAAACCCATACAGGGGGGAATACATGTACCTGTGAAGTGAACAATAGTGAAACAAGATGAAACAAAACCTTGCTCCAAGGAGATTATGTAGTCATTAAAGTACTTTTCATTAGGAGTATATAATTATATGGAGAACACACATGCTATAAAATCAAGTAAAAAGTCGAGATATAAAATACTGTATATATTTAAAAAGTCAAATAATACTGGAAAGAAATACATCAAAATATTAAGAGTTTTTAATTTGGGGGCTGGCAAGACTACTGGAACTATTTTTCTTCTCTCTACTTTGCCTTTTCTTTAAAAAGCATCAATTATTTTCATAAGCGAGAAGGTACCTTAGGGATGGGTGAACCACTTCCCAAGATTCACAGTTTTCATTTTTCATCTTGCTCCCATGTTTCTTTGCATCCTCACACAACGACATCACCGAAAATCTGCCAAAGGTTTGACAATCTGCCCCTACAAGAAGGAAGGTCCTTTTCAGTTTGGAGACTAGGTTTATTAAAAACCACTTTCTTCTCCATTATAGAAACCTCCAGTTAGAAGGATTGTGAAATTCTACAAAATTCTCCCTTTTCTGTCCCTGGTGACTGAGGTAAATTTCTGTCTTCAAATCTCTCCAAGTGGTTCTCCCATGAAGAACAATACCCACATTTATCATCCTTGTCTCTTCAGCTGCTTTCTTTTCTGTAAACAGTTTTGTTTTTGTTTTGGGGGGGTTTGGTTGTTTTAACATCACTGCTGTACTACCCAAAATTCAGTAGCTGGGGTTCGACTTGGTTAGAACATGTCCTCTTTTAAATATGACTATCCATGGGAAATTTGAGTGGTCAGGTGTTCACACTTTAGTATGAATTAGATTCAGAGCTCTGTTTTCCTCCTACTACCTAGCTGAGATAATTAAACTGAAGAAACAAAGTTTTGAAGGGATGATGAATGAAAGTGAGTTTGCAGTATGTGGGCATTTGTGAAAAGAGGTCACTGGCCAGGACAGGGCATTGGGCATTTGAGAAATACAATAGCAGAGAAGAGGAAGGAGGGAAGATGGTGACGGGGATGTAGCAAAGGTAAACTAAACCTAAACCTGAGTCAGAGTTCGGAGGCATGGCCCCACTTGAGTAGCCTTAAATCCCACCCACCCACCCACCCCCTTTTTTTTTTTTGAAAAAGGAGAATTTCTGCTATAGTTTGTAACTAATGTTCAAAGTAAACAGAAGCACCTTGACTGTGTTTAAATTACGTGCAAAACAAACGCTCTTAAACAGGCAGGGTTTTGAGATTCCTTTGGTACTGAATACTGATCATTAACAAGTTGGATGTGAGTTGAATGATGTTAGTCATTTCACATGTATAAGCAAATGTGTGAAAGGCATATATATACATACACGTGTGGGTGTGTTTAAGTGTGTAAGTAATAGGTTTTCATAATTACTTAGCTGAGTTCTTAACCTGACAAAGAATTCAGAGGGCAAGGGTAGCAAACTCGCTTGAAATATATGCAAAAAATGTGCACGTGCATTCCCGTTTCTGGGCAGAGGGTCCATGGCTTTGACCATATTCCCAGGGGCAGGAGTTACCGTGGTGGGGATGGATGTTCTGACTCAAACTGTCATGTTGCACACCCCAGCTGCTCACACAGGAGGTGCCCCACAACGAGCAGGAAAACTTAACCGTGCTGGCCAGAACACAGAACTCCCCAACACAGGGTGATGCTGCAGGAGGTCTGCCACTGCAGGGACCTGCTCCTCGTTTCCAGCCAGTTCCTCCAGGGAGAGTGGGGAAATGGGGCAGGGCGGGGCTTCTGACTGGGTTTTCTCAAAGACCCTTTTGATCCCAAGGAAGCAAACAAGTTGCTGATATTCTCAGATTTTCCACTGACCCCCTGAAGACAGATCTGTTCTCTCCAAATGTGCTCCCAGCTCTACAATCAAGTGGCAAGTTCCACTTCCCTCCTACATGTTTCTTGTTTCATAAAACTTCAGCTATCCAAACATTTTTTAAAAGTAAAAAACCCTCCGTATTTTAGAGAAATCAGGCTAGTCTTTTTAACTTGAATTCCCTGGGGGTGCTACGGGCTCAGACACATTTTCTATCTCCAGGGGAAGGCAACAGTCACTGATGTGCAAAACGATAAGCCAAAACCAACACAAAGGCCTGCGATGATAAACTCATTCTTGTGAATTTTCTAAGGGAGGAATATGAGCAAACACATTTTATAATGTTTCCAACAAGGTAACCGGAAAATTGAATTGACCAGAATCCCCCACTCACAAAGCATCCCAGTTAAAAATGGCACACCTAGTTATAGACCCATTCAATTCGGCTTCATTTAACGTTTGCTCACAGCAAAGGGAAGGTGTGACAAAGAGAGTCAGGCTCTGCGGTGAGCAAGAAACCAAGGTGTCCCTCACACAGCCCTCAGGACCGACGCCCACCCCCTGCCCTCCTCCTCCCCACCCTCCCCTCGCATCAGCACCAGCCGCAGCCCTAAAAATGCATTTCCGGCGCCAGTATCATCTTCAGCAAGGTGCACAGGCTCCAGTTTTCAGTTTATAAACCTGTAACTCGGATCCCATCTCCTTTTTGCCCTCTGCACAAGCCCATAAACATCCCCGGCTCTGGCTCATGACGGGTTCTTTCCTCTAATGGAAGCTCCCTCCTGGATATCCCAAAAGAGAAAGATGTGTCTGGTAAGTGGGAGAGGTCAAACCCGAGCACGGCTATTTATTACATATACTGCGACCAGATGGATCTAACTCATCCATCAAAGCCCTCGTCATCCTCATCACATTAGCTTCTTATAAAAGCCTCCTGCTCTTTCCCCTTGCAGGCCAGCTCTTCCACTTCTCTCCTCCTCCTCTCTCTCTCTCTCTCTCCCTCTCATTCTCTTCCCTCTCGTGCGCTTTCAGGAAAATGAACCCTCTGTAACTCCATTGCTGTTCTCCTTAAATCATGGCTACCCATCACTCCGTGGCTATTTTTAAACTTTACTTTTTATCAATACTCATCCTGTAGCTCAGGGAGATATTAAAACTGTACTGGGGCAAGGAAGGGCGTTTCTGACACTTGCTCCCTCATTCATCAGTTCCTCATAGGCCCGCTGGTGACAATGAAAAGATTTCACAATACCGTGCAGCAGAAACTCATTCTCCTGCTCATCTATCATGCTCAACCTAGCAGCAGTGCTACTGACCTAATCTGCAATGCCTCGGTACTCACTGGAGATTTCTTAAAGGCACCCTTCATTGTTGTCCGTAACAAAGAAGAGGTCTGGGCCATTCGATAAGGAGGCTAAATGGTGCACAGATTAATGAAATATTCCTCCATCTCCCCGAGTCCTGGGTTCAAAGACTGCGTGGCGGGTGTAGCCAAGCGTCCTCTCACGGGCTGAACTCAGCACAGCCCACTCATGGTTCAGCTAAAAATGTTCAGATACAAAGAACATGGCCTGGGGCACAAAAGAAAGAAGGCCCCCCAAACTGTGGGTGCCGTCCTGGATCCCTTTCTTCCCTCATTCAATGATGTGTTCCTTCCTTTAGAAAACATTTCTTAAATACCTATTACGGACTAAGTTCTAGGATAAACATTGGGGTCATAAAGGTGAGAGGTATAAATGCTGGCTACAAAGGGCTCACTGCTGAGTGAAAGGGCAGGCAAAAAAGCAAACTGCTAACTGTCCCCAAAACACTCTCTGCCTTCTCCCTTTCAGTAGCAGAATTCCCCCTGAATTGCAGGATACATGGCAGTCCAGCTAGAGCCTACATCTCCCAGCGACCCTTCAGCTCTGTGCTGCTGTGTGACTAAGATCAAGCCAGCAGCCTATCAGTAACGTGTTGTGTGCAAAGGTGATGTCATATCCTGCAGGAGGAAGCTGGCTATGCCTCCCTTCTTCCCATGGAATAGAGCACATCATGTTGCTGGTGCGCCAGCTCTGGCCATGAAGACAAGGACAACTGGTTAAAGAACGGCAGAGCAACCAGGAAGGAGGAGCCTGGGGCCCTGAATGACCTCAGGGAGCAGAAAGACTGGCAGTATTAGATGACTCTGAACTGGCTATGGCAGTGACCCAAGCCCTGGTGGCTGAGTCGAGACTTATGTGAAGAAAGGGGACTCAGACATCCACAATTTCCACTGTGACCTTCAGATGATGAAGCCCAGAGAGGAAAAGGGCCACCTCTAAGGTTCTTAAGTGTTCTGCAGCTGACATCAACCCATTTAAATGCCCAGGATGAGGACAAACAAGAGGCAATGCTGAGACCCCACCAGACAAACACAGTAAGAACTCCTGATTTATTTCAGTTTACAAACCATTTACCCCTTACCCTCCAGCTGTTCCTTGCTAAACCAAACAAACTCCACTCCAGAATGTTGCAGTTCCTACTAGATCACAGTGATCATTCTGCTGGCTACTCACATCGTCTTTAAACTAGTCCTATTTCAGATTTCTGTCCTCTCCCTGGAATGAAAATGTAAGCTCCCTGAGGGTCAAGACCACATCTTCAGCTTCTCTCCTGTGCAGAGCTCAGCAAGCCACAGGCACTCAAAACACAGAAGCCAACTTACAAAGAAATGGGAAACCAAAGCAATGCAATGAAGGAGGCACTGTGCAAATTTTGTAGAAATAAAACACGTGTGCTGCAATCAACATTTGAGGTACTATGGTTCGGTGCTCTCATTACACAGATGTAGAAACAGAGAACCACAAGGCAGGTGAATGCTTACACTGAGGTCTCACTGCTAGTTAATGGCAAATATGCTACAAATAGATGGTCTCGTGTATTCTTTTTGCTATAGCAGAATACCAAGTTAGGTCATATTACACAAATACCCGAGGCACCTACTCCAAACACTTTTGGTCCTAATCCTCACCTCTCAACCCACTCGTGTCTGACCACAAATTCCAGCTGAGAGCCCAGGGGCATGTGAGGTGGTAGAGAGCAGCCATCTGTGGAGTGGAGAGGCTGAGGCACACGACTAGCATAGTTTTAATCTAGGTCAGGCTCGTGACCCATTCTCCTGGATTCTAATCTAGAGGCACCTTAGCAACTGTGGATTTAAAAAGGCACCAATTACTCTAGCCAATCACCATGCCAAAACTCCAATTTCCACTTCTTCAAGTAAAATATTCCTACTTTATAAGATAACTAATGTGTAATATATAAAAATGTTTTATTTAAAATTACTTGAATCTAATATGCCATTAATCTTAATATTCCACGATTTTATATACCACTGAGAAAAACAAAGCTATTAAACTGAAACATAACGCTTTCCAATCACTTTGAATTTTTATATTAAAGTAATTCTTTTAGACTAAGTTAGACATAGATTTTTATCACTGCCTGTCATGGGATATACCTTGGCTTCTCGCCACAAAAGTGGATGCATGATTACAATCTTAGGACTGCATTCACCCGCCCCAGCCCTCAGCTGGGTTCTACATTCAGGGTATCACAAAGCCAAGATCAAGGTGTTGGTCAGGGTGGCTTCTTATCCAGCAGCGCCAGGAAAAAAAGCACCTTCCGAGATCATTCAGGTTACAGGCAAAATCCAGATCCTTGCAGCTATAGACCTGATGTCTCTGATTCCTTCCTGGCTGCCTGCTGGGCCTCGCTTTCTGCTTCTAGGATCTGCCTGGATACCTTCTCACACGAGCCTCTCCATCATCGAGGCAGCTACGGTGTGTCAAATCCCTCTCCTGCTTCAAATATCTGTGAGGTCTTCTTCTTTCACTAGCTAAAGAGAGGTCTGTGCTTTTAAGGACCATGTGATTAGATTAGGCCCACCTGGAGAATCTCCCATTTTTAGGGTCTACTGTGCATTATACCCTAACATGATCATGGCAGTGAGATCACATTCGCCATTCTCAGGGCTAGGGGGGCGAGGGATCTTTGGGGGCCATTTTTAGAACCCTGCCTGCCACACTAGCCCCCCTGTGAACTATGGGAGTGACACAAGTAGCCTTCCGGTAAAATCCTTTATTACCTTAAGCTAGATCAAGTTGGATTTCTGAGCGCTAATATACTATGATATTAAGTAGAGCTAGAGACTGACAGTATCAAGAATGACCTGACTCGTTTGGACCAATGGGTAGCAGAGATCGTAATTCTTAAATTAATCTAAATAGAGCTAATTCCAATTCCGCTTGGGAACAGAAGCTTTTCAGGAACTAAATGAACAACAGTGAAAATGCAGGAAGTGTCCAGCAGTGTCTCAAAAATCTGAACAGGAAGCTGGATGTTGCCCACCCACCCTCATACAGGGCTGGCAGAGCCAAGAGCCCAGAACCCCCAAAAGATAATTTTCTTAAAAAAAACAATTCCCCAAGATCCATGTTTTACATTCTACACATAACGGGGGGAAGGAACCGTCCAAGCCTCTTGTCAGGGTATCTGCCTCAGATTATCCTAATTGAATTGGGGTAAAATGACCTTCCACCATCAGATACACTTAGTGAAGCCCCCAATCACCAAGTCTCCCTCACTCATCTGATCTCCCCAAAACCGTTCCAATATTCTTTGTCACGTGTGATCAGACAGACAGAGCAAAAGATAGGAGACAGAGAAAAAAAGGAGAACACAAACATAGCTGAAGAAAACCATTTTAGAATTCCTCTTCAACACTTATCTCCAAAATGGCCCATTTGATTCATGAACATCTCTAATGTATATCATCAGTGACTGAAGGAGTTTTTTTATATGATTTTTGACAATTTAACAAGTCCTCCTGACAAATTAAATGGTTGTGTTGACAACTTAACTGTACTGCCAATCAATATTTTCAATTACTTTCATTGTCATTCAGAAAAAATACAACACGAGGTCACACAGTGGTAAAACCAAGGAAAAAAATAAAATGAGAGCAATTGGTGGGATGGGGGCGGGAGGCAGAGAAGCAGCCAACTTTAAGGCATGACACAGTATCCTCCACGGTGGGCGTGGGGACCCCAGGGTTTCTGAGACGTCTAGAAAATGGCACTTCCCTTGGGGTGACTCTCTCGGGCTCTACAATGAAGATTCCTCCATTCCTACAAGCTACTGAAAAGTCATTAGATTTGAGCCACAGACACACAGCATTTTATTAAGAGTCGCTCCTTTTAGGAATTTGCCAAGCTGCCACCACCGCATCCTCAGTCTCTGGGAAAGGCCCTCCAGGACCACAGGTTACGCTTCTCAGCCTTTTGCAGGGCCGATTGGTCAGTCTGAAAAATTCAAGTCTGAGAACACCGAGGCAGAGGTCAACCTTCTTAAGCTTTTCAAAAGGGTAGCAGCAAATCAATATTTTCAAATGTGTGTTTATCATGCGGGAAGAGAGGTCACCCATGGAGAGCAGAACACACACACAGACATCTTCCCGGTTTTCACTGTCCAGAGAGTAGAAATGGAAAAAGATGATCTGGGGGTCAAAGGCAGATTTCAAGAATGATGATTTTTTTTTTTTTAATGCTCGCTCAAAGTAAAGAATTTAAAAAGGATTCTTCAGTGATGAGCACCAGCTCTTGAGTCAAGGAGGATGCTGGGGCAGCATCCCAGGGCCTTGTGACTTCTGGCCTCTCCATCTCTAGAGGTTGCCCGAACTCGAGAAAAGAACATACATCTCTCGTCTCTCCAGGTTTGCCTCCTCTGAGTAGCTGCCTGGGCTGTTTCTCCCCCTGCCACAGGCTATCCTCTCAGGGGCCCTTAGACACCCCCCCTCCTCCAGGAAGCTTTCTCTGATTGCACTGGCCCTGCATGCTCTCTCACTTTCCAAGCTCCCCTGATAACTTACTGTCTTCACCCCCCGACACACACACACACACACACACACACATTTAGCTCTGAATCCTTTAGTGTCTTGTATTATTTTCTAAATGTTCCACATACTAAGTGCTTTACAAATATTGACTTAATCTCCTTTGTGAACAGTTAAGTACCCTTGGGAAAGGACAATGTCAGCCTTCTCAGGACCTCTCACCAGAACAGAACCACGGATGGCAGGAAAGTCTTGCTTCCAGACCTGACTCAAATGATCGGTAGCAGCTGCCAGGACTGACTTTCTGAGCCAAATTCACAACCATATCAGAGGATGCGGAGACCAAGTGCTGGTGTCTGCCTCGGGTGTGGAATCAGGAAGTCATGATCTATGTGTACTTCCCCGTATTTCTGGAGAAAATGCTGATATGTGTACAGTGGGTTCTCTAATAATAATAATAATAATAATAAAAACCTAACTTAAAGAATTAAGTCATTTACCAGGCATTAGCAATAAACTACTCAGGAGTTGTGAGTCTATCATCAAACTCTAACTTCATTCACTCACTCACTACATGTGACTGAGCGATCACTGTGCAAAGGGCAGTCCCAGGTGGCAGAGAGACAAGGAGAGCGAGACCTGGCCCTGGCCCTGGCCCTCGAGGGGCTACCAGCCAGAAGCAACAGAGACATGAGTGCACAGTGAACAGCATTAGTAGTAATAATACAGCAAGCGGTTCCCAAAGAGGACGTCTTTCTAATCAGGGTAAATAGCAAGCACTTCTTGGGGATGATGGCACTGATGTGGGTCCTTGAATGCTAAGAGAATGTAATGGGCAGGGACGAGAGGAATGAACATTTCAGAACAAACGGAATTCCAACTTAGCCCTCAAGGAGGGTACAGTCTGGAGGAAAAGAGGGGGCAAGTCTGAACAGGTAGGAAGTCGTAGGATATAAACAGTGCACTGCTGTCAGAGACCCATCAATGTCCTAGAAAGAAAAGTGCGGAATCAATGAGTACGACATGTTCAAGGGAAGGGAAGGTGAAGGCACAACTAGCTAAGGTGCCGTTATAAAGGTCGAGGGAGGATCTGATTAGAGCCTTGACGAGCGCAGTGGCTACAGAGAGGGAAAGAAGGGGAGGGCTGTGATGACTCTATTGGCAAAGGATGATGAGTGCTTGGTGACTGGACAGATGCAAGGAATGAGGACGGGTGATAAGCCCAGCCGCCAAAGGTTAAGGTCATCCATACACGTGGGCACATGGCCGAACAAAGAGGGCAACATCTGGTTCCTCTTAGAAATCCTGGCATCTTGACAAAGGCTCTTCTAGATTCCCACCTCTAGACACCAGGATGATTCAGGAGACTCTCTCCTGCAAAGCTGAAGGACCTAGAGTTCCCTAAGCTTTCAGGAAGAGTATTCCTGTTGCCAAGAAAAAGTTATGACGCCAATATTTCACTTGATAGTACCCACACTTCTCTCCCCCTTTCCAAATCTTGGGGGAAGTTAGAAACTCTCCAAAATGCAGAAGAAAAAGGAGGTGAACTGCTACTCTCAGCACACAGCAACTGCAGGTCAGAAGACTCAGTTCCTCAGAAATTAAGCTTCCCTGTAGGTGAATACTGACACCTCCAAAGCCCACCAAGTCACTGAGGCAGAACATCTCAACTTCTAAATCCAGGTCTCCAAAGGGAGAATAACAACAGTGGGCTTTTCAGGGGCCTATCATTACAACGGCCCGAGGATGAGAGAGGAAGGACAAGAGGACGGCTCTATTCCACTGTCCCTGCTCCTTCCAGAGACTTCTCAAATTATACCCCATGGGCTGCCCCCTCCCCTGTCTTCCAGGAGAACTGTGTGTGCCCATCATCCTCCCAAGTCCAGAACCTGCCCACTGCTCTGTGAAGCACGTTTCTATCCCTTGGGATGCTCCGAGCTTGTTCCTATCCTGTTAAGACTTTTACTGAGAAGCCCTTGAGGCTCAAACATTACAAAGTATTGTCTAAGCAATCACTTGATTGCACAGTGTGAAGAAAAATTGACAAGCCACGTGATGGGAGGCCCAGATTCACGTATTCTCAGGAGAGGTGCCTAACAAAACAATGTCCCACTGATGAGAAACCTCTTTTGCAAGTGGCTGTCTGCCTCTGGTATTGCATGACACCACACTGCTCCTATACACACATACATACATACACACACACACACACACACACACACACTCTCTCTCTCTCTCTCTCTCTCTCTCTCTCTCTCTCTCTCTCTCTCATCTCCCATTATCTCTTTGTAGAGTGAACAAACATTCCCTCAGTCCTCATGCAAGTATACTGCTAGCATTAAACAAAAAAAAAAAGAGAGAATACTCTGGTACATTTCCATCAAAATACACACACACACACATTTTACAAAAAAACCCAAAAAACAAAAAACTGGAACCGACATTTATGCAGGGTAAAACAGGGTTCTTAAAGCCAGTCCTGTACTTGTGTTACTGAAAAACCAATGGCTTTGGCTCAGTTCTGTTAACCATCAGCAATTATCTTCCTGTCAAAGCTAAAGGTAACAAATTTCCCCATATCCAGCAAGGCTATATCACCAACCGGACACCAACATCATCTGACGGCAAGTAAATCACCACAGCAGCCATGGGCCCTGACAGACAAATGTTCTGTCTCAGAAAATCCTGGCCTATCACTCAGAAGGGGAAAAACGTTCTCCCGGCTGGTCTCACAAAGAAGAGATTAAATGCCGCAGATTCGGTGAGTACAGTAGAAAGCAAATCCTAAATATGAGAATTATTAATGGACTTTACACCAGGCTTTTTAATCTGTTGCCAACATACGCTCATCTATTTTACCTTGGTCTGCCTTGTTTCCTGATGGACGTAACAGGCAGGAACAGTGCATTATCCCAGCCTTAATCAGAGCCAACAGCACAAGAACAATGTCTAGCGACCCATCAAATGGGGACGACTCTAGCAATAGCTGTTTTTTTATAATGAAGACTGTGTAACAAAAGATAGCACTAATATGTCCTGTCCTTATACTTAACAATAACATTCATTTCATGATATGCTACATAATGGGGATATCAGTTCCTAACCTGCTTGGGGAAAAAAAATACTGCATTATCACAGGGCAGTTGAAACCTGGCTGGAATTCCCTGATAATCTATGGGTAGAAGCAGCATTTCCCTGCAAAGGACATAGAATGCTGTTGTCAGACTCTAACAGCCAGTCTACGACTTAAGAGAAGCCACCTTTAACCCTCACAATCATCAAGCACTACATGTGGGGCTGGAGTCACTTAATTTTCACAAATCATGAAGGAGATCTTTACACTCCTATTTTAAAGATGAGA
The DNA here is from genome assembly GCF_964165515.1 of Mesoplodon bidens. NCBI lineage: Eukaryota > Metazoa > Chordata > Mammalia > Artiodactyla > Ziphiidae > Mesoplodon > Mesoplodon bidens. The sequence continues at coordinate 166,639,398 of NC_138176.1, forward strand.
AACCTAGAAACCAAAGAACTTAAGTCCAAGGTCACCAGCTAAAGAGGAGTGGACCTGAGACTCAGAGTCAGGCTCATGAGCACTGAAGGCCACTTCACTTTCCACTGCACCACAGCAGCCAGTGATGGGGTCCAGCCTCCCTCACTGTGCCCTCCAGCCCCATCTGGAACATCACTGTCAAGGTGGCTGCCTGGAGTAAGGTTTGTCAACTGGGATGGGGAAAGGGACAAGCTCAGAAGCCCACACAGTCCTAGGACCTCTGATCTGAGCTCATTAGTATCACATTGCAGTCACCTGAGCCAACCTGCCCCACCCCCACCCCAAGTCAATAATCGCCCAAAGCAAAAGCCTAGGTGGCGTGGGCTGTATGTCAAATCCTAAGTGTTAGCTCGAGCCATATGAAACTGCCATTTTGTAGGTCAAAACTGGTTAAACGTTGGCAATTTCCACATTGTTCAAACTAGTACAACACGAGAATTAAGAACAGAAGAAGATGGGGCAAATTATCCACCTTAGAGGGAGAGGATTTTTACCCCAGAGAAAATGTTCTGCCTTAATTTCATGTCAAAGTTAAACTGCTGCAGTAAGATGAAGAAAAGTGATGGACAAGGGGAAGAGGGGTCTAGAAAACAGAGTTCTTGGTGTATCTTTGCCCCAAATGGCTATATGGTTTCAGGTAACCTGCCCTCTCCTCTCCCCCTCAGTGTCCTCCTCTGTGACATGAAGGTGTTGAACCACAAGTCCTGAAGAGTTTCTCCCAGTTCTGAAATGTTATCATGCTAGTGCTCTGTGGCTGACATCAGATGTTGTCCTGAGAGTGGATGCTTGGCTAAGGAGAGTGACAGCATAAGGAAATGAGAAGCCTGCCCACGGCAGGAGGGAACCCCCGAAGAAGATGAAAGGAGCCCAGGAAAAGGAAATTGGAGTTTCAAGACAAAGTTACTAAAGTTATAAAATTGGAAAGGACCAGACCTGGAAGCCCAAATACTTCATGGCTCCACCTGCCTACTTGTTGAGCACACAAAGCTCAACAAAAAATGGAGATGGGCAGTCTGAACCATATTTTTCTCATCAGACTCCTCTAAGAGGTTCAGAGACCTTTAACATACTCACAAATCAAACGCCAGCAGCCGAATGAATCTGGCATTATCCTTCTCAGGATTTATGGCTGATGTACCAATTCCTTGTCTGGTCCTAAATCTGCCATTTTTGAGGGAAGTATCCCAAGGCCCCAGGTGCAGCCACATGTTCCATGTCTGTCTGCACAGGGGCGCAATGACATTTGGTGACAGGGGAGAGGTCAGAAAAAAGTTCTCCAGCATGACAGTGCTTTGGATTAGAACATCAAACAGCTCACATGGGCCTGGGGATGAATTGGCAACCTTAAAGATAAGGAAGATCTGAGGAGAGCCGGATTCAGCCCATCAGTCTACCTGTCTTCTCTGTGCCAAAAACACTTAGTGGGCCAAGTGGAAGAGGAGAAAGCAGGCCCATAATCACCTGCAATAGTGCTCCTTTCTCCAGCTGGCTCTACTGCTTCCCTGTATTCTGCAAGAGTTACTCTCCGATATCTCCCATGATACTCTACCTAGTGTCACAGCATCCGAAAAGTTGTCTATTCTAGCAGGTAGAGAAAGGGACATTAACCTGGCCAAAGAGAAAGCACTTTGCTTAGAATCAGAAATATTAATTCTAGTTCAAAATCTGCAAACTGTGGGCCAACAAGCCATATTTGACCCATAGGCATGACTGGGGTTTTTTCGTCCACACAAGGTATTTAAATAGTGATACAGCTGCCTACAATGAATAATCAAGAGGTTTCATATAAAAATCCATACTCCTGAAGGAGCTTCAAGATGGCGGAAGAGTAAGATGTGGAGATCTCCTTCCTCCCCACAAATACATCAGAAATACATCTACACGTGGAACAACGCCTACAGAACACCCACTGAACGCTGGCAGAAGACCTCAGACCTCCCAAAAGACAAGAAAACTCCCCACGTACCTGGTAGGGTAGGGTAGGGCAAAAGGAAAAACAGAGACAAAGAATAGGGACGGTACCTGCACCTCTGGGAGGGAGCCGTGAAGGAGGAAAGGTTTCCACACACTAGGAAGCCCCTTCGCGGGCGGAGACTGCGGGGGGCGGGGGGAAGCTTCGGAGCCACGGAAGAAACGCAGCCACAGGGGTGCGGAGGGAAAGCAGAGAGATTCCCGCACAGAGGATCAATGGCGACAAGCACTCACCAGCCCGAGAGGCTTGTCTGCTCACCCGCCTGGGCGGGCGGGGCTGGGAGCTGAGGCTCGGGCTTCGGTCGGAGCGCAGGGAGAGGACTGGGGTTGGCGGCGTGAACACAGCCTGAAGGGGGTTAGTGCGCCACGGCTAGCCGGGAGGGAGTCCGGTAAAAAGTCTGGAGCTGCTGAAGAGGCAAGAGGCTTTTTCTTCCCTCTGCGCCGCCTAAAGGAGCTCCAGAGATGGGAGCGAGCCGCGGCTAACAGCGCGGACCCCAGAGACGGGCATGAGACGCTAAGGCTGCTGCTGCTGCCGCCACCAAGAAGCCTGTGTGCGAGCACAGGTCACTGTCCACACCTCCCCTCCCGGGAGCCTGTGCAGCCCGCCACTGCCAGGGTCCAGTGATCCAGGGACAACTTACCCGGGAGAACGCATGGTGCGCCTCAGGCTGGTGCAACGTCACACTGGCCTCTGCCGCCGCAGGCTCGCCCCGCCTTCTTGCCCCTCCCTCCCCGCGGCCTGAGTGAGCCAGAGCCCCCAGATCAGCTGCTCCTTTAACCCCGTCCTGTCTGGGCGAAGAACAGACGCCCTCAGACAACCTACACGCAGAGGCGGGTCCAAATCCAAAGCTGAACCCCGGGAGCTGTGCAAACAAAGAAGAGAAAGGGAAATCTCTCCCAGCAGCCTCAGGAGCAGCGGATTAAAGCTCCACAATCAACTTCATATGCCCTGCATCTGTGGAATACTTGAATAGACAACAAATCATCCCAAATTGAGGAGGTAGACTTTCGGAGCAACGATATATATATTTTTCCCCCCTTTTTCTCGCTTTTTTTTTAATTCAAACATAAAGTCACAAAAATTATAATCAACCTCATCAGTTCACTGAGTCCCAATTAATTTTTTTTTCATCTTGATCTTTTGTTGATATTGATCTTTTTCTCTTTTTGTGAGTGTGTATGTGTATGCGTCTGTATGTGATTTTGTCTGTATAGCTTTGCTTTTTACCATTTGTCCTAGGTTCTGTCTGTCCATTTTTTTATTACTTAAAAAAACTTTTTTCTTAATAATTATTTTTTATTTTTTACTTTAATAACTTATTTTATTTTATTTTATTTTACCTTCTTCCTTCTTTCCTTCTTTTTTTTCTCCCTTTTATTCTGAGCCACGTGGAGGACAGGCTCTTGGTGCTCCAGCCAGGCGTCAGGGCTGTGCCACTGACCTCAGAGAGCCAAGTTCAGGACACTGGTCCACAAGAGACCTCCCAGCTCCACGTAATATCAAACGGTGAAAATCTCCCAGAGATTTCCATCTCAACACCAGCACCCAGCTTCACTCAATGACCAGCAAGCTACAGTGCTGGACACCCTATGCCAAACAGCTAGCAAGACAGGAACACAACCCCACCCATTAGCACAGAGGCTGCCTAAAATCATAATAAGGCCACAGACACCCCAAAACACACCACCAGATGTGGAACTGCCCACCAGAAAGACAAGATCCAGCCTCATCCACCAGAACACAGGCACTAGTCCCCTCCACCAGGAAGCCTACACAACCCACTGAACCAACCTTAGCCACGGAGGACACACACCAAAAACAACGGAAACTACGAACCTGCAGCCTGCAAAAAGGAGACCCCAAACACAGTAAGTTAAGCAAAATGAGAAGACAGAGAAACACGCAGCTCCTTCATCTGCTGGGAAGATTACAAGAAGCTAAGTGAAAATTAACAACTAGAAGTCTGAAAGAACTGAACAGAGATCTCAGCTGCTTCTTGTCATAGAGGTGACACGATATGTAATTTGAATCCAGACAAATTACCTGCCTGCTAGAACAAAAAGTCAACATTATATATATATATATATTAACAGAAACTACAGTCTATCAGTCTATACAATGTATTATCCACCATGTCCAGGATACAATAATCAATTACTAGACAACCTAAGGAATAAGTAAATGTGACCCATGGTCAAGATAAAGTCAATAGACACTAACCCTGAGATGACCCAGATTGTGGAATTAACACAAAAGTACTTTATAGTAGCTGTAATAAACATGTCCAAGGTCTGAAGGGAAAAGATGGTTATAATGAATGAGCAGATGAATCAAGAGGGAATCTCATCACAGAGATAAAATTTTTAAAAAAGAACCAAATGGAAACTAGACAGCACAATATTTAAAATGAAAAAATATACTAGATGACCTTAGCAGAAGACTGGATATGGGGGAAAAACAGTCAGTGACCTTGAGTAGATCAACAGAGATTATCTAATCAGAAAAAGAGAGGAAAAAATATTTTACAAAACAATAAATAGAGACTCAGTGGCCTGTGAGACAATTTAAATGGTATAACATACATGGAACTAGAGTCTCAGTAGGAGAAAAGAAAGAGGATAGGGCAGAAAAAATATGAAGATCAATGATCAAAAAAAGAATCCCCAAATTTAGTAAAAATAAACAATTTTTTTAAACTCATACAAGGGCTTCCCTGGTGGCGCAGTGGTTGAGAGTCCACCTGCCGATGCAGGGGACACGGGTTCATGCCCCGGTCCGGGAGGATCCCACATGCCGCGGAGCGGCTGGGCCCGTGAGCCATGGCCGCTGAGCCTGTGCGTCCGGAACCTGTGCTCCGCAACGGGAGAGGCCACAACAGTGAGAGGCCCGCATACCTCAAAAAAAAAAAAAAAAAAAAAAAACTCGTACAGGTTCAAGAAACTTAGAGAAACCCATGCAGTTATAAGTTTGGAAAAAACATACTTCCAAACATCACTGTCAAACTTCTAAAAATAAAAGTTTTTTTATTTTTAGAGAAAATCTTGAAAGCGGAGAGAAAAATGATACATTATTTACATATAGGGAAAGCATGGTTAAAAGTAACAACTGACTTCCCATGAGAAGCAGTGGAGGCACAGACAATGGAATGACCTCTGTAATCTGCTGAAACAACAAAAAATTCCATATTCAGTGAAAATGTTCTTCAAAAATGAAAGCAATATAAAGATAACTAGATAAACAGAAATAGAAAACTTGTTGCCAGGGACCCAAATAATAAAAAAAAAGTTCAAAGAAATTCTTCACGCTGTAAAGAAACATTACCAGATGAAATTTCTCTTCTGTAAAAAGGAACGAAGAGCAGTGGAAATGACGAACATGTGATCAAATATATAGACTATATTTTCGTTTTGCAATTTCTTTCAACAATATATAGCTATATAAACACTGTAGTGTGGCAAGTATAATGTAAATGTATGTGAGGCATCAAAGCATTCATATAATGTAAGTATATACTTGGCATGTTAGTACACCCTTAAATACTTGTTGAGTAACTGTTATTGAATTGAGATCACCACCCTTGAACTAGATAAATACCCTAAGGAAACTTTTGGTCCTACTGTCCCATGATGATAAGCAGTTATGGCTAATCTCTTATCCACTGATAAAAACAATCTGCAAATAATCTCTAATATTACATCATCCAGAAACATCTTTGTTTAATTTGGATTGATATGTCAATACCTCCCAACATGCTATTGCAGTCCCAACTACAATAGCCACTATATCACAGGAGATCAATTAACATTCTTGGTTACATGACAGACAGGAAGTCCATGATAATTCCATCTGTTTGGGATATCTTTCTCTCTAATGACATATAGGTAAAAGTAAATTATGGCACTTAAGAGCATGAGCTTTAATATCAAAACTAATTCTTTCTGGCTGTGTAACTTTCAGATGTGTGGCCTAGCGCAAGTCACTTAAGTTCTCTAAGCTTCTGTCTCCTCATCTGTAAAATGTGAAAAATAATAATTTTGTTGTTGGTATGATTAAATGAGAGGTCTCTAAAGTTCCTGGCACCTAAATGATACTCGGAGATTCCTGGTGAGATGACCTAATAATTAAAATGAAGTTTAAAAGTATAATCCCCAAAGCAGTTAAATGAGAGTGGACTCAGGCTGATTCTACCTTACATTCCTTTTTTTTTTTTTTTTTTCTGAACACAATTAATGAATGAGTGCTTCTGCTAAGCCATCCAATTGAGAGCCCATAAAGTACACTCCCCAGTTAAGGAACAACCATCATGGAATCACACTCCCTTGAACCCCCATTCCCATCCTGCTGGCAGACCAAGATACCCTGACCACAAACTAGACCATTTCTTCATCTAAGCTTCTCTTCCAAATGAGTGTGTCAACTCAAAAGCTAATGTAAGCACACGACTCACAGTAGTTCATATGCCACACTACCACAGACTTATGAATGATGGGACTTCAAACAAGAGGCTACTGAAAACCACCATCAGGACACATAGTTACAGAGTCTCTGGGAGGCTTCAAGTGCTAGCCATCAACTGTGTTGCAACCTAATCTCCCCAAATACTCGGCTTTTGGAACAAAGATCCAGAACCTGAAGACACAGGGTGCAACAACCAGCATCCCTCATCACATGAACCAGCCCTCATCCCATGAACCCCCAAGCATCACCACAAAACCAATGGGGCTTACCTCACTCATTACCAGTAAATGTAAGCCAAGCAAGGTGTTTATAATCTCAGCTTCAGAGGTGAGTTGCTACTCTGGTTAATTACTGGTCACGTGGCTTTCTACCTGCCCTTAACTTCCCGTAAGTGGTTAACTAACGAGCCCATCACTACCAGCCACACGAACATTAGAGGTTAAGCATAAGCTTGATTGTAAGCCATAAAAAATGTGAGTAATTTGAAACACTATTGGTTATTACAAAAATATATGATAATAATTTCCTCTTTAATGAAAGGGAACATGTTGACAGTGGTCCCAAGCTCCTTGTTCAGGCTTTGAGAAAGAGATGAGAGCATGATAAACAGCTCAGCCTCAGGATGGGCGTCTGGGGTGAGGTGGTACAAATGAACACTCACCACTTAGCAGGGTCATAAAAATGCAGGCACCTCACTGCATTTGTAGGATAAATACTGAGTCTACGGGCTCCTCTCCTGAAGGGGCTGCATGTCGCCAGGGAGGTTATATATGTCAAGGGAGTCAGAGGAGTGAACAAAAAGGAGACCAGAAAGCCCCCTTCCCATTCACAGTACTGCGTGGTAAAATGAGGGCTTGCCCAAGTAAATCCTAGACACTGGGGCTAAAAACACATACAAAATGCATAAGACGTGAAATCATAATACAGACTGCAGAGGTATAACAATCCGTTTTGAACCTCCCAACCGCACACATGTGACACGGAGAAAGTAGAATGTGAGCAGGAAGCCTAGGAATAGTTGGTGAGATTCAATAAAAAAATGAATATTATCACTGAGCAGGAAGAGAAGATGAGTCCTGTTTCTTAAGAAATGGACAGAGGGCCTGTCTGCTGAGGGCAGGCTATTGTCCATGCAGCATGACTGTCATAAGGCACCATCTTTGCAAGTGGTTTGTGGTCTATGCAGCTGCCCCGGAGGGCTCCCTGGAACTACCGGATCCCAGGATACTCTCCGATCCAGCTGGCTGGCTCTCAGAAGAAGGTCCTCGCTCTCAAAGTCCAATCAAGGAAAAGCATCCCAAGGCCAATCAAGGCTCAGCTCTGACCAAGAAGTTTTGACACAAGCAAGGAACCAGGGTGGCATCATGCCAATGAGATGTTGGCATCTTTCCTAAACCCTACAAGCAGGTGAGAGAACTCCTGGGAGAGCAAACCATGGTGCCAACAGCACTAGCTAAGAAGCTTCAGGAAAGCAAAGTGGCGATAAAAGCTTTACAGCCACCCCTCCTTACCCTGAGTGTTCTCTTTCTAAATTAAATGTCGTTCTCCATTTTTAAGAGCCCCAACAATAACACTTTATAGAGCACACTCTTTTCACAGAGCACTTTACGGTCATTAGTTATTTAATCCTCAGAGGTATCTCAGGAGGCCAACGGGCAACGGAGTCGCTTGCTCCCCTTTCCCTGTGCAGAAGGGTGGGAGCTGGCCACAGACTGGAAGGGCTGACTGCTGGTGGCCAAGCTCCCAACGCAGGGGTGAAGGGCTCAGGCTGAACCATAAGGCAGCTGGTTTGCATTTGCTGGGATTATTCACATTTGCAGAACAATTTTTCTAAAAACACCGTCAAACCATTTTCACCAGTGGAACTACTCTGTGCCTTTGCTTGCCCTTAGCAGACACCAAAGCTAGTCGTTCAGAGTGGTAAAGGTCTTATTGCAACCTGCAAGTTAACAATCCCTCCAAAATGTGTCTGTGGCCTGGAGAGGCAGGCAGACATCACCAGTCCACTCAGATATAACAAACCCACTCAGTAAAATAGCTACACAACAGTAACTCGGTGTTTCACTGAGGCATTTCTATATATCAGACCAAACTCCAGACAAACAAAAGCCCCTTCCTACCCCCCGCCACACACACACTACAAACTTGCCTGGCTCTTCCCTGTAATTTTTCATTGAATTAGCATTTATGAAGCATCTACTATGTACAGGACACTGCTGTGCTCTACAAGGGACAAGAGGCCAACTCCATGTGGCTCCTGCACTTAAGGATCCCACGGGCAAGGGGTGGAGGTGAGATGAACACACCACGAGCTACTATTCTAAGACGGAAAGTGCAAGTGTCAAACTGGAGGAAGGAGGAGATGCTGCACAGGAACTCTGCGTACCCATGCTCATTTTCAGTTGGTGGAAACAGAATGGCTTCCTGGGAGGTGTGCTCTCTCAGCTGGGCCTTGGGAAATAAGCAGAAACTAGACATGTGGGGCCCAAGGCATCTCAGGGCTGCCCAGACAGCATGAGCCTGGGCAGAGAGACAAGACTGGGTAGAGGTGTCAAGGCAAAACATTCCGGTCCATGGTCTGGTGTGTAGTGTGAGGAGAGCAGACCACCCTAGTTAAGGGAGCCCCCTCCCACTCCAAGCCACTTTCTATCCCCATAGCTCTTTGTATGTTCTCTACAGTTTACATCAGAAATTGCCCCTATTTGTTTACATTCCATCACCACCATCCCCGCCACTAGGAATGTAAACTCCGTCTTATTCCACTGTGCAGCCAGAACACTGCTTGGCGCTAAGTTACACACTCAGTAAACATTTGTAGAATTAATGACCTAATTAATGATGGTGTCATGGAATCCTAGAAATGTACCCTAGACCCAATTTTAGTTCCAGAAAACACATGGTTCTCTTTCTTCAAACCCTGGCTCTCATGCCTGTCTGCCTGACTTTGGTGGGGTTGACCTTATCCTTCTTCTGCTCCAGGCACATGTTGATATATGTACATTATAGTGTCATATCAGAGACCAAATGCTCTGAGGTCCCCAGGGATGTCTCTTCTCCCAGTGGAGGCCACAGGGCTGGGAAGCATGCAGAAAGCTGATGCAGCCCAAGGGCCAAACATCACGTTGCCCTGCCCAGCCCAAAGTCCAGATCTGACCTATGGAATGAGCCTGAGAGTAACTACTGCACACTCACAGCCAAGGTGATGAAGTAGAGGGCGGGTGCTAAGGGATGCCAAGAACAAGCGCTCGCCTCTGGGAAGAAACAAAGTGAAGCATGACCGTCACAGATTTTATCAACACTATCCCTTCCCCATGGGCCCAAATTTTCCACAGTGAGAACTCAGGGGAGATTCCAAGGAAGGAAGCTCGATATTCAAATAAGATGAGCACAGATCTTTAGAAGGCCTTCACAATAAACATGAAGAACAGGAGGCTAGCCCCACACAACACAGAGCTTGAGATGTCTTTTCTTCCCTGGAGATCATCTCTCCAAGGATCTTTAGGACATAAATTAACCACAAGATAGGGGTGGGGAGAACCAAATGGCAACCAGGTCCGCCCCTCAACTTGCTGTTCAGTGAAATCTAGAGTGGAAAACTACATCTTTCCAGGAGTCAAACTCAGACGCGTTCACTCCAGCTCTTTGTGTGTAAGGCAGAGGCTGGCCACATACTCATATCTGGCATCCACACCTGACCAGAGACTTTAAGAACCGGAAGGAACTACTTCCACGAAATATGTTTTTAGGACCACAAGGATAATTGAGACAGAATGCTAAGCCGGCGTGATTTTGGGGGGATCCAGCTAAAAAGCCTAATCATGGCTAATTCACGGTTGGCGGCCACCCTGGGATTTCATGCAGAGCGCTGGTTTCACTAAGGTAATTGGTGCTACTGAAACAAGCCAGTGCTTTGCAGTTCGCTGCTTCCCTCCTCGCCTCTGGGCACGGAGAGGATCAATATTTGTTAGGATTGCTTCTTGTTCCAACAATGTAAGATTTACAATACTAGCTGGGATTCTCACTTTGTCTTCACACAACTCATCAGTGCAACCCAATTACTAACCTCAGACAAACAACATTAACATGAGCCTCTATGCTGCTTTATTGCCCTTCATCCAAGTCTCATTTCAGGGTCTTCAGGCAGTGCCACTATAACAGATACTACACTTTAAAGTGTGCTCCAAGGAATAAATTCTCAGTCTTTCATTACTCGTACCTTGATTTACTTCATATCATCTTGCCACTATAGACAAAGATAACACACTGTAAATTACAGCCATCCTGTCTCGTAGTTTCAGAGGTAGGGGGAAGGCAGGGAGTGAGGCTTTCTTTGCCTTCACAATTAGCAGTGGACCCGGCGCTATGGCTCCCACAATGCCCACAATGAGCTGGTGTTTATTAGAACCATGTGCAAAGTGGTGTTGGGACACAAATCCCTTCCCCCACCCTCAACCCTCCCTTTCTGCCAGAGAGCCCATTAAATTAGAAAAACTTCAAAGCAAAATGAAAATATGGTTTCAACTGTTCTTTATCGCATCCTCTCGCAGGCTATCAGCTCCCGTACAACAGTTCAGGAAGTAACTCGGCAAATTTATTTAGGAAGGAAACCCTTCCAGTAATCAAGGTCCTGTTACTGAACGGCTCCACGGTTCCCAAACCGAGTGTAATTCTAAGCTGTTCCCTCTTTTCTCCACCCCAAACCGTGGTCTGAATACGAGCCATCTAGCTTTGCCTTGAATTTCAACTAACAAGAGAGCCTGGGTAAGGAGGGACCTAAGGGAACAGTCATTGGAAAAAGTCCTTCAAGTTAGCTGTAGCAGTACCCCCTTATTTGTCCTACAATTTCCTCCATCCTCTATCCTATTCCAGTAGCTGATAACTAAGAACATTAGTTTTATGCGACTTGTCAAGCTCAAATGAAAAGAGAGCTAACTTTAATGACACTGCAATTAATCGCCCCAATAGACAGACAGCTAAAAGACAAGATATTGACTTCATTAAGGATAATGTATTATGTCATTAAGTTGGTAGGGTCACCTTGTGTATCATACATGCCTGCTAATATATTGGCATTTTCCTCAAATAAGATAAATTCAGATATGAGTGATAAAGCTGATTAGAAAATGTTTCATCTAAAGAGGCTACTTTTCCTTATACCCACACTCTGCAGCCCCAGGTAGACGTGACGTCGTAAGAAACCATTATAAACCCACGATTATCTCACCTACCAGATCCAGCTCATTTATAATCTGGTCCTTCCCTCCTTCATTTCTACAGTTTAAAGGTGTCTTAACTGATGGAAGTTGGAGAGCTTTTCGCAACTTGACGGTTCATATGCTCGAGTTGGTGGAGTGTTGTTTTTAAACCCAGCACCTGTTTTACTCGGAAACTTTCGCACGCCCAGACAATTCAAATGAAAACAGCCACAGGCTCTTGGTGACATGGGGCTCGGGGGTTAACCTTGTCAGGGCAAGCCTCCACAACTGTTCTGTTAAGAAGAGGAATCGTGATACGATGCAGCTCCAAAACGCATCACTCTTTTTAATGAGATAACTTCTCTTCAAGGCTTATCTAAAGGGAGTTGGTCAGCTTAAATAAAATAATTTTTCATTTAGAGAGGAGTATTCACAAATTAAGATACATTTGCTGAAGCTTTTCCTGGCACTTCACTTCACATAAATAAGATTTTTTAAAAAAATTTATCTCTCTTTAATGAAGTCAGCAAAAAATGTAATCATAGTTCAAATGTTTTCTGAAGTTAAAGAATTCCCATGGAGAATATTTTGCCATTCTCTGAATCGGTAATTGGTTCCATGACACTTATTTTGAGGGTGTTAAGACTCCCCCTGCCCCCCGAAGCCCTTAAGTGTTACAGGATTTACCCAGTAAACAGAATGATGATTTTATAACATTTCATTTAATCCAAGTAAAATTCTTGTTTGTAATTGTGGGGGGTTAGTCCATAAACAATAGTTGGAGGAGAACAAACCAAAATAAAGATTATACTGCAATGTTAATTGCTACATAAAATACTGAAATGGGGGCCTGGGCGAATACAAACTACTTATGTGTGGACATACATGTTAGATGTAGGCTTGTATGTATATACAAACAGACACAAAACGAGACTCACACACAGACCACGTCTGGATATAATACTGAATCCTCAGATCCTACCAGGAAGGGATCACAGTGGCTACACCCAACCCCTCCAAATTTCCCCATTTCAAAGATGAACACGTTGAGTGCTGGGGAAGGGAGGCGATTTCTCCACATTCACAGGGAATTAGCAGGAAACTACCACCCGGGCTGGATGATTCCCAGGCCACAGGTCTTTCCTCCACACCACTTCCCTCCCCACACATGCATACACATTTTTAAATCAACATTCCACCTCCACAGATAGAACTTTCTGGAGTGTGTCTTTCTTACTGGAGTATAAAAATACAGAACTCAGCACACTGGCTGCCTTATAAACGAAGATAAAAACCCAGGAGATACCCTACCCATCTTAACCAGGCAGATGACCTAAACCTCATCACCTTCTCACTTATAATCAGTCCTTTACACAAAATTAAATTAAAATAAAGGAGGCGATACTCCAGGGTCCAGAGCAAAACATCTGATGTGATGTCCCCCCTCCAGCATCGCAAGCACACCCAGCCCACATTTTGCCTTTCTGCTGCTGCTACCGACATTAAAATCGCTTGCTTGATTTTCCAAACCTCGGAGAAGAGGGCAGGACGGACAGCAGCGGGAAGCATCTCAGTGACCTGTGGATGGACCTCTTCCCAGTGGTGTGAGGAGGCCTTCCTGCCACTCCCTCTCCAAACTCACCACTAATTACCAACACCTGCAGCCCTTCAGGCCAAGCCATCCCTTTTAATCGGAACCCTCATCTTTTCTATTATTTCCATTAAGGCTGTCAAAACCAGAAGTTTGGGAACCTTTCTCTGTGACCTTGGCATTTCTTTGCAAGCTTAAAGTATTGGCATTTTTTTCTCTGACTGCATCTCTTCTCATTTGTCATGATTATTGCTGAATTTTTCAACTGTCATTCCCAAACGTAAATCAATGGTTGTCTACTTCCCCTTTGTCATATCTGCACAGCAAACAGCCTTTCCCTTCTAAATGAAGCTTCCTCCCTTTCCATCCATTAAAAGGGGCCTGTCTGCAGGAGAAGTCAATCCTTTGTTAGGTCATTGCATTTATCACGCTTCCAATCAGTGCCTGACACACTTATTCAGCCAGGTCTTCAACCACACAATCATTGTTCATCTGAGGGCTGTGCTGTAATTTATTTATGCATGGGGTTTTCACTATCCATCTTGGGCAGTTTCAAATTTTTCACCCCTGCCCTTCTCTTCCTCAGGACTCCCAGTGCTTAGAGGGAATTTGGTGGGGGGCGGGGGGAGAACAGTGATGGGGGCAGGGGAGGGGTAGAAAGGGAAAGAACAAGGAGCTTTGTTTCTGTGGGAGTGGCTGCAACCAAGTTCCCTTCTCTGTGAGAAACTGAGAGCAAACCAAGAGAGATACTGGCTCGAGGTCTGGAGCCCCAATCACAGAGCACCACTTAAGCCAGGAGGCCCTGTAGCCATGAAAAGTACCCATAAGGGACAATTCCATGATCTACTAAATGAAAGTAAAGGCCCATCACGTACAGTAAAGCCTCTCTATAAGAATATTGACTCCAATTGTCATATAGGACACTCTTAAAGAGGAGAACTGTTCTAAAAGGGAAAGGGAGCAGCCCCCTTTCTAAGAATTCACCCCTCCTACAGGTAGCTGCTTAGCTGGAAACAAGCCAGTATGTGTTGCCAGGAAATTCCCAGGTGAACATGGGTCAGATCCCAACACCATCAGTGGGCACTGACGCAGGCCCCCAGAGCACTGGCCAACAGTCCCAGGCCCCGGCACCCTGGAAAGGTTTCTCTGCTCTTGGACCCACAAACATACATTTTACAGAGGTAGAAATTAAGGCCCATTACTGTTACATAGCTTGCCTGAGGCCACAGAACTAACCAAGAGGACTGTGGTTCTTGGTCCTTCCATCACTAACTCTACTGGGAACCCTGAGAATGTTCCTGATGTACTTATGGTTGATATTGTTCTCAGGGCTTCTGTTCACAGCTGTGCAGTCTGTTAACCTGCACAGCTGGACACAGCAACCCTATATAAGTACGAGGAGATAGCAAGGGGGGAAGCAGATCTTCTACAACAACCCGTTTACAGGCAAAAGCTTCTCTAGGCAAAGCCCATACAACAGGGTACAACTACAGGAACCTACCAAGATGTCCCCAGCAAGACTATAAAGGCACCAAAAATACCAAAATCACCACATTCTCCTCATCTTGCCTACCACCTTCCCACCCATCTCACCAATCCTCCACACAACTTGTAAAGCTATTTCTATGTAGTGATAGTGGGCCCAGGCACTATTCTAGAGATGCATGACCAGAAAAGAATTATTGCTTAATCTACATCATGGCCCCAGAGCATCTTACAGGGGCCAATAGTTCACTCTGGAACTTCTATGACCTCATTTACTACGTCAGGAAACAGCCACTGGCTGGATCCACTGCTCTTAACAAAGACTAAGTCTTATTTCGTTTTCATGCAAACACTACAATGCAGCCATCACGGTAACTGGAATATGTGCTTGCTCTCAAGGTCCCCATCCAAGTATGGCTGTTAAGTATTCAAAGCAAGTCTTGAGCAATTTCCCTATTAGTGATGCATCAGAGCTGATTTCCACGGTTGAACGTGGGGTGACAGGTTGAGGGATGAAGAGAGTCTGGTGAATCTCATTGACCGATCTCCTACAGCATCCTCCCAGGACATCCCAGTAGCCTGACTATCCTTTGAGCCTGATCACTTGGCTTGAAGGTGATGAGGCAGGATGGTGACAGCTGAGATAAGGTTCCCGTCCACAACTTCCTTCATTACAGACCCACTGCCAGAAATGACAGTGTCTGGAAAGCCATGTGCTGAAAGCACCCGTGATTATTTCAGAAAGGGCTAGGATGAGAGTATCTGTGAGCATCCTGAGTCATTTGAAGAGAAGTCTATGTCTGGATAATTCCATAGAATTAATACTGATTAATTAGTATCAATTAATCAGTATTAATTAATTAGTTGGTTAAAACAAAACAAAGTAATTAATTAGCATTAATTAATTAGAATTAATCAGTATTAATTCCATAGAATTAATACTGATTCTCAAGTAACTTTACAGTCTGCGAAGCATCTTCACATACACCATTTTGGGGGCACTGTGCCAAGTACCTCAATGTTACCCTTAACAGTCTTCACCATTATAATTCATTTCGGGAGCCCAAATGTACCTTCCGGTCAGTTGTTTAATGCAAAGAATTCACAAGAAGTACTGCATATAGAATAGCCAAGAGACCTTTGGAATAAACAACATGAATTTTTAAGTATTTTTGTGGGCAGATAATTTACTCAGTCTGGTTGCTTAGAGCAGTTCAGTCCCTACTGAGCTGTTTTCTGGTCATCCCTTCTATTACAACCAGCTGGAAGGAGAAATAGAGATGTGTCATCTGTTGGTGTACAGCTTGATCTGTCAGGCCATGCAGATCAGAAAGCTTTAAATCAAAATCATGTGGCAAAGGAGCATCAGTATTTATTAGTCTTCCAGGTTTACAAGCAAGTATGGTCAGAGGAAAAGAACAAAAGACACTGTATAGGCACAAACATAATCAAGCTTGGAAGTGAGAACTCAGAGAAACTCATTATTGGTACAAATGATAACGGTAGCTTATTGAGATGGTTCAGAATCTCCCGGTTCTCACAATAACAGCTAAGTCAACTTCATGAACCTCTGTTTTGTTCTTGAACTGTGCAGCCTACGTGTGAGTGAGGTTGCAGAGATTTTGTGGCCAAACACAGCTTCAACACGGTGAGGTAAAGAAGCCACCAGATAAAGCACAATTTTTGGTTTTTGGCTGTAGACTCCTAAATTAATAAGTACTGGTACCCTGAATGTAGTTGCATGGCTGGCAAAGCCAGCTCCAAGGATAGGAACCCCTAGTAGGAGAATCAGATGGTTCAATAATGCTGATGAGGGAGGATGTTAAAAGCCCCAGAGAGCCTTGAAGTTCTTCTCTCTGTTAAAGAGTCTCATTGAGGCATAAGCATTCTTGGGTGAACTTCCTTGAGAAGAAGCTCAGAGGAAGGAAATAATGCAGATTCTAGTTTCACGTGTTTCCCTTCCGTTCAGATCCTTGCCTTGTAAGAACAATACTGGTTTTCAAAAGTATTTTAGCAATTCTATCTCCAGTTGGGGAATCAGGATATCTATCATCAACATTTTAGATGGCAGCCCAGCTGATAGCTGAGAAATCTGGGTCTCCATGAGGCTACAGATATTCCTAGAGCAACGGAAATTCTGAGCTGAAGCCGCTTAATGGGAAATGCCATTCAATTAGTGAAAACAAATTAGACACATTAAGTTATTTATCAGTTTGGGCAAGGTCAAATTTGGTGCCCCCATCTAATGCCCACTTATTGCAGAGCTCTTCTGAGCTATGAATCCACGGGTAGGACCATTAGGTCACAGAGGACATAGATTTGTTTGGGCCAGTATTTCCAGATTTCTCCAAATGGCTGCATCAGTCTCACCTTCCACCAGCAGTGCGCAAAGGTTCCAGTTTCTCCTCATGTCCAAGTAAGGCACCAAGAAATTCCACAAAATGTTTTATCTATGAAAGGGCTGAGCTCCACACTACAAAAAGCCTGTCCTAAATCCCTTCTCATTTTACCTGGTAAAATTTAAATTTCTAAACAATTATTGATGGTTCTGGTGGTCATATTTATAAAGGATCTTAGTCTTGAGCAAAGCAGGTGAAAGAACCATTATTCGGTATGCTTAGGCTTCATGAGCCATCAGAAGCAGGGCATAAATCAAGTCAGGGCTCTTGTGATGTTTTCTTCAGAACAAAAGCCTCTCAGCCTATGATTCCAAGGAAGAGGAATGACTGACAAAGTCTTCAGTGTGCTGCATGGTAGGAATAAAAGGTAACAAGATTTGCTACGATCTCAGGGTAGAGATTGTAATCAGTTATTTTCCAGTAGTACCTAAGAATGTTTTGCATAGTACCTGTTACTGATCAGCCTTAATTTTCAACAGGCTCCCAACTCCGTCACAACAGAAGTTTGGGAAGGGAGGCCTCAAAAACAAGTAAGGCCTGAGCAAATCCCCAACAACAACATGTTAGCCTTTTCTGGCAAAAACAAAAGTGGTTGGGATAAACCCTGGTGGCCCTGTGTCATTGCAAACCTCAACTACAATACCCAAAAGTAATAAAGCAGGAACTTAAACAAAACTGAGTGCTCTAAAAGACTGTGGAGAAACTTCTCCTTACACAGAAATCAGATGGCTGTGTAGACAAAGGACCTTCTGATACTAGGCTTAATTTCCCTTGTCTTTGACTTTGAGATCTCAACAAAGGGTCTCATTTCTTTGAACAAAGGAAGGCTACTAAACTGGCAACCCACTCTCAGATAGCAAGGCCATCAGAAGGTTAGTGCAGATAAAAAAGAGCTCCTACCTAGCTGCTGGAGGCATATCCCAGGCACACATTAAACAAAGACCTACTATAATCCTGGTACTCTGCAAATTTTTATCTATGTAACCTTGGGGAAATTACTCAGCTTCCCTAAGACTCAGTTTCCTCATTTCAAGGCATGAAGGTAAAGGCTAAGTCACCATGGTGTCGGCAGGTCCCAAGGAGACAAGAGGTGGCCACCGACAGTACCGAATGCACAGGCCTCACAGGTAGGGCTATGCACACAGCTCTACCAACAGGTGAGATGGAGATTTACATACAGGTTCTACCAACTCATGCACAAATTTTACTCATTCGTTCACACTTACACATCATGCACCAAAATGCTCATATATGCATTCACCAACCCCCCCCCCACACAAGTCTGTCCCATCCGCATTTGTGAAAGGCTTTGTCACCATTTTTCTTCCCTGGTCACACTCACTGTGCGCTGTGTTCTAGGGTACTGCCCTGCCCCCAGGGCACCAAGGTCTCTCTGATCGTGGATGGTGGTAGAGCTAAAAAGAGCCCAGATTGCATCCAAAGCTAACGCTTACTTGGGCATCACAGAACTTTGGAGAGCTAGAATCTTCTGATTTTAGAACCTTTTTTTTTATTGCCGCCATCTTTCCTTCAAAGAAAATCTCACCCAGGGACGCTGAATTAAAGCAGACACAGGTAACACTGCACCTGTCAGAATGGAGTGGGTCTCCGGAGACCTGTTTATTATTGTCCCCTCCCCAGGTGACCCTGAGATCCTACCACAGAGCCACTGGGTTCCAGGCAACACCCTTCATTTATACATGGAGGAAGTGGGGTCCAAGGCAATAGAGTGAATCACTCAGGGTCACGCGAGTGGTTTGTGCCAGGGAAGAACCTAAAACCTAGATCTACAGGCTTAAAAGCCACCGCCCTTTCCCCCGAGTTGCCAAAATACAGCCATCTAAATATCAGCATTTATATTAAGCATTAAATCCATTTTACTAAACAGTAACTACCCTCGCTGTATATGATACACCAAGCTTTAGATGTCAACTAATTTGACTTACTCTCCCTTTCATTGCCCTTATATCTTGCTTAATAAGACATTTTATTCAGATACTGCTGAGGTAATAAAGAAAGAAGCGTGGTTGCCAAATGTACTGCCATTTTTATTTTTAGCTTCACTGGAGTAAGGGGTTATTTTCTTGTGAAAAGGATGAAATGCAGCTGCCGGCCTTTTAAATCATATCACGCAATCCTGCCTTTGCCCGAGCAATAGATTTCCAGATAACTGCAGCAATCTTCTCGAAGTGTAAAAAAACAAAACCAAAAAAATAAAAAATAAAAAAAATAAAGCAGAAACTAAAAAAAAAAAAAAAAAAAACCAGCCACTGCCACCCTTCCCCAGACCCTGCCCAGCCTCAACTGTAAAGCATCAGCAAGAAGGGCTATTTGCACCCACCCCATGAATCTGCTGACACCCGCCCCACAGGAACTAGGAGGCCACACTTCAGGCTCTGCTGCAGCCAACAGTGCAAAGCTCTGGCACTCCCTATGTAGTTAAAAAAATATGATGATAATGGTGACCATGATGCCATTAAGCTAACCTTCACTGGGTGGTTATCACAGGTGATGTGCTAAGTGCCTTACGTGCATTATCTCATTCAATTTTCACAGTAACCCTAGGAGGCAGGTACTATTATTATCACCATTCCACAGATGAGGACCTTGAGGCATAGAGAGGTTAAACAACTCACCCAAGGTTACCAATTAGTATGTGGGAGAGGCAGGATTTGAACCCAGGCCTGCTGGGCCTCGGAGCCTGCACTTAGAACAAGTACACTGACCTGCCTTGTAAAGGGCTGAGGCTGGTGTCAGCAGACCTGAGTTCAAATCTACCCCTCCGTTGACTAGCTGTGTGTCCTTGGGCAAGTAGCTTAACCTTCCTGAGCTTCACTTTCTTCAAATGTAAAATGGAAACAGCATCACCAGCTTGCAGTCTCATGGTGGGGAATGTGTCTCGCTCCCTGGCCTCAAGTCAGGAGGTCCTTCCTTTAACACTTACTTTAACACTTAAATTCTGCGCTCGGGGCTACCTCAAATTAATGAAAGGAGCTGAGTTCTGGTGCAAGAGCAAGCATACCATAAAAAGTAGGGTAGAAGAAGGAAGGGGCGAGAAGGAGGAGAAAGTCTCTAGCTATGAGTACGTCCAACACACACATGGAACCAGCAGCTGAGGGACAAGACACGCTGATCTGTACTTAACGTAGGTTTACAGTGGATGATACGAGGTTTCACACTTGGGATCTGTACGTTCCCGGGAGTTAGAACAAGGACCAGTGGAAGGTAGGTGCGGAGGAATACATCTGACTCATCCTAAGAACAAACTCCCTCCCGGTCTCAGCGAATTTGGTGTCCCTGGAGGTAGTGAGTTCCCTATCCCTGGAGACCCCCGAGAGCAGACACTGAAGAGTTCCGTTAAGCTCCATCCATTCCAAACCTGAAAATCTTTGATTCAAGAATCGAAATCACAATGACGTCCTTGTAAATCCAACTTGCGATGAGCTGGGTCGCTGTGCAGCTTTTAGGTCTGCTGCAGCCAGAGTGCGGTGTGGGACACTGGGGAGGCTTCTTAAAAATCACACCAGGCCAATCTGGGTGTCACAAGATGCTGTGTATCTTACGGTGCAGAACTCTGGGACGGTTCCCTCCTCTCCTGGTATCAGATAGGATTAAAAAAAGACCAGAGGGCTTCCCTGGTGGCGCAGTGTTTGGGAGTCCACCTGCCGATGCATGGGACGCGGGTTCGAGCCCCGGTCCGGGAAGATCCCACGTGCCGCGGAGCGGCTGGGCCCGTGAGCCATGGCCGCTGGGCCTGCGCGTCCGGAGCCTGTGCTCTGCAGCGGGAGAGGCCACAACGGTGAGAGGCCCGCGTACCACAAAAAAAAAAAAAAAAAAAAAAAAAGACCAGAGCTTCCCAGGAGAAAAAACAACAAGATCTCCTGCTGGGGGAGGTAAACAGCCCACTGAAGAGAAAGCCACTCTGCTTGTTTACAGCGAAGTTACAGGCCTGGGAAAGCAGGAGGACGATAACACGACCCAGCACTGAAGTGTGGTGGCACAGGCTGTAACCCACAAGACGAACCTGGCCGAACTGGAGGAGGTGGGTGCATTCCCAAGTGGTCATTTATGCCCACAAATACCCCACTCATTAATCCCTTTAATGAGCAGTTTCCTACTACACTGTGTGAATTCGTGATAAAAAGAAGGGCAGGCTACCAGCTCACATCTCCAGCCAGGCTCCAGGAAAACCGGGAGCAGAGGTCCCCATCTTCTGGAACGTGGATTATTACAACCTAGAATCGAACGCTGTGTGTAGGTATATATTTGTCTTCCGAGCACGAGACTAAAACTTTCAGACGAGTGTTTTTATTCTGCCTCTGTGACCACAACAGCCCTGCCTGCCATCCTTTGGTCCTTTCCCTGTCCTAGCGCACAGGGAAGATCACTCTGGGGCCTTGCTCCTCCCTAGACAGCTCACTCTGCTCCGCCTGTTGCTGAGACCTAATTTTAATAAAATCCTTCCCAGAATGCATTAGACGCACAAAAATAACAGAGATGAAACACGAGTCAACCTGGCATCTAAGTGTGTTCCCATATACTCGCACACACATGGCACACTGATGCAAAGCATGGACTGTGCTCCCAGAATACCAGAGTCTGAATCCTAGTTCCACCACTTCCTTGCTATGTGACCTTGTACAGGTTACTTAACCTCTCTGGGCCTCAGACTCCTAAGTCTGCAAAGTGGCGTTATTAATAGAACCTACCTCATAAGGTCGTTAGGGGAGTTAAATGGGTTAATGTATATAAGCATTCAGAATGCTTCCTGGCACAAAATAAGTGCTTATATAAGTGTTCGCTGCTGCTGCTTACTACTGCTATCACCACCACCTTCTGCCTCCGCAACTGGCGAAGTCATTTCCTGGGAAAGAAGTCTCCCTTCCAAGCTATTATAGCAAATCTATAGTTGTATTTTAGGGGGCTGTATGCAGTTTAAGAATTTAGATGGTTCTCAGAACATGTTTTTTTAAGGTTAGATACACAAAATATTTTTAGTATGATAAGCCACCATACTCCAACCCCTCCTAGACTCTTAACACTCTCAAGCAACTGTGGCAATTAAATCGTCAAGACGTGATGTGTGTTACAGAGGAAGTACTCTGAGGCCTGACATAAAAATGTTCATTACCAGCCAGGCCCCTGCAAGATGACCAAAGTAACCTCACTGCCAGAAGTATATCAAGGAAGAATAATAAATTATTCAAAACCTATTGCTGATAGAGCAAAAAAATATTTATGGAAAAATCATCAGATTATTGCATTTTAATCATGATCCTATTGGATGGCTAAAGTGGTAAGTCCTCGCGAAGCACTCTGGCGGAAGATAAGCTAGTCCCAGAGTGACTTGCTATCAGTGGTGTCCCTGGGAGAATGGACAGCATAACCTGAAGGGAAGAAAAGCTCAGCAGAAGACGCTGGAGATCCGAAAAGCCAGAACTAAGCCAAGGAGTGCCTAGGCGTTCGTGCGAGAAAGCCACCCACTCCTCTGGAATGGCAGGTGGCCATTTGGCCTGGCATGCACCTTCTCTTAGATCACCCTTCTCTTGAAAGGTACAGCAAAACCCCCAGCCCCTCCAGTTTAACTCACTGGCCCTTGAGATCAAGGGAGAAAAAATAATAGAGAAGCAAATTGTCAGAAAGCCACAGGAGCAGCCTCCCCAGGCCACTGTCTGCCCATGCTCTCCGGCACTGCTCCCCGTCCCCACCCCACCCCGTTCCCTGGCTCTAACTCTATGCCATGTTCCCTTCCTCTTTCAGCAAGGCTGAGCAAAGCTGACAGGCGGATTCCTTTGCTTTTCAGGGTATTAAAGCCACTTTCCCGCTCTGACAGCCTGTTCTACTCTCTGCCACCTTATAGCTCCGGCTTCACACTCCTCTGGGCAGCCAGTCCTTCCTGACAGACCACTGTCACTTCCCATCATCCTCTCTGTAGATCCTGTTCTCTCCCCCTCAGCACGCCTCCCGACTTTCCAACCAATGCAATTATTTTTTTTGACAAGCCATCCATCAGTTTTAACTTTAAAAGCACTTTCTGCTGATATCCATTGTTAAATCCTTTGCTTTTTTATGGCGCTTGCATGAGAGAATATGATATCAGACATTCAAACTACCAAACCATGTAAATTTACTTTGTTCTCAGCTATGTTTCCAATTTCACGTCCAATTTTTCGGTACATTATGCGTAGTTGTTGTGCTTAATATGATGTTGTCAAATCCCATTAAAGTTCACTGCATTGCACGGCTTTAAAAACAGGTTACAATTTGCATTCTATAAAGAAAGGAAGGAGTGCAGTCTGAAGTCAAGCTGAATCTTATTAAAATTATCTGTTCAATTGTTACATTTGTAGATGGAGTAATTTTGAGGCATTAGCTGAGACACATATGAAAATGTCAGGGTGCCAACTAACGACAATGAGAGCAAAAGGAATATCTCTGTGAAACTCAATAAAGCTCCTTTGCTGGTGACATAAATTTGATGATAATCCGAGGAAATGAATAAGGGACCATCCCGTTTGAATAGGAATTACCTTTTCTATTAAATCACTTTGGTGGTTTCCACTTGGCCTACATCTTGGTCCTAGGCCACAGTGAGTCTCTGGAGACTTATTCCAATACAAGGAGGTAGGGAGACATGCAAAGGAGGAGAATTCATACAACAGAAGGTCATTCCTTTGAAGGGCACCATACTTGGAGGAGACTTAAGACATCCTAAAAAAAGAGTCTTTAAAAATATTTTCTTCCTGTTTGGAACAAGCACAGAGAACAGAGCAATTCCACGTACCAGTAGCACATGGATAGCTGCACTGATCTACTGCCAAATCTCTGAGCACAGGAGACTCAAGGGGGAATACACTTGGGGTGCTGCCGGGATGGATGGGGGATGTACAGGAAGGACTGGAGACTGGGATTTATGAGACTGGAACCAGTAATGTCAAGTGATTTCTGGGGGCTTTCCTCTCCCATGGAGTTCTCAGATCAGCAGCTGTATTTCTGACAGCACTGATTTCCCCATGTCTTGTCGTTAAATCTCATCTCTGATTTTAAAGGTATCCATCACCGGTGCTGAACAGAATTATGCCATTAGGGGCATTATTAACTGAACCATTGATTTCATGGACTATAACAAGTTGAATTTTTGTTTCACACACCAAAAGTATTCCCAGTGCAGACATCTACGCCCCCTCCAAAGTTATTTTATTAAGGACACCATAATTTTAATTTTTCCAATACAGTCAGTATTTAGGTAAGCCACGATGATAAAGAATAAAATTCAGTGACTATGGAAGATGTAATGAGGTGCTAAGGAAGTTGGTGCTGAGGTGGGGAGAAAAGGGCAGAGTGTGTTTTAGGTGAAGCTCAGACGATGACTTGCTGTGTGACTTTAGGAAAGCCACTTAACCTCTCTGGGCCCTCACTTTCCTATTGGTAAAATGAGGATAAATATTCCTTATAGGTATTGTAAAAATTGAATGAGATAATCCATGGATAGTACTCTGCTTATTCTGGCACATTGTTAGAGTTTGATAAACACTGGGTATCATCATCCTCACCACCACCACCACCACCACCAATAACAGGTAAAGAACAGAGAAAGAAAATAACATGGAAAGAAGAGGGGAAGAAAAAGCCCTATCGAGAGGTCTAGGCTGGAGATGAAAGTGAGTATTTGGGCTAGACGCAAGGAGAGTAAATAGGTTTCAATTCTCCCGATAAATCTAGTCATTTGGTGGCTACCTTCAGAACACTGTTGAGAAAGATTCTGAGGCCTCATCCTAATTCTGGGAAAAGAGTCCTTCAATCAGTAATTTACCGCCATGGTGAGCAGTTCAGGGTGACATAAAATATGTAAGTTGAAAAAACAGCCATTAATGTTGGGACCCTGCATCAAAGAGTAAACACAGGGCTCAGGTGGGAATCAGAGTGAGGAGCCCCCGGTTCACCACACAGATGAAAAGGATGTGGCAGAAGGCAGCTTCCAAACTGACCAGTAAGAACCAAGCAAACAGACGATGGGGCTTCCAACAAGGACAATGCACACCCTTCTTCTAGTCTCAGGTACATGATCAGTGCATTTATGCCCACCAAGCAAGGTCATCTCAACCACTCTGACCTATCAAGAAAGGCAAACCCAACCAAATCCCATGTTGTCAGGCCTGGGAAGAAGGAAAGAGACCATTAAGGTGGCTTCAGAGTAGGATTAACTCTTCCTTCTCAACATGAAAGATCTGCCAGCCCCATGCGCCACAACTAAGACCTGGGACAGCAAATAATTAAATAAATAAATATTAAAAAAAAAAAAAAAAAAAGATCTGCCAGAAAAGGAGGAATTGGTCCTAAAAAGTAGTTCACTTGACGGAACGTGGAAGGAAAGAAGGCAGATGCCGTGACTTTTCCCCATTGTTGCAAACTCTGGCCTCCTTGGTGGGGAGGAGACAGACATCAACTCTGAATAACGGCTTGTTAGAATTTTACATTTGGTTTTTCTTACTCACCCCAGCAGAAGGAACAGAAAAGAAAGAGGTAAAAAAGTAAAAGAGGAGAGTCAATGGAGAGACAAGGGACGGAACAATTGGAGGATGAAGGAGTTTACTTCTAAGGTACATGCACACGTCTGGATGACAGAAAATGGGGGTGGGGCAATGGAATAGGAAGCTTATCAACATTAAACTCCTTGTCTGCAAGGATCAGAAAGAAGAAAGCCATATGGAAATCCGGTTTGAAGAAAACTTCCTCACAACAAGAGCTCTTCAAAATTTTAGATCTTGAAAATAAAACACACTTCAGTTTGGTTTTAAACGAACTTTTGAGGAGCCTCACTCTTACCCCAGGAAGTCCCTCTGGGATCTGAAGGACAGACACATCTATACATGGGTGTGTGCATGCCTCAGTACATACACACACAGTTTTTACCTCAATTGGAGATCGTTGGCGACTGCTCAAAAATTCCTCCAGATTGCCTCCTACACAAGTAGAGATTCAGCCCTACACACTCTGCCCAGTGAAAATATTTCATAGCATAAATTCCCCTGTTAAAGGGTAATTAGCCCTACACATCATCCTTTCCTCCCCTGAATGGCTGGAGAACAGAGTAGACATAGAACCAGGCTGACATTTGCCACAACCTGACCTGTATTTGCTTTTTGTTTTCGTTTTTGGTTGGCCTGCAGGGTCTTAGTTCCCCGACCAGGGATGGAATCCCGGGCCGCAGCAATGAGAGCACAGAGTCTCAACCACTGGACCGCCAGGGAATTTCCTGACCTGTATTTGTATTCATCTTTCTACACATCTCTGTCCTGTCTACCACCAGAGCAGACACCCTTAGAGAACAAAGACCATGTATTACACTACTTTATGACCCAGTCTTGAAAACACACCACCCCCTATGAATTAGGACCTTAACAAATTTATCTGAGGGAGGTAATATCAGTCAGTAATGATTGAACCTAAAATAGTGCAAAAAGAACCAGGTCTCCGGCAACTTGGCATTTTTGTTTACTTATTGTTTTTCGTTGATTGCCAGATCTCTTATCCTATTAAAGATTTACATGTCCGTGGCAGAAATACCCCTGTTTAAATATCTAAAGAGTGACTCCATTTGTTTCTCCCTACATTATTCATTTGATTGGTTTTAAAGTTATTGGATGTGAGAGGCATTAGACAGACCACACACACAAACGAGCTCCCCTCTCTCTAGGAAATTACTGTAGCGAAACAAGATGGTCCGCCCTTCCTCCCTCACGCCTATCCCTGGAGGGTGAGATCATGCCTGCGACTGCACCAAGCTGCACACATGGAGAGGAAGCAGCCTTTCCCAGGGATTCGGCAAGTCACCGCGTTTACTGATCACTTCCTACGACTGGTATTGTAAAACCCAGGCTGAGCTTTCTTTTATTCTCTCTTCCCTTTCTTTTGGCTCTTTGAGAATGTGGTAGAAAATCTTAGTGCCAGAAGGAAGGCGGGTCTAGGATGCTAAGGACAAGAGGACATGGATCCTGGACTCAGCTCTGCCATAACCAGCTATGTGACTATCCTTAGGAATTTTCCTCTCCACACTTCGGCTTCCTCATCTGTAAAATGCATGGAAAAGGTTGGAGTGGATAGATTATAACATTGACCCAGTGTCAGACTCTTAGATTCCTGTCAATTCTGTTATCCCGAGGTCACTAATATACTGGACAGGTGACTTCTGTCCTTTGCTTACTTGTGAAACATCTTCCTTTCTGCACATGCAGCTTCTCCAATCATTCCTAAGTCACGGACATCGCCAAAGGCTGCTTATGAGGTGCCCGTGGCGGGGGGGGTGGGGAATGGTTACACTGTGAGTCAAATGTGTCCGAAACAAAAATGTCCTTGTGAGTTATCACAAATCTGGACATCTTGAGGGTGGTGTACAATCTAGGTTTGCTTAAGGTAGCGCTTTCTAACCCGAAGATGTTTTAAACATCTCTAAGGAGTCAACACCGAATGGAGACAGCCTTTGCAAAAGGATGTATTTGCCAAGTCCAGGGGCTGGGAATGTGGACGCGGCCTGAGAGGGGGAGACAAGTGCCCCGAACCCCACCCACAAGGAGAATCAAGCTTGAGTGTTCAGCTACAAGCAGAAGAAAACTAATAAACCAGACTAAGGTCAATGCAAGGGGTTTGGTCAAGGTGATGTTGACTTTCGAGGGTCGGGGGGAGAAAGAAACAGAAGAAAAAGAGCAAAGCAGAGTCGGGGGGTGGGGAAAGAATTATTAATAACTCAGGGACAACGCATTTTTGAAAATCAACTTCTTAAACATCCTGCCGACTCAGACATGGCAGGGAGGCATCACAAGGACCCAGGGCAAACTGGAGCATTTCTCCAAATCCCCAGAGCCACCTCTGGATCTCCTCCAGACCACAAATCCCAGGGAGTGAGGAGACATATCCAATCACACACATACCACCACAAAAGCTGCCGTCTTTTTACCATAGCAACAATTATACAGAATGTGCTAAGAATTCCAGAAAGCTTCTTTGGGGGAGTGTTTCCTTGAGTTTCATGAAATGAGCTCCAAAGACTCTCTCACTGAGATTCCATGAGTCCAAAAGTCTACTATCACTCCCTTAAACAGAAAGATTTCTGCGTCTTACAAGAACAAGTGGGCTGAACCCTAAGGCACTGGGCACCGAGCAGCTTCTGCGGTGATGTTTGGAAACGTACCCGCCGGACACCACACTGAACAAAATCTTTAAGATGAAGTCACTGATGCTGCTACACGGCTTTCCAAATAATGCACAGGACCAGGATATGCAGACCAGTGAGGTAAACAACCTTGACGTTATACTGTCCTTCTGTTTCTCCGTAAATCCAAGTTCAACTTTCCTTTTACCTTTGGGGCTGTCATGATGAGCCCCATACAAGGCCGTGCAGTAAAGGGCTAGGAGCAGGAACCTGGGCGAGGATGCCCAGCCTGGCATCCTAGCTCCATCCCTTATTAGCTCTGTGATACCAGCCAAGTTACAAAACCTCTCTCTGAACTTCAGTTCCTCTTCTCAAAACTGGACATCATAATGGCAGCTGCTTCCTAGGTCATTGTGAGGATTAAGTAAGTTAAGACATGTAAAGTATGTGGAACCATGCCTGACACTCAGCCCTCAAGAAGGAGCTGTTATTTTCTCTTTTTACCCTGCAGGATAAACCTTCCATGTCAATTATGTCACTGTCCTCACTGTCTTCCCCCAACTGCCAACTCTTTGAGGGAGGGACTATCTTATCCATGTCTGTTCCCTTCGTGCACACCGCCTGAAATATAATGGTTGTCTGCCCATGTCTGTCAAATGAATGGGTGAATAGAGGCAAGAATGGGGCAGGTCCCTAGGAAGGCCCCGCACACTCATATACTCACCTACGCTACACTGCTACCCCCCCCAAGATCAAAGCCCCTCTTCTCTGCCTGGCATGATTCTACCCATCATTCATGACTCAGTTCAAGACATCTGCTCCACCAGGTATTGGGCAGCAGCATCGTGCAGTGGCTAAGGCAGCAGTTCGGCAACCAGACTGCCTGGGTTCAAATCCCAGCTCTTCTACTCACTAGACCCTAGTGAGTCTCCACATTTACCCACCACTAACTACCCAGGTGCCATGCACAGCTCTGAGCGCTTTATTTCCGTTACCTCGGTAAACCCTTACAGAAACCTAGGGGGTATGTACCATTATTCCCACTCTACGGGCAAAGAAACTGAGATTTACAGAGGTGTTTTTTGCCCACGGTCACTGGGCTCAAAGTCAACTCTTTCCACCTTCTACCATGTCTGTTCCTAATGAATCCCTTTTCATTAGATTTTTTCCCCCAATTTTCTGCCTCGTTGTGAGGTATGAAGGACTAAACACACCATTCTGGGGCCAGTATTTGACCTCAGGTCCAGCTGCGTCCCAGGCCGTGCTTTTTCTTAGCACCTGGCACAGGGCTGGTAGAGAGATCACACTGGACAATGATAGTTGACATTTGATCCCCTCCCTGGATTCCAGACTCACCCTTGGTCTGACCACGCTAACATCTCCGGATACAGGAAGCCAGCTCTCCGTTTGGAAGGAGCCTTTGGGATGGGTCCTTCTCGGAGCTGAGCCCGGGGCCCTGCTCCGCGGCCAGCTGCGGGGTGAGCAGGTAGCGCGGACTGTGGACAGGACAGAGCCGTGCTCTCCAGAGCAAGCCACTGCCAGGATGGGCTTCCGCCAGACCCAGAGAACAGCGCCAGGGCGACGATGGACCCAGAACCCCCAGTGCTGCTCACATCCATGCTGCCTGGCGCACTGCTGGATGGGAAAACTCTCGGGATCGGTTTCCAAAGCACAGAACACTGGAGCCGCCTCTGTCACAGGGCGACAGGGGAGAGGACACCGCCCCCCCACCCCAGGTGGCGTTGGCATCCCCTCCCCCAATCCTTACATACTCTAAGTTACCTGGAAGAGAGGTTCCCTATCTATGGCCTGCAGAGCAGGCACGCAACCCTGCTCTTACTCCTTGGCAGAGAAGATCGTAGGCCCTGCCGCTGGTTCTACACGGCAAACTGTTGCTCGGTTTATGTAAATACCATGGAAATCAGAGAAAGACTCGCAAAGAAGCAACTTAACGGAAGGTCAACAAGCCTCCTGACCAAAAGTGTATATGGGGTTCCATCTTCAAAATACAGCCATCTCTCTATTTTTCTCCTTAACCCTAGGCTAAAAAGGCTCAATGAGATTCACAGACAACATATGAAATGATGGAATTCTCTGCACAGCTCCGCTTCTTTCTACACATAATTTTAAAACTATTACCCAATAATGTATTGTAATAAAAAAGCTGACAGGGTCTTGCTCAACAAGTAATCACTGGCATGTTTTCGCACCTAGAGATGGAGAACTTTCTTATTATGTGCCCCTGGTGATTTTTAGGTGTTTCCATAAAGCTGTTGCCATTATTTGTAAGCCACAGGTTACTTCCCTTCGCTGCAAGCTCCAATTATTGAAAACTTATTTTAAAGACTCCGAAAAGCAGGTCAGACTAGGGGTGGTGTGCCAGGCAGCCCCAGAGGGGTGGGGAGGGATTTGCAAGTCATTTGCGGCCTTCCTGAAGGCAGCTCTGATTCCCTCCGCAGGGCAAGAGGCAGCACCTTTGGAGATGGGTGACCTCCTGGGGATGAGGCGTGGGGAGGCAGCAACTGCACCCAGGTGGGGGCCGTCTCCACCTCCGCTGCCTCAGCCTTGCCAGCCCAGAGCTCCAGGCTCCGCCCCACCAGCAAGAGCCACAGGGGCCGGGAAGTATCTGTTGCCACGCCCTGAACTTCCTGGCCACACCAATGGCCTAAGTACCTTGGGGCTTGGTACCTGCAGGGTCAGCGTCCTACAGGGGCAACTCAGGAGCTGTGGTGGTCAGGGCACACACACACACACGCACGCACAACCAGGCCTGGAGCTCCTGTGCCCATACCTGGCTCCCCTGCAGCTGAACACCAAGATGGAGAAAAAGCAGGACTGTGAGAGCCATCAAGCCCTTCCAACTCCTCCTGGACAGAATTAACACCAATGGGTCCAATAAGGCCCACTCCAGCACCCAGAAAAGCCCTATCTACTTCCAGACCCACTTCAAACGTTGCATCCTCCAAGAAACCATTTCTGTTACCCATCGTGAGGTAGGATGTCTCCCTCATTAAGTCCATAGTGAGTGTGACTGCTTCTGCAACACCCACTCGCCAGCCTGGTATCCTACCTACTTGCATTCTATCTTATCCCCGTGCAGGGCTACATGGATAGACAGCCTCTTGAATAGACCATGGCTACTCATCTCCATAATCCACTCGCCTTTTCAGCCCCTGCCTCCTGAATCCAGGTTAGGCAGGGGAGCTGAGTCTAGAAAGGACGCCGAACTTGGAACTGAAGACACAGAGACACACCCAGCTGGTCCTGCACGCTGTGATCTTGGGCAAGTCACTCAGCCTCTCTGAACCTCAGTTCTCCCAACGGTTAAATAAAAAAGGTTACACACGAGAACTGCTAAGCTTCCTGTCAGCCTGCAATTTCTCTGACTTTATAATACAAAGCTATGATACTCGTAGCCAGGATGACATACTAATTTAACCCAGCCAGATGACAGCGTGGTTTTTAAATGGGCCAGTGTGTGTATGTGGCAGGGGAGC
This sequence comes from Mesoplodon bidens, assembly GCF_964165515.1. Lineage (NCBI taxonomy): Eukaryota > Metazoa > Chordata > Mammalia > Artiodactyla > Ziphiidae > Mesoplodon > Mesoplodon bidens. The sequence goes on from NC_138176.1 coordinate 166,671,183, forward strand.
AGGGTGTACTTTGAGGACTTTGTTTCTTTTGCCATTGAATCTCACCTTATAACCTTTGACCCCTGCACGGGGCCACAGCCACAAGAGGTTCTGTTGACCTGTGTTTCCAAAATAACACCTGTTTACTAATGTATCTGAATGACATTTAAAATAATTAATGAGCAGACTTTTCCCCCACCTAGAAAGTTGTCTGTAATTCAGGCACCAAATACACACGTCAATCCAGTTTACAAAGAAAGATCATTTGAAAAGAAGGACACGAGAGAAGTTAGCTAACTATGAAATCTGTACTTTAGCTGACATCTTGACCAAGACACACCAGTCATAATTTTGGATCCATACAAGGGAAGTATGATAGTCCCCCCTTATCCGTGGTTTTGCTTTCTGCCATTTCAGTTACCCGAGGTTAACCGTGGTCCAAAAATATTAAATGAAAAAGTTCAGAAGGAAACAATTCTTAAGTTTTTAGTTGCATGACATTCTGAGTAGGATGATGAAATCTCACTCCTTCCCGCCCAGAAGGTGAGTCATTCTTTTGTCCAGCGTATCCACACTGTGGATGCTGCCTGCCCGTTAGTCACTTAGTGCCTGTCCTGCTTCTCAGATCATCTGTCGCAGTATCACGGTACCTGTGTTCAAGTAACCCTTATTTTACTTAATAATGTCCCCCAAACACAAGAGTAGTGATGCCAGCAATTCTAATATTCTCTTACTCTGCCTAATTTATACGTTAAATTAAACTTCATCATAGGTGTGTGTGCGTATAGGGAAAAACATAGCGTATACAGGCTTTGGTACTACCCATGGTTTAGGCATCTACTGTCCATCTCGGAACGGATCTCCCACAGATAAGGGGGGCACTACCGTAACAGATCTTCTCTCTCACCAGACAATGAGGCTTGGATACTTGGAGAAAACATTCACATCGAATTATGCTTCTTAACTTTGGAGAGAGAACTGAAAAATCTGTCTGTTAGAGTATGTCCCTGCTCACCAAAATCCTAATTTTATGTACTTATATGGCAGTATAAGTGCATCCTTAGGAAGCAAATCTTATGGACAGAAAAGGCTGCATCTCTCTTTCCCCAGAACATGGGATTAATTTAGTCATAAGTTCATTTTTAAACTTGGAGTAGAACACAACACACTACCAGGAGAGGTGAAACACCTATGATTATAAACGCTCCACTTCGACAGCTGGAAGCTAAGGAGTAACCAAGTAACAGTAGAGAAAACAACTGCCAGCTGCAATTTTCTCTCCATTTTTTGATCCTTTTACAAGTATGTGTTGCATGTGTTTTGACTATTTTTGAAAAGGAGGGGAAAAAAAAAAAAAAAACTTGGGCAGTCTTCTCACGGAGGTTGCTATTTGCAGGCCCTTTTTCAGATGGTATCACTTCATTTAGTAAACCTCCCCTTCTTTGTAACCATTTCTGAAGAAACATGGGAGGCAGGAGGGAGTTTCCCCAGCACCACTGACAGGCAGTGGAAATGCACAGGCGGGGGGGTGATGCAGCCAAAGGCAGAGAAGTGTTCCCATACACAGGGAGGGATAAGTCCTTTGAAGGGGTTCAGGAGGGAAAACTAGCACGCCCAAGCTTGCTCACCTGACCTAAACAGGCAAAAACTCAGACATAACTCTTTGGGCTCCATGCCTTTTTTCCATCCCCTTACTCTTCTCTGGGGACTTGGTGATGAGGGCCACTGGGGGCACCCGGAATGGCTGTCCTGCTCTGTGCCCTCAGGTCTCTTAGGGCCTGGAAGATGAACTCAGAGGTTTCCTTCCTCTTCATGCTAAACTCTGCAGCAGTATGAAAAGCTGCGAGAGCTGAGCGCTGCCTCAGAGAGGTAGGGGGAATCAAGGGGCTCCCCCTTCGGCCAGGCAGGATGTGCTTCTCCTTGCGGCACAGAAAGCACACTGCCTATGGCCCACGAGACTTTAGAGGACCACAAGACATGTTTACATTTCTTTTAGAAGCAGAAGGGAAAAAATTAACTTTAGGCCAACGGAAATGTTTTAATGTATACTATTAATAGATCTGTCTTTAAATCATTAACTTGTAGTACTCTATGTAGGAAGGGGCCCACAAAATGCAAAGTGCCTAGAGCCCATAAAGATCATGATGAGTGCCTGATTCCAGATCATCCCTGCCCCCGGGCCTTTGCAAGTGCTGCCTGGGATGCCCTGCTTCAATCTTCCCTTTATTCAGTGAATGAATAATTTCAACTCATTTTCCACCTCTTCCCTAGTAGTTCCCTGATTGCTCTGATTACTAACACTTTTCTCCCCCTCAGTCTGAAATTCCCCAGCAACTAGACGTCACACAATAGCCTCACACTTACCAAGTTTCTATTTCTCATGTATATTATGCCTGCTCCTTCATCCCAAGAGACAAATACTACCTCCCTCACTGCTAAGATAACAGGAAGGCCTCACCACTGTCCTCAAAATAGTCTATGTGTCTCAGCGTAGCATTCAAATGCATAATCAGATCCCCTAGTAACTCTTATATTCCCCATCCTACCCAATGGACCCTGAACCATGGCCATACCAGATGCTAACCATTTTCCAAGTATGCCTCATATTCCTCCCACATCCAGCCCTTTGCAAAAGCTGTTCCCTCAGCCAGGGATGCCCTACCCTTTCAGAGCTTCCTAACAAAGGCCCTATCCAATCCTTAAAATCCTAGTTCAGATATAACCTCTTCCAAGAGGCCTTCTCAGATATTTCTATTGAACTATATCCCTCCCTCTCCTACTCTACCCCAGCACTTTGCATGTCTTCTGCAAGATTCATCAGAATCTGACTTCTATCAAAGGAATTTGTAGATCATGCAAGACCCCTTAGTCTGAGGGCTCCCAGAGCAGACGCTGAGACAAAGATTGAAGTCAGGGCTTCCCTGGTGGCACAGCGGTTGAGAGTCCGCCTGCCGATGCAGGGGACACGGGTTCATGCCCCAGTCCGGGAAGATCCCACATGCCGCGGAGTGGCTGGGCCCGTGAGCCATGGCCGCTGAGCCTGCACATCTGGAGGCTGTGCTCCGCAACGGGAGAGGCCACAACAGTGAGAGGCCCGCGTACTACAAAAAAAAAAAAAAAAAAAAAAAGATTGAAGTCAAAATATTTTGGGGGAGGTGACCCCAGGAGTGGGGGAAGAGGGAAGTGAGACAGGGAAGAGAAGGAAGCGAATACTGATGCATGGTACCTTATCAAGCAAGTTACCACGGTGGCCAGCTGGAGCTCACTGCAGCTGGGGACACTCAGAGACAGAAAAGAATGTACTACAGAGTTTTCCCAATTGAGGAAGATGGGATGTTTATCTCCCAACTCCTGTCAATCACTGGTGCAGGCGAGGCTGCTCCTGAGGGGCATTAATTCTCTGACATGTCCAACCTACTTGCCACAGGCAAAGGAGCTCCAGTGGCCAAAGAAAGCTCGCAGACAAACAGGTACAGGTGCTTGTGGCTGGCCACTGGACGGTGTGCATGGAAATCGTGAGACCTCAGGGGACACGGGAGGCCACCGACAGCTTCCGCTGCAGAGAGCGTGGACTTCTGCAGCCTCAAGCACCCAGCGGGATCCTGGGCATGCAGCAGGCATGCAGGAAGTGCTCACACAAAGGAAATCATGTCCAAGCTCCTTGAAGGCAGGGGCCACATTTGATTTTCTCAGGGCCAGGCCTCAAGATAGGTACTCAAATCACGCATGCTGGCTGAGGAACCGTGAGTGATTTAACTCACTGCCCCACCACCCAAATGAGACCATGCCAAAGGAATTCCCATCTTATTAACTCTTCTCTATTTCATAAATGCTATTTAATTCATGCAAGCAATACAGACCAACCCTGTCCTGTGAGGTCTAACCATGAGGACAGTAATGAAGATGTAAAGAGTTAAATAGCATCTTGAGAAAAGGTACCTATATCCAGAGGAACAATCCAGGAACACTACAGGATTCTGGGCAATTCCCTGAATTTGCAGCCTCTGGCACCTCAGCCTCCCAGGTGGTACTGGCTATACTTAGGAACTGGGATGGAGCATGTACTAGAGGTGTTCGGGGGGCCCCTGTCCCACTCCTCCAGCTTCCTTGTGACGATATCATGTCACACAGGGTGCACAGAGAAATGGCCTCAGGGCCCAACTGACATCAGACATAACCAAAGCCTCAAACAAAGAAAAATAATGTAAGCTCAGGCAACAGCATCAGGCAAGGGAGGGACAAGCCAGCTTGTCTTGCCAATTTCAGAGCAGAACAGATGTTTCTGCATCTCCAAGGTATCCGCCCTCCTAGGACACCAGACATAGGTCACCCATCAGTCATTCATCTTTATGATGAGTTGCAGCGGCCAGCACACAGTCAAGATTAATGCACATCCTTTCCAAGAAATGCTGTTTAATGGCAAGGATATGCTGAGGGTGATTGTTCATGCCAGATCATTCCAGCTGACACAACCAACCAACTTTCAACGCTAAACTAGAAAAAGAAAATCCTGTATGCTGTCTTGTTACAAGCAAGGCACAGAGTAACCCATGGACAGTGTAGGAGTTGAACCTCGCCTGGCTTAGTTTGATGAGACCTGGCCACCTGGGGACCTGTCAGGAGACCGGGGATTTACAGGCTTGACCCAGCTATGATACCCTTCAAGCACTATGGCTAAAACAGCAAGGAAACCAGTACCCAGGAGACCTGGCTTCTACTCACAGTTCTGCTCCCTGATGATAACACCCTGAACAAATCACTTCTTCTTCCTGGGCCTCGATTTCCCTTTCTAGAAATTTAAAGGATAACCTCCAAGTCTCCCCTTACAGCTTTAACGCTACATAAAAGTCTAAAAATCCTCATGCTAGAGTGTATAAGTTAACTTTCATTCCCGGGGTGACAGCAAGAAACTGGGCGATAGCATGGAAACCTTCCAAAATGTTAACACCACCACTGACATATTTTCATCTGGATAAGGGGAACTGTCCTACTGCTTTTTGGTCCCCAGACACCTTTAGAACTAAAATGTTTCCATGGAAAACTGCTTTATGGTTTAATTAGAAAAAGAAGTCAGCAAAGGAGAAAAATAGAATTTGAACACAGCTCTTTAACGTGAAATTGATTTTATTCCATCTCTAAGAGCCACATAGGAATTACTTTGACCACCAGAGGGCTTTCCACACTGCCGCAATGCATGAATAAGACATTGGTGGTAAAATTAAAAAATAAAAAGTTCCAAGTTACATTGTCTAAGGCCATAAAGGCCTGGGGGCTGAAGTGAAAAAAAAGAAAAGAAACACACACACACACACACAAACCTGAGTTTCTCCTAACTAACTAGGATGCACTTCTTTATAAACATGATGAGGAAAACTTCCCAACTCTCCTAAGTTCCAGAAAACCATCAGAAGAATTTGGTGCATAGAACCAAAAGGAAATCACAAATTAGCTTTCAGAGGTTCCAGAGCCTTGTTATGAAGATATCATTCCCCAAATGTGGAGCTAGTTTCTAGTATCCTTTTGCTCGTTCAGTCAAAATATAGACGTACTCTCAAATATATCGTGTTTTTAACACATGATTTGGGGATAGCCAACACTGTTGAACATTCACCACATGACAACTTTGTGAATATGTATATTATTAACTTTGTGCATATTAACGTGTTCAATTCTCCAAAACTCCTATGAGATAGACACCATTATTATCCCTGTTTCACATATGAAGAAACTGAGGCAAAAAGAGGTTAAAGAATACGTGAAAGGTCAAGCAGCTAGTAATTGTGAAAAAAAAAAAAGTTCAGGAATAACACTATCCACTCAACAACAAGAAAACTTCCAGTGACTACAGATAAGTGCTCTCTAAAAAGAGGCACCATGTACCATAACCTATAGAATGCAAAAAAATAATAATCAGTGAAAGAACAGTGTACCTCTGGGCTTGCATCTGTCTCTGTGGGTTCTTAGATAGCATTCCACAGCCCCCAGGGTTCCACACAGGCATCTCCCAGAGGGGCCCAAGGGGGCGCCAAGGGAGGCTCTGTGAGCCTACAGGCCCCGTTTTCTACCTGAGTCTCTTCAGTTATTTTCTATTTTATGAATTGGAGATTTCCACATATGATTTCATTTAGGAAAAAAAAGATTCTAGTAATATTAAAGTTTAAAATCTGCTATTTCACAAGACGTTTCAGGAAAAAATGGTTCCCTCTTGGGTTCTGTTCTCTGAAACCCATTTTATAGCACTTGCTACACTAGGGTGAAATATTTCATCTTGTGTAGCTCCTTTACTCTATGGTTGAGCTCCCGAGGTCAGGAATAGTTGTTGTTGTTTTTTTTAATCTTTAGGCTCCAACCTTTAGCCTAAGATTGGGCCCAGAGTAAAATTTTTAACAAATATTTGTAGGATGAATAAATAAAGTGGCAGGTAAGGTAAGGCTAGCTGCTGTGATAAACCATGAAATCTTAGGGACCTAACAGAACAGATGGTTATTTCTTTCTCATAAAAAGTCCAATCTAATAGGTGTCTAATAGGTGGCCTTCCACACAGTGACCCAGGGACCGAGGCTCCTTCTATGTTGTGACTCTACCAACCCTTATCCCCCAGGGTCCTCTCCTCTCACTGGCAAGTGGGCACAGAGAGCATGCGGAGCCTGTACTAAGAGCCGTCACTGGCTCTACTTGGAGCAAGAGTGGGTGTGGGAAGGGGCAGTCCCAGCAACAACTCTTCACTTTGTAAGAAGAATGTAATGGTGGTGGACAGCTAGCCAGCCCCCTGTTCCACAATGACTTCAAGAGAGAGAGAAGCCTGAAAGCAAGACCCAGTGCATAAGACATGCCTCTTAAAGAAAAAAATAAGAGTCCTTAACCACTTCCAACCTAAAAATACAGCTATAGAGATACAAAATTACAGTCTCTCGTAAGGAATTTTCATTGCATTTTCCCATCACAAACCAGGCTGCTACCTATTGGTATACAAATGGCCGGAAACTAAAATAGGGGTCAGCCTAGAGTCAACACTCTTATCATTTACAGGGTGTGTGGTTCTGCTGGTGGAGAGAAAACAAAACTGGAAACGAATGCCTTATTTTGAGAGGCCTCAATGCCAACACTGTGATATGCAGAAAAGCCAAGAGCCCCAAGGCTGGCCATTTCCAGTATCCACATAGGTGATCAATGGTGGGCCAATCAATCAAGTTCCCTGTGCCTCAGCTCCCCTCAGTTGTCAAAAGGAAAAGACAATACCTGTCTTTCCAAAATGTCCCAAGTATAAGGATCATGTAACAACAGCTATGAGGAGTGTTTAAAATACTTAAAATCCTCCAAAAACACAAGGCATAAGGTCTGTTACAGAGTTGTTTTCCAGCTAAGTGGAGATTCCTCCAACTCATCACCACAATGGGTGACATGCTTCTAAAAACCTCCACCTCATTCAGCCCAGTGTTTCCACTTTCACCTCTCCAAGAGTCATGCCCAACTCCACTGCCCAGAATCAACGTGTTACCGTGAGAGAATCCCTGGATCTGAACGAGCACACCTATTAACTGGGTACAGAACCCCCTGGAGGCCGAAGCAGGCGCCTGGGTCCTTCTCCTGAGACCTAAGTTCTGATTCCCAAGTCTGAGCCAGGGGTGTTAGTTAGAAAGAGAACTCGGGTCACTGTGGTGATTCTGCCCTCCCTCTCCACGTGTTTTAAATAGACCATGTGGGAGGTGCGGATATTAAAGGCAGTTCTACTCCGACGTTACTGTAAAGTACAGCAGAGTACCAGGCAATCACTCTTTAATGTCAGCCATAACCTTCATAAATGGGTTTGTAATGAGAAACCCTTGTTTGTCACGGAGAAGGTATGATTGATGTGGCCTGTGAGTGAAATGAAGCCGTCTGTGAGTGACCGTCTCAATAACATGAACAGCTGCCAAATATTCATTTAGCTGAATGAGTTTAGAAAACTTTGAGCAGATTGCTTTCACAAGGCTGCCTTCAACAAAAGGAAACATAATTAACGAGCTAATATCAGCATGTGTCTGGCTAAGCTAATGAATATCAAATTACACAGAAACCTGTATAAATCATCATTACCCTGAATTTTAATTGAACTTGCAATTAAACATGACAAATTTTATATACACTAAACCTTTAATTTATACTTTCAAATAAGGAATAATTTATCATTTTTAGTATTTCATAGTTAATTTCCCAATATGTGCACTTCTAATTAACAAGGACAGATAGGCATTTTAAAAAACACACACACTCTCTCTGCTATGGCTCCCTTCATAACAACAACTTTCCCTTTTGTACATATTAGAAACTCTACCTCCAGGAGTTTGAATGCCAAAGGACCTACTTGGGTATTCAAGGAAAGACCCTACAGCTACAGAGAACAAGGTGGAATGATTTCCCCTTCTGTTTCTCATCTCTCCCCTGGAAAAAGAGAGATTAAAAGGGCCAGACCATGTTAAAGCGACTTGGCCGGACATCTCAATTACCGCTTCGACCTTGCACCCCAAACTCCAGTTACGTTCAGAACACAGGGCCTCTTTGCTGAAAGTGCAAAGCATCTTGTGTTTCAAAGCGGCACCACCTTAGAAATAAACTGTCTCGCTCTGGCGTCAATGCCAAGCCTATTTGTTTTACCTGGCCAGCCGGTAATGAGCTCGCTTCGTGGATGGATTTGTATTTTATTATTATAATTACGCCACCATTATAAACATACCTCGAGCAACCTCAGCATAAAAGGCAGGGAATGTTATTAAAACATACATATAAACACACGGGGAAACAAGACAGGATTGTAAAAGGGCTGCAACAGAAACTAATTGGGTTTGCGTCTTTTGTTAATCCCAGCCTATTAATATGGTAAGCAGTGTGGTCTAGGGAGCTGCATGCTGGGAACCTGGAGATGACAGTTGTATACCAGGTTTGGCCTCTAATTGGCTGTGTGACCAGAAGTAAGATGTTTCACCTCTCTGTGCCTCTTTGTTCTCAGGGGCAAAACAAAGATAATGGAGGTAATTGTGATTGCTTTAAACATGCGAAAATAATTTTTTAAAAAAACACTATAAAACAAAACAGTATCATCATTCTCTAGCTATAGAGGAGAAGACAAACCAAAAAAGCAGATGGCCGATGATACTCTTGTATGCATCATACTTTTAAACTCAATGATCACATTAAATATTAGCGATTTACTTCCTATTTTCTCATTTGATATGTGAAGGAGGCTAGACAGGTATTATCAGCACCATCTGAAAGAGGAAAAAAGCAGAGTCGTGGAGAGGCCCATTCTGGGATTAGAACTGAGACTCAACATCTTGAATGAGGCTCTTCTGACCTTACCATGCTGCCTTCTTGCACTCTCCCTTAGGAAAAGCCTGGAGAATGTATGATGAGATCAAAAACACCTTTGTCTAGTGGGACCTCAGTGACAAGCACAGCAACCAGCCCTCCCAGACCTATCCTGATCAGACGGATGGCTCAGCTGAATGTCTAAGGTCTGGAGAGGAAATAGGCACCAGTTCCCAAAGGCAAACTTGAAGAAGGCATGGAGTCAACGGCACAGATACTATCTATGCAAAGCCAAGAAAGTGAGGACATACATCCGCCAGATGAATGAGGCCAGAGAACATGAAAGACACCAGAAATAGAAAGGAAAAGAGTTTTTTAAGGGCCACTCTAACTACCCCCTTTCATTGCAAACCCAAAGGTTCTCGATTAGACTGAAACAAAAGAAGCTGGGGTGGGAGTCAGTTAAGGGAAATGGGAAAAAAGAGTCTTTTTAAAAAATTAATTACTGTTTCATTTCAATTGCAAATTCTCCTTTTTGTTTCTAGAGGCCCCTTGACCAAAGGAAACTGAAAAGCAATGAGGCAGCAAAGAACTGGGAAGTTGAATGCATTTTCTGGAACACAGTGCTTACCTGTGCCTACAAAGCAAAAGGACAAATATTTTCACACATTATCAGATAGCTGAGTAAAACAGCCTCCCCCAGAATTTACAACTGAAGGCTACCAGAATTTACAACTTGTGAAATTGTGCCTGTCTGTATTTTCTCATTACTCTGGGGGCAGGCCACAGCCAACATCGTCCTCAATGGTGAAAAACTGAAACCATTTCCACTAAGATCAGGAACAAGACAAGGTTGCCCACTCTCACCACTCTTATTCAACATAGTTTTGGAAGTCCTAGCCACAGCAATCAGAGAAGAAAAAGAAATAAAAGGAATCGAAATTGGAAAAGAAGAAGTAAAGCTGTCACTGTTTGCAGATGACATGATACTCTACATAGAGAATCCTAAAGATGCTACCAGAAAACTACTACAGGTAATCAATGAATTTGGTAAAGTAGCAGGATACAAAATTAATGCACAGAAATCTCTGGCATTCTTATACACTAGTGATGAAAAATCTGAAAGTGAAATTAAGAAAACACTCCCATTTACCATTGCAACAAAAAGAATAAAATATCTAGGAATAAACCTACCTAAGGAGACAAAAGACCTGTATGCAGAAAATTATAAGACACTGATGCAGATGGAGTGTGCACTTTCTTTTTCCTTTTCTCCACCCACCCCCCTCCTTCCACTGTCTCACTACTTCCTAGTTAAACCTTGTCTCAAGTTATCAACACTCTCTGGAGAGATAAGGCTCCTCTCACTTACAAGCTGTCACTAATAATCGAACTTTCAAGACTCCATCTCAAAGAGAGACTCCCTGAGCCACGCAGGTCATGAGAATTAACTGCCACCAGTCCTTGCAGAAAACTCAGCTCATCAATCTATAGCTTTCTCGTCATAATTAGAATAACGGCTTTGAAACTTTGGGCTGATGTTGACTTGGTCTCAGGCCGAAAAGAGTGCTGATTAAAATCTTGGTGTGAAAGTTAATGATAAGTGCTGGTGGCGTTGCCGTGGAGACAGGGACAAACAATTCCCTCGCTGTGACATTTTCAATGTCCTGGAGAAGAAAAACTGTCCTCTTTAGTGTGGAAGCGTATGAAGCTTATTTATGGCTACAGGGCTTGGTGGATTGATGACTGTCGTAACATACTGTCAAATCCTTTACTGACACATTCATTTTTTTGGAGCCCCTGGTGCAGCAGAAATAAAATAATAAAAACAAAACCAGGGGGAAAATTCTCCAGCAGATCAGAGACGGCCACGAGTGGACCTTCCTTTCGCTACAGGACCTCAGAATTAATAGACAAAAAGACTTTGGACTTCTTGGCTCCGTGGCCAAGGAGAAAAGATGGGCATAACTGAAAATTGCTGTGTAAGAAAGAGCACTATTGAGGCCACCCAAACAGCCCAGGAATGTTTGTGATCAGAGTAAGCTATTTGTAAATATCCAAGATTACTATGAATAAGTATTCTCTCCCTATTTGTCTTAGAGGATAATGGCTTAGAAAGCTAAGGAAGGTTTTGGAAAATTCTGCCAGCCAAAGGGACCAACTAGTACAGCTCTTGTTGTCATTACAGAGCATCAGAGAGCATGCCAGCCATGGTGCCCACTTCAACGTTCAATATAGGGCTATGAGTCCCTGAAATCTGTGGACAGCTTCATGCTCTACAGGACCCGTTCACATTCACCATATCCTTTGCTCTTCGTTGCAAAGCAAGCATCATAATCCCCATTCCCTTGATGAGAAGACTGAGGTTCGGTGCGTTTTGAGCGCCATTCCCGAAGAGTTAAGTGGCTAAGCAGGGACTCCCAACCTCAGTCTTTACAGGTCACAGTGGGTAACCAGTCACTGCTTCAGACCAGCAAGCCAGCCCCACAAGTTCTGAACCAGTTTCAGTGGGGTCTGTGAAAAGCTTTTGGTTGGCTCCACAAAGTGGCTGCGTTTCCACAGCAGATAAAGGGACTCTTAGCGATCGCAGCTAGTCCATAGACTGCTCCAGGCTGTGGCATTTTTCTGGTTCCTTTCATTCAAGGATCCTAGTCATCATCATTATTATTGTTGTTGTTATTAATAATGATAATGAAATAAACTATGCAAATGTGGGGAATGGCTTCAGCCCTAAAACTCAGGCAGTAATGTGGTAATTTATCCAATAATGTAATCGCAAAGTGATTTTATTTGCTTTTATGGCTCCTTTCTTTCAGAGGAGCTGGGCATCAATAATGGTGATAGTAATGAAATCAACTATGCAAATGTGGAAATCGTTTCTACCCTAATGTACCAATTTAGCCAGCGAAGGGAATTCAACATAGTCTGATGGGCTTCCCGACACCCAGGGTGAGGTCTTTGATACTGACCTGTGCCCAGTTACCCAGATGTCATGATTAGTTTTCTAGGAGCATGGACCTGTCAATATCCATTTGATAATGACCAACGCCTTCACTCCACGGTGAAAGATTCAGGAAATGTCCTTAGTGATTTAAATACAGAGAGTGACTTTAACATGCGAACAAGATACATTCATTTGGACGGAATTCATTTTGTAGGCAGAAGCCCCACGAAAGGGCCCTGTGGCCCGTAGGGACTGCCTGGGGTAGTCAGCTAAAACAGACCCTCCTTGGGTCCAGCTGTTTCAGAAAAGCTGGAGACAGCTCTCTGAGGGATGGATGCCCTCTGCCAGATTCCACCTTTTATCTGCCTCTCTTCTGGTTTCAGTGGGGTCACGTCTCTGGCTAGATGGTAGGAACTCTGAAGGACCCCAGAGGAGGGTCAAAGGAGGCCAGGAGTATACCATCCCCAAGAGCCGCCGGGGGAGGCTTGGGGTAGTCACCTGTCCTAAGGTCAAGGTATTCACTCCTCACTTCTCCTCCACAGAATCTGTAATACTTGCTGCCTGATAAGGAGGAAAGCAGCATGGAAAGAACAGGATACAAGTAAGACCTGGATGGCCCAGAACATTCAACAGATCTCTATCTAGTACTTACTATGAGTTACACATTTGAAAAGCTGTGAGATCCTTGAAGATGGAGATCTTATTTTTCTCTATGTCTCCAGAGCTTGGCACAGTAAGTGTTCAACAAATGTGGGAATAAATGAAGGAATGAAGAAATAAACAACAGAAGAGAACAAAGTAGTGAGACTCTAGTGAGAGAGCACTCCAGATGTACACACTCAGGTACTCAAAAGTAAAGAAAATACATGCGCAATACTGCTCTTAGATCCAAGTAACCAGAGCCCTTGACCAAGGTCAAGCACTTCAGAGGGCCCAGCTCTGATCCTCCTCCACCTGCTACGAGACAAGGAGTCCATGGGCCTAGGGCTTTTCTACCCTGGAGCCTATTCCCTAGTTAGTAGACCATGTTACAGATACTCCAAACCCCCAAATTCCCTTTATAAACAGCCCTGAGCATCTTCCTAGGGCCTGCAAGCACCTCTTCTCTGGGTTCTACCTCCCAGCAGTGGAGGGTACCACCAGGGACTGTACCTCTAAGTCCAAGCAACAGCCAAACAGCAGCTGCTGGTGGGTGCAACTTGGGTGGGCAGGCTGGGTGTCCATATGCGTATCTGCAGAGGCCTCCTGCAGAGGAGAATGAACTCAGGGGTAAAAAGAGAAGGGAAGGGACTTCATTTGTACTCTCACCCTGAGCCTTACAAATGTTAGGGATAGACCTGTATATGGGTATTCATGTCCATCCTTTAGTTTAATTTGTCTGGTATCAGTTTGGGTCAAAACCCTGGGGCTGGTGAGGGATACCTGCAGCATGAGAAAACGCAATTACTTTCTCAGTCTGCAACTAACTGACGACTTATGAGGGAAGAAAAGGACCGCATGAAAAACCTCAGGTTCTAAACAGATTGTCCATATTTAAATAAATAACTAAAAAAGGAAACTCCGGCAGTCAGTCCTAATTAATTCATGGCAATCAGCTTCCCTTGTTCTATTAGTTACCATTATAGCAACACATTCTTGAACAAAATACCAGAAGCTTTCATTAGAATCATTAACATAATCTGATAACTGATGGTATTTGATTTCTGACTTCTGTACTTTGATTTGAGGCTTGGTACGAGATGTAATCTCATTGATTGTCTGGTGGGTTTTTTTTTTTTTCTTCTCCATCCCCCCCCCACCATGAAGACTTCACATGACATTTCTTTGTTAACTGTAATTAATGTTCACATTTGTCACGAGTTGTATTATTTGGAAAAGCAGTCGTGATGATAAAAGATGTGACAAAGACACACACATGTCTTCTTATCCAAAATGGCTTTATCCTAATTTAGGTTTGGGGGTAAAAATAAATGAAATAAGTCAAGCATGTATTTGTTTTCACAGTCAGGATGGATTGTTTAAAGTGGTGCCTCTTGGAGAAACCAATGCAATTAGCTTTCTCCATTAAAAAAAAAAAAAAAGTGTCATTAAGGCATGAGTGAAATCCAAAAAAGACGAGGAAATTTGAATTGCGGTTGAACAAGCCAGACTGTAAATCTGTCTCACTTCCATTGACCACAGGGGCTAGAGAACAGAGGCTGTACCCAGACCACTGGGGTTCAAAGTGACTGACACAGAGACAGAAACAATCGCTCTAACTTCTCTCCCTTCCTCCCCCTCTCTCCCACCCCCTTTCTGCCTCTTTTTCTCATTATCTTGAATTTTCCTCTGTTGACCAATGGAAAAGATACCTAAGCTCCACGTAAGTAAACACATAAGTATTCCAAGCCAAGTGTTACTTTTTTGACTTGAACGTCAGACACCATATATGAGGGAACTTCTGGACAAACATGCTTATCAAAGAGGTACTTTCTTGTTCAGCCGACACGACAAACTTGAGGTCTTTTGTAGGAGGACTTTATGATCTCTATGTTTATGATCTCTGTGGGCATAAAGGTAGGCAGGCAACAGGGTTCTGTTTATTTTAAAAGAAAACACAGAGGTGGGGGAAGGGGGAAACGTGTTCCAAGACACCCAAATGCCCATTAAGATTCAGAGTTGGAGTGGATCTGCGGAGATGCCCACTTAGCCTGACAGAAATGTCCTTGGTGGGTACGGGAAGCACCATCTGTGTACACGGACCGCTCCAGGGGGTCATTGCATGAGTAGGGTATGCTGTGCTCACATTGCTGAAAAGTGGCCTAAATCCATCTCCCCTTGCCTACCCTCCCCACAACCCAGTCTCAAAGGGGTTTCCTCCATCGTGTACTAATGGTCTGCAATTTATTTTAAAGAGGCTATTTTGATCCTCAAGAAGTACTTAGGGGAGCCAGGAACCATAAACACCTCCTTTTTAAAAAATTTGTTTCCTTTTTCCCAGCCTGTAATTTAACTCTGACTGGCACCATTCAAATCAAGTGTTCCAAGCACAGACTCCCATCAAGTCAGCTCCAACTTGGAGCACATTTTTACGACCAAGTTAGAAATCCCTTAAAACAAGGTTTTCGGAGGGAAACGTTTGACAGACTTAACTCTTGTGGTGCAAATATGCCACAATGACATAGCAATTAGTTATTCAAAATACGGGAAGGGATTACAAGCTTTTTCAAGTCGTTTCATAAATATGTCCTCTTCTGGTATACAATCAGTAATTATACCATTCTTACTCAACTGTAAACTTCCTGGGTATGATTTATATCTCATTGAAATCAACACAAAAGTATTTGTTTTCTCAAAGGAAGGGCCCCGGCTCTAATCTCCAAGGCTCACACACATCAAAGCCCAAGAACTACTGTTCTTCCTCACCAATGTAAATAAAATCATACACAAATGTTTGTGCAAATTAATAGAGAGAGGTCTGTCAAGAAACATTTATCTTCTGGGCCTGATCTGGATTTACGCAGCATTACCCTAACAATATTACTGGGAGGGAGGTGAGTCAACCATGCACCACTAAAGAAGATGCAACCAAAGGCAGTTCTCCTGGACTCTGTCCTTGTCCCTGCAGAGTAAGTGCTTTGGGAACATCCAAGCCCGAGTGGAATTGGGTACAAAAGCCAAGAGTGGATGCTTCATCCATCCCCCCTCTCTACTCCATCCCCAAATCCAAGAAGTTGCAGTGGTTGGCCACTCTTAGAAAGGAAATGAAGATAAGACAACACCTCTGGCTGAATGGATGTCCTTTACAGCAAGTCCCACAGGTCTTGGTTTTGGCCCTGCAGGTAACAACCATCCACAAACTGCCCGTGGACAAGCCACCCAGGTGAACATCAAAGATGGGTTTACACTGCAGCACCAGGAGTAAGACAAGCTACAGGAAAACCTTCCTAACACTAGCTCATCTGAACCATTTTAGTCTTTGCCTTTGCATAGCATGCTAGGCATACCCTTGTCCCAGAACTCAACATACAACACAGAAATGGTTCGTTTCAACGTCTGCTTTCTCTACTGGATTATACACTTCTTCATGGCTACACCTGCCCATGTACCAGGTCTGATAAGAAACGTTTGCTGAAGATTCTGAACCAAGTTTGGAAGAAGCATCTCTACTGGAAAAGTGAGCACCAATTTGTTGGAGAGGGTTGGAGCTCTTGAATTATTGATCTACCACCAAAGATGAGATCTCCTTCAATATTCTTTGCACTTGAATCTTTTTTTTCTTTTTTTTTTTTTTGCGGTACGCGGGCCTCTCACTGTTGTGGCCTCTCCTGTTGCAGAGCACAGGCTCCGGACGCGCAGGCTCAGCGGCCATGGCTCACGGGCCTAGCCGCTCCGTGGCATGTAGGATCTTCCTGAACAGGGGCATGAACCCGTGTCCCCTGCATCAGCAGGCGGACTCTCAACCACTGCGCCACCAGGGAAGCCCTGCACTTGAATCTTTTACTACAAATGTGAAGTCAAAGCACACTGCATCTGAACCAGACTTAAGCCCAAGCGGCAGGAGGGCACAACCCAGCCCTTCTGTCCACCTCTGTGTAACAAATGCCCAGCACACCGCCAGGCATATAGTTTGTCCTCATAAATATTTCCTATGTGGAAAGATGCATAGATAAATGATTTTAGCATTTCCTAAGTCAATGTTTCCAAAAGTATTTTCACATCTGATCTCCTACACTGTCCCCAAATCCTGCCACAACAGCTGTATTTCAAGATGAATGCTCTGGACCAGCACACCCCTATTTAAGATGTGTGAGCAGGCCAAGCCCAGAAGGAAGTTGCACCCCTCAAGTTATCGATGAATTATTCTGTAACTTGGGATATATTTTCCCATAGAAGCAGATTTATAAAGCATGGTCGGGTTTCAGAGGGACCCATGAAGCCTTTTACCTTGGACATTTCTTAAGTTTCAGACTATCCAAAACCTGAAATGACTTTTTTTTCCTTGTTTTGGGGAATTCCCCATTGTGTGAGGTCTTGGAGTGGGCAGTGGTCGCTCCAAGTCCCAGCAGAAGCTCGTGAATCGGTATCTCCCCTCTCCCTGCCTCCCTGACAGTCAAAAAGCATGGGCACGTCCCTCGGCTCAGTCTTTGGACATCTCCCACCTGGACTCAGAATCAGGAACAAATGAGACAAAGGCAAAGGGTGGTGACCACTCATTTGCAACAGAGCGACATCAAGCACTGGAGGCTCGGGTCCTGACCTCCAGAACGTTTTCTGCAACTTCTGAACCTGCTGTGATATGTGCTCCTTCCCTTCACCAGGCCCTCCAGCCCACAGCCCATTCTGAGAACCTTGTGTGTAATGGATGCCCGTTTTTGGTGTTCTCTTGTTTGTCTGGTTTTTCTTTTTTGGAGTGGGGAGGTGATTAAGAGAGCAAGAGGCAATTCCTTTTGTTTGCAACAAAGAGTCTTTACCGGTACCCAACGGACGAGACCAAATGGGGGTACATCTGCCTTGAAAAGTAGTAGGAAGAAGTGCTCTAGCAAACTGGTCCATAAATTCCATAAGCCAAGAAGAGGTTTCGCTTTTTTCCCTGAATGTGAGTGTGTACGGACAGACCATTCTGATCAGAAGGAAATGGGCTGACCTTAGGAGATCCGTTATCCTGCCCCAACTGACCTAGGCAACTACTGATAAATTCCTCCATCACTTTAGCCTCAGTTTCCCAAGCTGTAAAGTGAAAGGACTGACCAGATGATCCCTGAAGTTCCTGACAGCTCAAGGATATCATAAATCTAAGGTTTGGCGAAGGTGAGGAAGAAATACTTTAGGACTAGGAGGCATTTTCCAGGCTTTTTGTCAACTCAGAAATTTCTAATCACCCACAGTCTTACCCCCACCCTTTCCAAACATCAGAAGAACAGTGTCAGGACAGCGTACAGAAGCGTATGTTCCCCCACTTATGCGAGGGTGTTGACCCTAGACCACGATCTTGATTAGAAAACGAAACGAAAGAACCCTGTAATGTTAAAGGCCTAATTAAATCTGTCCTTAAATCAAACTCTTCAACGTAACCTTTGGTTCTAGGGAAAGAATTGTTGATAGAGAATCCTGCTACTCATTGGAGAGCCATTACCCATTCCAAGAGGCATATTTAAACTCATTACTACCCCAAACACATAGCTAGATATTCTTATTATACATGGGGGAGAACGGGCCCTGGTTCAGAGCAAGGCTGGGTATCTGCTAATGTTGAATACATTTCAGCTCTTCTACGGTAAGACCTTAATTTCAGAGATTTATAACCAGTGTAAATCTGCCCTGAACAGAAGCCTGACACAAAATTACTTTGCCCAGTAGCAATTTTTTTAAGTTTTGGACTAAGTGCCTTTTATTCAACTTTAAACCCCCCCAAAAAATGAAACAAAGCAAAGCACCATAAGAACTACCTTTAGGCTATAAATATTTTCAATCTCTCTCCCTCTCCCTCTCCCTCTTCCTCTCTCTCTGTCTCTCTCTCTCCCTCTCTCTCTCTCTCACACACACACACATACACACAAGTGCAGGCATGCACACACTTCATGCTCCCAGAATTATCAGTTTTCTCCTTGGGTAGCAGGGTCCATGCCTCAATGCAGGTGCCAACAAGGGAGAAGGGGGCTGGATAAATATTCAGTGAGAAGACTGATTTCAGAAACTTGCAGCCCAGCCTGATTCCTGTAACCATGGGCTCAGCCCTTTATATGCAATCATCACCCTCATATAACATCCAAGAAGTCACGGTCACTTTGCTCAATGAAGAATCTATGATGGGGGCACATTCTCAACACTTACATAGGAGTCAGCCAGGAGGACACTACGGGCCCACTGGCCCCTAATACATGCCAGGGATAACAAGAAGGTCTGTTTCAGAGGCAAAAGACGGTGAAGAGGGGGAAATCACAATTAAAAGGAAAAAATCATCAGTAAACAGCTGAATGTACTAGGCACTATTCTAAGTATGTTACACATATTAATTTACATAATCATCATCCTAAACCCACAAGGTA
The DNA here is from genome assembly GCF_964165515.1 of Mesoplodon bidens. Classification (NCBI taxonomy): domain Eukaryota; kingdom Metazoa; phylum Chordata; class Mammalia; order Artiodactyla; family Ziphiidae; genus Mesoplodon; species Mesoplodon bidens. Next base: position 166,690,419 of record NC_138176.1, read on the forward strand.
GTTGAGACTGTTTTCCTTATTTTCAGATGGAGAAACTGAGAAATAGGTTAAATAAATTACCCCACATCATACAGCTAACAGGTGATAGAACCAGAATTGGAACCCTAGCAGCTCCTGAGTGTGTCTCCATTAATGCCAAAGTATTCATTCCAAATAGTGCTATCTTTATTTCCTTCCAATGCCTATGAATTATTATAAGAATGAGAATTGTAATGGTAATAATGGCTGGAATTGGTGGAATACATATTATGTACTTCACACACGCTTTATATCCGTTAGCTCAATCTTTGCAGCATTCTGATGAGAGTGATGCTTTTATCATCCTCAATATACAGATGAGACTACAGATGCAGCGGTTATGTGAACTGCTCAAGCTCACAAAGTTGTTAACGAGAAGACTGGAACTCATACCACATCTGTCTGACTCAAAACCCAGTCCTCTACCCATTTTACAATACTCACTTCTCAGTCTCTGTTTTTTTTGTTTGTTTGTTTGTTTTTTTAGTGAAGTGCATGTGGCGCTACTATGCTAGCAATTTCCTATTCTCTCTTCTCTCATGTGTTCTGAACACAGACCCACTATTTCAGCAAGGCTCTCTGCCATCCTCCATGTGCCATTCTAAATCCTGCTCCATTCCTTTATGCAAATCCCCAGTGGGGACTTTTGTAAGCATGCTTGGGCTATTCCAACACCATGCAACACTCGAAGTTCACTCTTTAGATCACATATCTCAGTTTCCCACTTCCAGTATCACTGCCAAAGTCTTAGGAGTTAGAAGAGCCTATAGCAGAGTGTAATCAAGCAGTTCGGCTTGAATCCAGACTCTGATACTAGCTAGCTATGTGACCATGGGCAAGTTACTTATCTGCACCTCAGTTTCCACATCTGTAAAATGGGCATACTATGAGTACCTACTTCATAGTTTTTGAAGATTAAACAACATGATATATGTAAAGGACTTAAGACGGCAACTGGCAGACAGTGACGGCTCAATCAGTGTTTGTTTTCGTGGATAGTGGTGTGTTGGGAAACAGCCTGGGTCGTAGCTCATCTCTGCTTCCCTGAATCCACTCAGCACCTGACAGTTCAGCTTAAAACACTTTCCTCAAGTTTCTAATTGGCTCAAAAGCTCCCCGTTATTAGTGAAAAAAGTCCAAATACTATTTGAAAGTGATTTCACATAAAGTATGGTGGTGACCACAGGATTTCCTCCATAGCTTTCAGGATAAAATCCAACCTCCTCTCCAGGACTTCAAATTCTTCTGAAAGCTTCTCCTTTCCCACTGGATTTCCATTCTTCCTCCAAACAAGCCCCACTCACCAACCCATCCAGGGCAGGGGACAACAATCATTGTACCAAGGAGTCTTGCTGAGCCCATCCTGCATCCTTCTCATGCCAGGCTGTAACTCCCACCTCTATCAATACACCCAAATTCTACCTGTCCTTCCAGAGCAGTGGTTCTTATGCCTCATTATGCATCACAATAAAAGTCAGGGAAATTTTAAAACACACAGATACCCACTGGGTCTGGGACGGGGCCCAGGCATCCTTGTTTTCAAAGCTGCCCAGGTGATTCTGATATGAAGCCAAAAGGATCACATATCCTCATGGTGCCTGGAAGCTCTGTCACTTTTCCTGCTTTCCAATTAACACTCAGCATTATTTTGTAGTTTAGCATTTCATGTGGGGTATCCTGCCTTCCCAACTAGACCAGGAGCTCTCTGAGGGCAGGAAGTAAGCCTAACATGTTTATAAATACCTGGACCAATGTTGCACCCCACTCCGAGGTAGTCATATATATTTGTGATGTGGATTTTAGTCCTGATTCTCCAGAGAACATAACTTCATGGCAGACAGAGATGAATGACACATATTTGGGTATCGTCTCAGTGATGCCCAGCACCAACGGAGCACTCAATAACTATCTGGGGACACAACCAGCAAAAAGTAGGTGCTCACGAGTTACTGGAAGACTATTTGCATAACTAGGTCATCACTAAGAAGTCAAGGTACACGCTGCTCAACATACATACTATACAAACGACATCAGTAACATAGTTTCCACCACATGAGTTCAATCCAGTGAACCTTTCCTGAGAACCAGCAATCAAGATACTGAAAGGAACTGGCTACCCTGAGTGGCAATGGCAGTGATTCTTAATCTGTGTCAGGCATCTATGATGTCTAACCATCATCCAATGGTCTATGCCGCTCGGTTCCTCCTGGCTTAGGGCTTCATGTCTCCATCACTCACAGCTCTCCGAAGGGGGCTCTGAACTGAAGCCAAAGAGAAGTCTGGCCAGATGTGCTCCTTAGGCTTCCTTGAATCTTTAAAAATGACCCATGCTGTAAAGGTTAAGAGCTGATCTGTGGCCCCTTAGGCCCCTGAGAAGCAAACCACCCCAAGACCAGTGAGTGGGGCCATGGGAGCAGTCTAAGCCCTGACCGAAAGCTTCCCTCCGGGCTGGCCACAGGTGCCAGAGGCAGAATTTTAAGATGAGTATGTGATCCATTATCGGCTGCTATTACCATCCTTCCATAGCCAAAAGAAAGAGTCTATTAAACATAATACATAAAATAACATTTAGTAAGGAAATCTGTATGATTACTTAGTAAAAAGGACATTGAGTCAGGTTCTAAGCCATTGCCCTGAATTGGGAATGGCATTACTTACGTCTTAAGTTAAATTGAGTAAAACTTCCTAAGCACTCCCTTAAAGAACACCTGTAAGTAATGAGTTGGACTATCTCATCTATCCTGCTTTGTGCTGAAGTCCTGGAGAGTAAGCCAAGATTAGCGACCCGCCCAGCACCCCCCTGCCCCCCGCCAAACCACAGCTCTCCGGGCTGAGCCAGCTCAAGGTGACAAGCTCATTGGGGCCAGCATGGAGGAAGAGTTCCCCTAGTGTGCACTGGAATCGGTACAAACAGACAGAAGCCCATGAGTTCAATCGATAACATATTTTCTTCCCTTTGCTGCCATTGATGGACAGGAAAATGCATTCAAATTTAGAGTAGGCAGAGAAGATAATGAGTGAGTACACAGTATGGAATCAGAGAACATTAGAGCTGATTAAGTTCCAGTAATAACACCATGATCACCAAAACCCGCTGATTGCCAGCATCACACTAATTCCTGTGTCTGGCGCAGAATAGAGTGATCTCATCCACCCCGTGACTTCAAGTATCACCTACATACTGATATAAACTCCCAAGGTTCTGTCCCCAGGCCTGACCCCTCCCCAGGAAGCCCTCCCAATTCAGTTACCTTCTTGACCCCTCCACGTGGATGGCTAACAGGCATCTCAAATTTAACACATCCAAAACCTAACTAGTGATTAGCCCAAGCCCACTCCCTTGCAACAACAAATGGCACCTCCCTTCCTCCCGTTGTCCCTGTCTGACTCTCACGTGGCATTTCTAATCAGCAAATCCTTTCAACTCTTCCTTCAAAATATCCAGAACGTGACCAGGCCTCGCCACCCTCAGGGCAACCACCCTAATCCACATCAACCTGAACTGTCATGACGGTCCCCCTGTTTCCACTTTATCTTCCCTGCTGGTTTCCCCAAACACCACCACTACAGTGACCAATTTGACTTAAACTCATCAAATTATGTTCAAAGCCTTTAATAGCTTCCCTTCTAATACAGAATAAAACCCAAAACTCTGACTGACCAGAGTCTAAAAGGCCCCTACATGACCCAGCCTCTGAAACAGCTCCTGACCTCATGGGCTGTGGCGCTCCCCTCACTTACCTGCCTCTCCCCGGGGCCTCCTTGCTGAATGGCAGGTGCCAAGCACGCCCCTGTCTCCAGCCTCCACGTGTGCTGTCCCCTCCAGAGACGCCCAGATCGTTCAGCCCCTCACTTCCTTCGGATCTCTGCAGTGACCCCGCTCATCAGAGAGGCTGCCCCGGATCTCCCCGTACGGATCACATTCCCCACCTCATGCTCTCTCACTCCCCCCATGCTCTATTTGTCTCCATACCACTTACTACTTCCTGAAGTAGACCTGCGTGTTTATTGCACCTTTCCCCACACACCACACCAGACCATGTCATCTCCACGAGAACACGCGTGACGTCTGAGTTTTTTTTTTTTTCTTCTGTTTTAGTCGCCGCTGTTTCCCAACAGGTAGAACGTAATAGGCACGAGGGGAATATTTGTTGAAGGTATAAATGAACAGGTATATGGTTAGCATGTGCCAAATGTTAATTACTCTTAAGTTAAGAGGCCTCCATTTGGGGTCAACTCGCGACACCAAAGTCAGTATTCTTTCATTACATGATTCTACTGCTCAAAATTAACTTTTATAGCACTTTATAGCTAGTAACATACTTTCACACTACAAACTCCGTGATACAGGAAATGCAGACAGGCAAGACCAATAAGAAGGTGTTCACATCTAACCCAGGTCTCCTGCTTCTCCGCCCCACGATCTTGCTTCACACGCATCCTCCCTGCTTGGGTGAGATGCTGGCTGTACCAGACAGGAAGAGAAGGGCAGGCCTCGCCTTTCAAATGTTCACAGTGTCCAACCTGCACACAGATATGAACAGACACAAGACTTAAGGATGACAAGTCAAACACGCAAGTAAAATGCTCCCAGCAGTGGCATTTCTGGAGAAATAGGACATGCTGCTCCACATCCACAGAGGAGCGCAATCGATCGGCAGGGAAGTGACCCTTCACCCTGCCACCCACTCCAGCCCTTCTCAAGGTTCTGGAACAGAAGCTGAGAGAACAGTAACAATTAAGATCAGAATAATAACAGCTAAACCCTGGCTGTCCCCATTGGAATCAAAAGAGGAATTTGTTTAAAGTACCAATGGCTGGCCCACCCAAGACCAATGAAAGCAGGAGCGGTTGGAGCCTAGGCACCAGCATTTTGTTTCAAGCTCCTTAGATGATTAAAGGGCAGCTATTGTTGCCAAGCACTGGGGCAGAGCTTTACCATTACAAAGCGCTTTCACTTACATTATCTCCTTTCATCATCCTAAAGGTTTTGGGTGGTAGGTGGAAGAGGCATAAATATCCCCAGGTTGGAGAAAAAGAAACAGACTCAGAAGGATGGACCGACACACTGATTCCTGGTTAGTTAACCAAAGGCAGAACTGGAGCCAAACGTGGTCCAGAAATGAGCAGTGAAGTCTGAAGCAGTGCTTCCCAGACTCAGTGGGCTTACAAACCACCTGGGGATCTTGTTAAAATGCTGATTCCGCTTCAGGGGATCTGGAGTGGGGACCAAGCATCTGCATTTCTAAAAAGCTCCCAGGAGATAGATGCTGATGGTCTATGGACCACACTCTTAGTAGCAAAGACCTAATACGCACACCTCAGCAGTATCTAAAGTGAATCCATTTTTGTTTCTCCATGTGGGGAAGGCTAGGAACCTTTCAACAGCTTGCTGGTGGTTTTCTCAGTTGGGCCAAGTTCTAAACTATAATACGCAAGCTCAACAACCAGCTGGCACTCCCAACCTCCTACCTGTATACGCTACATCAATCTTGTCGAATCCTGTGAAGCATCATGCAGACCCCCTCACCACCACCACACACACACACACACACACACACACACACCATGCACACACACACGCACAAAGTATACACAGAAAACAAGACTACCAAGATCTCAACTACTTCATGGCTCTCACACACCTGCCAAACAACCCCTTCTGTCCACTAAGGGGACACTGGCATTGGATTCTCATATCACCAGCAAAGATGGCCCCAAGCATCATTTGTCAAGTTGGAATCGATTACACCCTGACACCACTCCATTCTCCGATATTACCCCTTTATTATTCAGTGGAGGGTACACTATTCCCGAGGTCATTTTTAAATGTTTTGTGTGCCTTTTAAATATATAGAGAGACTTCAAATGACTGCCTAAGATATTCCATTTTAGCCTTAAATCTTTAAATATACTTATGAATTTTTGACTCTAACAGATTGCTTAATGTCTCTTCCCTCATAATGGAAATAGATTCCAGGGAATCTTCATTAACTCTATCTCCTTGGGGCCCTCTCCTTGAGATGGCCTTCCGTCCGAGGATTCAGCCCCATGTTTGCTCACCATGAGATGTACTAAGGTCACTGGTCCCTGGGCCTGAGCATGGAGCTGGACCAGTCTGCATCGAAGGACAGAGGGGTCATGTTTCTGCTCACCTGGAACAGGTTTTTCTCCCACCAGTCTTTGAACCACCAAGAGCTGGAACATTCCCCAAGTAGCTAAAGACGATTTGCCCTTCAGGTCTCAGTCTTGAAGTCTTGGTCTTCCCTCCTTAGCCCAGCCCTCTTCACTGAACCTCTATAGCCCCTAGTTTGAAACACGCAATTCAGCAATTAATTAAACACAACCATGTGATAGAAAGGTCTTATCTCCCCAGCTGGGGAGGGCTTGGCCCATTCCATACCCACTCATGGGTCCGGTTTGATGCTGTGTACGAGATCAGGTAACTAACTGCTGACTGCCTTCCGGAGCTGACAGGGGATTTGTCTGGTACCAACCTGATGCCACTGCACATTCAGCTCCGACCTTCAAGCAAGTTGCCAGTTCTAAGAATGCCCTGGCATGACCACCAAAGCTCACCATTCTTTGCTGCTGCCAAGTTCCTTCCCTCTTTACCTAAGAACGACTGAACACCTAAATATGATCCAGGAAAAATTATAACAACCCAAACGTTTCCAGTCCAAGATCATGGACACCACAAGCAAGCAAGGAGAGGCAACTCAATATTGTAATACCCTCTACTCAGAAAATCAAAGAATTCCTTCCGTGTATGCTGTAATGGCAACTCCTCCCAACCCAAGAAAATAACAGAAGGGGAAGAATCTATTCATTTTCTCCCTAAAAGCTTGAGACAGGAAAGATGACTACTACTGTTCCTAATGGTGGTCTTCATTTCAGGTTCAAACCTAAGAAAACCTGACTCGTTGTGTTTACCCCTTGTACGTGCTTCTGAGATTACATCACTTGCTAGTATTTCATATTCTTTACCAACCTAGTCGTTAAATTTCTTGGACAGAGGCTGATTCTGTCTCAGCTTCTCAAACTTCCATAAACCTCCTTGGAGTGGGGATTTCCGTTTCATATCATTTGACATATGTATGGCTCACTCATTCTTAGAAAGTTTGCATTCAGATACTTCTCTTTATAATCATTGATCTTTATGCTACAGCCTAACTTTCTGTGCCACAGTTAGAGTGGACAGATGAAAAGGAATTCTCAAACAAATGGGTAGTGTTGTGTTTTCAAAGAAAATATCTCTAAACCAGATTGCAGAAAAACCCATTTTTATCCTAGTATCTATTTTTCAGCATCTTGCTAAGTTCCCCTTAATATTTACCAAAATCTTGACAAGTGGATATTCCATTTTCCATCCCTCTGAGATATTAAATAGCCACCCCAAAATGAGAAGGATCTGACAATACAAATATGTGTCTATTGATGACCCAGTTGTTATGTATACATTTGAAGTATGACATCTTTACTCCTCTGTCATGAAGCAGAAGTAATTAAGAATAATCAAGTGGGTGTTAATTGGATTTAATGAAACAATCTCCAGTCAGCCTGAGCCTACTATTTGCCTCCTACTAATAATTATGAACACTAAACCCTCATGTTAATCTCCTTCTTTTTACAGAAGCCAAACAGAAATACAGTATTTACTCAGCTAATGGCTTGTTTTGTCTGCAATGTAGTCTGTTCTAAGCTAGGAAACTCATAATTTGCCAAGCTGTCACCAGCTGCTGGGCCCAGACCAGGGATGCAGGATTCTTTGTGACAATGATTCAGTGTATGTCATCTGAAATGAAAGGACAGATGTTATTTTAAGTCGACCTCCAGCTGCAACTATACCTAGATGTGTAAATGCCAAAAAATCAAAGTTCTAAGTTTGTATTAGTCGAAACTACCTGTGGACAGACCATGCACTCACGGGATAGAGTTTGCACATATAACTCACAGAAGGCCTCCATTTTTCTCTTTAGAACTATCTCCAGGCCACCGCTACAGAGCTGGAGACTGGCGTTTGAATCCTATTACTTTCGGAGCCTCTTGGCTGCTGGATGACTATTATACAGTAGTGAACTAAAAGTGCCTTATCGAGAGTGACCATTAGAAACGTATTACTGGCCGTTAAGCAGATGATTAGATGTTTTTAAAGAGCTCTCACATAGTAATAGAATCCAGAGTCACTGACTGTATTTATTACTCTCCCAAGAAAGTGGAAAAAATAAAAAGACTGAAAGTTTGTTCCTGACGTGGTTAATTTCATTTTCCCAGGATCACCAAAAGGTCACGTGTAGACGAAAAACTGGCAGCTGGTGACAGGATTTTAAAACAGACTTCTGAACAAGATGATTAATGTTCATTGCTTTCCTTCCTTATCAGAACTCACCTAGGTGGGATTCCAAATAAAGACCCCTTGCCTGACGGTAGTAGAATCAGAATTATAAAACAGATATGCATCTAGACCAGAACTTGGCGAGTAAAGGGCCAGACAGTAAATATTTTAGACTTTGCAGACCATAACGCTTATGTCACAACTACTCAAATCTGAAATTATGGCATTAAAGTAGCCAGAGATGATAGTAAATGAATGGGCATGTCTGTGTGCCAATAAAACTTTATAAAAACAGGTAGCTACAGGATTTGGTCTATGGGTCATAGTTTGCCAGCACCTGAGTTACACCACACTGAAACCTGCTAACTTAGGGATGACATTTGTGGAGGAATGAACTCTCCTACCCAAGCCTCCATCACTAACCCCTATGTTAATTCACAAGTAAAAAGACATCTCATTTTCTCCAATAAATACATTTCTGAACATGTGATTGAATCATTATGTTCTAAATTGCATCCTACTTTACCATTAACACATAGTTTTATGTGAAGTTTTATCTTCATTTCGGGACTGAACTATGATGAATGGTAGTCAACATCCTTCTATTCAGAGTGAGTATTGTTATAAGACTTCATAAACACACATACTATTTTGCTAATATTTATATACTTACAAATATAAATATTACATGTATAAATATAATATTCCAAAGTAACATATGTACATATTACATGTGAGTATTTATATATAAATCACCTCTTCTGTCTCCCTTGTTCATAATTTCAAATACCGAGTTTTCTTAAAGGTAGACCATCTAATTATTATTATTTAGTTAGTTAGTTAGTTAGTTTTTGGCAGTACGCGGGCCTCTCACCATTGTGGCCTCTCCCGTTGTGGAGCACAGGCTCTGGACACACAGGCTCAATGGCCATGGCTCACAGGCCCAGCCGCTCCGCAGCACGTGGGATCTTCCCGGACCGGGGCACAAACCCGTGTCCCCTGCATCGGCAGGCGGACTCCCAACCACTGCGCCACCAGGGAAGCCCCATCTAATTATTTGGTGAATGGAATCTGTCCACTCTAGGGCCTCTATCAAATAGGGGTACGTTAAGTTACTACAACAGACATGTACCTTGGATACTGCAAAATCCCAAAGGATTTTATTGAACTTTAAGGTAAATTGGAAAAGCACAATGACCTAGTGGTTAAGGACCCTAAAGTTTTAGTCCCAATTCGTTTTGCTAAATAATGTATGACCAGGACATATAATTTAACCTCTCTGAGCCTCAGTTGCCTCTGAAAAATAAGTGAGTTGAATCAGAGGATGGCCAGAGCCACATTCAAGCTTTCATACTCTCTGATCAGTGGTTAGAAAACAGCTTAATTAGCTCATTTGAGTACAGGATAATATTGAGGCCAAAGGATCAAGTTAAACAGCCATGCAAAGCTAGCTAGTTTTAAATAAAGCAAAATACTGCTGCACAGGTTATAACTCAACCTGGTTGACTGAGGGAGTGTGGCTCGTTCAGTCCTTCTCAAATCAACAACACAGATGTTACGTGATTGTAGTAAGTCAGAAACAGCTTTATATGACCAACAATATCATTAATATTTTAATATAATTACAACTATTGGACAACACAACCAGGTAATTCACCTGGCTTCTCTCCAGTGATGTGGTGAAGGACCTTGTCTCCCTACTGTGTCCTGGGCCAGTCCGTGGTCCAACTGTGCATGACCAGAGTGCAGCATACACTGTGTGTGACTCACTATGCAAGTGTGACAACACCCGAACTGGTCTACACACAGTTTAACAAGACAAATCCAATGATCACACGCTTGGGTGTCAAATGACACCCAAAGTCTCTAAGTGCTTCTGTTCCGTTTCTGTACTATCTTCTCATGGACTGGTAGCCATTTGCAGACCAGCCATCAACAAGTAGACAGGGTCCCCTTGTTGTCACTATCTCATATGCAGAAGAGATTTTTTTTTTTTTTTTTTTTTTTTGCAGTACGCGGGCCTCTCACTGTTGTGGCCTCTCCCGTTGCGGAGCACAGGCTCCGGACGTGCAGGCTCAGTGGCCATGGCTCACAGGCCCAGCCGCTCCGCGGCATGTGGGATCTTCCCGGACCGGGGCACGAACCTGCGTCCCCTGCATCGGCAGGCAGACTCTCAACCACTGCGCCACCAGGGAAGCCCTGCCGAAGAGATTTGAGCTCCAGCTCACAGCTGGAAGGAAAACAAAATCCAACACACTACCTCCAAGTTTCTTATTTTCTTTTTCCAGGTCTATATTCTCTCCTTACTTCCCAGTTAACCTTAGAAAGTCCAACTATCCATCTTCTATGTCTTAGTTTTTTATTCATGCATCTATTCAACAAACATTTCCTGACAGCTTCTATGTTCCTGGTACATGAATGTACTTGGAAACCAGTGGTAAATAAGACAGATTTGGTCACTGCTCCAATGTATAATAGCTGGTGAGTTTCTTTAGAAGAGGTGTGTCCTATGCACATGTACTTATATGGTGTGTATTTTCATTCCTTAAAGTGTGGAACCAGTATGTCTTATCCAAAATTTGGCATCACTTCCCCATACTCAGCCCCAGTTTATTAAACATCAGATATTTACCAGACAATCTGATGACTTTGGAGGTATCAAAAAGAACGAGATGTGGCCATTGTCCTCAAGGAGCTTACAGCTTAGAGGACTCTTCCACGGGATCTTTCCAGTGGGTGAAGAACCCAAACATCAGCATTATTTCTATTTCCATAGGTTCTTTGAGGCTGCCTCTAAACACATGGATAATGCACCAAGAGCTCCTAACTCAGCCTGCTTGAATACCCAGCAATAGTTACAGAACATAGTATGCTCAAGCTAAAGGGTCCACAGAGAACTTCTAACATTGTACTGATGAAAAAACTGGGACCTGGAAAGGTGAAGTCACTTGTCCAAAGTCACACAACTAGTAGGTAAAAATAAGCCCTGAGAGGATCATGTCCAAAGTGGGGTGATGAGGTCCAGCTCCAGAGTTGGCAGCACATGTGGGAAGGGAGCCTGCCAGGTGTGCCAACAACCCAGCTTCTGCAGGGCTGCTTCAATTAAGTACGTGGAAGCAGGGTGAGGAAGTTTGGTGATGCCCTAAGAGGCCTTGGGTAGGCCAGCTGTCCTCTCCAGGTCTTCTGGCCTCATGACTCCCATGATCTTAAAGGTCCCTTCAGCTCTTAAGCTCTACTGTGGAAACACAGACTTTGGAACACTAGGTAGCCTAACGCTACTTTGGAAATCTAGGTAGCCTACTAGAAAAAAGCAGACTGCATGGGATACGTAGGTGACAATCGTGCCATTACAATCAGGACCTGCCTCACTCCTTTAAACAGAGACAGTCAGGTTCATATCATAATGAAATCCAGAAGCTTCCAATACTCCTAGCTTTTGGTCTAGCCACAAACTTATCCATGATCTCATCCGAGCTGGCCCTAAGTCCTACCAGCTTCCGACCTTCTTCTGCTTCTCCATCTGCCTTGCCTGGATCACAGGACTCATCACCTGGTGCTGTTCTCCCACTAAGACCTTGAACTCCTCCTGTCTACAATTCACATTGTCCAGCCTCCAGCAGCCCTGAGAAAATGGGCTTTTGGATCCTACCTAGACCGAAGGATCCCACCTCAGCTTAAACCTTCCACGCATAACTGGGGATTTGCTCAAATCATCCACAATTCACATGCTAACATCCACCCCACACACAGACACACACAGTCACCTGCCCTTCCAATCACCGGTATAACAGTAGAGGAGAGCTTTCACTGAACTCTACTATGAAAGTTTCCACTGATTCAACACCTACCTGCCCAAACCTAAGAGCTCTTTCAATCCAGTAATGAGCTTCAACATTAGACCTACAAATGCTCATGCATGTCCTGTAAACTGAGATGAACCAGACTGTCAAGGTAGCCAAGAAAAAAAAAAAAAACAAACCCGAAAGCAGCTTATGGAAGGCCAGAATTCCTCCTCAGACCTCCAGTTTCACAACAAATGCTTCACAATGAATAGCTTGATGAGGACAGGGCTCTGCACCACAGCAAGAATCTTTCTTTTATTTGGCAAGCAATGAAATCATTAAGGTAATATATCACTATTCCAGCTAACACAATCTCCTCGTGTCATCTCCTTCAATATGCATGCAAGCAGAAGACACCTATTTTCTCTTACTTCTGGAAGTTGTAAATGTAGGGAAATTGTCATCATTAAATTGAATACAGTGGTCCCCCTCCGCCCCCTCCCCCTTTCATTTTCTCACTCCACACCTTGGCTCTGCCTGACACATACCTTGTAAATGTCAACACAAAAGTATGTCCCAAAGACCAATGGGCAGAAAGTTCTGATTACCAGCAAAAATCCATCATGTGATACTGAACATTCACCCCTGCAGCGAGAGGAAATGATAATTGTCTTTGCCTTGCGAGGTAGAGAAGCTGACCTCAAAGTGACTCCGGTGGAATTAACGGGTCCTGAAGATGGGTGCAGACAAAGGCCACTGCGCCCAACACGCCACCAGACACCCTCACCTCTGAGGTGTGCTGCTGGGGACCATGGACAGCTCTAATTAAAGCCCACCCTCCCCACTCCCACATCTCAACCCTGAACCAAGAACCTCTCGCCAGGCCAAGATGAACCCCAGAAAGTCCCCAGCCAGGGCTAAGGGAGGGCTCACACCAGGAAGCCAACCCCTCTGGGGCAACAGGGGGGAACACAGCACGTGAGCTCTGCCCAGGGAGGCCGGGCTGGTTTGCTGCGAAGAAGGTGTAGCCTTGATGTCATCAGCATGTAGCCTGAGAGGTCAAGGAGCGAGCTCTGAGCTACCAGCATGCTGAGGCAGCAAGGGAAGGAGGAGGCTTTGTGACCTGAGGAATTCTGCAGGAGGCCTTGCCATCCTTGGGTTGTCAGAGGCTGTCATTGGGCCACAAGGACTGTTTGGCCTTGAGCATCAGTTATGTTATGTAAATTACACTTAATGAAAGTGCGGCCTCGGTCCATAAAAACTTAACAATGCATTTGTCTTCATTTGAGCAGTCCCCAGCAGCCACCACCTCCCTTTACAGACCACATTAACGGGGCTTTCACCACACATCCCCGACTTCCACGGCCACCGTCCAGAGGGCCCCAGAAGAGGGAAAAGGGTTGGCTCACACTTAATAAGACAAACGTGCCACTGAGGAGTTGGCATCCGGTGGCCCAAGCATACACGCAGGAAGACGAAGCAGATGCAGCCGTGCCCGTCCCTCCTCCCCCGGCACGCTCTGTGAACGTCGTTCAGATGGCTGGAAAAGATAAAATTTAGTTTTGCATTCCTGAGAGCTGGATGTCACCTCTGATTCATCGGTCAGAGTTTATTAAGTGCCTCTTGCATACACAGTACAAAGCAAAGACATACATCTCTCTTCTGACAAGCAGGCAACAGTGTCTGACTCTAAGACACCCCATCGTGCGATGCCCATAGCAAACTTTAGGTGCCCTCTAGCTGCTGTTCTCAGTTCTATGCCAACCACCTCTAAAGAAGGAACCTCAAAGATAAGAAGTCAGTCTGAAATCCCCTGCTCCAAGTTTCAATACAGGTCCCCAGAGTTAAAAAGGAAAGGAACTGGGATTGTTACCGTGAGAAGAGGAAGTTTGGTGTGGCTTGGCATGAACCTAGTCATTATAATTACTAAACATTTTTAAAAGTCAAGTTCCTCCCCATAGACTGTAAGGCCCTCCATGGACTAATCCTCCCCACCTGCCTCAGGCCCAGCACTGTCTCTCTCACCATCTCTGCAGCCGCAGTGGCCTCTTCCCAGGGCCTTGCCATCACCCAGCTCCCTTCAGTCAAGAATCTGGTACTTGCTGTTGCCTCTGCCTGCAGTGCTCTTCTTTCTCCTCTTTCCTAACTAACTCCACCTCCTTCAGCACCCAGAGAGACATCACTTCTTCAGGAAGTCTTCCCAAAGCTCCCTAAGTCAAAATTAGTTCCCAGCATAGTACCATGTCCTTTCTCCCAGCCCCAAGTCCAGTTGTGATCTGACATCCATTGGTGTCAGTGTTTGTGTGATTATTTAGTGACCCTCACCTCCATGAGACTGTAAGCTCCATGAGGGAGGCAATCATGTTTACCTTTCCTGACCACCAAACCCTTAGCACCAAGCGCTAGGGGGCAGCTAAAGCAATTGCTGAATAAATGTATACACTCACGCATACATATATACATACCTATGTAACAGTTCTCCTCCAAGACTATGGAAAAAAATAATAAGAGAACTGAACTCACATTCATTGGACAGGAAGAAGAAATGAATGACCATTAAGTGATGCAACCCTAGAAAAAGCTACCAAGAGAAGCCAGGTGGACGCCAGGTAAAAACATCTTTAAGAAGGGATCATCCCTTCCAAGCAGGACAGCGGGCAGATGCATCAGGTGACCTTTTGTGAGCCTTGCCATTCCTGTGTTTTCTGTCCTGCAGCCTGACTGTTCCTCCATGGCGACCACCTGGTATGGAAGCATTTCTGCTCCAAGTGCAGGTTCAACCAACAGCTTTCACACCTACTCTGTGTTGTGCCTCTTGGCTCCCAAGAAGAATATGAATTCTTTGGTTTTCCAGGCAGCAAAAGGCAGGAAATAACTACAACGAGGCACCAACCTGGCAAATACTGGTTTCCTGGAAGCTGAGGGCCAGAAAGAGTTGGTTGCCCTGCCCCGAAGCCTATTAGAAGAAAGGGCAAAATTCCCAATGAAAGGAAATGCTTGCAAAGCTCCTCTCTCTTATGTGCATATCAAAGGAGTTTCACTGACTTGTTGGAAAAGGAGTTTATCCCAGTTTGTTCATCTCACAAAGGAATTGTGTGAATCCTATTTGACCCCTGAATTTCCAATCTAGGATATGAATTTAGCTAGCTTTGAAAATGTTTTAGGGCTTACACAGAAATTTGTAAAATGTCAGCGTGAAAATTTTAATTGAGTTATTAGCAATATCTCTTCTTTGAATGACCTTTTAGTACTCCTTATAACATATCACCTCCTTTTACTACCTTCTGGCTGACAGTTTCTAATATATTCCTTCTTCCTAGATGATATCATCTGTCCTTGGGTGGAATTAACTAAAGCACTCTACATTCAGAAGCTGACATTAATCCATAGCCCCAGATTTGTAACAGCTGCTGGTATAAACACTGGGTTTTAACAATGACTGGAAGAAATGCATACTACTCTTTGGACACCGATGACCCGCAAACAAAGGAATCAGAGTGAGAAACAGCAATGATTTTTTTAAATTTTTAATTGGCTTAAACATACCTACTGCACAATCTAAGGGAATACTGTTAGCTTCATGGAATTTTTATATTTCTTTTAAGAATCACATTTTTATATTTCTCTTAGAAGCAGATAATCAAAACAGGCAATTATAAGGATGAATGGCAAATAAGTTGTTTGTTCAAGTAACTTTCTGATACTCAACAAAGGAAATACAAAAAAGTTCAGTCCCATATTCTTGGTAACCCAGACATTTTGCATCATTCCAAGAAATGGAAAAAGTAAATCAACATGGCATATAGATACGGAAAGGTACATTCAGAGTTGAAAATCACCAAACAGGGAAAAGATAAATAAAACCCTTCCCCACAAAATTCCCAACTCCAGTGGTTTCTCATAACAACCTCAAGGCACCCAAACCCATGTCCTGATGTGAAAATGACCAACAAAGGGATAAGAGGCTCCAATTCTTCTCTGCCTCCTCTGGGTCTCCTCCCCCAGACTTTACATCCAGTTGGAAACAGGCTCGTATACATCAGTGCAGCAACGAGCAGTGACATCCATAGGGACCCCAACAGCATTTTCCATCGGCACAGCTGTGTTATTTAGAATCTGAGGTGGTAACGACCATCGTGAATACCACGCTGCTGACGCAGGTCCTGGGGCCCGAGGTGGCTGATAATTGAAGTGTGGCTACCATCTTTGTGTGGTGGGAACCCAGTGGCAGGAAGAGGGAGTTTCTAAGAGTAAAGGAATCTACAAGTGGGGCTAGCAGAAGCTAAACTCTACAGAAGCCAAGTGGGCGTCCCCTTTCCTGGTGCCTCACACCTGTGGTCCCTACACTCTGGACTCGCTGACCCTGTGAGAAAAAGCCAACGCCCTCCTCAGACCACCTGCCACCCAGCATGACCCACCTCAGGAGACGGCTGCTGCCATTGCCTTAGGACACTGTGAAGGGTTGGCAATAAGGTCACACCTCTGCAGGCAGGGGATGGAGGATTCACCTGCACAGCAAGGTTATCCCCATAAGTAGTCACCTGGGGGAACAGGTATGTCTGCAAGTGAGAAGCAGTATCCAAGAGGACTGACCTAGGTAAGTGGGAGAGAAATAGCACTGCCCTTGGCCTGGATCTGGAAGGCCCAGTGTCTACACGGGTGCTCCTCATGCTGTGAATTAAGGAAAGTATCCACCACACAGAAGCAAAAGCCACCAAGAGAGGGCCCCGGTGGACTGGAACAAACCTGACCATGCCCCGAGCCCTGGGAGGCAACTGGTCAGAGCAGAATCAGAACCCTGGGCTCTGTAAACTAGACTAACTCAACTCCTGGTACCTTCTTGATATCCCTCTGTTATCTCTGAAAATTCGTCCCGTCTGTTTCATTTGTGCCAGGATAGAGTGAGAAAATAACTTATGTCAGGGACCAGTGTGGCTGCATCAAATACAGGAAAACCAGGGCAGGTGGATCACCAGCTCCTTCCCTCCAAGAGAGTCCCACTAACAGCAGAAGGTTCTAAGTTTCACTTTTTACTGAGTAAGGCAGTATCTCCTTATACTATCTCCAAGTATTCAAAACTTACCCATACTATTACCCTCTAAGCTACTTTGCCTCTTGGACTAATCTAAACCCAGGTAATAGGTCTAATTATATATACTCTCCAAGTAATGTATTTCATGGAATCATTTATCCACTCAACTTAGTGCTCACTTAGCATGAGCTCAGCACTGCATTAGGCGTAGGATGTTTAAGTACAAATAGGATGTGGTTCGCACCCTCCAGGAGCGCTCACATTAACTAGAAAACAGCCTAGAGATAGAACTTTACCTTAAGAGGGTAATTCCATTGGTGGGAATTTGAGGGACTATGTCACCCCTGGTGGGGAAAGCATTTTCATTCAGGGGGATGCTTTGCAGGATGCTGAAATCACAGCAAGAAAGCAGATGCCTCCTCTGCCCAGGCATGATGCCACCCCCCTATGTAAGACTCCATGTTTCAGGAAGAGATGCAGGAAAGGAAACTGACTTTCTGATTAGGAAATCCCTTAGGGAGGAAAGGCGATACCGAGCCCAGCAGGTAATGAGTTCCACCAGTCCTGGCCTTGCAGAAGGAAAGGCTGAGATGGCGGTCAAGAATCTGAACCTCCAGGTAACCACCACTCTTCCATTCCTGAAACACATGAGCTGTGAAGTGAATCCCGGCAGCTACAACACACACATCACCATTGTCCAATGAGACTGGGGCTGGTGGATGGTCAAGTAATTGATACCAGCTCGCAAGAGCTTCTAGGCAGATGGAGACCTGATACTGAATAAATACTCAAGGTTATATTCCCTGCCTACCTGCACATGCACACACAGGTATAGCACACGGACAGCCTTGTGTCCAGGGAGCTGAATTAATAGAAAAGATGAAGGCAAAAATGTGAGTTGAGCAGCTCTGCTTCTTTCCATTCGTGGAGCAGGGGAACTAACCTTCCATCGTTTATCCTGTGTCATTACTATGTATTTTTATATACTTTATAACTCTCAGCTCACTGGGTGGTTTTGCTCATCTGACAGTACCACTAAAAGTTCTGCCAACATTTTACAGCATAGTGTTACAGTAAGAGCATTAAATTATGGAGACAAAAATACCTGGGTTTCTTTGAAACTTAACTCTACCTCTTATTCACAGCGTGACCTTAGACAAGTCCCTAAAACTCTTGGGCCTCAATTTCCTCATCTGTAAGGCAGGGTCACTATTTCACGTGGACCAAAATCACAGAGTTGCTATGAGGTCATCTGACATAACAGAGAAGAACATATGGTAAATATAACTCATGTTTTCAGTGACCTTCTGCCCCATTTCAAAACTTTTATCTCGTGTCGTTTTCAGGTGTCTAGATACCTTGCCCTTTTCCGTTTCTCTGAGAACGTTTGTGATGAAACTGCAGAACTCCCCTTTAGCTTTTTTGCCTTTCAGAGGCTGGGCCCATGAGATCACAACCATCCTTCTGGGATCTTTCTAAAGTGAACATGTGATTGTCTCCTCTAAGGCTTTTTGGCTATACTTGAGCTTGAACCCCTTGTTTCTTCCCTCTTTACTTCACTGGTTCTTTCTTATTAATCAGATTAATTCATTCATATGGCCCCTTCACTGAAGCACCCCTCAATCTCAGGAGGCACACAGGGGGTCGGAGGGAGGTGGTGGGTGTGGGGATGAGGGACAGGGCCCAGGAGAGGATGTGGATGGGTCTCTCTAACACTATAAATTCCACCAAATGACAAAGGAACGACAAAGGGGTGTTTTGTTCCGACCCCAAGCACACCACTTGGTCTTTTGACCCCTTCTGGGCACTTCCCTCCTCCCCTCCCCACATCAGATCTGATGCTCTATGGGGACAGAAAAGTCATGGTTAGTCACAATTCTGCCACCTCTCCTTGCTGCTACTCCCTGCTGATGACATGAGCTGGAAGGCTGCCAGAGCTTAGAGAGAAAAACTCACCAAAATGATCATAAAGCCACTTAGAAATCTATGAGCATGATCAACACACTAAATAATAATTACTCACATTTGTATTCCCTGCCAATCTTCATATACAGGGTATAAATGTAATCTGCTCCAAATGAGTCACCTGGTTTTAAATGCCTGAGAGCCACAGTTCTATGATTCTCACGCAGTAAACCACATACCTCACACCTCGGGTTTATAACAAAGACACTGCTGTGAACTGAAACCCCAAAGAACAAAGCCAGTTGAATTTTTTAAACATTTACTCCAAACTTTTCATTATGGGTTGTATTCTTCTCACATATTTCATCAAGCCTTTTTTCTACTCTCTGGGTTAAATCTCGATCACTAAAAGGAATGATTTGAAGGCGATAATGTAGAAACAAAAGGGGAGATTAAATACAAATTAAGCTTCCATTTGTACTGTTTTTCCAGACTGAATTAAAGTGATTGAGCTAACTTTGGTGGAAAGTAAATTTTAAAGCTGTTGGGAATGATAGAATGTAAATTGGATTATACTATTTAAATATTTTACAAATAACTGAAATGGCATTCTTATAAGTTATGTCCCAATATTCATGTTCAAACATAGTAGATCACGCTGGCTGGCTCTGGATATATAGCTTTCCTTCTGCTTGATATTTCTTCCATTACCAGAAATTCACACAAAGACAGGTCAGGGGGGCACCAGTTAAGATGATGTGCCCTGTTTGGGAAATGGCATGTAGGAACTTGTGTAGAAGTCAGCGATTTTTAGAAGATGGCTGCTCTCATCTGCCGATGCTGGCCTTCAGCTGCAACATTTCCAGCCTCCAGCCAACCCTGCTCACCTCAGACTGGCCCCCAATCTGAATTGGTCCTGGCCAGTCCATCCTGTTACTGAAGGCAGTGGCTTTTGTATACTGACAGACGCCCTCGGTTTGTCTGAAGTCTGAAGTCAAGGGAAGATTCTGTCAGCAACCAAAGACCTCTGTTCAGTCCTGAATGGTGGGGCAGGTTTGTCCTCCAGTTCCAGGGCTTGTTCCTATACTTGGTGCTCCTAACGGTATAGTCATACCCCTTCGATTGTCTAGTTGGTGAATATATTGTGCAGTGTTCAATACATCGCAGCCTTAAAGCTGTTTGCCCATTTTGTCTTTAAAGATCTGAACAAATGGCTAGCGAACTCTTGGTGAAATTTAAATGTTAATAAAATTGTATACCCCCCCCCAAAAAAAGATGATGTGAATGAAAAGGCATGATGGTATGATTTAACCTATTCAAATTAATTCATTCCAACAGCGCACTGAGCAAGCTACTGGACACCGTGAGGAAGGAACCAGCCTTGCCCTGAGGGTGCTTACCATCTCCCAGAAGGAAGGGAGACAAGCCAAATGAAACTGTGCTATTTTAAGCAGCATAATACAAGTGCATAACATATAAGAAGTGGGGGCCGGGGTGGGGAGTGAAGGCGGCAGGGTGGGGAAGACTTTATGAAACAGAGGAGATTTAAGCTGAGTTTTGAAGGATGGGATTTCCATAGGTAAACATTGCAGGAAGCATGTTTAAGAAGCAAGAAAGGAATAAATAACTTCACTTCATGGGCATGGGGAAACATGGGACATATTTAGAAAACTGAGACTAGAACCCTCCAAACGGAGCCAGCATGCCTGGAAAAGTAGGGAGATACCTTCCCATTCAACCAACATGTATTGATTATCCATCTACCCATAACATGTATGGGGAAATGTAAAGAAAAATAAAGCAAGGTCACTTCCCTCAGGAATTTGCATTTTAGCAGCGAAAACGTGTAAATAAATAAAAACAAAGTAGAGAGCAAAAAGTACCACACAGGGGTATACACACACGGTTTTGTAAATTTAGTGGAGGGAAAGGTCACTACCAAGCAGCAAGGAGAAGAGCCTCGAAGGATGGAAACGCGAGGAGGCACACAACCTTTCATTCATTCACTCACTAGAAATACACATTTACATTTAGTTTCCTCATGCATTGGATATTGAGCACAATAATGCAAACAAAGATGAACAAGACAGAGCCTCTTGCCTCAAGGAACTCAATTTGACTGGAACAAGGGGTGAAGTTAAATAAAGAAAGATAACACTGGGAAGATAGGCTGGTATCCAAACGGACAGCCAGCACTTCAGAACACAGCGGTCCTATATTGGGAAGGCCTGTGAAGCCATTGAAGACGTCTGGGGAGCAGCTTCTAGAAGACTGATCTGTGTCTTAGCTCGAATCCCCCTGAAAGCAGAGCCTGTTTTGAGCACATGGGTACAGGGAGTTTATTTGGGAGGTGATCCCAGAAAGCAGGAGAGAGAGAAAGGGAGCACGGAGGAGGAAAATCCACTATCAGGGTGCACTGTCGAGGTCGCTGCTCCTGGCAATGGGGTCCAGTACACCTAAGGACCACAGAGAAGCCCTCCCAGAACTGTCTGTGTGATGGACAGGAGGCTGGGCAATTATCCATTAGCTTCAGTTCCCCATTGGTTGAGGGTTGCCCCTGCTGTGGACACTGGCTTCCTTGTACTTCCACACTGAGCTTAACTTATGCACAGATTCGCGTGGCTCCTGGGAAGGTCCTGGGGTAGAAAGCAGAAAGATTCATGAAGTAACTTGAGGTGAGACACTGTCAGCAGATGTCTGAACGCACATAGAACTGTGCAATGCAGCTGTGACTGAAACCAGAGGTGTACTAAGGGGCTGTGATGGGGGCCCCAAAAATGTTTGCTGGAATCAGGCAGCAGCCTGCATGCAGGGTAGGGGAGAAGGAAAAGAGTCACTGTCTAGGCTGGGAAAGAGAAAGATAACAGGGGAACTGAATAAAGATGGTGGGACTGGTGAGGAGGGGATGGATGCCGCAATCATCATCAAGGATTTAAGCTACTGATTAGCTGTTTGGAGCTAAGGAGATGTATCATAGATAACTGAGGTTCTAAACCTCCATGACTGAGAATAAGATGGTGTCATGAACGGAAGTTTAAATGAACATGAGAAGAGCAGCTAAGAGAAGATGACACTCAGGAGAAAAATGGAAATACAAGACTACAGTTTGGGAAAGAGTGAACTGGAAATTATCGGCATAGAGACAGTAGCTGAACTCACAGTTTTGCTAGGAGGTTTATATAAGAAAGAAAAAAACAAGTAAAGGTTAGAAACTAGAGAAATGTCTACCTTTAATGAATGGGAAGGGAAGACAGATGATAAAACAGAACAGGAGACATCACAGTGTCAAAGTATATAGAAAACAGAGAATTTCAGGAATAAGAGTCTGGTCAACAAGGTGGAATGTACAAGAGAGGATGGATAATAAAGACCCAGAAGCACCCACTGAATGTGGTAACTGAGAATCACAGGAAAGCTTCAAGGACATGTTCCAGTAGAGATCAGGCTAGCTCCAGGATCCAGTTGACCAAGGTCTAAGGAATAAGCGAGAGGGAGTCAGTCTTTTTCAATGGAGGTTCCTCATATCAATCAAAGAATGTGCTTTCTGTGATTATTTTCTCAATTCTTCCACAGGTGGTACTAACTAATACCTTTCTAAATACACAAAAGTTACTATCAATGCCTTAGGACAGGGGTCAGCAAAGTTACTCTATAAAGAGCCACATGGTCTCTTGAAACTACCCAACTCTGCCTTGGTAGCACCAAGGCAGCCATAACCAAGAAGATGGAGTGTGGCTATGTGACAATAAAACTTTAGTTATAGACACTGAAATTTGGATTTAATATATTTTTCATGTGTCAATAATTGTTCTTTTTTTTACATTTTTTTTCAAGCTTTAAAAAAAATGTAAAAACTATACTTAGCTCATGAGCCCAACCAAAACAGGTGATGGGCCAGATGTGGCTCTCAGGTGACAGTGTGTGCCCACCCTAGAACATCAGAGCTTAGTTACCACCTGAGCCCCAGGTGAGAAATGCTGGTAGACACCTCGAATAACAAAGAGGCAAGAGAAGAGGAGACAACAGTGTGAGGGGGAGTTACGATCAAGGATTTGTTAAAGAGTAGAGAAAACGTATGCATAGTGACAGAGGTAAAGAGGAGATTCTCTTTGGAGAGGAAAAATCGGAGACACGTGAGAAAGTGGAGGAAACCAGTGGATCAAAGTCCTAGATGAGGATGGAGGATGAGCCCGCGAGGCAGAGGTGGACGGCTTTCTCTGAGATGCAAACTGAGGAGGAACAGCAGCCGCAACCAGATCAGGGAGGACCAGGAACGCCAACCCGAAGGGGTCACACTCCATCAGGTAAGCAGTGAGCAGCTGCCAAAGGTGTTTAGGCTGATCAGTGATGCACTGGGTCTCCCCACCACAGACTGAATAAATAAGCAGCTACTCTGAGTATGCATATTTACATTATGTAGGTCTGACCAGAAGAGCAGAAGGTGAAAATACGTGATAACGGACTCTCGACCTCAAAAATCTACCACACCCGGGCTTCCCTGGTGGCGCAGTGGTTGGGAGTCCGCCTGCCGATGTAGGGGACACGGGTTCATGCCCCGGTCCAGGAAGATCCCATGTGTCGCGGAGCGGCTGGGCCCGTGAGCCATGGCCGCTGAGCCCACGTGTCCGGAGCCTGTGCTCCGCAACGGGAGAGGCCATGACAGTGAGAGGCCCGCGTACCGCAAAGAAAAAAAAAAAAATCTACCACACCCAAATGTATTCTGGGAAGGAAAGGTAAGACAGACAGACATACTCAAATACAGCTAGTTCAAGATAGCCATATGTAAATGTATTCTCAGCCTCAAGAAACCAAATATCGCACATAGCAAGAGACCATGACCCGGGCTTATAGCAGCCTAGGGGTGGGAGTCGGGTAGAGTTATGGTAACTCGTGCTAGGTTCCGATCTCAGCTTCATTATTAACCATCTGCATGGTGCTAGGACAGTTACATTAACCTCTCTGGGCCTAAGCTTCCTCGGGGTCAAATGGGAATTAGAAATTTGTTCCCTGTTCCTCAAAGGTTTGTAACAAGGATCAAAAGAGCTAGTGGACATTAACATGCTTTGAAAGTGTAACAGGCTACACAGAGGGAATCCAGGAGCTGAAAAGTTACTCCAGCAAGTCCTGTGATGTCACCTGCCAGAGTAACTTACCGAGACCTTCCTCTTACTTCGTATCTGAATCTCTCTCCCCTTGTGCAGTAGTAGTGAATGATTTCAGTGGAACTCACCCTGCTCCGAAAAAACACCCTGCTGGGCTGGCCAGCAATCTCCATCCTTTGCATTTACCCTTTTTCTTTTTTTTTTTTTTTTTTTTTTGCGGTACGCGGGCCTCTCACTGTTGTGGCCTCTCCTGTTGCGGAGCACAGGCTCCGGACGCGCAGGCTCAGCGGCCATGGCTCACGGGCCCAGCTGCTCCGCGGCATGTGGGATCTTCCCAGACCGGGGCACGAACCCATGTCCCCTGCATCGGCAGGCGGACTCTCAACCACCGCGCCACCAGGGAAGCCCAACCCTTTTTCTTAAAAGCTACAGAACTTTTGGAAAACAGGATACCTGTCTAGAGGTGTGGTCCTGGGGCGGGATCAAGCCATTTACACAGGACAGCACTGCATGGGTCAAAGACACCTAGAAGGACTTCCTCAATGAGGTAGCACTTCAGGTGAGCCTTGAAGGTTCGCTAAGATTGAACAGACAGTGAGGAGGGTGAGGCTTTCTGAACAGTGGGACAACTTAAACTGCACATGATCATTTCACGTAGGCCGAGCATCTATCTGATGGACTGGCAGAAACAGTTTAAAAAGTTGGAGAGGCTCAGATATAACCCAGCCAACCTGAGAGTCTAAGAAAGGGGGGAAAAACAAGAATATTTGTTTTCTTCCTTCTGCAAGTCAAATTCTAGTTCTCTTTTCGCAGCTAAAATACAGGAGGTATAATCCTTTAATATTAACAGCAAGCATAGTTAACAAGAACCTACGTGGGTGAAGCAGTGAAAACAAACCCAAAGCCCATTCATATAATGATTTATTGTTTATTAAGAACTCCCATTTCTCTTAACTCTTTGGTCTATAGAATAGTCATGTAATATAGGCAAGGAAAGTACAATTACCCCCGTTCCATAAAAAGAAAAAGGAGGGACTTCCCCGGTGGTTCAGTAGGTAAGACTCTACACTTCCACTGCAGGGGGCACAGGTTCGATCCCTGGTCAGGCAAGTTCCACATGCCATGTGATGTGGCCAAAAAAAAGAAAAAGGAAACTGGGGCTCAGAGACATTAAGTGACCAACCTGAGGTCACACAGCTAATAAGTATTAAGGGAGGATTGGTGGGGGAACGTGGGTTGTCTGCCTCAGAACCCAGACTTGTTTTCATCCATATCCACCACATCTCTTGGATGAATACAGCTATGGACTTAATCTTTAGGTCGGCAACGTTAACCAGCCAAAAGGGACAGCCCCCATCTTTTCACACTGACAAAAGGAAAGTAATAAGACAGAGCAAAATCATAGGTCAGAGGTCAGCAAACTACACCCACGGTCCAAATCGAGCCCACTGTTTTCGTACAGCCTGAAGAAAGCTAAGACTGGTTTTTATATTTTTAAAGAGTTGAAAAAAATCAAAAGAGGGAGATAATCTTTCACGACATGGGAAATGATATAAAATTCAAATGTCAGTGTCCACAACGCAGACACACCCATTCATTTATGGGTGGGCTATGGCTGCTTTTGTGCTGCAAGAACAGAGTGGAGTAGTTACAACAGAGACTGTATTGGCCTACGAAGCTGAAAATATTTACTATCTGGCCCTTTATAGAAGAAGTTTGCTGACTGCGGTCTTAAGTCATAGATCTGTAACTACAGTAAGGAGAAAACAAGGTAACTAGAGAGGGGAACTGCAGGGGAAAATAGAACCCAAAGTCCTGAGCACCCAGATTTTCCATACCTTGGCTTATGAAAACAAGGTTTTCAGGGAGAAATTCTCAAAATGCTGGTATCTCCCCACTGGGTTCTGTTGGGCTTCATGTGACAGTTTCATAAGGAAAACTGCTTCCCACAGTCCCTTTAATTTCTCTCGACCTCCCACCCTTCTCTACACAAGGGTTGAACCTCATTGCTTCTAGAAATGAAGACGCTCTGGTGTCAGCTCTAAAATCTGTATCTCACTTCCGCAGACCAGAGGATATTTATTGACAGGGTGTGAGATAGAGAAAGAAAGAAGAGAGCCTGCCTGTCCAGAAGGCAGTAACCTTGGTGGCAATGCAATGTCACCAGCCCTAAACCATCATTCTCACAGATGTACAGCATATTATTTAAAGGGAAACAAATATCAGCCACTGAATGTCATGGCAAGGACACATCTCCTGCCTCTTAACTAAACTTATCAGAGCTGCAGTTTAATATGGTTCCTTTTGCATCCTCCCCTCAAATTCATCTTCCAGGGCAGCTCTTGACACCACCAGCAAACAGTCAAGATGAAGATTTAGTGACGTGAGCTTCAAACAGATCTAGATTTATTGACATGCGAGGCTGGCTTTCTTTCTCAGGAGCTGCAGTACACAGGATTAATTTCAACTGTTCCCTAACGCTCAGCGCTGCTTTGCAAATACCCAAATGTCTGGCTGCTCCCTGGCTTCATGGGGGGAGGTCAGTTTTCACCAGGAGAAGGATTCTCAGTGGTGGCTTGAGCTTTCTTTCCTCAGGTGACCAGGTTAATTGGCACCACTCCGTTCTCTAACAAGAGGGCAGACCCTCAGCAAACTTCCTGCCAGAACCCCTTCCCTTCCCACTTCTTTAAGCTGTCCCTGCCTCTCTCCGAAGTCAGTGAAGAATTAGCACGACCAGCAAGCTGTCTGAGTTGCTAAAAAGCTCTGCATCTTGTTGTTCTGAATCTCCCTACATGCCTCCAGATGCTTTGGAGTCTGAAGCCAGAGGCAGGCAGTTGCAAGCCAGTCTCCTTATAGGCTGTTTTCCAATCCTTGGGTCACAATGTTGAGCTTTGCCCACTTGCCGCAAACACATTCTACGAGCTCACTTGCTGTGCGGCCATTCTGTGCTGCATGGAGCAGAGGCAGCTAGCCGTGCCCGGGAAGCCCACTGGCCGCAGGAAAGCAAGGCCTTCATCTCCAGCCTTTCCCTGCCGGCCTCGGCTGCCCGCATAGCCACAATCACACCAGGATGCAGCATAACACAAGAACGAGTGCAACCTGGGCCCATGCAAGCACCACGAAGAGGGGGTGAAAACTGAATAGGAAAGAAATAAAATCTCCCTGTCAATCCTTTCCTAACACTAGACTGAAGAACAAATTTGCAGAGCTCCGTTAAAAGATTAACTGCTAAATGAAAAAGAGCTACTAGATGTAAATTTAAAAGTCCCAAAACACCCAAGAGGCATAACTATAATCATTGCCGAGGGAAGCTCTTTAAGGCTAAAAATATATTTCCATTAACAATCAAAATTAGTTTTCATTGCTTTTTTTCTTGAGCTTTCAGTGAATAACCTTTACGGTGTACATGATAATGATTCATTAGAAAAAGTAGATTTGTATTTCAGAAGCATGCACCCCCAAAAAAATTAGCCAAGAAATTATTCCTCCTCATAAGTCAAATGGCAGCAGAAGGGAACATTTTTAGAATGAGTAACAGCTTCTTATAAAAGCTAACAGACAGCAGGTACCCACCTGAACCATAGCCAACAGAGCTGACAGACAAATTTTTTTTCCAAACCTCCAATGACTTAGAGGAACTGGCATCGTGATGTAACATCTTTCCCTTTAAGCCGTGGCTTAAAAGGTATAAGGAAAAGGCACCATATTGCCTCAAATTTTCCATAGCTTTTAGTCATCATTAAAGGTACATCTAAAATGACATATGAAAACAACAGGCTAGTCATAATTAATTTTTAAATTTTTTTATTGAGGGGTATTTGCATGGAGTGAAATGCATAGATCTTCAGTGTACAATTTAATCAGTTTAGACAAACACATGCACCTGTGTATAACCGCCTCTATCAAGATCTAGAACGTTTCTAATTTGAACCATCCCACCAAGTTAATCTCTGTCCCCCAGAAGCAACCCCAGATTAGTTCTAGAATGACATAAAAATGGAACCATATAGTAAGTACTCTTTTGTGCATGACTTATTTCACTCAGCAAAATATTTCTGAGATTCAATTTTGATTAACTTTTTCTCAAAACATAGCTACATAAAATTTTCAGAGTCCAAGTGATTTGGGGGGGGAGGAGGGCAGGCTTAACAGGCAATAGCCTTTTCAGATAAAGAATAAAAAGAAGGGAAAAAAATCACAGGTTCTCCTAGAAATGTTTCAAGCTACATTAAGTGAAAAATTTGGAGGTTTTTCTTTAAAAGTCATAAACCATCCTGAAGGGCTCTGAAAATCCTGTGATGATGATCTCTGATTCACTTACCTATCACAAGGAGGTGGGATGTGCACAATTCATAATTCTCAACCTAATTATGATGGAGTAGCCTAGAAATCTGATTAAAAATCGTTTAGTTCTGCTAAAGAGCCTCAAAATAGAAATGAAAATATAGAATGGATAAACCGCTTTGCTAGATGGATTATTCCTTGAAAATCTGAAGCAAGACGACAGAAGTAAATTATTTCAAAGAATCACTGCCAAACTGTAAAGTGTAAAATGCAAATGCTGAGTCGCTGGTACTAGGGCAGAATGTGTGACTTACATTAAATGATACAAATAAAATACACAGTCTTGTGCCCAACAGACAAACAGTAAGGAAATTACAAGAGCAAGACTTATTTTTTTTCCCCTGAGGATACGGCCAAACAGCAGCACATGAGTCGAATAAAGGGGTAACATTCCTTGGAACCAAGGATCCAGGAAGCCTAGGGTCCTTCTAGGCCTTTATCTCTTGGAAAGAGTTGGGACTCAGACCCAGAACATCAGGGGGTCATAGAGCCAAGTCTTTCCCATGTGCTCAGTGTTCACAAAGCACATGCCGCTTTTTTCAGAGGCTTTTCACATCAGCTAGCATTTTTTTTTTTTTTTTTTTTTTGCGGTACGTGGGCCTCTCACTGTTGTGGCCTCTCCCATTGTGGAGCACAGGATCCGGATGCGCAGGCTCAGCGGCCATGGCTCACGGGCCCAGCCGCTCCACGGCACGTGGGATCTTCCTGGACCGGGGCACGAACCCGCGTCCCCTGCATCGGCAGGTGGACTCTCAACCACTGCGCCACCAGGGAAGCCCAGCATCTTATCTTTGCAACAACCTTGTTAAGTGGCATTATTAATAGTTCCCTAACATTTATGTAGTGCTCTACAGTACCTAGAGTTCTTATCACCAATATCAACTCACCTGATTCTCAACATAACCCTGGAGACAGACTTGGCCCCTTTTTTAAAAAAATAATAATAATAAGGCTTTTGCCACAGATATTCAGTGGAAGACTTGAGGCTGTAAAATGTCTTTTGACTTCTAACCCAGGGTCCATGTCACTACTATATCATACTCTAGATAAGTATTATTAAACCCAAGTGATGGATGAGAAGACTGAGGCAGAGGGAGGTTGATCTTTAGAAGATAACTAATGGCAGACCCCAAATAAAAACACATTTTAAGACAATATATACGAAAATAAATCTTTAGGACTACATTTCGGACTTCAGTGATTCCTTCTCTTTCTTTGCTAGGGCATACCTTCTAAGTATTCTTGCTCTGCTGAATCAAAACTACATTCAAGGCCCCCACTTGAAAGTAACTGAGGCTTTCCAATATAACTACCTAACCATCTACTTATTGGAGTTCTAATGACTAGCACATAATAAGCAATTTCTCTGGGTCAAGTATACTTTTACCAATACTAATCTTCTAATCCTCACAATGTATGATATAAATACTAATATCATCCCCATTTTACAGGTATGGAAATTGGAAGCACTGAGGGATAAATACTTCAACCCAAGACACAAAGCAGTAAGCAGTACAGGTGGGATTTGAACTGCCCGTGCAGTCTGGCTCCAAAGGCCACACTCTTCACCACCAGGCTGCAAGGAAACCGCTCATCTACAGAACACTGGATCATCCCCAAATTCTCTACTCCAAAGCATATGAGAGTGACAAGAATACTCCTAAAATATAGATACAGTATATATTTTTTATTTCAGAGAGTGGACTTATATTTATATGTGCAAACAGATTAAATAAATCATGATTACAACAGTAAACATGTAAATTCTGATCAATAACTACTTGCCTTCCCCTCCCCCCAACGCTAACAGCTGCAATAAAGCTTTAACTGTAAAGCGATGCACAACCAGCCATAAAAGTATGTAAAATAAATGAGGATAACATAATGAGGGAATCCAACATTCATCTCATAAATATAACATAACGACCACAACTAAAATGTCAGAGAATCTAATAAATCAATACGGTAGGACAGAGCTATCTTTTATGTTCAGAATACATAAAAAATATATTTACATGCAGGGTGGTTTTGTTTTGTTTTTTTATAAGCCAGGACCAAACAAAAAAGAATTATAAGAAACTTAACCCACTGTTTACCTAGGTTCTTTGGTGCGACAATGAGATTTTCAACACTGTTGGGTTGCCCACCATCATTTCATGGTAAGAAATGGGCGCTACTCTTAAAACGTCACAGAAGGCCTTAGATACTGTGCTAATATGCAAATGTCGCTGGATGGGAAGCAAACAGGAAAACATCCTGAGGGTACTTTGAAAGGATTAATTACAGGCCCTGGTTTAGAATACTTCTGGTGATTTTTGGAACTTCCAGCTCATTTTATTAGCACCAACAAACCCTGGGAGGTTTAGTTATTTCCCTGTTAATGCACTAGCAATTGATGTGGATAAATCCCATAAATACTAATGAGGGTGACACAAGTAAATCTCTCCTGAATTAATGAGAAGACAGTCTCCTGTACTGACCAACATACCGCCTAATGACTTGAAATGATGGATTTATAAATTTTCCCAGGTTCCCCTGGGGATGCAAGCTGCAGAAATAAATATCATTACCCAGTCACCTCCTCCTATGGGCCCTTCTGGATCTCGGGGGCCTGATGGGAAGGGAACTGGCCTAAATGGGAAAGGGATAAATGCTTCTTGCATCTTTTCCTTGATGAAATGGACATACTCTAAATGCAACATCTCACCTTGGTGTTTAGAGTGGACTAAATTAGGAAGGTAAATGAGAGTCTTCAGGTAAAATAGGCTGAACTCAAGTCTAAAAATACCAACTTCTCAGATATGAAAAACCAGTGAATCCTCATACATTAAACTGAGTTTAATATGTGTGTATGTTTTAACCCAGTGTCACAGCTATCTATCGCTATATAACAAACATGGTGGATTTAAACAACCACCATTTCATTCGCCCATAATTCTGTGGACTAATGGGGGCTCGGCTGGGCAGTTCTTCTACTGCTCTCACTTCAAGGCTTCATGTGTTTGCTGTCAGATGGTGGCAGGGGACAGAATGTCCAAGGTGGCTCCACTCATGTCAAGAGCCTGGGCAATGACTGGGGACTGTGACCTCTCTCTCTCTCCACATGGCTAGCTTGAGCTTCTCCCATTGTTGTGGCCTCTCCCGTTGTGGAGCACAGGCTCCGGACACGCAGGCTCAGTGGCCATGGCTCACGGGCCCAGCCGCCCCACGGCATGTGGGATCTTCCCGGACCGGGGCATGAACCCGTGTCTCCTACATCGGCAGGAGGACTCTCAACCACTGCGCCACCAGGGAAGCCCGCTATAACTTTTTTCATTCAAGTGGGTGAAGACTTAAGGGGCCCCATAAATCTGGCTCCCCTAATTCTCCCCGGAGGATACCCTATTAATATGACCCTCCTTTACTACAATAACCCCACGGGCTTGGTTAATATTTGTCAATTCCAGTCCACCTCTTGGGATTCATCAGCAATAAATAATCTGGATGGCATTTTCAATTTTTTCAAAGCACATCCCAGTTGATGTTCAGAACAGCTCTCTGAGGTAGGTGAGACAAAGGTGTATTAACTTTATTGAACCAAAATAAAAACAAAGCCTGTACACATTAGTATGCAGTATCAGTCTTTGTGGTGTTTTATGATTAACAAAATGCTCCCTAATACAGTATTTCTATAAAGATTCCTTAAAATGATCCTGAGAGGTAGATGATAATATCCCTATTAATAGATGAGAGAGAGAAGTTAAACATTTACCCCAAAACCCCTCAGTCACAGGCACCAGTCAGGATCCCAAGCCTACTCAATCTAACTTCTTCCCCACTGCGTAGAGGGTAAGTGATCTGTGGCCATGGCGCTTACAGCAGGATTCAAATTAGCACCTGTATCTTCTGATGGACATCCCGCTGCCAAAAATCAGGCCGACTCTTATACCTCAATTAAAGCCTGTGACAACGATCTCAATGTTAGTGATAATATGGGCCACACAAGCAATAGTGGGCTTTAAGAGAAGACCTAGAAATGCCATAATGGTCTAGCTTCCCAAGAACACAGGCAGCTAACATAGTCCTGTTCTGTTCATAGATCAGTGAACAGAATAGAGTCCAGTTATCATCTAATTAGAAATTTTGTATGTGATAAAAACAGCATTTCAAAATAGTTAGCAAAATGGCCTAAAACAAATGGTTCTGGGTCAATTGGCTATCCATTTTTTTGGGGAAAAATATATATATATTTGATCTCAACATGAGTGCATTCATATGTATATCTATATATAGATATAGATTATTTATTTATTTCCAATGGATCAAGACCTAAAAGGTTTAAAATCAAAGTTTTAGAAGAAATACAGGAGAATATATTTATGACCTAAGGGTCAGGAAGGCCTGCAACAAGATCGAAAATAGCATAAAGGAAAGACTTGCTAATTTGACAACATTAAAATTAAAAACCTGTGTGTAATAAAAAGCACCATAAAGTTGAAAGGCAACAGACTGGAAGAAAACACTTGCAAAATGAGAGACTGAGGCCAAGTATACCTGAATATACAAAGACTTACTAGAAATCATTAAGTAAGTAAAAGTCACACAAGCCAATAGGAAAATGGGCACATGATATACATGGGCAATTCAAAACAGAAAAAAAAACTAGACAATAAATATACAAAATGATTCTCAAACTTGGCAAGAAAATGAAAATCTTAAATGGCAATGAGATACACTGTGTTATATACCCAATAGACTGCAATAATTTTGAGAGTGTGCTAATACCAAATGTTGGCAGAAACGGGTCAAATGGTACTTTCTACTAGTAGGAGTGAATATTGATAAATCACAGTGGAGGAAAATTTTATAGTATCCATTACAACTTAAAATATACATACACTATGATTAAGCAATTCTACTTTTTAGAATACACCCAAGAGAAACACTTGCACGTGTACACAAAGAGGCCCATAACAAGGCCATTCATTACTGATGTGACAAGGAGAAATGACTAACAACCAAAATACCCACAGAAAGCTAATGGTCTAATACACTTCGGCACATCTGCACTATGGAATACTGCACACAAGTCAAAAAGGGCGAGTATATCTCCATGCACTGATGGAAAAGATATCTAAGACATACCAACAAGTGAAAACAGAAAGCTACTGACCTTAGATAGTATCATAAGGTCTTAGTATGTGTACATATGCATCTATGCATGGGAGTGTATAAATTTACAGAAGAAAGATAAGTAAACATAGCAAACTCCTGATGTAATTATCTCTGGGGAAGAGAGTGGGTCAGGTTGAGGGTCAGCCAAAGAGAACTGAGCCTTAGCAGTTAGTACAGAGGATACTGTCCTTGTGTAATTCAATAAATAAAAAGACACAGCAGAGCAACCTTCCCCCCAAAACTCTCCAAAGCATGCTTAGTGTTCTTTGAAATTTATAAAACAAACAAAAAAAGAAACAAACCAAATGAACAAAAATAGAAGAGGTTATAATGAAGCAGGATAAGAAGCAAAACAGTGTCAAGCAAGGATGGTGGTGTCAGCTGGCCCAAATCCTGGTCCCACCACTCTGAGGAGTGTGACCTGGACAACGTCTTAGTCCTTTCAGGCTGTTATAACAAAATACTGTAAACTGGGTGGCTTATGAGCAAATTTATTTCTCACAGTTCTGGGGCTGGAAGTCTGAGATCAGGGCCCTCTTCTGGGTTGCAGACTTCTCTCTGTGTCTTTGCATGGCAAAAGGTCCAGGGAGCTCTCTAGGGCCTCTTCTGTAAGGGCACTAATTCCGTTTATAAGGGCTCCACTCTCATGACATAATGACCTCCCAAAGGGCCCACCTCCTAATACCACACCTTAGGGGTTAGGTTTCCACATCTGAATTTGTGGCGGGGACACAAACATCATAGTAGTCAAGTAAACACTGCTGCTACTCAGCACATGTTAAGTGCTATGCAAGGTATTAGCTAACTAAATTCAACAGGAATCCCGCTGAGGTCTAAGTTCAGCTGGAGGGCCTTATGCATTGCCAGACTGTTCTGTGATTATTAGTGGAAGGAGGAGGAGGAGGGAAGGTACCAGAAGGATCAGGAGTGGAAATGCACAGATAAGTTTTATCTTCTCCTACCAATGGCTCCTGCAAGCCACAAGCACCTGTGCAGCTGGCCCAGTGTGATCTGCACACAGCCATTTACTAAGATGAAGCAGAGTCCCCACTGGGCGTCCACCTCTCCTAAGTGGGCAGAGGGGCCAAGGCACTGTCAGCGGGCAGGCACAGAGGGCCTCGGAGTTTGTGCCCCCCGTGCTGCAAGAGGGTTGCCTGGAGCTGGTCACATCTGACAGCCAGGTCTGGCCGCTGGCACTATGTAACCTTCTTCTACAGACTTTGAGCCATCTGGGCTGGAAATCTCGAGGAAAATAAACACTTTTTTGCTCTAATTAAAAACGTGAAAGAGAACAGTAATCTCCATAAAGCCGCACAAATTGCTTTAAAAATGCCAATCCCCGTTGGACCAGTTAAACAGAGCTGTGTGTGCTCTCCTGTGACTTCAGAGAAAGAACAAGGTATTAATGAGCATCACTGTAAAGACGTGTGAATCTCAGGACACGGCACAGCATCGTTCCCACGGTCATCTTACTCCTGGGCTTCAGGTGTTTGGGTGCCTCAGCTCTGTAAAAGCAGGAAAACCATGACCCCCTGTGCGTGACCAGCCCAGTGCAGTTTGTAGGGCTCCTTTCCATGTATGGCCCCATTTAATTCCTACTACAATCTTTTTTTTTTTAAATTTAATTAATTTATTTATTTATGGCTGCGTTGGGTCTTCGTTGCTGCGCGTGGGCTTTCTCTAGTTGCGGCGAGTGGGGGCTACTCTTCGCTGTGGTGCGCGGGCTCCCTCTCGTTGTGGTGGCCTCTCTTGTTGTGGAGCATGGGCTCTAGGTGCGCACACAGGCTCAGTAGTTGTGGCACACGGGCTTAGTTGCTCCGCGGCATGTGGGATCTTCCCGGACCAGGGCTCGAACCCGTGTCCCCTGCATTGGCAGGCGGATTCTTAACCACTGCGCCACCAGGGAAGCTGTCCCCTGCTACAATCTTTTTATTGCCATTTCACAGATGAAGAGACAGAGGCTTCAAGACCAATAGATTATTTTCACCAATATATTACATTTGAAAGGCAAAGCCGTGTATTGCACCTCTTCCTGCTCCTTTTGCTACAGATGATAAATCCATCATTTGTTTTGCCTGAAAAGCAAATTCAGCATCTCTCTCTTATGTGGCTATCGTTTTCATCTCTTTGTAGTGGGAATTCCAAGAGGCTTGGGGCGAGGGTCTTTCTTCACATTCTTTTTTTCACACAGAAGTGGCAGGGAGTGATTCTCTCTCTCTCTTTCTCTCTCCCATTCTCTCTCTCTCTCTCTTTCTGTGTGTGTGTGTGTGTGTGTGTGTGTGTGTCACACTGGGGCTGATGCTGACTTAACTGTTTGCATCAAAGTCAGGTTCAGAAGCATGGCAAAGTCTCTGCCCCCTCCACCAGGTTTCTGGGCTTATTCTGAGGAAGAAAGGACAAATGTTTTATCCTCCCCCCATCTATCTGCCCAGGAATTTGCTAGGTTCTTTACATGTTGTTTTATTTAATCCTCAGCACACATCTGTGAGGGATGTACAATGATCCTCATTTCATAGATAAAGAAAAAGAGGCTCAGAGAACTTAAGTAGCCCAAGGTCACACGCTAAGGGACAAATTCAATGTTTGCGTCTTTCCAAAGCCTTGATTATGTCAATATGCCACTGTCCTTATGGGGCTGGGGCAACACATATAAAAATTCCTTTCAAGTATCACTTATAGGGTGGTCATCCAAATCTCGGTACTTTTGAGAATCAAAGGGAGGAGGGGATCGCTATTAATAATTATATCAGAAAAACAGGCATAACTTGAGACTCTCCCAGGGAAACGAGGACATATGGTCACCTTGATTATGTGTCACACAAGGGAACATCCCCCAAGAAAAAAAAGGATGCTCTAAAACCCATAAACTGTGAGCAAGAAATGTTTCATTCCAGGAGGACACAGTCGTACAGATGGTCAGGACCTAGCTTATCCTCTAAAAACCTCAGAAACAGAAGGAAATCCAACAAATACTACTAACTCAGATGAACTCCTCTCCCACTCTTACTGTGTCTCCAACAATCCACCAGTCTTTATTGCAACCCCCATTACATAACCAACACTCCAAAATCAAAGCCAAGCAAAAAGAGGACCAAGACAGACACACCAGGAGATCAACTCCAGGACGGGTCACCACGAAGGTCTTGCTCTGCCCTGGAGCACAGAACACCGTCAGGAGCCTCCTGGATTTCCAGAAGCAGCTAGCGAAGACCATAAGCTATATTTTCTTCCATGACCCCTCTCCTACAACAAGCAGAACTCCACCGTTGTGGGAAGAAGTTGCCAAGAGTCAGGGAGGCTCAGCACTGGGGATGAGGCAGTTGTGGAGGTGTCCAGGGGATTGGGACAGCCTCCCACCCCAAGGGTGTGGAATGGCCCATGGAACCACCATGAAACTACAGACTTGGCTGCTTTCAAAGACACAATCCAGGGACCTCCCTGGTGGCGCAGTGGTCAAGAATCCACCTGCCAGTGCAGGGGACACGGGTTCGAGCCCTGGTCCAGTAAGATCCCACATGCCGTGGAGCAACTAAGCCTGTGTGCCACAACGACTAAGCCCGCGTGCCACAAGTACTGAAGCCCCTGCGCCTAGAGCCCGTGCTCCGCAACAAGAGAAGTCACTGCAATGAGAAGCCCGCACACCACAACGAAGAGCAGCCCCCGCTTGCCACAATTAGAGAAAGCCCGCGCGCAGCAACAAAGACCCAACGCAGCCAAAAATAAATAAATAAAATTGATTCTTTAAAAAAAAAAAAAGTAAAA
This sequence comes from Mesoplodon bidens, assembly GCF_964165515.1. Taxonomy (NCBI): domain Eukaryota; kingdom Metazoa; phylum Chordata; class Mammalia; order Artiodactyla; family Ziphiidae; genus Mesoplodon; species Mesoplodon bidens. The sequence goes on from NC_138176.1 coordinate 166,727,853, forward strand.
AAAAACAAAACCAAAAACAAAGACACAACCCAGAACATCTTTACATTTAGGATTCAATATCCCAGGAAGTAATTGCTCCTTTCTACCTCATGACATAATGCTCATTTATACATCAGTAAATTTAGTTTTCAGAACAGGCTATTCAAATTCACAAATGATCTAGTGGCAACTAACCCCAACGTCAGAACCCACTCATACAGGACAATTTATACCACTCACTTTAATAGTAGGTTGTTCTTTCAGCTATGTGGGAACACATACACACACCCCTTCTTTGCACAGATGATTCAAAACAGGCTAGGACACCCAAATTATCACAACACAAAGAAGTAACAGAAATGTGCTTCCACATATAACCCAGGAGATAATTTTCATTTTCCAGAGCTAGTATTTACCTTTCGTGCACTGGCCCCCAGGCAAATCTGGCAGGCCTGCAGCAGGTGGTAAGAAGTTGACAAAAAGAGAAAAGAAATAATGCTTTTTCCTTTAAAACTCTATCCTGACCCCACCACCACACTGAAGCTACAGTTTGTGTATGTACCGTGACTGTACACTGACTAGCACCCAAGGTCCCAAGAGCTACCTGCTTTTGAAGCCTGTCTTCACCCCCATAAAACTGCCATCCTTGTCTCCACAGAGGCCAACAAAAAAAAATCACACACACTCAATGGGAAGCAGAGAATTTCCTGGAGAGCTCTGTCCAGATTCACTAACGATCCAGGGTCACATGGCAAAGCTGGACCAAATTTTGAGACCAACCCCTCAGAGAGAACTGGTCTCATCTTCAGAACTTCACGTATGACAGGTAGTGGTCCAGAATGAAATTCATTTACAACGTTTCCTACAATGCAATTAACCTCTTCTCTGCAGAACATTGCTTTTTGGAATGTCTGTTGCAAAATAGCCTCCTAAATGAATATAATTTCCCACCCACTTTTTAGCAAAAATTAGGTGTCATTTCACACCTCATATATGCAGATTACGATGACTCTTAAAATGAACCTGAGAAGTCAAAGTTTTCCATCCCTGTTTTTTCCCCAATTTTAAAAATCTTGTTTTTCACTGAAATCATGTGAAGTTTGGCTTCTCTGACCTGGCTGGAAGTTGAGTTGAGACAAGATGACCTGGGGCCTAGCGCCAGCCTCCTGGCCCCTGCCATAGAAAACCACTCCAACAATGCCTGGCCCTGATGGGGTCTGGGTCGTGTAATAAGGACTGTGGGGATATCTTTTCTAGGGAAGGGGATAGATAACTTCCCATTCCACTTCGGCCCTTTCCAAGGCCCTTCCTAAGCCCACTTTCACGGATCTCCACCGAAGGGGACCTTCTTCGTTTCCCGAAGCCAGGCTACAAAGGTGGATTACTTAAGAAACAATTAGGTGCGTACACAAAGCAATTTGCAGGCAGCCGTGCTCCTTCAGCTTCCTAAGTGAAGGGCCTTTCAAGGCTGATTTATAACACTGTCGTCTTCAGAAGGCAAAATAATTAATAGGAGCATGGACTTCTAATTTCAGTGACTTCCAGAGAAAGTGGATTTCATTTGATTTATGACGGCCGGTGACTTTGCATTTTATCAGTTCATTCACTCATTATTTATGCTGATGGCCAATTTCAATGGGTCGCTATCATCTAACTCGCTACTAATCAAAGAGAATTAGGGTTCACTGCATTATTTAGAAGTCGCTAATTTATCTTCAGAACAAGTAGTGAGAAGAGTTTGGTGCCTTCCACCAGAAAAAAAAAAAAACAAAAACAAAAAAACTGAACAGCTGGCTGAAGCCAGAAAATTTGGTCAGCATTATAAATGAGTTTTATCAGGGGTATTGCAAGTTGATGTTTTCAGTTGGAAGGAGAGAAGGAAGGAAAGAATGAAAAAGAAAAGCCAGCAGGAAAAACCAAACAGAATAAGGCTTAAAAATGACAATAAACCCTGAGTTACCACTGTGGTCTGGGCAGCCTCAATATCACAAATGGCTGACCTAGCCCTATAACCCTGGGATTTGAGCATCTATGTAATCTTAGCATTAAAATATCCCAGCACCCTTCAGTTTAGTTCAACAAACAAGAACATTTGCACTGAAATAATCAGAGTTCCCTTGTTTCTCATTTTAAAGTCATTTTAATATGTTCTAGACACAAGATAATGGATCACATTTAAACATGAGAAAATTAAGTCCCATCAGCAAGTAATAATACCCAATCATATTCAATCATGTTGAACAACAACCTCTACCAAAATGATCTTCTCCTAGGCGAGGTTAAGAAAATAACAACAATTAAAAAAAAAAAGCTATTATGTTATTTTCAGAAAGATCCAACTTTAAAATACTTCTGTGTTATTTCCCATAGAGCGATACAGTCTCTCCTGTTCATACTTCCAGACCCTTGCACGCTCTGGCCAGAATACTCCTCTCTCAATGCTTACCAAGTGAATTCCCTCATTTTTCAAACTTCAATTTACCAAGTTTATCTAGATACCTTTTCTCTGCCTTCCAAACCCCTGCAACTCCCCTGATTCTAGTCCTAAATGACCTTATTCCTCCAGTGGATTATAAGCTCCATGAGAGCAGGAACTGAGTGATTTCTTAGCTGCTAAACCCCAGGACCCAAGTCACTGCTGCATCAATATTGTTGAATATGTGGTTGCTTTGACTTTGATGTTTTCTATATCATTCCACAGTCATTTGGTCCCAAGTTTCCCTTTAGGAAAAGTAGATGGTGTTACAGGGATAACAAGAAAAGACTTGTTTGTCTTACTCTCCCAGTATTTCTTGGCAGCTTAAAAAACCAAGGAGGAGAAAAAAAGTAGAAAATGACATCAAATTTTGAACGCTTTTATGTTTGAATGGGAATAACCAACTCTTGAAGCTAATGAGGGCTTCACTAGCTTGTTGCGACAGCTCCAACACACCCCAGTGGGACTATGAAACGCCTAAAATAAAACACTCCATCAATGGCAACTTTCATAATAATCCCACTATACCTTTTTATCTCAAATAAGATGCAAAAATGGCTACAGACTAATATAAATATAGTCTGCAGATGAGTTTTTAATCTTTTTTTATTCCCAATCCAAACACTCTTTTCTATCTAGTTTATGTCTGGCCTGATGCCCGACTGTCAAGGTGCTCATATAATAAATACAGCCTTATTAAACTGGATAGAGTAACCATGCTGGGTTATGGGAGTTTCTTTAATAATGAAAATACCATGTTTATCATATTAATGATCTGAAATAAAGTCTGGGAGTCCAGCATTTATTTCCATCCCATTTCACAATTTATATGCTACCACGAGTAAAGTAAGACTCATGAACCACAGACCAGTTTACCTTCACACCATCATCGATTGCTTTCACCTTTGCCTACAGACCCAGCAAACAGCATTCTCCTATAACTAACACTGAAATGAGTGGCCATACCCAAACTGACACTATTCCAATATTGCTTTACACAGGTTTTTACTCAATAGAACTGTTTAGGGCTTTCTGAAGGCCCATGGACTACCAAGAAGTCGTCAGGTATCAGTTAGGGTCAAAACTAGAAAATAGGAACTGCTTCTAATATTTACAACAGAAGGAATTTAATGCAGGGACCTGGATATACAAATGATGGAGAAGCCACAGCAAGAAACCTCTCCTGCTTTCAGGATTTTTTTGTCTCTTTTTGTCAAGAGACAAAGAGAGGACTAGGACAAGGTCACCAACTAAAGCCAGAATCCTGGCAGGCCTTATCCTATAGCAATCAGGGCTATAGCGGAAACTCATCCCCCAACAGCGAAGCCGCCAGAGGTGGAGTGGGACAGGGGACGGAGAGAGGTACCCTGGCTTATCGCTTCCTCCTGCCTTCCAGTCTCCTGCCAGGACCTCCCATTGGTCAAACCCAAAAGGAAGCCAGCTGATGAGAAAGCTTGGGAAATGCTCCTGTGACAGCCCCCTGTGACAGAGAGCAAAACAGGACAAGGGCAAGGATCGCTCTGAGGGCAAAATGAGCCACATCTCTTTCCCAAAGAGAAGACCTATGAGACAGAGGAAACTGAAGCAGAAGAGAGATGCAGGCTGTTGTCCTCCCCTGCTTTCACTTTTCCTCCCCAGTGAGTATCTAAAGTCTGAATACACAAGATAATTAGAGAGGCATTAAGGTAACAACTCTAGTGCATAAAATTATAATTTCACTTTGGGGTATCATGAAGATTTATGAGCCTAGTTCTCCTTTGGAATTTGGAAGTAAATTTGGAAGGCAGATGTGTATGAAAACCCATGAAGAAGAAAGCAAGAGACGAGGTAGGTAGGCCTGGATGCCTAATGCTGGGTCCCATCAGTGGGCCTCAGCAGAGCACAGAGGCATGTTTGTAGGCTGGCTGAATTAACAGTGGGCTTGGGGCAATTCTCTGGCAGTCCAGTAGTTAGGAATCTGAGCTTCCACTGTAGGGGGCGCAGGTTCCATCCCTGCTCAGGAAACTAGGATCCCACATGCTGCCCAGTGAGGACAAAAAACCAACCAACCAACAAACAAAAACAGTGACCTTGGATAGAAAGCTGCTAACGTAGCTGGTGAAGTAATGGGGTTCCCCTCCACTCCCCCAAAGAAAACCCAAACTCTACTTCAGTGGTGTGTTATGAAAACCTGAATAGCCCCACCAGCAGCCAGAAGGTGCAAAAGGCCCACCAAGTGGATCAAGGGCTGCAACGACCAAGGCCCAAGACCTACCTCCTCTAGGAAGCCTTCCCTGCCTACTCCCTGCCTACAATAATATCTACTGCAAATCAGCTAAAATTACATCTTTTTGACTAGATTCTAAGACACTTTGAGGATAGGGACCAGCATGTACTTTGGCTTTTTGCTGTTGTTTTTACTGTGGTAAAAACATATAGCATTACATTTATCATCTTAACCACTTAAATGCCCAGTTCGGCAGTGCTAAGTATATTCACATAGTTGTGCAACAGGTTTCTAGAACGTTTTCATTTTGCAAAACTGAAAGTCTATACCCACTAAACACAAACTCCCTTTCCCTTTTTGCCCCTTGCTCCATCCTTGACAGACACCTTTCCACTTTCTGTTTCTATTATTTTAGCTACTTTAGATACTTCGTGTGAGTAAAATAATATAATACTTGGCCTTTTGTGACTGACTTATTTCACTGAGATTAATGTCTTCAAGGTTCATGCACATTGTAGAATGTGACAGTATTTCTTTCTTGTTTAATGCCACATAATATTCCACTGTGTGTATATACCACATTTTCTTTATCCATTCATCTGGTCACAGACATGTGGGATACTTTCACCTCTTGGGTGAATATTGTGAATAACCCTGCAATTAACATGTATGTGTCAAGTTATCTCTCTTCAAGATGTGCTTTGAATTCATATGAATGAATATACCCAGGAGTAGGGTTGCTGAATAACATGGTAATTATGTTTCCTATTTAAGGAAGCTCCATACTGTTTCCCATAATGGCTGCACCATTTTACATTCCCAGCAACAGTGCAAGCAATTGGAACAAGGGTCCCAATTTCTCTATATCCTCACCAATACATGTTATTTTCTGTTCTTTTGATAGTGACCATACTAATGGATATGACGTAATATCTCAATGTGATTTTAATCTGCATTTATCTTATGATTAGTAAGGATGAGCATATTATACGTTTGTTGGTCATTTGTGTACCTTCTTAGCAAAATGTCTATTCAAATAATTTGCCCATTTTTTAATCGGGTTTTCTTTTATTCCTTATATACTGTGACTATTAATCCCTCATCAGACACAGAGTTTGTAAATATTTTCTCCCATTCTGTATGTTGCCTTTTCACTCTGTTGGCTGTTTCCTTTAATGTCAAGTTTTTAAGTCTAATGTAGTTGTGTTTGTCTATTTTTGCTTTTGTTGCCTATGCTTTTGGTATCAAATACTAAGCAATCATTGCCAAATCCACTGTCTTGATGCTTTCCCCCTCTGCTTCCTTCTAGGAGTTTTATAGTTTTAGGTCTTATATTCAGGTCCTGAATTCATCTTGAATTTTTGTGTAAAATAAGCACCAAATTTCATTCTCTTGCATACGTATATCCAGTTTTGCCAACACCATGTGTTGAAAAGACTGTCCTTTCCCCATTGTGTAACTTGACACCCTTGTCAAAGATAATTTGATCTTCTACACAGGGTATATTTCTGGGCTGTCAGTTCTGTTCATAGGTCTGTATGTCTGTCTTTAAGCCAGTATCACACTGTCTTGATTACTACTGCTTTGTAGTATGTTTTGAAATCAGGAAGTATGAGGTTGCCAACTTTGTTCTTTTTCAAAATTGGTTTGGCTATTCTGGGTCCCCTGAGATTCCACATGAGTTTTAGGATGGTTCTTTCTATTTGTGCAAAAATGCCATTGGGATTTTGATAGGGATTACCCTGAATCTGCAGATTGCTTTGGGAAATATGGACATCTCAATAATAAGTCTTCTCGGTGCTTTGCAACGACCTAGAGGGGTGGGATAGGGAGGGTAGGAGGGAGGCTCAAGAGGGAGGGGACATGGGGATGTATGTATGCATATGGCTGATTCACTCTGTTGTGAGACAGAGGCTAGCACAGTACTATGAAGCAGTTAGACTCCAATAAAGATATATTAAAAAATAATAAGTCTTCTAATCCACCAACACAGGATGGCTTTCTATTTATTTATGTCTTCTTTGATTGCTTTTAGCAATGTTTTGTAGTTTTCAGTGTACAAGTCTTTCAACTCCTTGGCTAAGTTTATTCCTAAGCGTGTTATTCTTTTTGACGCCATTGTCAATGAGATTGCTCTCTTTTTTTTTTTTTGCAGCTGCTGCTGCTGTTGTTTTGTTTTTGCCTCCTTTCCACGCTTGACATAGTGCTTTTCATGTAACATTCCATCATCAAGAAATATTTGTAGAATGAATGAAAGACTGACTGAATGAATTTTGTCTCCAATTAACCTAAAAGGGAATGTTAAGAGGGGTGAGGCTGCCTCTTTCTTTCCAACAGTAAGACCACCTTGGCCAGCTCCTTTCAATGACTCTAGTACTGATAATAAAGACCTTTTAGCCTCAAGCCTCAACTTGACATGTGTTGATAAAAACAATTTTACCAAATGCAATGAAAACAAGACAAGCCTATGCTTTTCTCATCATCTGAATGTTTGCCTTTTATTTGAGACGTGCTCATTATTCACTTTACCTAATTAAGTCCCTCTTTCCCTTTAATTATTGAGTGGTTGGTACGAATTCACCCAGTAAGCTGGGTGGAATCTGTGCCTTGCTGAGATTAAGGAGAGAATCTCCTACACAAAACAAATAAACAAAAACAATAAACAAATAGCAGCGGCAGCAGCAGCATTACTCATGAAATAAATGTATTACTTCTTATTTAGAAAGCACTCATGGCATTCTCATACCGGCGTCTCCATGGAACTCTTCACAGTCCTGGCTTGGAAATTCTAAGGAATAAATTCCTTAAGCAGAGCAACAAGGTAAACAGTAGCAGCAATGCCATGAAACTTTGGGGAGGTAGGCCCCCAAACTGTGACTGCATACCCTGAAATGCTTGGGGAAATTAACTAGACAGATGAAGAGAAGTTTTAAGCGCTAACATTCTGCTCTTACCGTTTTCTCCTATTTCCAACTTCTTCCCTCTCTGCCCCCACGTGGTTCTTTTATTTATGGAAAATGCAGGAGGGCCCTTTCCTCTTTCTTCTTCTCTCCATCTAAGATACATGAAGTTCAACAAAATAGATCTCCCAGTGACACGGTTTCAAAAAAATGTAGACATGCAGGGGACCCACAATCAAGAACTCAAAATCAGAGAAAAAGCTCCATTGATGGCCTGAGTCCAGACTAAGATGGTCTCAAAGACCCTGACCTTTGCCACTGCCTGGCATCATGGCCTTCTTAAAAAAAAAAAAAAAAAAAAAAAAAGACGGAGATGCAAGAAAGATGCAAGAACATGGCCTTATGGCCACTATTACAAAATGCCTGACTTAGGTAGGAAGTGCTGTGAGCTTGTCAAAGCAGATGAGAGGCTCGGAAGCTGGGGAATGCAGTTTTCGTTGCCGGCATATCATGACAGCCAGGCAAAAGCTGAAGAGTGGGAGTTTTTGAAACAAATGCCAGTTAAATGATCCATTCAGTTATACTTGATATGTCTGGTATAATATAGCTTGTTCCAGATGTCAAACAATATTGCCAAGCCATGCTCACTAATGTGAAAACCACTGTTGCTGATAAGCCTAAATGTTGTTGAATTTGTGCAACAGCCATCCATCTCCAAACAAAATATTGCATTAAAAAAAAAAAAAAACCTGTGGCTCATAATTTAAGCCGAAAAAGGGAATGACTGCAAAATGTAATTTATAAAAAGCAGTTTTCCCCTGAGAAACTTTTTTTCAAAACTAATATTTCACATGTACACATTTAAGTTATATTCAATTTTATACAAAAATTATAGTAATTGTCTTTCCCCTAACATGAATGTTGTAATTATACTTTCAGCATTGCTGCGCTTCGACACACAGCCAAAAGAAAAGTACAGTGTTTTCACAAGCAGCGCTGGAAGGAACAAATAGATTTGCAGCGTTTGACAGGACCCCTTTAAACATACAGCTCTAAAATATCCATTGTTCATAAAATTCATAAAGGGCTGCATATGTACACTCCAGCTCCCTTTTCCACTCGATATATATGAAAATGCATTTACTGTATGTCAAATGAAAAATGCAGTTTTCAAATGCATTGACAACAGGTGCTAGTTAAATGATCAGACGCTATTTGTTACCTAGGCCCTTACTCTCATTTGCAGCAAGATAAATTGCATTTTAGAAGAGTGGTGCAATCTAAGGGGTCTTGACATGTTTTTATTGATTTGCATAGGTTATATGCATGTATTCCTGTTTGTAGGCAAATAGTGCCACAAGTAAATTCAAGGCACCGTGCCTGTGTTTCAAGAAAATTGGAGTCATCACAGGGGAGCCAAGATGGAGTGAGCCTGGGTAAAAGAGACACATCCAGCCTGCTGGAAACTCAGAACCTCTATTAAGATTTATAGGCTGTAGGATTCTTCTGGGTTTCAACATTATTCTTAGTAAACCCTTTCTGTCTTCTGTTGTTTATAAAAACTGGCAGCTTTAGCAAAGACAGAAGCTTAAGTTGTAGGTAGCACAATTTAACATAATAGTTCTCGCTTGTCCTCCAAATAGCCTAATGCTGATTTGGCAAAAGGAAAAGAGAAAAAGGGAAGAAAAGCCACATGAAACCACATTCCATAGGCTGTTGCTCTGACACGGATGGATTTGGCTGTCACTACAGAAAAGCATTGGTGAAACTTGATTATATTTCTAATGTCAAAATTTACTAACTTTTTAGACTCCCAGGTTCCATTTCTCATTTGAGTTTTCGTTTTGTTATCTCAGCACCATCAGGCCCATCACAGAGAGTAATGCACCAATTTGCCCAGGGAGTCACTCACTCAGAAGGGACTTCTTCATCCACAGGGGCTTCCCCTTTCTGCCGCCGCGGTCGCCACCACCACAGCCAGGCCATGCTTCCCCTCCATCCAAGACTCACATGCCTCTCACCACCTCCCCTCTTCCCTCCACCTGCCCTCCCCACTTCCAGCCAGAGATGTCGCCTCACCTTTTGGAGTCTGAACACTGACATGGTATGGGTGGCCTTAGGACATCCACTCTGCTATTGCCTTATCTTAAGTCTTGTGTTGCTATTCATCTTTCACCAATTTAACCATGACCACTATAGGATTCTCACCCTTAAAGGTCTTATAGGGACCTTGTAGTCCTCACGGTTCAACTGGTAAGACAGATCAGTATCAACTCTTGATTTTCTACTTGAACTTCTATCTTGTTTGAACTTCTATTTTACTTGAACTTCTATTTCTCATGGTGACCACCACAGAGCCTTGCCCAGAGTAGGGGTCTGATACAAATATTTGAATGTGACATAATAACGAACACTGCCCCCGCATGGGGATTTACCCTTTTCCAAGCACTCTCCTACACATTTCCTCATCTGAATCTCACAGCTGAGGTGTACAATAATCATTATCATCTCACTTCCCCTCAGTTGAAGGAACCTGGCAAAGAAGCATAGGTGACTAGTCCAAGATTCGTAACAGTTTAAGAAGGAATAGGCACCAGAATTCAGGACCTCAGTCCAGTGCTTGGGCCCCTTCTATACACCATGCTCATCGTGTGGCATATTTATCCTTCAGCATGGAACTCAAAACAGCTTCCTGTGTGAATCTTCTATAATAAAAGAGAAAATTTATTTGTCCACCCATTGATATGCATGTCCTTATTTCAGGAAACTGCAGGCATTGAGTTGAACACAGGAAGATATGTTTAGAGCTTATTTAGTAGCTAGTTCCATGATGGTCAATTATCACACCTATTTCTTTCCTGAACTCATTCATCTCTTCGAAACACTTATAAAAGTCCATTTTTTTCCCCAGGAGTTATACCAGGCCCAATAAAACAAAGATGAGTAAGACAGGCTCTCTGCCCCCAAAGAACTTATAGTCTAGCGCTCTGGCTTTCCAACACTTTGACCATGATCCACTATAAATGAGGTGGTGGCTCAGCTTGTGTAAAGACACACACACAGCCCCCGGAAAAAAAGCTTCATAAAGCAACATTTAACCTTACTATGTTCAATGCACTCTAATATTTTCTGCCTTATTTTATAAAATGTTTATAAAATGCTATTTGTAACCCTCTAAATTAATTTCACCAACAAATAATTGATCTTGACCCACAGTTTGAAAACCACTCAGCTAGTGAGATTATAAAATGTCTTAGATCAGGAGTCGGCAAACACTTCCTGTAAAGGGCCAGTTGCCAATATTTTAGGGTTTGTGGGCCAAGCAGTAAAATCAAGGATTTTATGTAGGTACAAACAAGAGAAAAAAATTTTTTCCACATAATTTTTATTGATGAAAATTCAAAATATTAAAATAGTAATTGAGTCTAATTTTTGTAACACAAGTTTAAATATCTGAGGAGTGGAATTTATGGATGGACACTGAAATCTGAATTCCATGTAAGGTTCACATGTCACAAAATATTCTTCTTCTTTTGATTTTTCCTACTATTTGAAAATGTAAAAACCATGTTTAGCTCGTGGGTGCATGAAAAGAAGCAGCAGGCCATAGTTTGCCAACTCTTGAGTTGGAGCCAGACCAATTTTTATTGACAATCCTAAAATTTCAATTATTTTCTTGACAATACTGGGTATAGAGAATACCTTCAACTGGTGCTTGAGAGAGAGCCAGAGAAATGTGAGTATCTAAATAACTGAGAAACTTTCCAATTTAACCCTCCCAACAAACTATGAGTTTGAACCCATTATCTCTATCTTATCAAGGAAGAAACTCAGTCAGAGGAGTAACGGGACTTTGCCTAAAACCTTCCAAGGCCAAGGCCAATCCACCCACCTAAGCTGTGAGAGGGTTTGGCTGAAATGACCAAGGGGTGGAGAATGAGATCAGTTCTGGAACAACAAACCCTCACTCCTCCAGAGGCACCAGGACAGATTCCCATGCATTCTAATAAACTCATTTTCTCTTATACCATGCAGGTTACCAAAAAGTGCCAAGGCCAACCCTACCTGCCTCTTGGCCATAACACTGATAATGTGCAGGGTGCTTGCATCTCCAAGTCCCTGAACAATAATCACTTGGGCTGGAATGTAAGTGGCCACTGAACCTCATTTGCAGGTAAGTCTTTGGGTTGTAAAGGGAATTAAGTGGAACAAATCGCTCTCTATCTGAAGTCTCCAAGTATACTCCCTGTCTTCCGGTGCATTTGGTCAAGTGCCCACACAGCCAGAGGGGACAGCGGGCTTCTCAATGTTTGGGCAGCAGAATATGGCAAACACAGCCCATGACCCAGCCTCCCAAGATTGGCTTGAGTCTATGTTGTATGTATGTTCTTCCTGAGGGCAACTGTTCACACAGACAAAACACAGCATTCCAAACTTCAGGTTATATTTATGTTTAATAATAAACTGTAGGGCTACTCAAAGTTTCCAAGGACACATGTGCTACACTGAAGAGTTAGGGAGCCCAAGGAAGAAGATGATTAAAACACACCCGCCATGTGAATGTGTTCTTTTGTCATGTTGGTAAGGCTTTAAGAACCAAGAGTGTTACCTCTAGAAAGAATGTGGACTCAATGTTAGCTAAAATAATGCTTCTCGACTTCAAACTCCATCTCCAGCACTGTGGTCTATGAACTCTACTGAACATGGTACCCAGAGCCACAGAGTATGTGAGCATCGTCAAAAAGCCCTGGCAATGTTAGCATTTACAACACAAACGGGCCCCTCTGATAGTAGAGATATAGGTCTTTAACAAAAGCACACACAAATAAACACACTTAAACTCACCACACCAAATCAACGCATATGCAGACCACCAACAATGATCAACAAGTAAACGTACCAAGTTGAACACATATGAGGTTCCCAGTAGGTATCTTCTACTCTAAAATGACTTACTACAGAGTTCCTCACTCCTGCCTGAAGGTATTCAAGATCTTAACATTGCATGGTTTGCACAAAGAATGGAGCCACTGTAAAGTTGTGTAAGTTATTTTATTCTTCATAGTTCATTAGTAGCAAAATAAAGCAGTATCTTGTCCCTAGCTCTGTGTTAGACTTTCATCGCTCTGTATTGCTTTTGTTTGTTTTTTTACCCTATCTAGTCTGGTCTGAAAATAAATACATACACACACAAACACACACACCATACACGTACACAGCGACAACAGACATAGCTTCATAGGCCCAATATCGCTGGCACTAAACGTGACGCTTGAGGCCAATATGCCACAAGAATTTAAGTATATAAAGACAACTCCTAGTGAAAACTCTACAAGGAGAACTCACTGGTCAGTTCATCATAAAACAGCATTAATAATTATCATACATTGCTTTTTAGAATTCACAAAATGCTTTTACTTGGACCAACCCCAGAAAGAAGACATTACTCTCTTCATTTAATTGAATGGGAAAATGAGGTTACAAAAAGAAAGGGCTCCCTACTGTTTGGTGGTAGAGGGGCTGAGGGATTAAAGTCAACAGCCTGGACAATGCACAGAGGTAGAGGAAGACCTGTAAGCACATGTGAGCCAAAGGCCTGGAAAGTAAAAGGGAAGAAAAGGAAGGGGAAGAAGTGGAATTGGATGATAGAGGTAGAGTTGAAAAAATCTGGCCACAACAACGAACAACAAAATGGTTCTGTCCACCCGACTTCAGGAAACACTGTAATTCATCACTGCAAAAGTTGGCTACATCTGAAGCAAGTATAACTGGCAAATATCAAAGTCAAAAGCCATAAAGCTCTTCACTCTCCAGCAGATCTGGACAATCTTCTAGCTAGCAGGGCCGGGTGATGGGGCAGCCAGGGTTTCTGCAGGATGAGTGAAAGGGAAAAATAAAAGAGGTCCCCCACGCCAGCTATAGCCCCAAAGCTGGTATCATGTTACGGGCACACAGATTTGATGTGTCTAGATACCCTCCCCATCCTCACACGCCCATACTGCCATAGAAAAAGAAGGGTGTTCAGCAGAATCATAGCACATGCACTTCGTTTGTGCTTATTAAATAAAAAGAAAGGATCACCTTCAACAATATTAATGATGGACTGGTGGGTGAAGGATGCCTGTGAAAATTCACAACATCTGTTTGCTCCACTCTCTTCTCAGCAGGCTGCACCTATTCCTCATGCTTAATGATGCTCAGCCACTCTGCAAGTTTTACGAACAAATGTGTGTTTAGCCACATTCATCATTCTGAATGAGCGTTCTTGATGAAGCCTCCACTGGCCTGTTTCGCTCTCTCTGCTACACTTTAACAAATGACAACTGCTCTGCGTATTTTTCATTTGTTAAAAATAAAAAGCCAAATGAAGGGTAGGACTGGAGGATTTCTTCCCCCTTCCCTTTGACTCCCCCGGAAATTTCAGCACACCACCCGTAGTATTTCTACACTCACCAGCCGTGGCCCTGAAGAGGGCATGCTGGGAGACCTTGCCTAGAATCTTTGGTGTCGAGTACCATTGGCTGTGGCCCACCTACAGGATCATGTCTTAGCAATGGATTTCCTCTCCTTTATCTAATCACCTACCACTCTTGGAATCTCTATCACACAGCATGGTATTTAAATACATGCCTTAACTCTTTGCTGGGCAAGACTTTCAACCAATAAGTTGTCAAGAAATTAGGAACTGCTCTTTGTGTTACCAAGAATGTTTAAAACATATTAGATCAGTGTGTAGGAAACAAATACTTGTTAAACTGAGCAGCAGTATTTCTCTCCAGTTCTCCAGAAGAGAGCCAAGATGCTTGCTTAGTTTTGATAAACAAGGTGATGTTGAGGTTATCACAAACTCAGAGACTTCAGCTAAACCAAGAGACTCAACTTTTTCATCCCAGAAAAACCTGAACTCATCATTTGAATGAGCCACAGAAATCAGGCCAAGCTGGCTAAATCCAAGAGTCCAAAGTAACAAAGGTATTATAATATGTCACAGAGTAATCTTTCAGAATTTATTTTCAAGTGATTGTTTTTATTCCTATCATTTAATCAGAAGCATGAAAAGCAAAAAAAAAACAAAAACAAAAAAGGAGAAAGATTTCCTCTGTATTAAATATTCAGAATCATTGGAAATCATTTTAAATTCCATTTAAACTGATAAGACAATACGTTTTTCGCTGTATTTGCAATGCTGAATATTGTATTAGTATTTGTATTGCATCTGACTCAGCCTGCACTGCACCAACACTTTACAAATGAAATAATCATATTATATATTCCATAAAGCGGCACTATCCTATCGCCAGTTTTTTTTTTAATGTATTTTTATTTTTGGCTACATTGGGTCTTCATTGCTGCATGCAGGCCTTCTCCAGTTGCAGAGAGCAGGGGCTACTCTTGTTGTGGTGCACGGGGTTCTCTTGTTGTGGAGCATGGGCTCTAGGTTTGCGGGCTTCAGTGGTGGTGGCTTATGGGCTCAGCAGCTGTGGCTCGTGGGCTTAGTTGCTCCACGATATGTGGGATCTTCCCAGACTGGGGCTCGAACCCACGTCCCCTGCATTGGCAGGCAGATTCTTAATCACTGCGCCACCAGGGAAGCTCAGTATCACGAGCTTTAACCACAGTGATTTCTGGTTTTTCCCTCTCCTGATAATGTTATAAACATTTGAAGAGGAAAATGTTTCAGTCATCAAATTTTGTTGCTTCTCCTTCTCTTAACCTTCTTTAAAATGCCCCATTAGTGACTGTGGTTTTTTTATATACTTCATTAACTGAATTGTTAATACAGTTCCATCTAGTTGGGAGAAAAATCTTCTGAGATCAGTGGACTTCCCTGGTGGCACAGTGGTTAAGAATCCGCCTGCCAACGCAGGGGATACAGGTTCAAGCCCTGGTCCAGGAAGATCCCACATTGTCGTGGAGCAACTAAGCCCATGCGCCACAACTACTGAGCCTGCACTCTAGAGCCCGTGAGCCACAACTACTGAGCCCGTGTGCCACAACTAATGAAGCCTGCGCACCTAGAGTCCGTGATCCACAACAAGAGAAGCCACCGCAATGAGAAGCCCGCGCACCGCAACGAAGAGTAGCCCCCGCTCGCCGCAACTAGAGAAAGCCTGTGCGCAGCAACAAAGACCCAACGCGGCCAAAAATAAATAAATTTAAATAAATAAATTAAAAAAAAACGCTTTTAGGACATATCTACTCAACAACAAAGAAGCTAAATCTTAGCAGAGGGCTTCCCTGGTGGCACAGTGGTTGAGAATCTGCCTGTCAAGGCAGGGGTCACGGGTTTGAGCCCTGGTCTGGGAAGATCTCACATGCCGCAGAGCAACTAGGCCTGTGAGCCGCAACTACTGAGCCTGTGCATCTGGAGCCTGCGCTCCGCGACAAGAGAGGCCGCAACAGTGACAGGCCTGTGCACTGCGATGAAGAGTGGCCCCTGCTTGCTGCACCTAGAGAAAGCCCTCGCACAGAAACGAAGACCCAACATAGCCAAAAATAAATAAAATAAATAAATAAATAAATAAATCTTAGCAGTCACAGTGAAAAACTGTTAAAAGCATAAATCAAGAACTCTTAACCAGAATCCATCAACATCACACAAGTATTTATAAGGTCCTACTCCACAGGTTCCCTGAGGACCACAGTCCACCATGGAGCCTTGGAATTCCTGAGCCCTCAAATCCATACTTGCCACAAACTTGGCAAAACATACATTAAAAACAGGTGTAAATTAATCTTCAATTGTGCTGCTTTTTGTCCACTCTATTTTGTTTTATAAACAAACAACATTAAAGATATAACTACTGTCATGCAGGCAAACAGGAATGAAAATGTTTGACATTTTAAAAAGAGCTTCAAACCTGCAAGTGTCGGCTGCAAATATCCTTCCAAGGATCCACTCAGATTCAACCTCCTCCATAAAGATCTCCCTAACCATCCAAGCCCACGGGCATCATCCTCTTCTCAAACACAGGCAGAGTGGCCATCTGTGCCACACAATTTAACTCCACCCAGCACTCCTGCTCACTGACATTTTGCTATGTCTTCTCTGCAATGATGATATGATCTTTGCAGATGATATGTTAGACTTCTCTTCTATCTCCGATTTTATCTATACTCAGCACTCTCGGAACACTAAGTTATCTCCATATCAATATTGATATCAATATCAGTATATCAATATAGATACCCATTTATTGTATCTTACATATTCAATAGGTTTATGGCTAAGTGTGAGGTAGATCTTTATTCTATTCATTCTTTCAACACATGTTAATTAAGCCCCTTCTCCTGCTTGAGATACTATGAGAGATACAAAGACAAGTGAATTCATCTTTGATACTATAATGTACCTGAGAGAAAAACATATGTTTAATACCTACTGTGACCAATGCCATTCAAAAATTAAAGACTGGAAATACTATAGGAGTTTAATGGAAAAAAAAAAAGGATCATTTGGAGAGAGAAGAAATAAGAGGCTCCATCTACAAGCCTAGCATCTGAGCCAATCCTTGAAGGACAGGGAAGATTGTCAGCATGTGAAGATATGGGCACAAATTTCCAGGCAGAGGAAGTAACACAAGAAAAATTATGAAGCCTCAAAGGTGAGATCATCCTCTGAAGGGAGAAGAGAAAATTCCTCTTTCTAAAAACACAAGATTTAACCCAGGCTTACAGAACAGTTTAGAAAATCCTATGGCCTTACCGAAGGGACCACTTTCAAATTCTCATCATCATACTTCTTGTCCTTTAAAAACAAGAGAAATATTGCCTATGAGTTCCCAGTGGCACAGAGTCCCAGGGGACAAGGAAAAAAATTAAATTTTCTCTTCTGAATTCTCCTAGATTCAGTGCTTAAACTTCATGACCTGATTTCTATGAGGCCTCGGCTCGAGTTAACATCCCCGTTTTGCTTGTGGAGGGCTTTGCGCCTCCAAACACCACCTCCAACTCTCTGGAGCTCTATAACCTGTGTTGGCTGCTGCAGCCCACTCTGCAGCTGCAGGAAGCCAGCAAAAGCCAATGCACATTTGCTCCAAAGGTCTCTGTCTCCTGTTGAAGACAGAGACCTTTGGATTACCTTCACCCTTGCTCAGCCACACTTTCCACTGTGAAAAGCATAAGAAACGCTTTACTCAGACCTCAGTTTCTACCATTTAAGCCATCCTGACCCCCCTGCCCATTAGACAGTGATGATTCTTTCTCGTTATTCCATCCAAGCACCTTCTAAGAGAAACTACGCTTGAGAATGCTTTTGCTCTGAGGTGATGGGTGCTGAATGTAACAGGTCCACAATCTGGCAAGAACAACCAAAGAAAACTGAAGTCACCTCAACTGAAACCCAGCACCACACTGCAGTGCCACTTCGGCTCACTCACTCCTAACTCTTTGTCAACTGGAACTCATCATCACTTCTTTCTCAAGAAGCATGTGATTGCAATGAAAGTCCAGAACCAAAGAACCGTAACAGCGGACAGTCCTAAAGAGCCTTGGCAATCGCTGAGTTTAATCCCCTCATTTTACAGTTGACAAAATTGAGGTCCAAGGCAGCAAAACGGCTTCTTTTACGTCATACCACTTTTTAGTAGGGCAAGTGAGAATGAAACGTAGGTCTCCTGACAACTAGATTAGTTTCTTCCACTACTACATGTTGTTTATCAACCTAAAAGTTGGGAGAACAGAAAGGACAGCAGTGTGGTAGGCAGAATAACACCCAGTATGTCTACATCTTAATCCCCAGAACCTGCAAATATTACCCTACGTGGAAAAAGGGATATTGCAGATGTGATTAAATTAAGGACCTTGAGATGGAAGGATTATCCTGGATTATCCAGGTGGGCCCAATGTATTCACAAAGATCCTTCCAAGAGGGACACAGGAGGTGCTGAAGTGAGAGGAGAGGTGGGGCAACGAGGAAAACAAAGATGGAGTGATATTCTTTGAAGATGGAGGAAAGGACCACAAGCCAAGGAATACAGGCTCTCACTAGAAGCTGGAAAAGGCAAACAATGGATTCACCGCTCAGAGCCTCCCAAAATAACCAGCCCTACTGACACCTTACTTTTAGCCCTGTAAAACTCATTTTTAAACTTCTAACCTCCAAAACTATGAGGGAATTAATTTGTGTTATGCCACTAGTCTGCGGTAATTTGTTGCAGTGGCAATAGGAAACTAATGCAGATTTTGGTACCTAGAAACAGGGTACTGCTGTGACAAATATCTAAAAACATGGAGGTGGTTTTGGATTTTGATAATGGATAGAAGCTGGAGAAATTCTGAAGAACGTAATAGAAGAGCTAGATTGCCTTAAGCCAACAGTTAGTGAAATATTAGCATTCATGAGTCCATTAGTGAGGACATGGAAGGAAGTGAGGAGTGTGGTAGAGAAAACCAATATTCTCTAAGAAAATGCTTAAATTGTAATAAACAGACTGTTGATAGAAGTATGAATGTTAAAGGTGCTGCTAGTGAGAGCTCAGAAGGAAACAAAGAACGTATTATTGGACACCTGAAGAAAGGGAATCCTGGTTACATAGTGGCAGAAAGATTAGCTGAATTAGTCTACAGTTAGATGGAAAACATAACTTGTAAGTAATGAAGTTCCTATTTAGCTGAGGATATTTCCCAGCAAAATGTTGAAGAGGAAGCCTGGTGTCCTCTTGATGTTTACAGTGAAATACAAGAAGAAAAACATAAATTGAAGAAAGAACTGTTAAGCAAAAAATAACCAAAGCTTGATGATTTGGGAAATTCTCAGCCTATTCATTTTGCAAAAGATGCTAAAATTTAAAGATATACTGTCAGGAAAGGATGCTCTAGAGAGAAAGTCAAGGGTGTAACTAGAAAACCTTTGGCTAGTGCCTCAGAAGGATCAAAAGATCAGAGTATTTAATCACACAGAGGGCTCTTCGAAGAGATTAGGCATGTGACTCATGAATCCCCTCAACCATCTCAGTAGAAGTCAGAAACAGAGATAGGATTATCCAGAAAAGATCTGTGGAGGATCCTCCTGTCTCATAGAATGAATTCCATAACATACACTGGAGACCACTAGGTTTTTGAGAACGTTCTATCAGCAGAAATACCACCACTTAAACTGAAAGGAAAAAGAACATGAACTGAAAGAACTCTGTCTGGTAACCAAAATTCTACAGACAAGAGACATGCTGATAAAACTACTCAGCTGTAAACACATGCTACCTTTCACTAAACAAGGATGATCCAGAGGGTAGAGCCGCAGACCCGGAAGGCAGAGCCTCAAATTATTCCCAGACTTGAAAACTTAATGGAGCTTGATCTGCTAGATTTAAAAATTGCTTGTGGCTGGTGAATTACTCCTTTTTCCTTTCACTTTCTCCATTTTTAAATGGAATGTTTTTAACTGAAGGTATCCTTCACCTATCTCACCACTGTATTTTGGGAGAAAATAACTTACTTCTAGTTTCACAGGTCCACGGATGGAGAGTAATTTTTCCCCAGAATGGATTCCACTCAGAGCCTCATCCACAGCTAATATAGATGACTGAGGTCATGAAATGTGGTACTTTTGAGCTGATGAAACTTAGATGGTACTTTTGGACTTGCAGCTGTAATAACTGAGACTTTGGGAGACCCTGGGATGAGGTTACTAAGCTTTTTATGTGCGGCTGGTGTAATTCTTCGGGAGACAAAGACATACTATATTTGTGTTGTTTTGTCCTACTAAGTGTGTGACAATTTGTAAGAGCAGAAGTAGGACACTAATGAAGCAGGGAGAGAAGAGGCAATCGGAGAAGGAGGAAGAGGAAGAGGCCTCCACCACAAGTGATCTTACTTGTGGAGAGATCACAGCCCTTGGAAGTAGGGAGGAACCACCTTTATCTTCTTGCTCTACCATCCTAGTCTGCACACACCTTGAAACATGGGATGTTCTCCAGGGTGCCTTTCATGCCTTAATATCTGGCTACACACTACTCCTGAAAAACGTTTCTCTGTCTTGTGCCAGTCAGGTATTCCACGACATGTCAGAAATAGGATAATTGTATTTTCTGATTTAAATTAGAAAGCATTAGACAACATTTTCTGTGCTATATTTGACACAAGGGATTGGCTGGGAGATTCCAAAACTAGGTATCAAAATATTCAGATTTTCTAGACATTTCAATAGTTTAGGGGACAAAAGGACAAAATATTTTAAAATGAGACTTCCACAGAAATTCTTTGATATGTGCTCGCCTTATTTATCCAGGAAACTAGAGAGAATGTGGCGATGTATTTGGGATCTCAGAATCAAAGTTCACAAAAAATGCAGGCATCTGGAGACAAGACTCAAATCCCTGATAGGCACAAAGATCAGTAAGAGACACAGGATCAAGTGCAGTAGACTATACCAAAATAATGGTTATCTTCACCTCCTGAGTATCTGCTAGGTTCCTGGAGCATCACACTGACCATTTTGCTCACAAGAGCCCCTCAAGGGAAGGTACTGAAATGGATGTTTAAAGGGGTTAGACACATTTTCCCTGGTAATCTTCACAAACAGGTAAGTGGCTGGGCTGGAACCTCAAAACACTTCCCACTCTACCATGTTGCCAAATAACTGATCCAATGATAAGTGATCAGAGAAGATCTGTGATGAGAAAAGATGGAAGGAGAAGAGCCTTTTGATTGGACACAGGCTGAATAGACACTTCTGAAGGCAACAGCAAGCAAAATTATTTTCATGGTAAATAACCAAATAAAGTTGAGATACAAGGAGTCAACTGACATCTCTCAGCAGCAGAAGGTTTGGCTTGTTCAAAAATTTACAAATTATGTATTCAACATTCATTCAACAAGCATTTATTTTATAGGCCAAGTGCTAAAATAGTTACCAACCATAATTTAACACCCAAAAGAACTTAAGAAAGAAAGAAGAACTTAGGGAAGAGCTGATCGATTTAATTAATTTATCTGAACCTTCCAGAAAACCTAAGACAGTGAGCGAATCCTCAAAAGTTACTAACATATTCTAAAAAAGAAAAATAAATATATCTATTTTCTTCTTTAAAAATGATACAACTGAGTTTCCCTGGTGGCGCAGTGGTTAAGAATCCGCCTGCCAATGCAGGGGACACAGGTTTGAGCCCTGGTCCGGGAAGATCCCACATGCCGTGGAGCAACTAAGCCCGTGTACCACAACTACTGAGCCTGTGCTCTAGAGCCCACAAGCCACAGCTACTGAGACCGCGTGCCACAACTACTGAAGCCCACGTGCCTAGAGCCCATGCTCCGCAACAAGAGAAGCCACTGCAATGAGCAGTCCGCTCACTGCAACGAAGAGTGGCGCCTGCTCGCCGCAACTAGAGAAAAGCCCGCGCGCAGCAACAAAGAACCAAAGCAGCCAAAAGTAAATAAATAAAATAATAAGTTTTTAAAAATGATACAACTGATCTTGAAGGTTGAGTCAAAACAAAGTGACTTTGTTCGCTTATTTTTAATATCCTAGAATTTCATTTTTTTCTCTTTGAAGAGGGATTTTTAAGAACAGTGTCTCTCAGAATTGACACCAATGGAGAAAAGTTGAAGGGCCACAGACATGCCATCAAAACAAAGAAGAAAGTTCTCATGACAGCTTTTCATCAATTGTCCAGCTGCCTCTTGAAGTGCTGAGGGTTCCGACAAGAGAGGATAAACTGTCAGGGGTAGCATTAGATGGGTTCCTTCTTTGGGAGCTAGAAAGGATAACCTTCTAAGTCCTACCTTAGACACTATGACTCTTCGACCATCACCTCACGGAAAGGGCTCAGCAGGCCATCTAAAGTCATTTGGCTCAAACAACATTCAAAGAATGTTCATTTTGCCAGCACTAACTTTGGAATCTAGTGCTAGAGGTCATCTTGTCACAGGAACTCTAGGGGACACAAGTCCTCTAAATATAACTCAACAAGTCCTTCACCTTGGCCGGCCGTAGTACTACCCCTGCAGACTGAACGGCAGGACCAGCTGACCCCCAAAGGCTTCTTTGCCAACCCCATGTTTCCACAGCTCCACATCTCACTTATCTGTCTGGCTGAGTAAATTACTACAAGAAACACCTCCCTCAAAGACCTATAATAAAAAGAGATTCAAGAGGACAAGAGCGAAGTGGAGCAGCATTCATGAGAACTCTGAGATGAAAATTCCCAGTCAGCCTTAACGCTGGAGACTTGACTTTAGGATGTAAAAATAACACGTACTGCTATATTTCTTCACTTTATTTGCTCTCCTCTGCAGAGATGACTGCTGTGTGCGCAGCGTCAGAAGAGTGGAGAAGGTCAGGTTGACAAAACTTCTTGGTGGGGAATAATCTTTAGCCCTCCAAATACATGCGTCTCGCAACTTCCAGGCCACAAAAGCAAACTCTGGTTTGCAAAATGCCAAGTCTCATCTCCAAGGAAACTCAATAACCTCCAAATGGCCCCAAGATCACAACTGTGGGGTTGTAATAAACCATTAAAAACATTAAGGAATAATTCAGATCGAAAGAGCTTTCGAGGTTATTATCATTTTTTTCTTCTCAGTTTTGGCAAAAATAATACAGACCTCAGTGAAGAAAACGCCTGCTGAAGAAAATAGGAAAATGATAAAATTAGATCTAGTTGAACTGGCTTTTCATCTACCAATAACTTCTTAAGAAAATGACACTTACGCAGCAAAAAGCTATTTCATAGCTTCTCTGTGGAAGAAAATTTTCAGGTTTGAGACAGTTTGGGACAGTTCTAAAGAATCAGACACCCCCCACACACACACCACCCGCAAGGAGTAGTGAGTGTTCTCTCAACCAAACATGACAACCGTTGGAAAGTTTGGGCAGATTTCAAAGGAGACAGTATAGGGCACACAAGGTGCTCTATTCAACACATCAGTCCCAAGATTGTAGTTAAAAGTCAGAAATGAAAATGGGTTTGAGGAGTGTGTGAGCAAAGTTACTGTGTTCCCCCCAAATAATTGCCCATCAACAACACCAGCTCTTAGTCTGCAGTTCTAAGGAAATCCAAACCCTCCAAAGAATCCCGGCCGAGCCCGGAATTAAGGCCCCACTGCAGAATGTTACAACAGCTGGAACACCAAAGATCACCATCTTTCAGACCTCATATGAAGCCACAGCATGATAAACAAATTCAATAAAATTACGAATTGGCAAACTGTTTGCAACAAATGTTATTTCCTGGATAACAAGATGGATAACGTACATTCTGCAGCATATGTGAGGAATTATTGAAAACAGATGTAAATGTTCTCAAACTTGAGTCTTTCTTTGGCACAAATCTGAATACGTTGATTTTACACTTTGCTTTATAGCAGTGCCCCAAAGTGCCTCAACTAGTAACCCTTGGAGTGAAGAGAAGACTTTCTAGGAAGATGTGTCTGCTGGCCTCCTCCATTTTATAATACTTGAGATGGGGAGGGTAGTTGTCCCAAAAGCCTTTCCATAAGACACCCAATAAAACTGTGAATCCTGAATGAAAAAGCAAAAGCAAGGATGAACTGCCAAAGGGGGTTTCTAATTACATTCAAATGGCCCCAGTTCTAAATGTCCTTTGCTAACACACCTTTCTGGTAAAGAATGCTCATGACACCCTCCGCCCCCTCCCCTCCCTCCCTCTCTCCACTTTAAAACCAAAACCCCTTCCCCTTAACTAAGTGCCACATCCATACTGGGTCTTTCATTTTCTCCTCGGCCCATCCCCTACCCCTGACTTGCCTATGTGGCAGAAGCAGCCACGTCACAGCATCCTACCTGCCACACAATCAAGATTTTTCTAATTGTAAGGAAAACAGTCTCCTGAGCACGCACAAAAACATGCAATGTGCAATCATCACATTTTGGAAATGGGGGCCCAGAGAGGTATTTTCCATGAAAAGTAATTTACATTTTTTAGCTACAAATGCATCTTTTCTTCTAAGAAGAATCATCTGTACAACAGATTTGTATCTGAAAATAGAAGGCTGGATTTATGCAAAAATGATCTCAGGGGATCATCGCAGAAACACAAAAAAAGTAATTTTCTGCCAAAATTATACAGAGCGCTCACAAGAGATGTTTTTCAAATATGACCACTAAACACATAAAATACACAAATGAAATGAAATTAATACAAACCAAGAGTTCTGCAGCGATCTTAAATTAAAGAGTTTGGGGATGTCAGACAAACCATCAGAATAAGATTTTTGAGTTTAAAAATTACAGAAACGTCAAAGCCCATAAATTTCACACTACAAAGAACCTCTTTTGCTTTTGCAAGGAATGGCCTCTCCAGTTTATTTCAACATGCCCCCAATGTACTGGACAGTAAAGTTAATTCTCTAAAATTCCCAAATTGTGTTAATCTTCCCAAATATGAAATTGTTACTATCACCCCCAGAAGAGATGAGTGAATTGAACGCTAAAACTTCCAAGACAATAATTAAAAGAAAGAGCTCCACAGGCCCAGAGTCGTGAAACGTTAGGAACCTGAGCCAGCCCAGTGAGGTACCCTAACACAGACAATGACCTGGGCCAGTTGCAAATCAAATGACAAAGGGATCAGGGCTCATTTTTAATTTCCCTATCTTTCAAATTCAGTGATCCCATGTAACTTTGTGTGTGAATAAACACAGAAGGTCGAATGGAAAGAGCTCTGAGCCTAGGGTTGAGATACTGGGTTCTGAGAACCAGGCCTGCACTCGGCTAGCACTTAACTTTAGGCAATTCATGAGCCTTTCTGAGGCCTCGATTTCTTGGACTGTGAAAGAAGAAAGTTATACAAAAACGTCTCCCAGGACTCCTTCTAGCTTTAACTGCTAATGTGTAGTAGATAAATCACGGTAGGATTAAGCAGGAGTCACCCCTTAATAATTTTCGAGGAGGTCAAATTCCACTTTTGTTATAAGAATGAACCAAGAATCACTTCTGAGGCCCCCAAAAGCCACATGGCACTTTTTCTTCTACCAGAAGATAGGAAATAAGCTCCATTTTATAGACTAAAAAGGGAGCAGGACACGGAGAAAGTCCCACCTCTATTTGTCTTAACTTTGACGTTCCACATGCAGCCACTGTTTATGTTGGCTGTCATCCTTTGATTTCCACTATAGTTTGCAGCACGAGGGTCACTGGGTAACCTCTGCCTTTAAGAGTCTTACGAGTTCTCAACCCCCAGGCCAACAGAGCCTATGTATCTGGCGGGCTTTCTCTGACAGTCTCCGGCACTTGGCAAGAGAAGATCGAAAAGATGCAGAATAATGTCAACTCGAATAGTCATCTGTTAGGTGAATGGTTCTGTTGCTTACTACACGAGAGTAGGTTATGGTTTCATATATCACGTTCAATGTGCAATAGATACTTTTTTCAACCATTCATATTAAACTGGTGTAAATGTTTTTATTCCTTGCCACATTTCTGGGTGGTAAGCTCAGGCTCTCCCAGGTATTTGTTTGCTTTAAAATGCCATGTATCTCCAGGCGGCCTTACCTCATAAAAAATGGGCACGTCTTCTAAATGAATTTCCCCTTTCTTGCAGTTAAGAACTAACCAATGCAGCAGAAATACACCACGTGTGAAGGCCTGTTTACTAGAGATGGTAAATCACGTGCCTAACGTCCTGAAATTCATTCTGAATACTGTGACTCCATTCACTGTAACAGGCTTTTGCCCTGTGCTGGCAGGCATTAATACCACCCAAAGCTTGTGGTGAGTTTGATTCTGATGCAGGGTCTTGTCCTAGGAAATGCATTTAACTGGGGGGAAGAAAGTGGGAAGGAATTTTTAAGGAAGGGCCATGCCAATGTGCACTTTGGAACAAAGACTCTGTTACCCTGACAAGGCCCTTGCCCGCACACAGGTCGGCCTCAGGAGAAGGCTCTGGTCTAGGTAGGGTCAGCTCCGGCCTCTTGTGCTATCTGTCCTTGTGTTCCTTCCATCTCCCCTCTCCGGTCTTCACCCTTCTCCAAAGCTTATACTTAGCCAGGTAAAAACCCATTTCCCAAGGTGTCAGGTGATAACTAAGGTGTTAAGATCGCACACCTCCTTGAAATAGCTTCTCGCTGATGGGAGCTCTTAGGTGTAAAATACCTTTAGGACCCCGAATTATTGAAATGCACTACGGCAGCTCACTGAGGCAAGTGGGCCTCCAGTCACTCCATGTCGTTACCCTGCTCGTCAGCCATAACTCTGTGTCTCTAATGGAAAACCTTTAGAGATGCGGGAATCAGGAGCAATGTGTCCACACTCCTCCACTGGATGGTAAAGGGTTCCAACTCTGCCTTTCATCCAGAGTTAACTTTCTGGCTCTGCAATCTCTCTTCTCAAACTTCCAGTAGTGGAGGGGCTTGAGGTTCACAAATTGTTTAGAGAGAACAGGCTAGGGAGAGAGGGAAGCACATGCCTGAAGCACCTCTGAGACATCAGGGGCATCCTTGGTTCTCTCTCCTTTCCTAAGGGAGTGACTCACAGGGGTAAGAATCAGGGCTTCCCAGGCTGCTTTTAGGCCCTGCCATGTCCTCCAGAATCCTTGAGACCACAGTTTAGTGACCTTACTCTGTAAAGGCCCAGATAACAAATATTTTAGGCTCTGTGAACCACTGTAGCATGAAAATAGCCACAGACAACACATTGACAATGGTCATGGCCATGTGCCCGTAAAACTTTATTTACAAAAACAGACCATGGTTTGCTGAACCCTCATCTAGACCAGTGCTGTCTAACAGAAATGCAAAGATATTTTAAAATTTTCTAGTAGTCACATTACAAAGGTAAGGAGACAGAGGCAAAAACGTTTTACTAATATATTTTATTTAATCAAACATGTCTACAGCATTATCATTTCAACATGTAATCAAAATAAAAGGTCCATGATGAGATACTTTGCTTCCTTTTTCCACTAAATCTTCAATGGGTTTTACACTTACGGCACACCTCAATGTGCCACGTTTCAACTGTTCAATAGGCATTCGTGACTAGCAGCTACCATATTTGACAGTGAAGGTCTAGACCAACATTTCCTTGCCTGTTCCAGGTGCCATAAGGAGGAACAGTCAGGGTCCTCCTGACCACTAGAGGGCCATGTGCATCATCTCCTCCCTAGGTGAGTCCCAAGTCATTGACCAATCTAGGACACAGCAGAACTGCAGCCAGCAACACAGTGACCCGCCCGCCAATCACCAAACTTCAGAGGACGCTTAGAGAGAAGATTTCCCATAATTGGCACATTTCTACAAGAGGCCTTTTTTGTCAGTCAAAAAAGATAAGGCAAACTTAAAGGCATTTGAGGAGAGCAACTGAATACTGAAAGCATTTTCCCAAAAACAATAACAAAAAAACAATTCTTTTCGCTGCTTGAATTTTGCTTCCTCTATCCTCCTTCTACTCCTCAAAATCTCATGTGACAGACTTAAAATGTTTTCCTAGGGGTAACCTGTTCCCACTACCGCCAATAGCAAACTCTTACTCTTAAAGCCCCTCTTCAATGTTGACAAATATTCAGGAAATGTCACTGGTGGTGACCTTTTTAGTGGCAGGCCCCCAAATGATGCCACTTCCCCATCTCTGCTCCTATTGTTTAACTAATCCTCCTCCCACAGACAAAGGTTTGTTTAGTGCCATAGAAGGAGGGAGGAAGTTGAGAGAGCTCTCACTACAATTTTTATTGTAATAAAAAGTCATCAAGACATTTGCTTTCTTTCCCTATGTTTTCAACCTACACAAGATTCTTTTTAAAAGCATTTTCTAAAATGTGCCTCAAGTAATCTTTTCCACAGGGAAACACAAACCCAACAAAACAGCCCTTTGTTTCAACTAATGTTTAGCAAATAGAAAATAGCAATACCTGGCACAGGGTCTTGAGCTTAAGGAAGTTGGGGAGGCCAAACTAACTTTTCACATGGCGCCCACTTCACTCTGTGAAGGGACCTGAACACCAGCTAATGGATTTCAGCATGCCCCACAATGCCAGCTGCCATGACGTCACTAGCACTAGCAGCCAGCATCTACAAAAGATGCCTCCTGGGGGGTGGGGGGGAGCAACGGAAGAAAACCAGGAGTTCTCCTCAATCCCATGACAGGTCTGTACCCTGCCAGTGATGTGGTTTGGAAAGAACGCTGGGCCAGTAGTCAGGCAACTTCCGTCCATACAAGTATTCAAGAATTGGCTCCACTGCCACTTGGCAGGGACGTGGGAAGTGGAGGTGGGCACCTTTGGAGGAAGGGAGGAGGCTGGCCTAAAGCCAGTCTCAAACTCAAGACTGTGACTCTGTGATTTAAACAGATCTTATCCCCTCTAGACACTAACTAACCGAGTCACCCCCACACAATCAGTTTCCTCAACAGTGAGTGAGAATGATTCCACCTACCTGGAAGGGTTGTTGCAAAAGGGTGAAAACACAACACTGCAGAGTGCCCAACATGTAACAGATACTGGGTGTAGGACAGTTATTACATATCATTATCTGTGCAATTCAGCGATGATACAAGATGGCCCACATGAGCTGGCTGGGGAGACACCACTGGCAGCCAACCCTACAACCCTTAGGCAGCATCTCCATCTCTGCTGGCACAGCTGGCCTTCCTCTCTCTCATTCTCCCCTAAAGCTAAGGTGTGGGCATGTGGTGAATTGTGGCCAATAGGGCACTAAAGGATGTTTTCTGGGAGACGTTTTAAAAAGGATACCTCAAATTAAAAGGGATGCACAGAAGGAAACAACCCTCCCACCTCTTCAGCATGACATTACTGTGTCTGTCTGTGATTCATGGAATTGTCACACTCAGGTTGTGCCTATGAGGAAACAAGCTTAAGCACCAAGCCAATATGCTAAATCAGCCAAGAAAAAGATGGAAGGAGTCTTGGTCCTTGATGTCAATCACTGGACCAAGCCCGTAACTGCTTCACTTAGCTTTTCTCTTACGTGACATATAAGATGTCCTCCATGCTTAAGCCACTTTTTCTTGAGTCTTATGTCATAATAGAATATTCTACCCACAACAAGTGCCTTCTGGTTCTACAGTACTATGAGTGGAAATTCAACTACCTAATCTCAACATTCTAACACCTTCCTAAAACTTCACTTGTCTTGCCTTTCCTCACCTTCCTGACAGAAGCCAAATAGATGTGTCTCTTGGTTCTCCTACACACCACACTCATCATCTTTGGGTCTTTACACATTTCACTATGGCAACTTGCAATATATTCTTCCTGCCTTGTCTGCTTTGCCTGCTCCCCTTTCTTTAGAGCCAAATCCAAGTCCTGATTACTCTGAAATGACTTTCCTGACCACGTCTAGGACGTACCATTTCTTCCCCATTCATTTCTATAGCTCTCATAGGTTGTGTATCCATCACATGGTTTATCATAAAAATCATAGAATCAGAGAAGAAGGGTCATCTAGTCTAACCTGTTGGGTGAGAAGAGAACTTCCTCAGATAACATCCTATGGTAGAGATGATTAGCCTACCTTAGATTAAATAATTTCAACATAGGGAGTTTGCCATTTTACAAGAGCAGTTCATTACACTATTAGAGGCTTCCTTATATGAAAACAAAATGTGACTCCTTGTAACAGCTAGGTGTGGGTCCCCTTGGATATTCTGGGTTGAGTTCTGGACTCCCATCCCCTTCCAGAGCAGAACTATCTCAAGGACAGAAGCATTGCCTTATTCATCTTTGTGTCCCCAGCATGTAACACTGTGACTGTCACATCCTAGGCACATGTATTGCTGAATACATGATTGATCTGAGCCCATCGCCATTGCCTACAGGGCCAGGAAGAGACCATGACTCAACCTGGATCAACTTTTCTCTTTCCAGTTTGTAGAATTGGGAGTTAAGGCTGCTTATTAGTTTCTAATGGGTATGCAAACTGAAGGTCCATAAGCTCAGGAACTATATTCTTTGTCCATGAACATATGACAGCAGAGAAAACTAACAGGGTTATGGGGTGGAGGGAGAGAAAGCAAATGTACTGGGAGAACGGAGAGGAGCTCTGTACAATTCCTGTGAGTTGAAGGAGGTGTAGCTCTGGAGAGCTTTCTAGATTCTTGTTCCAGTCCCCCATGGCCATGCATTTAGTGCTGGGGTTCCATAAGATGACTCTTTATCTCACATCTTTATACCAGTTCCTGTTTGTTGCTTCAGAAAGACTGAGCGGGTTTCTGTCACTTACAACTAGAAGAACCTGGGCCAAGGCTCTTTAGCTAACTCAGTGTGAAAGTATGTGTGAGTGTTTATGAAAGTCGTTTCTGAGACAAACCAGCTGCAGGCAAAGGAATGGAATGGATTAACTACTACCCTTGACCAAAACATATTAGAATGATTGTGCAAAGTCACATCCCTTGGAGCTCCCCTGCCACACCTCAACTCCTCTTTCTGCCCATATAAGAAAACTGACCCGTATCTTTCTAAAGCAATAAACAGTTGAGCAAACGTGCAGTCATCCCATCCCCAATTCCCCCTCCAAGACCCTGAATCAACCCCATAGGTGGGATCTCCCATGAGAGTTTCATCTTCTCTGAGCTCACAGCACAACACAGCAGACACTAATCTTAATGAGGGCAACCTTCAGCCAAAGAGCATCTCTAGTCTTTGGTTCTTTCTTACTTGCCCTGGAGTCCCTGACTTCCTTTCTCATGGGCTTATCTTGAGCACCTCACCTTATAAAGCCTTTATAGGGTGTTGTCCACCATAGCACTCTTCAACTAAAAGGCCCCCAAATTTCAAGTCCTAAAAATAAGTAACCGTACTGGCAAAACGACAGGCAGCTGGAGATACCTGGGGTAGATAATGCTAACTGGTACCCCCACCAATAATACCACATGAAGGACTGTATGTTCTACCAAATCAATAAAACCCTCTCTGACCTTGCATCAATCATTCAGCATTTACTGAGTATTCTCCAGACTGCCTGGGTTCCATCTCACTTCTGCTCCTTACCAGCAATGCAGTCTTAAGCGCGTGATTTAACATCTCAGCACCTATGTTACCTCTCATGAAAAAATGGAGATAACAGGAGTAAATATCATAGGTTATGATTAAATGAGTTAATACATATAGAGAGCACTTTAAGTTCCCGGCACATAGCACTGAATAAATGTTAATTAGTGTATCAGCCAAGGTAGGCTAGATTATTCCTAAATAACAAACAAATCTTAAATCTCAGTAGCTTAAAACAACAAGGGGTGGTTTCTCTCTCATTCTACATGTCCAGTGTGGGTTGGCTAATGGGGAGTGGGCTCTGGTCACTGCAGCCACTGAGGGAACCAAGCTTACAGAGTCTTCAGCATCTTATAATGCTGGTGTCTCAATAAAAGGCTTTAGGGTTTACCATAGCATAAGAAACGTGCACTGGGGGCTTCCCTGGTGGTCCAGTGGGTAAGACTCGTGCTCCCATTGCACGTGGCCTGGGTTCGATCCCTGGTCAGGGAAGTAGATCCCACATGCAGGCTGCAACTAAGTCCACACGTTGCAACTAAGAAAGATCTCACATGCCTCAACGAAGATCCCGCAGCTGCAACTAAGACCCGGCACAGCCTAAATAAATAAATTTTTTTTTAAAAAAAGAAAAAAGAAACGTGCATTGTTTACTGGGTCTTAAACACTTCTACCTAAAAGTGACACAAATCACTTCTGCTCCCACTGAATTGACCAAAGCAAGGCAGACCTAATTTCAAGAGGGAAGGGAGGTGTAACTCTCCTGTGTACACAGAGGAGAGGAGAACTAGAAATGGAAAATGGTGAGCACTAATAACATTGACCACAACCATACATTATTATTACTCTAGACCAGACCCTATGCTAGACATCCACATTCTAGGGAGTATATCACATATTTAAATAATTCTGATATGATACTTTTATGTAACAACCCCATTACTTTATGCTGGACATTTGGCTTTCATTTCTCTGCACGTGTGTGTGGAGAGAATTCATTTTTGATGCTGAGTCTGGCGAATATAAAAAATGCCAGGTTGTTTAGTTCAAGGATTCCGTCAAATCAGTTGCTTGGTAGAAGGCAGAAAAGTACCTGGAGAATGGTCTAAACTGACTCGTTATTTAGTAGCAGAGTAATTTTTGAATAATAGATTACTTTCTCTCTACTTGGAA
Source organism: Mesoplodon bidens (assembly GCF_964165515.1). Classification (NCBI taxonomy): domain Eukaryota; kingdom Metazoa; phylum Chordata; class Mammalia; order Artiodactyla; family Ziphiidae; genus Mesoplodon; species Mesoplodon bidens. The sequence goes on from NC_138176.1 coordinate 166,760,484, forward strand.
AACCAATGGACACAAGCTTTTTTTGTGACTAATATTTCTGTTGTTTTGGAAGATATTATTGTAAACCGAAAGAGCAGTATTAAGATGCACTTAGGAGCTCCAATAATGTGCAACAATTTTCTTGAAACTGCAATAGAAAAAAGAAATCAACTGAAACATGGAAATTTAAAGCCCTATTACCCGCATTTCACTCCGAAACATCCCACTTCCCATCACTTCTAACACGCATCTTAAGTGTGCTAATTGGAAAGGCTCTGCCATGTATACAGCTCTGTTTTCAAGATGACAACTGCTTTGCTTTTATCACTGGGCTCAATACCAAGAGGGGGATCATTTTCAAAATTCAAAGCGTTTTGATCTGGCTGTGTCAATTGGGCGCCTGCACTAGGCTGGTATTCTTAGAAAAACACATGAACATTTCAGGCGATGGGGCCAAGGCTAGGGAAAGGAAGGCATCCCTGAATGCCTGAGTAGGAAAAGGGTGTCCTAAGATTTAAAAAAAAAAGTCCAATAACTGAAAAGACTGCCAAATTATCCCCCCCCTTAGAAAAGCTCACTAAATATGCTACAAATGTTTATTGAAAAGAAAATCATTAACTAATAAATCCCAAAAAGGAACACTCAGGCAGCTTAAGTATCACCCAGGAAAACAAGCGGAGATGTTCTCAGTTTACACTCCTCTCCTCCAAAATGACAAAAACATTGGGCAGATGACGGCTGATGTGTGGTCTGGTGAGTGACTCATACCTATGAAGAACTCTCAAAAAAAACAACATTAATCCATGTTTCTATGAGTCACTCCATGTTAAAGTCTTATCTACCAGACAGAAAAGCAGGATCTTCCAAGTTCAAGGGCTCTGAGCCCAGGAGAAGGCAGCTCTTCACTTTTTCCCCTGCACAAGTGATGCTCCCAAATGGTTCCCACATGTAGGACTAAGGCTACAGGAAGGATACCAAACAGTCAAAGGAAAACAGAAACACAAATTCAAGAATACCAATGCTTCCCAATGGTGACAAATGGATTCATTATCTGTATTGGGGGTCACAGGTTACAATGTTCACCAAGGTGTTCATGAAGATGAAAACCGGCATTTCCGCCAAGCAGAGCTTTCTCTAGGACAATACACAGAGGCAATATCTTGGTCATGCCTTCAACACAACTGTTGGAACAAGCATACTGTGATCAGTGAAAGGCAGCAATGAGTACACAACCCTGTCTTCCAATCAAGAGTTTTCAACACAGGATTCACGACGGGGGTAGTTGGGACATCTGAAATTGCACGCAAATTTGTATCCATGAGACATCAAACACAACCTAAAGGAAACATATACAGTTGCCCCTTGAACAACGCAAAGGTTAGGGGTGCAGATGCTCTGCACAGTTGAAGAACCGTGTGTCACTTATAGTCGGCCATCCGTGTACACAGTTCCTCCGTATCCTCAGCTCCACACCCACAGATTCGACCCAACCATGGATCATGTAGTACTGTAGTATTTACTACTGAAGAAAATCTGCCTAGGAGTGGACCCTTGCAGTTAAACCCATGCTGTTCACGGGTCAAATGTATTATGTATTTCCTTAAGAACGTCAGTTTCTCAGATAGACCTGTTGAGTGAAGCATCTCTATTCTAGATCCATCCAAAGAATATCACTCTCTCTCTCCAAATACAAATCCCCAACTCCTTTGGAAGAAGCAAAAAGGAGATCTAAGCTTGTTCTAACTTGGCAAGTCTCCTTACATCTGGAGCAGTGGGTTCTAAAGATTGAGCAGTATGTGTGGAACTCATCTGGAGAGCTTTTCAAAACACAGACTCTCTCAGCTTCCTCACAAGAGATTCTCATTAAAGTCCCAGGTAACAGAGATGTAAGCAGCCTGTGGACTACCCTTCAACAAACTCTGGTCTGACGGTTTCACCCCATGGGTCAGGCGCTGCAGGCAACTCTGAGTGGACCCCTTTTAAAAGAGAAGCTCATGAAAACAGAGACCTCCCCAGCATTCTCCTGGGTGCTGTCAGCGGCTCTACTGCAGTCTTCCTAGTGTGCTACACACCCTACTCACCTTGGATCACCTGACCTCAGATTTGCCTGGGCCTCAGCCTCTTGCCTATTCCTCTTCTGCTAACGTGATCCATGTCACCCAGGCTGTCTATAACACATGTGACATCCTCACCTGTAGGAAGCTGCTCTGGGGAAGCCTGCTCTGGTTCCTGGGGCCACAGTGGCTCTCATCTAGGACATGCTGGATTCTCCCCAGGTCTCTGACGCTGCCATAACCCATGGACATGTGCTCGTCCCAATTATTTCTTGTCAATCATCTCTGCTCCTACCTGGGTTCCCTGTTCACCTGAAACAGAGCCAGAGAGATAGAATCATCATATAACAAAATTACAGTTTAATGAAAATGGCAAGGTATGGGGGGAACAGTTATGGGGACAAGGTGTCCCACTTGTTGCCAAACACACAGAGCCTAGGGCGCTGAATTTCAAGGTCTCATCCTCACCTCCCAACCAAACTAGCTAACACAGACTTACAGAGATAATCAGCCCCAAAAGAGTGTGTGTGAATAATGGAAACAAACAAAATACAGATTCTAGAAGCTCTGTCAATAATCTCTGGCTGGATTCCCACTTCACCATTTAACTATAAATCCATTCTCACTAAAGATTGTATCACAGACCATAAATACCTGTTTATATCATGTCACCACATTCAGAATTGCCCCCAGAAAATCATTAACTGGCAAAGAAAGTTTGCAGTTTGGAAGATGGTGGTAATGAAATGCTCTTCTCTGCATTTCCTACTTACGGTCGAAAGAGCAGAAAGAAATCTCTAGGTGTATATGTATGTATGTGTGTGTGTATATATATATATATATATATATATATATATATATATATATATATATATATATATATATATTAGCACACAATCATAAATATCTACCACCCTTCCCAAAGACACACTGCACGTACTAATTTATACCAGGTTGCTAACTTTTTGTTTCATGCTACATTGATGGGCTTGACAGTTTTTCGAAGAGTTTATAACTGCAGCAGTGTTGATCTTATTTAAAGAGAATATTAAATCAAATCCCTTGTCATCGGCATAAAATCTCCTATAGCATCAACAAAAGGCGGCAGTTTTTATTGATTCCCTGATACAAAAGACTTATGAAGTGGACAGATGCTGCTCTGCCAAAAAAAAGTCACAATTAAATCCCCATGAAAACTACTGGCCATTGTAAAGGTCATCATCAACTTTTAATGGCATCCTAAAGGGAAACAATATGCTTCCCTTCGACACCAAGGGCAAAGAGAATAAAATACTGTATTTCCAGGGTGAGCACTGCAGAGAGTACCAAGAAGCCTTATAGAAGTATGTGTTGTATCAAAAGGCAACCCTAATAAAACATAATTCACACCCCTCAATTCACTGTCCACATTCATGATGAGGGAATTTCCAGGGGGACAGCTGATGAAAAATGCATGCACACAACCAGATACGCTCAGTCTTGCTGAATGAGCCGGAACAGGAAGTGGATCTGCTTCGGGTTTTCATTCTTCCAGACCCAAGGAGGGACCACTGACTAACTGGGGAAGTAGGGATGAGGATGAGGATGAGGATGTGAGCTCATTTCTGCCAGCAATGAGCAGGGCACTGCCCCCCAACCCAGGCCCTCAGCTTCCTTACCTAGGAAGAGACTGAATCTAGTTTCTTTGATTCCTCTCAGACCAGCAAGAGCACACAGATGTACTCCTGCCTGCTAACTCTGACTGCTGGAGTAACACTTCTCTGGATCTCAGTTTCCTGAGTCCTGAAAGGAGAGGGGTACTGTGTTGAGAAGGATTCTGAATCAGCATTCAGGCAGAGCAGGAAAGAGTGTCCTGGTGATTTAGCAATGTGCTCCAGGGGTGCTAGAAGGCTCATGGCAGCAGCCGAGCCAGCTCTGAGCCCTAAAATGTCAAAATTCTATAAAATTCACCCCAAGAACACTGCAAAGGACACCGAATACATTATGGATTGATTCATCCAGGAGAAACTGCTGTCTCCTCAACCAAGGCTCTCTACAAAGTTCAGACCTCAGCAGGGGAGGGCGATGGTGCTTATCAGTAAAGCAGAAAAGTGCCATGAAAATAACCAGGAAGCCAATCATTAAAATTCCATCTATGTTTGCTCACATTTTGGGGCCTTGGGACCTCCTCCAAAAATCTCCTATTCAGAAGGGAATATGCTGCTATTTTCATCAAATGTTTTAGATTTATTTATTCAGTAAGGAATTCCTAAGGACCCACTCAGAGCAAAGAGCTGTGCACGCTGGTGTAAGGAAGCCACCAGGAAGGCAATATGTGTAGTGGTTAAAAGCTTGGGCTCTGGGGCTTCCCTGGTGGTGCAGTGGTTGAGAGTCCGCCTGCCAATGCAGGGGACACGGATTCGTGCCCCGGTCCGGGAAGATCCCACATGCCGCGGAGCGGCTGGGCCCGTGAGCCATGGCCGCTGAGCCTGCGCGTCCAGAGCCTGTGCTCCGCAACGGGAGAGGCCACAACAGTGAGAGGCCCACGTACCGCAAAAAAAAAAGCTTGGGCCCTGGACTGAAATGACGAGGCTTCAAAACCCAGCTCCTCCACTTGCTAGCTGTGTTATCTTGGACGAGTTAATTAACCTCTCTGAGCCACAATATTTGAATCTGCAAAAAGAGTACAAGAATAAACTCCTCATAGGATTTCTGCACATTATACAAGAGGCAACCCTTGTAAAGTGTTCACACAGCACCTGTTTTAGCAACATCATCTCTCTGCTCAGGCTACTCCTCTAGGCTCTAGACGTACACAGGCAACTGCCCCTCTCTATCCTCACTTAGAGGTTTCAAAGGCACTTCAAAGTCAGTGTATCACAACCCAGTTTGCAATCCTCTCTTGCACCACCAGAACAAAAAGAAATCAAAACCTACCTGTTCCCCGTCTAAGGGCACGTCCTACCAACCACTCACCCATTAGGCTGCGTCGTATGAAACTGATGTTTCTGCAGATCAAAAATGGCAGAATGTTGGCAGTTTCATGAGGTTCAACCCAAGGTCCAAAGCCGGAAATCTAGGTGTCACCTTCAGCATCTTTTACTCCTTCAATGCCACTCTGCCAAGCCTTGCCAACTCAGTCTCCTCAACACAACTTCCCACTTCTATCTCCACCACCACCACCCTGATCCAAATCCCCACCACTTCCCCTGGATGGGCCGCCTCCAAACGATCCTTCTACTTTCACACCTAGCACCCACCCACGTCGATCCTGTATGCTGCAGCCAGCGTGACTCCAAATGTCCAAGCCAGATGTATTAGCTCCCTCTTGAACGCACATCAGTAGCCGTATGTGGCTCAGAGAATCAAGGTCAGAGACCTTCAGGGCTGTGCTTGGCCTTACGCGTCATCTTCTCTACCTCCCCCGCCTCAATACGTCTCCCACCTGCCGTCTGCATTCCAGCCACAGTAACCTTCATCCCGTTTCTGAATGTGCCTGAGACTCTGTTCATGCTGTTTCCTCTTCCTGGAACCTTCTTCCTGTCCTGCTCTGCCCTCAGGCCTCAACACAAACATCCTTTCCTCAGGTGGGACCCATCCACGCGAGTACAACCTGCTCAGCTGCACAGGACCCCGTGCTTGATTTGATGCACTGCTGTCGCCATCTTGAAATTCTTAGTAATTTTGGAACGCGAGCCACTGCGCTTTCATCTTGCACTGGGCTATACAAATCCCAAGGCCAGGCCTGTCCTCTGCGGAGCCTTCACTGACCTCCCCCGAATAGTTCAAACGCTCCTTCCCAATTCCTCATGGTGTCCTGCACCCACCCCTTCGTGCCACCTGTCACCATCAACATTTTCACAATAATCTGAGTGACTGTGTGATGGTTTATCTTCCCCATTTGAACATAAGCTCCGTGAATCCGGGATCCATGTCTGCTTTGTGATCAACTACCTCGCATACAACAAGCAATCAGTAAAAGCTGGATCTGCAAAAAGAGTATGATACTCTGAATAACTGTTGTTATTATTTCCAGTATCACTGTTGTTACTACCTTGTACCGTTAAAGCTAAGAAAGCAGCAGGGTAGATAAGGACACTGCACAACAGGGCGGTGGATAATTCCCACCGGGGGCTTTGGAGAGAACATGTTTACTATTAGGAGAGACGAAGGAGAGGCTGCAAGGACCCATCCAAGGAGGAGCTGAGTCAGCAGTGCCCCAGAAGATGGGCTGCATCTACTGGGCAGACGTCGGGAGGGTGCTCCTCAAATAGAAGGAGTAACATAAACAAACGTAGAACTGTGAGGCTGGAAATGAGAACTGATGGCGGCCAGAACATTCTGGCACAGGGGCTGCACTGCAGGGAATAGTCAGTCAAAACCGTGGAAAGCCTTGAAGTCAGGCTAGGGAGTTCACATTTTCCCGAAGTAAGCATGGAGGCAACGAAAGCAGTGTTTTAAGGAATTAGGGCAATTCCTCAGGAAGCCTTAAAAAGTTTAAACATCATTACTGAAATCAATGCCTAACAATGCTTTTCTAACTGTGTACGGGGAGAAAAAAAAGTAAACTTTGATCAGAGTACAACATCTTCCTCTTCTTTGGAACCACATGTTAAAATGTGCCTAATAAAAATATGCTTTCATATTATATACACATGCACGCTAAGCACGCTATACTTTTCAAAGTGCTTTCAAACACACTGCATATGAATGGCTCTCAGCCACCTTTGCCGCACCCCTCGTCCATTGATCAAGTATTTGGTCATCCCAGCTGACATCTTCCAGCTGGTACTACCCCAGAAAGACATTTCCCAGATGAAAGACACATATGTATTTCTCCAGAAGGCAGGACCATCTTGTCTGCAGCTCCTGGCATCAAAGACTGATACGGAAAAAGGTGTTTACTTGGGGTTGATACTGCTTAAATTCACGGAGACAAAGGTGAATTTTTCTAAAAATAAAAGGAATGCCCTTTAACAAATAAATAATTCACAAATGCCCATGTATGGCAGGCCTCCATAACAAGAACCCAACTGAGCAACAAAAACACCCTTATTGTGATATACAGTAAGATCCGAATGCTCAAAAACTGAACTTGACTCATTACTCAGAAGTATGTCCCTTGCTCAAAATGGATAGCTATTTAATTTCAACTCCAAGACGGCAGGAAAAAATGACATGCCTCTGTTTACACACTCCCTGTTTAGCATCAACATAAATACAGGTATATTATGTTTTCCCTCTAAGGCTGATCAAAAAACAGCACATTACTGTGAAGCCTTGGCTTTATTCTGCCCCATTCCCACAGTCTCCTATATGAATCCTTGTCATTACATGAATTTAATCCCCTGCCATTTTTGGCCACTGTTCGTCAAGCTGAATGAAAAGCACAATAGCTGGCATTTAATGGGACAGCTCACCCAGCTCCAACCTGCCTCCTTTAAGGCAAAAGTTTGTCAAACGCACGAAATTCCCTTTACAGCTTATTGGAGATGCATAAACGATCCCAGAGACAGAAAAGAGCAAAAATAATAATTTGCCATTTTAAGGAACTGGGCTGCTTGAGGGAAGCCCTGAATTCTGGACCCTCTGTTGATGGTGGGGCCGTGCAGGCTACTCCGCCCCATCCCGCAGCAGACGAGCCCGGGGCTGCCCAGGCCCGGGCCCTGCCCAATTTGCTGTGCCTTTGCATCATCTGCTGGGAAGGCTCCACCTCTCTTGACAGTCGCAGAGGGGAAATTCAGCTCCCCTTTCCTGCACGGCATGCCCCTCCACACACAGACGCCAGCCACGTGCTTACTGTTCACTCCCTCTTCCACGCTCCCTCCACTCACTGGGGTTTGGAGCAGCCACGGCCAGAGGACGGACCTCCAGCTAAAGTCACAATGAATTGAGAGGTGAGGACATGTTCTGCACACTCACCCCCCACAGGGATCCCAGAGCTCAAACAGGGAGAGGCCGGAAGCAGCCCAAGGAAACTCAAGGTATACGTCAGCCTCACAAGAGCAATTCTTGTAGTGCCCTAAAATCCACCAAGTGACACCTCTGCCAGCAGGAGGTGTGTTGCAGGGGAGGGAAAGGCAGGACACAGGAAGGAGAGGCACTTCAGAAGCCTGAGACACAGAAAAGGAAGAACTGTGCATCAAAGAATCCCAAGGTACATTCTTTCCACTAATTTCCACTGTCTAAATAAACCAACTGTGGTTAGGATACGGGGACCCTAGCACACAACGGAACCATCCTATCCCATAACCACAGGTGATCACCATAGCCTGTGATCTATATGGGGGAGTCCATAAGGTGGACCACTTGTCAAGTCCAGGATGGGGAAAAAAAGGACCTCAACAGGAATGAGATTGACTTTACACTGATCGGCCACCCAGAATCTTCTGGCAGTCCTGTGTTGCAGTAACAATACATTAATATGTTAATGTCTTCATAGAAAAGTGTTTAGTCATTATTACAGACAAACTGGGGGGGGGGAATCCATAATCCTACCAGAACGTTCAAAGATCCTTTCCATATTTACAGAGGGATGTTGCCCCTTCTCCGGGACCATCAACAGTTTGAGAACTAGCCCAGGTCTAAATAAATATGAACGATTAACAAGAAATAATGTCTATGAGATTTCTTGAGTTTTCAAGAATCCTGCTAGGTTTCATGGTTTGCCTCATGTTCAGGACAAAGTACTCTGACCCCCTCCTCCCCCAATCATAAAACATCAGTGAATCCTCAAAGATAACTGAGTAGTCCTAAAACTTCTGTATTAAAAAATTCCAATTATGAAAATATGGACTTAAATCACAAAACCTCTGGTCTTGTGCATGAGTCAGCTTTCTCAAAGCAAATTATTTGTGCCCTTGATGTAATATTAATCTCCATCTCTCCCTCCTTTCCTCTTTCCCTTTCTCTCACTCTCATTCTAAAAATCCAAATTGCAAAAACGCCACATACAGACGTTCATTACGTAAGAATTGATGGGAATAGAAATCACACAAGGCCTCTACGGCTTCCAGGAAAGTAACCTGGCTTGAATCAGTGACCTCACAAGTCCCTCTCGTCGCCGGCTCAGCTACCCCGATACCCGATTCCTGACCCCTCTGCATGGCCCCAACCGCCCACCAACACCCAAGTCCAATTCTACTTACGACTTTTTTTGGCCACGAGGCCAAATTTACTGCCGACTCAGGTGCCTGGAAATGTCTACCCTTCCTCTTGACTCAGATGTTCCATTCACACTCATTCTTACATGTCTCACTATGATACATTTTCATCTTAAAGCGTCCTTTAGTCCTGTATGAAATAGGGGCCATGCATCTTAGGTAAACCGCGTACATCTTATTTCTGGCCAACGGTGACCTCGCCAGTGAATTCCTCCAGGAATGACTCAGATTAACAACTGTAAATTCTCCAACCCTTACTTCAAGCCCCTAACTCACTAAGCCTCAGTACTTCAGCGCTAAAAGGGACCCCTGGTTCATTTTGCTGATGAGAAAACTGAGGTCCACAGGGGCTAAATAACTAGACACTTGGCCTCATAGAAAACGTACCAATACCAGCACTGGAGAAATTAAGTTCTTGTCTAATGAGACCCCATGAAGGGCATTTATGAAGAGCATCGCTAAAAATGTAGTACAAGAGGAGGGGACTTCGTTTCCCACCAGAGTCTTTTCCTTACCACAGGCCAGCTTCACCTCCTGTCAGCCTCTTACACTTCCCCAGCTTCCCTGCCTGGGGCTGGCAAGACCCCTCATCAGCTCCCCTCAGAACACGCTATTCACATGCAGGGACCACTTGGCTCACGCACATGGAAAATGGCGTTCTCAACCTTTACTCTGAACCTAAGAAACTCAAACCGGCTGACACAAAGGACAAGATTGTTTTTAAACCAGCCATCCTCCCCATTCCTGAAAGGGGGCTTCTGCCTGCCCCAACTCTGTGAACAGCCTCGCCCCAAAACACACACACACCAACAGTAAGCCCCTCCCAGAGCAAGCCCCGGGGCCCCAGGCCTGAAGAACAAGAGTGCACACATCCTGGGACTTCGAACGCGAGGAGACAGGAAGGAGGAGAGGAGGAAATCCTCAGCTGGGGCTGGGAGGAAAATCGAACCCTTGAAAACTGCACAGCACAAGATGCCAAGAGAGATTCCTCACTGCCGCAGCTGCTTACCACAGAAATCTCTCCTCATTTGGGGACGACATCGGCAGACCTGATTTTTTGTCACCAGTCACTCCGCACTTGTTTTAATTATGCAGCACACCAACAGAAATTTTCTTTCTGATCACATAAATCACATCGCCGTGACACCAGGCTCAATAGGCGCGGTTGGAACAATGTGGTGAGAGCTATCGACTCCATTGCTCAAGTCCACAAGGTGTATCATTTAGCTGAGAGTGATAATTAGACACAGAATATACTGAAAACTGTCAATAGACATGTCAATAGGAGAACTCTTAGCATCTAACACCCACTGAATCAATGGTGTTTTTCAGCTATAAAATCAAGAAAATGATAGCTTTCAAATGAATGGTGGAAAGGAAACAGGAGCCTCCTTGGGGAGGAATAAAACAGCTCAATTTTCCCTTACTGAGTGCCTCTCCAACTCCCTCACTCAATGAAAAAGGTCACAGAACATTACAGCAAAATATCTATGAAACAAGATGTACAACAGCGCTGGGACATGACATGCTGCCTGGGCACCCCGCGAAGGCCTTGCTATCTCTGACCTGACGGGAGCGGCAAATGGGTCAGCAGATGGCAGACCAGAACAGAGGGCGAGGCGGCACGAGCCAGGAGGAAGGTGGTGACGGGGCCGCCGGGGAAAGAGGTGTGCCCTGATTAAACAAAAATGAGACCGCGTGCAGGGCTGGGGGTGTCTGAGCCCATCACAGAGGAAGTGGGCACTTGGACTGGGTGCTGCTGGAAAGACAACCTCTTAGCAATGCTCAGTTACATTTCACAATCAACACCACTATTAACAGGCAATGCTTCTATGCTGCTCCAAGTACTCTGCACATAGGATCTCATTTAATCCTCCATGCAGCTCTAGGCAAGGTGGCATCCTTAGCCCTATTTCAAAGGTGAGGAAAATGAGGCAGAGAGAGGTTACATAACCTAGCCCGAGGGCACACAGCTAGTAAGCAGCAGGGCTGGAATCTGCACCCACTGAAGCTGTGCTCTTACACACCACACTATGCTGTCACTCATGCTGGCCTAGCAGCACCCAGCTGTACCTGCCTGTTCCTTTTTAACAAGAGCAGGTGATAGGTGGGCCTGAATGGTGCTGTGTGTCCCTGGGCAAGTCATGGGATTTCCCAGGGTCTCTGTTTCCTCACACATGGGGCGGGGATGGGGGGGGGCGGTGGTGGGCATGATCATGAGACCTGGGGAGTATGTTACAAGGTACTAAGCTAAGTGACCTTACACCCTCTCATTCATACCCTGAGAACAGCACTGTCTCCATTTTACAGACAAGTAAACTGAGTCTTGGAGAGGTTTCATAAAACATCTCTGATCGCACAGCTCACAGGCTACGTTAGAACCCAATGGGTCTGACTCTCTAGCTATGCTCTCAACGACTGCATGAAACCAAAGGCTGCAGGAAGTCTCTGTGCACCAAGTGCCAGGAACAGTGACCAGTATGCTCGGTAGTCCTCCATAAATGATAGGGGGAGGGGAAGGGGGGAGGGGAAGGGGAAGGAAGGAGAAGGGGAGAACCAGAAGGCAGACGTAAAGGAGCTGGGAAAATACACACATAAATGCACACATCTAGACAGGAGCGCCAGTAACTTAAGTAATTACCAAATTAAGAAATGCACGTGAGTTGCTACTTCTAGTTTCAATCTAATATACTATTTATTTAACTGATTATTGGTGCTCTCTCTAGGGGCTCTTACTATATTAAATTGGTGGGGTTTTTTTTAATCAAACAAAACAGTAAATCTAATTTCAAGTAACATTTATTAAACATTTACTAAGTGCCAGGTTCTGGACTTGGTTCTCTTATTTGATAGAGTGTACTTAATCTTCTTTGTCCTTGAAGCTATCACTTTAAAAAAAAATGTGATAAAGAAACTCTACCAAAGACATTGTCTTCAGTAAAGTAAACCAGCTGTCAGACCAAGGACAGAAATGGCAGCCTTATAATTAACTAATCATTAGTGGACATTAGCCAGATGACATTTGCAATGACTTACCCAGCGAGGTATGTGGCTATATGCACAGATAATCAAATACTTCACCATGCCCAAAGCTTCATGCTAGGGCTGCCTTCCCTCGTCAAGTTTCCTTCCTTATCATGTGTAGTTTTCTATGTAGTGGGAGGTTCTACAAGATTTGATCCCTGCCAAGGCAAGAAGGAGATCTGGAACACAACTGATTAGATGGGTAGCATCACACAGAGCACACAGGAAGCTCTTAGCAAACAATTCCGTTTGACCCAAATCAATCCTCAACATCTGTCACCGGTCACAGTAGCTCTCTAGCTGGTCTCCCTGCTTCTCCTCTTATCCCCCTAGAGTCTAAGACCAAAGCTAATTACATTATTTCTCTATACAAAACCATCCAATATTTCCTACCTCACCCAGAGCAAATACCAAAGTACTCACTACGGCTTCGAAGGACCCCAAATGTCAACTTCACTCCAGCCCACAGGTCTGCTGGTTGCTCTCCTAGGTCATTGATCACATTCCTGCTCAGGGCTTCGCATTTGCTGTTCCCTCTGCCTGGAGTGCTCATCCCTTAAATCTTCCCATGGGAGGCTTTTTCTCATTCTTCCACTCTCATTGCAAGTATTTCCCACACCAGAGAGTTCTTACATGCTGTCTTAAGCACACCCACAGATACGCTCACTAGTTCTTGACTGGACTCCACTGTCTTCATAACACTGATCACAAGCTGACAGTTGTTTACTATTTGTTTACTGTTTGCTTCTTCCAACTATAAAGGAAGCTTCAGGAAATGGTGACTTTGTTTTATTCAACACTGAACTATGGCACCTAGAACTGCACTTCATACACGATAGGCTCTCAATCCATAATGAGTGACCATCTGATGAGTGAATGCATCCAGATGTCCAAGAAAAAAATAAAATTAAAAATCAGTGATAAAAGCAGTCAGGGCCTTCCCTGGTGGCGCAGTGGTTGAGAATCTGCCTGCTAATGCAGGGGACACGGGTTCGAGCCCTGGTCTGGGAGGATCCCACATGCCACGGAGCAGCTGGGTCCGTGAGCCACAACTACTGAGCCTGCGCGTCTGGAGCCTGTGCTCCACAACAAGAGAGGCCCGCGCACCATGATGAGGAGTGGCCCCCGCTTGCCACAACTAGAGAAGGCCCTCGCACAGAAACGAAGACCCAACACAGCAAAAATAAATTAATTAATTAATAAACTCCTACCCCCAACATCTAAAAAAAAAAAAAAGCAGTCAAAGGTTGGACCACTTAATTCCAAGCATCTTCAGAAAGCATGGCTGGAGACTTCCCCCAATAAGCAAGAAGGTCATTCTTATCAGAAGACATCCACCACGAAAAACACAGGGGAGGTGAGGCAGGTTCCCAGCTGAAGAACCATGCTCACTGGAAGGGGTTTACATAATTGAAATATCCCAAATCACAAAAAAGAGAAGAGTTGAAAAGAACCCCAAAGCTCATTCTTACTGTTAGCCTTATTTTCAGCCTTATAGAAGAATATAAGAAGGCTATTTGTAGGAGTTCCTGTTCTGGTAATAAGGAAGTAAATTGTATCAGACAAACTCTCCCATGGATAAAGATTATAAACTCTGGGGAAAACATAAGCAAAAATTAATTGAAGGCACTGGAGAGCTCCCAGAGCAGGCAGAAAATGGATAAATTCAATGACCTTTATTAAAGAAGTGAACTGTATCAGGTGATATCTATGTTAAAATGGCCTTTCCCTTGAAGCCATTTTGCAGTCTGCACTGCACAAAGCAGCTAGAACTCAAGAAGAAATCTGTAAACTCACTGGCTTAAAACGCCAGAGATCAGGGTTGTCCAAGTGGTTGGAAATTATAAAGGGAAACCCCAGAACAGAGGAGTTACAGAGGTAGGAAACCTGCATACACGTCTTCACAAATCCCTAGCTTATTCCTGAACTGGGGGTTCACAGGGGAAGTCCAAGTAGCCTGGCAGAAACTAACAGGTGAAAGGCTGAAAAAGCTCCTAGATATTTCATAAGTTGTCCACCACAAGGGAGTCAGAGTTCAATGTTGTAATTCTGACAAGGCAAAGGGACTTGGTCAATATCTTGGGCTTTATAACAAAAACCTTGAAGGGAAACACTTAGAAGTACAGACTATGCCCCAGGATTATGATTTTGCACTAAGAGCAATAGCAAAATTGAAACAGAATGCCCTAAGAAGATATAAAAAGAAGGCTTCCCAAGTTTAAGGTTATCAGCCAGCAATGTAAGTGCAAAAATCAATCTAGAACAAAACCAACACTTTTCATAGGAAGATAAAAGAATCCAGAATCTTTGCAATACATTAACACAGTGTCTTGTATACAGTAAAAAACAAACAAACAAAAAACAAAACTAATACACACAGGTAAAAATGTGACTCAGAGTCAAAAGAAAAATCAGGCAAGAAAAACAGACCCTGAGATACCCCAAATGTTTGAATAAACAAACAAGGACTTTAAAAAAGCTTTATAAATATTTTCAAGGAATTCAAAGAGGATCAAAATCAGCAAACAAATGGGGGAATTTAACATAAAGTTTTAAACTACAAAGAAATAACCAAATTAAATTCTATTACAGAAGTAAGGCATCTAAAAAAAGAAAAATTACTCAGTGGTCTTAACAGCAGGTGGAAATGTTATGAGGGGAAAAGGACCATTCAACTTGAATAAAGACCAATAGTATCTGAAGATCAATAATACTTATCCAATCTGAAAAACAGAAAAAGGTTAAAACAAGTGATCTGAGCCTCAGTCAAATATGGAACAATATCAAGTGGTCTAATATATGTGTAGTTGGAGTCCCAAAAGCTGAGAAGAGAGAATGAAGCGAAAACAGTATTTGAATAAATAATGGGCAAAAATTCCCCAAATCTGTGCGAAAACAACAACAGACTGATCAAAAAGCCTTCATAAACTCAAAGCTGAATGAATACAAATAAAACTACACAAAGGTTCTAATAATAAAAGATAAAAAGAAAGTCTTAACAGTGTCTAACGGACAAAGGCATTTAATTCAGAAGACAACAAAACAATTGATAGCTGACTTGTTACTAGAAACAGCAAATGTCAGTCAATCAAAAAATCTTTAAAACACTGAAAGAAAAAATAAACCATCAATCCAGAATTCTATATGCAACAAAAAATATCCTTCAACAATGAAAAAAAAATAAAGATTTTTACAGATAAATGAATACTGAGAGAATTCATTACCAGCTGACCTTCACTGCACTAAATTATGCTTCTATTAACACTTAACAGAAGTGTTACCAGACGGAAACATATCTACAGGAAGAATGAAGAGTATACGAAATGGTAAATATTTATATGTAAGTTATCTTGTTTCTTCATCTCTTTAAATGCAAACTGACAGTTTAATACAAAAATTATAAAAATGTGTCATGGGGTTTTTCATATAGATGCAAAACGTAGGAAAAAATAGCACCAAAAAATCAGAGGGAGGTAAACAGAATGGAATTAAACTATTGTGAAGTTGTTACATTTATATGAGATTGTACAGTTTTAACTCTGAGTAGGCTGTGGAGAAGTAGGCAAAACTGAGGATGCAAAATCTCGTCTCTAGAAGAAAGACTGAAAAGAAAATAGTTAAAAAGCTACAAGAGGAATTAAAATATAATACTAAAAAGTATTCCACTTACCTAAAAGAAGGCAAAAAAAAGAACAAAAAATGTAAA
The DNA here is from genome assembly GCF_964165515.1 of Mesoplodon bidens. Classification (NCBI taxonomy): domain Eukaryota; kingdom Metazoa; phylum Chordata; class Mammalia; order Artiodactyla; family Ziphiidae; genus Mesoplodon; species Mesoplodon bidens. The sequence continues at coordinate 166,776,389 of NC_138176.1, forward strand.
AACAGATGGGACAAATAGAAAATACCTTACAAAATGGTAGACTTAAGCCCAAACTCATCAATAATTAGACGAGATGCAAATGGTTAAACACTACGATTAAAAGGAAAAGATCACTAAACTGAATAAAACATCAAGTCTCAACTGAATGCTATCTACTGGGATGCGATGATAATATAAATACACAAAAGTGTTGAAAGTAAAAGGATGGAAAAATATATACTCTGGAAAATACAAGTATTAAAAAGCTGCCATGGCTACACTAATATCAGACAAAGTAAACCTCAAGACAAAGAGTACTACTAGAGATTTTAAAAGGAATGTTTCATAATGATTAAAGGGTCAGGTTATCAGGAAGCATACAAATCCTAAATGTGTGTGCACTTAAATACAAAGCTTCAAAACAGATGATGCAAAAACTACACAGATCTAAATGGGGAAATCCACAATCATGGTTGGAAAATTAATAACCCCTCTCTCAGCAACTGACAGAACCACATCCAGTAAAGATATAGATTTGAAAACACTACTGAACAACTTGTTCTAATTGATATTTATAGAACACAATATCCAAGAGCTGCAGAATACACATTGTTTGCAAGTACACAAGGTATATTTATGAAGATAGACCATGTGCTGAGCCATAAAATGTCTCAATAGATTTCCAAATAGTGAAATCTTAAAGAGTAGATTCTCTGAGAACAACAGATGTTAGAACTCAATAGAAATTAAGATATCTAGAAAATCTAAAATAATTGAAAACTAAACAACTCACCTCTTAAAATCATGGATTAAAGAAGAAAATACAAGGAAAACATGAAAATATTTTCAGTGGCATATTAATAAAATACAATATATCATAATCTAATGGATGCCGCTAAAGGAATGCCCAAGAAGATTATTTATAGTTTTAAACACTTACATTAGAAAAGTAGTTTAAAACCATGATCTAATGTTTCCACATTAATAAGCTAGAAAAAACACCAAAACATGTAAAAAGAGCGGGCATCAGTGAAATAAAAACGACTAACAATAGAGAAAATTAACAAAACCAAAACCTGGTTCTTTCAAAACATTAATAAAATTTATAAACCCAGGAGAAAATATTCACAACCTTGAGTTAGGCAAAGTTTCCTTATATATAACACCAAAAGCATTATCTGTAAGAGCAAAAAATTGATCTGTTGTACTTTATCCATATTAAAAACTTTCGCACTTCAAAACATACCATTACGAAAATTTAGAAGACAAGACTCAGACTGGGAAACAATATCTGAGAAAATTATATACCGGATACAGGAATTGGACCTACAATACATAAAGAACACTTATAACAATAATAAAGACATATAACCCAATTTTAAAATGGACAAAAGATTGCCTGCAATCTGAAAGCCTAATATACTTTCTATCTGGCTCTTTACAAAGTTTGCTTTTTGACTCCTGGCTTAAAACCATAAAGGTTTATTCCTCACTCATGCTCCATGTTTAATCAGGAGTCAGCTGAGAGTTCTCCTCCATGTCATCCTCATTGTGGGACCAGGCTGATGGAACACACTATCCGGGATGACGCTAGTCACTGTGGCAAGGGAAATAAGCAGGCTCTGAAGGATCTTACGCCAGCAATTAAATGATCTGGCTCCAAAGTAACCCATCACTTTTCCTTACAACTCCTGGGCCAGAACTCTTCCCATGACTCCTCTCTCACAAGAGGACCAGAAAATACAATCCTACCATTTGTTTATACATGTGCCTGGAGGTGGAGAAGGACTGGGATATTTGCCAAACAGCACTAAAGTCTACCACAATTAACCTGAGAATCAATCAGTCCAGGTGTTAATTTCCAAAAAAGCACACGTAACTCTGCTGAAATATTGTCCTACTGGGTGGAAGTCCTAATCCTGGAAATTCCAAAAGTTGCCTCTGACCCTTCCCTCTGGCTCCCATCTCACTGTTTAGAGCAACCCAGCGCTGCTTTCTACCCTCATGATGGATCTAGATGGCAAATCTGACAAACCATCACCTTCACATTTAATATGCTTCAACCGGGGTTATAGTCCTCAAGAAAAAGTCAAGACTCTGTAACCCAGACTCTGCCAAACCTCTGATACCCGGCAGCCTCATCCCTTTCTGCCACTGGTTCCATTTTTTGTCATGCTGGAATACGGCTTATAATTACCTAGGCATATCATACCATTTCGGGATTCCATCCATTCTTTAGCTCCTGTGGTTTCCACTGTGTGGAATAGCCTCTCCTGCTATTCGCACCCTTTAAGACTCAGCACAGTCGTTATCTTGTCCAGAGCTTTTTGTGACCATGAGTCAGAGAGACCTTGACTCCTCTTGCATCAGATCCAAACTACCAAACAGCCCAAACAGCTACTCCAGCACCAGACCCAAGGTATTTAATCACAGTAGTTAACTTACCCCATCGAGTTCGATGACACCTAACTTACATAATACTCACCAGGTGCCAGCCTTCATATATCAATTCATTTAGTCTTTAAAACCACCTATATATAGGTGCTAGTATCATCTCTATTTTACAGATAAGGACCATGAGGCATAGGGACATGACTTAATTTGTACAAGGTCCCACAGGTGGTGAATGGGAGAGCTGGGATACGGCTGGTGGCTTCAAGGCACACTCTTAACCACTCCACTACCCTGCATCTCAACCCTGAGAGCAGACAGGTCCATCTTGCTTTGAGAATGTAAGGGGCTCAGCAGCAAAAAAAAAAAAAAAAAGCATCTTATTCCTTCCTGTACCCCCAGGGCCTGGATCATAGATATTTAGGCAAGAGTAGCTGCTTAAATCAGGGTTTGCTCAGATGAGATAAAGGAGACCCTGGATTCCTCAAAAGCAACCTTTCTGCTAAATAAGGTCCTCTTGACTAGTGACATTTAGGAAATGGATAGAAAATTACCATATATACCTTTTCCTGGATCCCAGCCTTTCCTCCAGGGCTGCTGGCCAACTTAGAAATGGAGAAAAAGGAAGGGTCCAAATTACAGATCATTAGAAAATGAGCTACTCTAAGTAGGGACAAGCATCTATCCATTCAGGAACGCTTACAGAATCCTGACTATTTGGAAATGCGAGAATTTGACTTCTCTGCGCAGAGAACAGCACAAAGCTTTCCTAAAAGTTCTTCCTTCCTCACATAACTATGCTTTAAATTGTTAATAGCTATAATTATGGAAGATGGCATTGTTGTGCTTGTAATTTTTCCTATCCCCCTTGGTATTTATTGATGATAAATGGCTTTATTAAAAAATAATGATAATTATCTTATTTGGTTGTATATCAATATAGTTTCAGTTTTTCTTTATTACCACTACAGAATTTTATGGATTGCCAACATTTAGTTCTTTTATTGGTTTATATTCTCTTGATGGTATAAAAAGAGGGGAAAAGGGGGGAGAAATTAACAATAGTTTTATTCCTTCACTTCCTGACTCCCCCCAACCTGCCCCAACTCTATTAAGAAAGCAGTCTAGTGCATTATTCCCATGTGGCTATAAGAGGTTATCATTTTTACTGATAATTCTAATAATTAGCTGCACACCCCAAAATTCTCCTCTATGACCCAGTGTCTCACCAAATGGTAGAAGGTGTAAGGCTCTTCTCCCACAATGCATCTCAAAGAATCAGTACGTATGGCTCAAAACGAAGCCCCTTCTGCTTGGACCAGAGTTTACAATCAAGTAAATTAATCACAAGAAGATCATACAGGCAAATAGCTAGCCTTAGTATTCCTCAGAAGAAAACCCCATCTGGTTTACTAAATATCCCCAAGAACCATCATGGCAAAAGGCACCTTCCCCACAGAAGATATCACGGTTCTTGGTTAATTCCCTTCCAAAGGAAACTCCCCTTGGACCCCGTTAGAGTTCTCTCTGGAGACTTGCAGCCCTTGAAAAGCTAAGAAGACTACACATCCCTTTGTTAATCATTGGTCCTTCACTGGGGAACAGCCCGGTTCACATTCTCTGCAAAACAAAAACCAAACCAAATCAATGACCCCCGCATAAGCAGTCCAGGATTCTTTGCAAACAGTGCATTTGGCAGTGTTTTCAGCAGGAAGTGAGGTCTGAGCCTTTAGCACCAAGAAGAGGAACAGTAGGAGTTCTTGTGGTACTTGATGTGTAAGTCAGACTCTATTCGGAAGGAGAAGGGTACAAGCAAAAGAACATCCCATTTGGAATCAGACCCCCTCTGCCCAACCTTGGGCCATGTTCTTAACCTCTTTCCACCTCTCCCTCCTGCAAAAATGATTTCAGCGACACCTGCAAGTAGTAAATGAGTTAAACATCTGTCACACACCTACTGTTTAATAATTTAATAATAACTACTAATAGTTGTTTAATCCTTTCTTCTAGCGCAGTGGTTCTCACCTGGAGGCCATTTTGCCCTCCACTCCCCATCCCCGCCTGGAGACATTTAGCAATGTCTGGAGACCTTTTTTTGTGATCACAGCTTGGGGAGGGCCATCTCCTGTCACCTACTGGGGAGAGGCCAGAGATGCTGCAAATACCGTACAGTGCACAGAACAGTCGCCGCAACAAGAATGGTCCAGCCCAAAATGTTGACAGTGTCAAGATTCTAGACCAGTGTGAAATAACTTTTTTTCATCAGGACTGTTTATTCTCCATATATTCTGTCTCTTTAAGTTAGCAAAGACTTACTGAGAACCTACCATGGGCAAAGCTCTGTGTGAGGCACATCCTTAACCACCTCATAGATGTGGTTGCCTGCTGCCATTTTCCCAAAGCAACTCCCATCCTCAAGTAGTGTCCAAGCCTATGAACATCAAGCCATGGCTTCCCCTTTCTTCTCAATGCTGCTCTCAGTGGCCCTGAAGTCAGACATGCTTGTGTCAGAGCAAAGACCTGTATTAATCAACAATTCCAAACATAGCAACAGCAGTTTGAAAATCAAAGAATGGGCCTTGGGGACATCAATATTTGCATGTTCCTAATAAATTCTTAAATACACATCTGTGAGATGTTCAATATGGTTGGGGGAGAAAAAGAACATTTATGTTGATTTTTGTCAAGTTCCACAACTTGAGCATCTGATGTGCCAAAGAAATTTAAAGCTGAGTAGTCGTAAAGATGATTTTAAATATATTTATGATGTGCACTTATGAATTGGAGACATGGTTGATTTATTCTGAGGTTCTTCCAACCATCAATTAAGCCTATTGCTGTCCCTTAAGTCAGTGAAATAATTTTCCAATCTGTGTATGAAACATCCACTTCTTCCCTATCTGATGCTGACCTCTACAACTCATAATGATCTCAGCTTTAACGTTCAAGACCTGCTCTCATGTTTTCATTCTTCTCTATGTTTTACATCGGTAGGGGCACATCTCTCCACGTGCAAAGGCCCCTAGTTACCATTTATTGTGGGTTTACCATCTGCCAGGCTCTGCTCTAAGTGTTTTGGAGTCATGACCTCATTTTGATGTCAAAGAACCCCTACTGAAGCAGATCCTATCCCCCCATTTTACGGGAGAAAAATGGAGGCCTAGAGAGGTTAAGTAAATTGGCCAGAGTCACACAGCTAGGAAGGGTCAGAATGAGTGTTCACACCCTGTGTGTCTGGTTCCAAAGTCATGTTCTTCACCCTACACTGTCACAGGAGGAAACAGCACTCTTTGTAAAGAGGTAAGTCAGCAGTGTGCACATCCTGTGACCCAGCAAATCCACCTCAAAGGAACTATCACCTACACCACTAGCCCACGTGCAGAAAAACATACATATACACACACATATATATGCTAAAAAATGTTTACTACTGCATAATTTATAAAGGAGAAAAGAGTAAACAACCTAAACAACCTCAATAGGAAAGCAGACCCATGCTATGGACCCGGGGAATTCCATACAAAGTCGGGGGAAGGTGGCAAAGAGGGCTTTGCTTACCCATTATACATTCCCCCTTCTTCCTTAGTAACAAAACCCTGATTTTATTCAGGGTGGCAGCGCAACCAACTAAGACTGCATTCCCAGTCTGCCCTTCAGCCAGGGATAGGTATCTACTGATATATGTCTAACAACCAGCTCTTTCTTACACTAATTTCTGTGGTGTAAATTTTCCCACTATGGCCAACTTCAAGCTACCAAGTTGAGGTCAACTGGCTCACAAAAGCTCCTGAGAATGTATCAGTTCTCACAACCAAGGATTAACCAGCTGCAGCACATGACTGGCTATTTGTCCTTCCTTACAAGTGGGACAGACAGCCAGCACATGCTCTTTCTTTTCCTCTTCCATTCTTTCTCCATCCTGCTTGTAAGTCAGATATGACTGGAACTCCAGCAGCTACTCTTGAGTCATGAAGCAACTTAGAAATTGATGGTGGTGCAGAAGGAAGGTACAGAAACAAAGGAGAAGCCTTGTCTCTCCTGACCTCATGAAGCTAAAAAGGAACAGCCTTGGCCTGCCTACCTCTGTGCTTTTCTCACAGGAAAAAAAAAAGTGAAACTCCTATTTTAAAACCACTGTTGGTTTTGGTTTTCTGTTACATGCTACCTAACTAATACACAGATCTTCAGACTTTGCTTTCACATTTCTATTACGTGTACCTTTTATAATGAAAATGTTTTATTTCAGTATTATTTGCAAACAAAACAAGACCCAAAAAAATTTCTTTCAAGAGTCTAGTGGTTGGGCCCTTAATAAGTGTTGCAAGTTGTCAATTCTTGCAATAGTACCCGTGGATCACAGCCGGGTGGAAAAAGGAGACCGGGGGAAATCACAGGCCTGGCACACAAATCAGCAATGTGGGCATGTCCTGAAAATAAAAGGGATAGACTGAAATCCAACAAAGTTTACAAATTGCCAAAAAGATTTCTGGCCAAATAAGATTCAAAGGCCTCTCTTGAGATAAGCCTTGGGTGAGACACATAACAGGCGATGGGGAAAGCACAGGAGCACTGGAGGCTGATGTCTCCAATCCAGGAAAGCTCCCACGAAGCCTGGGATAGGTATGTACCTTGCTGCTTCCCCTTCCCACGGAGAGGGGAAGCAGCAAGACTCTACCTCCCGGCTCAAACAGCAGGGCTCCACAATGAAGGTGTCCCAGTTGAGGGGCCCCAGAAATGTTAACAAGGAAGCAGAAGACAGAGTACTGAACCACCAAGCATCAGATGGAGCAAGAAAATGGGGAACCACTTGAGTCTTTGGGCCCAAAGTTACTGTCAGGGAGGGCTGCACACAGCAATCTCGTGGTTAGTAAAGTCCCTGGCGAGAGCACAATCTAACGGGGTCTCCATGATCACACTCCCTAGGTGGTCACAAAGATTACAGTGTGAGAGACACAGTGCAAAGTCAACCATTGTGTGATTCTTCTGCCTTGTCTTACACAGAGTAACTGCAAAGTCCATTGAGAATGCATGGTTGTCGGCCATGTCAAGCCACTAGCTCTACATATACCCTTGGTACCCAAGAGGAGGGTGTGTGCCATGAAAGAGGGGCTAAGCTTAGGTTCTTGTTTTAAAGATACTGCAATCTAAAAGAAGGACAAGCTGTGAGTAGATCAAAATATCTACAGAAACTCCATCTAACGTTCCAGCTTTGGAGGTACAGTGAATGTACAGTGAATTTGTAATGGTTAAGACTTCAGAAAAGAAAAAAGAGCAATGGAAAAATCACAGAGAGAATACACATATGATATGTGTATGATATGGGTCTTCAGCCGGGCTCTGAAGGATAGACATCATTTGAGTCAAAAAAAATTTAGAAAAAATGTATTCCATAAGGGAAAATGGCAAACAATGGGTGTTCAACATACACTTCCAGTGAATAATAAAAGTAGTCAAAAGAAAAAAGCTGGGAAAGAGGACAGAATAATACTGCATTCATGGGTAATAATGATGAAGAAGGAAAATGAAAAGTGTCCATTCTTTTCATTCATAAATTTGACAAACATTAAATGTGTACCAATTAGGTGCCTGGGCACTTGTTCTATGGCCTCAAACACCAAACTAAGTGCACCTGGACAACAGGGAGCCCCCAGAGGCTAAGCAATGGATTCCTCTTACTCGTTGGAAATTATGAAAATCCACATTTTTCACGCTATCAAAAACGGGAAAGTGTTAGGAGGAAAAGCAGCTCAGGCTTTTCTAAGACTCATCAGCTCATAACTGAAAAAAAAAAAAAAAGGTAATAATCAACTGGGAACTAATGAGGCTGCCCCCTGGGCTAAGATATCTCTCTTCCAGCATTTCACAAACTCAGTGAAGTGGATTCCACAAAGGTCCAAGCGGGGTCAGAGTCAGGGCCAGGCTTGGTCAGGTGTCCAAGGTGTCAGATAATCATGACCTAAGGCTAAGTCTATGACATGTGTCACCTGGGAGGTGGTGGCAGACTTTTCACGGTGCTTGATGAATGGAGGGCAAGGGTAAGAGATGCTTACAGCGAGAAACACGAGATGGATATTGGTATTTAAAACAGAAAGCAGCACGGGCTTTAAGTTAATGTTTCATATCCAATAAAGAAGGCTAAATATCTATCGTTTTGATAGATTGCTATAAAAGAAACATTAGAGGGGCTCTTCAACACCGTGTTTCAGATCTTCATTACAGGAAATTAATCTTGAGCAGAATATCACACCCAATATGGCTGGACTCCATGAAGTAGCCCGTTAGGTAACACAGGCTGTGCTTTGTCTAATACAGACCGAATCAGGAAGGAGTCTAAGGAACAACTTCGTCACTTCTGCAACCCACAAGCACTGCAGGCCAAAGCAGCAGAGAAGGTTTTCTAGAAATTCTCAACATAGCCATCATGCCCCTGGAGGAGATAAACAACAGTTTCACAATGTCCTCCAAAAAGCAACAGGATGACCCATACTGAGTGCTTAATGTAGCATTATCCAGGAGCTGAGACTGGAGAGATCTCAAATCTGCATCCCTGCCCCACCCAAGAACGGGGAGACCTTTGCTACCTCCAGACCCGTCTGAGGACTTCCACAGAATCATCAGTGTTGGTGAAAATTTTTCTGGGATTATCTTGTAGCAACTTCTCTCACTATGCAGGAAGAAACCTAAAGCTCAAAAATGAAATAAACTGAAAAGATGGTAAATAAAAAGACACAAGGCCCCAATACAACTAATCATGTCAGCTAAAAACAGGCCTGAGAAAAAATTGCAAATCTCAAAGAATGGAGATATCTCAAATGTCCAAGTGAAAAAGGTACTCTTCTGGCAACACCTGTTAATTTACAGAGGTGCGCAGCACATGTGTGTTACAGAGGCTCCTTCAAGTCCATGCCACGTGCCCACTGGCAGAAATTGACATGTGTTTCACCATCATAGGAGGCACGTGGAGAACCTGGGTAAACAGATAGTGTTCCCTTAGCCTCCCACTCAAGACAGCAAGCAGACTAATTCCCAGAAGAGCCTATAAAACCCATGTCTCAACGAGTTACATATTTAATCAATATCATCTAAAAAAAATTAAACCAGCAAAACATCCTCTCCCGTGTTAGTTTTGACCATAAGACCATCTCAATCCGATTTCACTCCTACAGTGGGAAAAGGGAGAACAGAACAGGGCTGCCAGTGGGTCATTCTAACAATACTTACTGCCCAGCTACAACACGGTATGTCTAGAATCATCCTGGCTCTAAATTCCTCCAATAGGGAATTTTCTCCAAAATGAAGCAAATATTTCACTCCAGCCTACCTTTATCTTGGACTTCTATATAGAAATATGTTTCTTCCTTCGATACTTTTGGCCCACTTGAATTTTAACGATATCTACCTTCCTTAACTGACCAATCACTCATTCATTCATTCATTCATAGTAACCATAGTTAACATGTACATATCAGGTACTCTTTTACAGGATTTTTTTTATATATTAACATGCTGTAAAATACGTACTATTACTATGCCCATTTCAGAGGTGAGGAAACTGACGCTTAGGAGGGCAATTAATTATCTTGCCTGCAGTAACATAATAGCAATTAAGTGGAAGACGTGGGATCTAGACCCAACAATTTGGCTCCATCAGCCCTGCTTTTAATCCAACACTATATTGCATAGGCTTTACTTGCTCATTCCAAAGGTGAATAATACGAACCCCGACATATAACCCAGAGAGTAATGGTAAGGAAAAAACCCTCTAAGTGTTCTTGGCCACATTTCTCCCCCATGCCTTCCACCTCACTCCCTACTCCCAGTATTCCACAATTAAGTATTTCTTTTGTCCCCTTGAAACATGCTTTTTATGTCAAAATGGTCATAAGAAATCCCAGCAAACACAGAAGTGACCCCAAACGAGCAACTTATTGTTTATTTTGACCAAGTGGGCAGCGCTTCACATCGACATCTCAGCCAGGGTTCTAGATTTGGGGAGTTTTGCTTGACTAGAAAAAAGGGAAGAGACTAATGTTACCAAGCACTTCTTCACCGGGTGCCAGGTCGTACACTCAGTCCTTTCACCTGCATCACTGTCTTTAATACAAAAGCAAACCTACCAACCGTAATGAAAGCAAGCTCATTTTTAAAGACGAAGAAACAAACTCAGAAAGGTTAAGTACTCTGGTCAAGGAGACTCACCAAGGAATGATGGCATGCAGATTCAAGCCAAAACCTGATCTGAAGCCGAGGCTATTTCTGCGACAGCATGCTGGGTAGGAGGGGCTCTATCCTTTAAAACCAGAAACGATTCTTAGATTTTTTTTTTTTTCCCTCTGAGCTGTGAGTCTTTACAGATATACTGGTTGTTAAATGCTATTGACTCTAGCTAATTCCCAAATTAACTAGATTCCTTTTGGAGCTTGTAAAATGTGCTACACACTCAACTTCCGAATTTAGCATGCAAGATGATGACCACAGCAGTAAGAATAGCGCAACTTTCTTGTTAGAACAATGCACGCCGAAAAGCCTCTCTTTAATTTCTACCTTCTTTCATGAAGGCTACGTGAGTAAGGACACACCTAGGATACTGCATATTAATTTCAACACAGCTAATACCCAAAATGTCCCACCAATTTACTCTTCACTGACAATGTTAAAAGAAAATGATTTATGCAGATCAATCATCTCGCCCATCAAGTCCTACCCTGACAGCCAGCCTTCATCATTGCTATTTAAAAGGCACTGCTGACAGAAAAGACCGACTCTTTGATTAAGGGCCCTGTCTGGCTAACCTTTTATTTGAAGAATGATTGCCGCTGAGTGACAAATACTTTTCCATTCATTTCAAGGCAAAGATATTGACATTCAAATTCTTGATGGCTACACTGAGCAGATGCCACTGTTGGCAAGAGGCTTGAGAGCAACAGCAGGTACGCCGTGGCTCTGGGGGCAAGGGGGAGAAATGAATAAAACTATAACACACACGCGTGGGCACTGGCTAAAGGTTCTCAGCGAGTGAAAGCTACGGGTCTCTCAGCCAGATCCTCTTTCCTCAGTAGTTATCAAAGAACATCTGTTCGTAGCTGCGCCCCAGTCCTCTTCTTAAAAGTGCCCTTGCATTACCTTGACCCTACTTGGAACTGCACAGGCAGCAAAGACTAAAAGTGAAAAGGAGTTTGGGAGTGTGTAGTTCCCAGCCCTAGGAAGAAACATCCTCTCCCTCTCTGTCCCAAATCACATGATCCCTGAAGACCTCAAGCTAAAATTACTGGTCTTACGGGAATTTAAGTGACTACAAAATGAAAGAAGCATCTGAAAAATCACCTACAAAAAACAAAACAGAAATATTTTATCCTATCTGCCAGGGAGAAAGAAGAAGAAAAAAAATACAAGAAAGAGGTAGAGATTGACAGAAACAGAGTGACAGTAAGAGACAGAAATTGAGCTTTTAAAAAAAAAAACAACCTACAATTTTCTAATTCATTTCAGGTAGAGTACTTCCTTGGTCAGTTCCATATATATATAAAATGTAAACAGATCCTCACAGCAGGATTATTTTGCTTATTTTTATTGCTTAAATGCTAACTATTACCTTAAAGGGAAATGGGTGGGGAAATTATGGCTTAAGGCAGGCTATTTGTGACAAGAGCCATCACAAAGCCTCAGGATTCATCATTCCCAGGAACAAAACGAAAATACCTCAGCAGGTCATCAGTGATTCCTTATAAATCTTGCCGAGATGCAAAGTGTGGGTCTCACGTGCTTCACAAGGGACAGGGCATCAAAAAAAAAAAAAAAAAAAAAAACAACCAAAAAAAACCAACAAAAAAAACCCTGGAGCTCTGAACCTCTGACCAATTCCCACAGGAGGCAAGGTGGGGGACAGATGAGACACAGACCGAACCTTTTCCCCTGTCACCCTAAGGCCCAACAAGTGACTCAGGCAGCAGAGTATAGGAAAGGTGTTCAAAGACAGAGAAAACCTGGGTTTGAATCCAACCTGTGCTACTTATTAGCTGCGAGGCCTGGAGCAAGTTACCGTTCCCTCCCCAGCCCTCTGTTATCCTATCTGCAGAATGGAGACGGTAATGTCTACCTTGCACAGTTATTTGTGGATATGAAAAATTGTGTTAAATAAAGCAACTTTCCCTTACTTATGCTGCTTTCCCCCTCCTTTCTTCTCCTCTTCTCATTTTGGCTCACGTGTATGTATGAGAAAGTAGTCCAGAAGGGGTATGGGAAAAACATAAGATGTACTGTTACCAGGCTAAGCCGTGACTCCGGGTATAGACCATTACTACCCATACAACTGCGCAAGCTTTGCATAAGTTACATGTTGAACCTCAACTTCCTCCACTTTAAAGGAGAGCAATCCTAAGAGCCCACTTCCCTCACTGTGTTACAATGAGAACAAATAAAATCACGTTAATGAGAAAGCACTGGAAGTTTTAAATCTGTACAGAAACATTTGCAGTTGTTACTGTTGTTCTCCATTTCGATCTTTTTGCTTATTTATTTCTCCCATCTATATTTCTCATGGTGAATAATAAAACAGTAAACAGTAAATTTATCAACAATTATAATATCACCTTTATTCCTTAGAACTATTAGTAGTTGCTTCTGCAGCTGTCTTGAAGAAGTACCAGAAGTACTAGAAACCTCATGTTTCTTCCATAACAAAAACTTACTGGAGATTATGATGAACTAGGCACTGGGGCGAGGAAGTGAATGAAAAAAGCAAAATTCAGCCGGGTGGAACAAACAGACAAATAAAGAAATGATTTCCATACTGCTGCATCATCTGAGCTAAGTACACAGGATACTGAGAATGCCAACAAGGGAGGGTGTGAAAACCTGGGGTATTCGGGGAAGGTTTCACTACAGCAATATTAGATCTGGGTCTTCAAGGGTGAGTGAGTCCTCACCAGGTGGAAAGGAAGAAAAAGGTCATTCGGGGGAAAGAATGCTAGGTTGCAAAGGCACAAAGGCCTAAGAGAGATCACATGCTCCGGCAGGGACAAGGGAAGTTAATGCGTTCAGTTTCATCATAAAATATGATATTTGCTGTAGCTTTTGTATATATTTTATCATTTTCCAAAAACTCTTCTCATGTATAGCTATTGAGTTTTATTGAATACTTTCTTTGCATCTAATGATATTTATTCTATGGATTTCATTAATGTGAATTACATTAATAAGTTTTGTGATGGAAAACCAGCCTTACATTAGAAAATAAACACAAATAAAATGATAAACACAAATAAAATGATAAAATGTATCATTTAAATAAATAAATAAATAAGGGGGAAAAAAGACATCCTGTAGATTTAAGACTTACTCCTTGAGGTGATGGGGAGGTTTCAGCTTGAAACTGCTGTGATATGGCCCACGGTTTAGCAACATCTCCCCGATGCAAGGCTGGACACATGAACATTTGCTGTGTTTGCAGTTTCCACTCTGCTAGAAACTGGAGACACAGCAATGCGAAAGAGTGTTCCAACACTCCCTCTAGGAGGGGAGTTAGGTAGACTTACTTGCTTTCATGCACTATGAGTAGCTGTCCCCCTGAGCAGCACCTGTAGCTTCCTGTTTAGCCTCTGAACCTGCTCTTCATACCCAGTTCACTGGTGTGGGTGCTCTGCTTTCCTGCTTGACCCTACTGTTGCGTATCTATGGCCTCTGGCGCAACTATGGATCACCTGCTTGTGGGTTGAGAGCTCTGTTCTCCAGCTTCCTGCCTTGGCTCCCTCAGCTAGCCTGCTTTGACCTGCAGTGATCCTGTGGACCGCCCAAGAGCTCCTGAAACCATCTCTAAAAGTGGGGAGGTCTCTATTCCAAGCCTCTGCCCCTTGCTCCCTGTATGTACCCCCAGTACAAGTGAGGCAAGTATGATGTTATGTGTTCACCAAATCTTGTTTCATTCTCCTCTTGCTGGGCACACAGACAACAATTCAAAACCTCCATTACAGTTAGCTTGGGTTCTGGTAAATACAAGAAAAATGGAATACAAGTTTTAAACGGGTTAAAAACATCTCAGTGCAGATTTTCTGTATTTGTTTCCTAGTTTTCTAGAATAATTACTACAAACTTGGTGGCTTAAAACAATGGGAATTTATTCTCTCACCTTGATGGACACTAGAGTCCAAAATCAAGGTGTCAGCAGGGTCACATTCTCTCCAAAGTCTCTAGGGGAGAATCTCTCCTTGCCTCTTCCAGCTCTGACAACTCTCAGCATTCCCTGGCTTGTGGCAGCATGACTCCAAACTCGGCCTCTGTCTTCACATGGCCTTCATCCCTCTTTAAGTCTGTGTCCAATTTTCCCTTTCCTTTCTCTTATATAGGCACTGGTTTAGGGATTTAAATCTCACTCTAAATCCAGTATGACTTAGGATCCCCTCAAGATCCTTAGGTAAAGAATCCTCTCTGTCTTGCAAAGATCTTATTTCCAAATAAGCTCACATTCTGAGGTTCCAGGTAGACATGAAACTGGGGGGGTCAATATTCAACCCACTCCACCTCCCATGCAACCTTGGAAGCATCACGATCCAGGTGATGCAGTCACCAGACGTCAGAGCCAGATCTCTGAGGGACCGTGCCCAGCAGAGCTCCCCTCACACCAACCCTCACTGGGCACACACGGCGAGCACAGAACAAAACTTCGCAGGGTTAAAGCCACTGAGACTTCAGGCTTGATTTGTTACAGCAGCAGAGCCCAGCCTGGCTTGGCCACTACTTCAAGCCTCGTGCCCTCATCCTGCAATCCAAACACTGTTTACGAGCCCAGGGCTGACAGGCAGTGTTTTCATTTGGGTTCAACTTTTGCTCAAAAGCCCTTTTAGGTGGCTCTGAGTGTCCCAGGAATTTCTCCCAGAGCTTTGCTTGGCCTAGATATGACTGTTTGGGAGGTTTCTTGTTTTCCCTGTGGAGTGTCATGAGGCTTTGCTGATAACTTCGTTGTTTTCTCTACTGGTCTCAGAGGACAATGTTATGGGCCAGTGTGAATTAGCGTTTGCTTTTATTGGGACAGGGAAGAGAGAGAAAGGGGTCAAATGTGAATGTTTTCCAGCTACATTCATCCAAAAGTGAACCAAGGAAAACAGTAGCTAGTGCCCCTTTCTTAAAGAACTAAAAAGAACACCAGGTTTTCAAGTCATACTGACTTGGGTTAAAATTCCCCAATTTTTGAGTTCCATAAACTCAACACCTACAATGCTTTGAATGTCACCTTTTATCACAGAGCCCGAGTTCTCTTACCTTTTAGAAAAAGGGGATAAACACCACCTTTTCTACAGGTGGCTCTGAGGATTAAATGACACTAGATACATGTTCAGCTGAGTGATATGATCATAGGAGCTACTTACTGGGTAAAGGTGAACTTCCTTTGTTTCTGTGGACAGGCCAACTTATTCCCTATTTGGGTCTTCTTCCCTTCTGGGGCAAGATGAAAGCTAAGATGACGTGAAACCATGATCTGCAGCACTGGTCTCAATGACCCCCAAGCATTTTGTCCCTTTCTCTCGTTTATCCTTTTAGATACTACTAGTCGATTCCTTGGAGATGGCTTACAAGACAGTAGATAGACTGACTAATCGTTTTAACCAGCTAAGTTTTGCTCTTAAATACTTCATGAGTGTTCATTTCGATCCTCCAATTAGAAGGAAAGCTCTCTGAATGCAGGACTATGTCTTATCCTACTTCTGTAAACCGCACAGCCATCAGCACAGTGCCAAACTGACCACATAGTCACCGACCAACTACAGAGAAAACAGAGGATGGAAAGTTCCCGTGACTAAGACAGGATCTGGCTTCCAACAACGCCGATGTTCGCAAATTAGCGGGCCAGTATTAAAGTTGGCTGGCACACTCACAGAGCAGATGCAGGGGAGCAGTACTTGAAACACTTAAGAAATGGACGAAAGAAAAACAAAACAAAAGAAATGCAGGCTTCATCTCCACTCTGGGGATTTGGTGGATTCCTCCATCAATGAACCAAATAATGGTCTGTTTATCACTACCTTCCCAGCTGGGTCAGCAAAGCTTACTCTGGTACAAAGGCATTATAATAAATTATATGTTATCTATGGTATGGCATACGTTATATAGTATGTATGTGTTACATATAAATTTGCAATACATATTTATAGCACTTACCTGGTACTGGGCACTGTGCTAAGTGTCTTATTACCTATACATTAACTCATTTAGTCTTCACAATTCCACAACATAGACGCTATTGTTATCACTGTCTTACAGTGAAGACACTGAAACCCAGAGTGGTTGACTGGTCCCAAGTCGCAGAACTAGTCACAAGTCACAAGGCCAGGAGTCAGATTCCAGCAGCCCGGCCCAGAGTCCACACAATCAGGCACTAGGCTACACTGCCTCTCAAGTGAGGGAAAGGGAGGGTAGAAAAGTGAGCCTCCAGCCAGGAAAGTACCTGGCAGAGGGGCTTTACAAATTGAATAGATTCTAAAGAGACAGCCCTTCAACAAAAGAAGCTAGTGGCAGGAGCAGGGAACTGATCTGGCAGCCACAAACATAAAGGGACAGGCCTTCATAGGAGAGAGATGGTGACACCCACCTTAACAATAACAGGAGCCAGAGAGAGGCTACCCCCTAAATGAATGCCTTTGGTCTGAAATGGGACTAACCCATGATTAGGGCCCAGGTACACACAGCTCTAGCATATTGAAGACAAAGGATATGGAAGGGGGTGGGGAGAGGTTCCAGAAAGCCTTGATGGGGCCGCTTGAGCTTCGCATCTCTGACGTACAAACTTCTAGTGGCAAGAGACAGCCAGCGTTCCCACCAGCTTCACGAAGCTCAGCAACCCGCGACCCGCAACCCACGCCTGTTTACCATTACTGAATAAATCATTTCAGTTTGCTCCACCACAAACAGAGAATAAACCAGGGCTTTGCACTCGACATTGTCATCAAAAGCAGAGGACAATGGCGTTCTCTCACAGGCTCTGCAGCCCTCGTGGGCAATGTCCCCTCCTCCCTCCTTAAGCACACTGGAACGAGCAATATTTGATGGTTGCTTCTTTCATCTCTGCAGCTTTGAAAACCTCAAACATCATATCGGATCGACAACAAAGAGCAGAGACTTCAGGGCTTGACAGCACGGCCATAATTAAAGACGACCATCAATGAGCTGCCATGTTAAACAATACCACGTTATAGCTGCTCCGAAACCAACTGTTTACCTTTCAGACATTTCTATAGAAAGGTTTAAACAGGTGCAGATATGCAAACAGGAGATAGGAACTTTTCTTCTCTTTAAGACAGACTGTAATGTTCAGCATGCTATTCCCTTGTTAATAGTGTCCAAATAATTTACTCCAGGGAAATAATCTCTGGTAACTGATAAGAATATGAATCCAAAAATAGCACTGAAAATATTACAGGTACACTGCCAACGAGGAAATGGGAAACAATCCAAAAATTGCCATCTTAAGTTCCTTCCGGCCCATGGACCTCAGTTTCCCCCTTTGTAAAATAAGGAGGTTGCATTTCAGGCTTATGTTGACATGCAGAAGCTTTTCTCCAATACTAGGCCAAGAGACAGAACAGGAAAACTCAAGAATGTCTTGAGGAAGGACCAGCCTCCCTCTTGCCCCATTAGGCCTCCAAAAGATTTCTAGAACTTTGAGAACCACTGAACTGAATCATCTCTGTGAGTTCCTTCCAGGACCAAACTTACTTGATTTTCAAGAAGAAAAATAAATAAAGAGGGGCTAAAAAACACTTGTTTTGTCTTTGGTCCACAATGTTTTCCTCACTGTTCAGAATCTAAATAACGCTGAACAGATGTGGTCCTGAGTCAATGAATAATAAAGGTAGTTTTAAATAGCTTCTTCTCCGCTTCTCCTTGAGTTGTGGGCGGGGCTAACTATATCAATAGCAAAGGGAAAGAGGGAACATTACAACAAATTATAAGTCTCTGGTCTAGAAATTGAACTCCTCGGCTGGGTATCCACAGCTAGCTCAGCGTCCGGTTCCCAGACAGGTCTGAGGTGAGCGGGAGCGAAGTGTTCCCACATGATTCTTCTGCCGTGGAATCTTATGCCAGCTCCTTGAGGTCTGTTCTCTCATGTTTCCATTTCTACCTTATGCTGGAGACTTCCAGGGGTTTCTGGAGCTCCTGAAAAGTCAGTCCCTTCAAAGAGAGGCAGGAACTTTGTCTGCCTTGAGTAAGGCCAGAAGAACTGAAGTAGGAACAAGAGGACTTTCTGTGGAGTCACCAAGAGATGGTTCTGGAGCCCTCCAGCAGAAACACCCCCCCAGCCCCGCCCACTGGAATTTGGGAGGTTTCGCCATGTACAAGGGCTGCTTATCACCTCATTCATACAACTCATCGATGGTGGGCCGGTGCACACTGGCTGTGCTTAAGGCCCCACAAGGGATACCATGACTCATGTTTACCCACTGGGGCATCTTCTGATACCTGAGGATACAAACACTGTTAGTTAGAATAAGCATAGAGTCGTCACTTATACCTTCGCAGACCAAAGCTCTTAAGGTGTGTAACAAGAGGAAAATATCCAGTGCCCGTTTGGGACAGACCAAAAGAATGGCAAAGGCTGAATCTGACCTCTATGAAAATAATATGGAGAATCCTCGACTGGACAGACCTATTCTCATCGCTAGGCGCCTCTCAGTGTGGGGCGCGGGGGGGTGTCCCACAAAATCTCCAAAGACAAAGATAAAATCACAAGGTAGCTCACTTCTGTGAAGAGGGCATTGATGTTCAGCTAGTCCCAGTTGGACAAGGGCAGAGCCTGATGAAGGTAGGTAAACCACACTTCCTGAGTGGGGCTGGGCCACGGGCCCTCCCCCACCCCTGACATCATTCTTGAGAGCCCTGCTTCCTTCCAGCCCAGAGAGCTCCATTCTGAAAACAATGACCCTTTATGGAGAGCTTTCATCCCAGCTTAAGTTCTGAAAAATCAAAGAGCCAATATGTCTGAGCTGGAGAAAGCTTCCCTCAAGAATCTGGGAAAACTGCCTGGAGTGGTTTGTATTTTAGTGGTAATATCTTCTCTTTTGACTTGTCAGATTGTCTTGCTGTTTTCAGAATGAAACCAGATATAAATAAAGCAAAAAAAAAAAAAAAGTTTGAGATAGGCTACTGATCACTGGTTTATTTTTTGAGCTGAGAAGCCTCACGGTTTTCCAAGCATGGTTACATTACGGTAATACGCTTTGTCATAAATTTACTGTATCCTTCTGCTTGTCTATAAAACAGTCTGCTCCTCATCTTTCTAAACTTGGCCTGGATACAGAACTTTTAACTTAAAATATCTAACAATATGTCATATGCACCAGAAGATACATGACAGCTAGTTCTAAGATACATAATATTATTAATTGTTTTTGAATGGAATTGAACTGTTATGAATCTAAAAAGTATAAAAATGACATTTAGCCATCAACAGTTCTTGAAACATTATATACACAAAAGAAGAAATACTAACAAGTCCAACAGTACTCATCATTTCAAAATTATACCCTTTGAAGCCAGAATGACATTAAGAGAAACAGAAAGAATGTAAGAACTTAAAAATAAAATTGTAATGCTTGAAAATATTAAGCTAACCTTCTGATAAAAATTAAGTGTGAGCTAAATTATTTTTTACATTTGTGGGACTGTCAAACAATGTGCTGTCTTCTTAGAAAACTATTTAAAGAGCTATGGCTCAAGTGTGTGGAGAGGATCTGCAGGATACAAACAACGCTGAGCAGAGGAACAAGCTGACTGACTGCAATTTACTTCGATTCTCTTAAAATTGACTGAGCACCTACTGAGTTCATGTTATATACTATGTAGCATGAAGGATAAAATAAAAGATACAGACTAAGTCTTAGAGGAGCTTACAAACTTACTGTGGAGGCAAGAGGGGTGCATAAAATCTTAAAATAATGAAAAAAGAACTTTAATTAAATACTCAAATGAAAGTTCCAGTAAGTAGGTAATATACAAGGTTAGAGCAGGAAGAACTCAATGTGAGCCAGGGGGAGGTGAGGTTGCTCCACTTAAGAGCTAGAATTTTAGTTGGATCCCAAAGACAGAGTCATATTTAGAAAGATATAAAGAAGTCCTGATGGTATTCACAGTAGGAGAGGCAGGTTCAATAACGGCCTAAAGGCTGAGCAAATATGGGGGAAGGATGAACTGAAAGGAGTGACCCCAACAAAGGCCTGGAGCTCAGGTCTCCCTCAGCTCAAGGACGTGGAAAGCATCCACGTGACTCCTTCTTCCCAACTGCTTCTCACTTGAGTCCCACTTGACTTGGAATTCTAAGTTCCCAGGGTCCCGTTCTCACTAGGCTTGCTTCACAAACCCCAACAGGGGGGGACCCACTGGGTTCATTATTGTAGGAGCCAGGAACTCCCTTCCCCTGGCTCCCTGGACTGGGCTCATTTTAGGAGCTCATCAAATCAGCCAGAATTGGAAGTGGCCACTCCCTTCACCTACTTAGCACATAACCAACCACCTTCCCACTGTACCCTCTGCGCTACCCCAAGGTCAGTGGTTCTCAATCAGGGGTGACTTTGCCCCCTAATGGACACCTGGCAGTATCAGGAGCCGTTTCTGTTTCGTCACAAAGGAGGGGAGCATGGGTTCCTAGTACCTAGTGGGTAGAGACCAGGGATGCGGCTAAGCTTCCTACAATGCACA
Organism: Mesoplodon bidens; assembly: GCF_964165515.1. NCBI lineage: Eukaryota > Metazoa > Chordata > Mammalia > Artiodactyla > Ziphiidae > Mesoplodon > Mesoplodon bidens. The sequence goes on from NC_138176.1 coordinate 166,797,443, forward strand.
TGACAGCCACCCACAACAAAGAATCTTTAGCCCAAAGTAACTATAGTGGTGAGGCTGTGATGCAATGAATATTCACATTCACAATATTTTCTGAACGAATCTATTTTACATGATGACACACTTTTTCTTAAACTTGATCCTGACCTATCAGTCTCCAGGAGGCTCAGCCCAACTTCCAAGGTGCTTTCTCCAGCAAAGTTGCCTGATCCATGCAGCCCTGATGGATCTACCCCACTTGTTCCTACCCCATGAGAAGAGTACACGGAGGAGAGGGGGTACTCCGGCTATGAAATGTGTCCTCCACTCAAGCAAACCATACCCTCAGACCTACACCCAACTAGATACGAGAGGATACTGAAAACCAGTGTATTTTGTACCCTTTGTGTCCTTCCAAAGCTAGACACACTTCACGTACTTAATTTTAATAGGGAGGAAACACATTATCCAAGTATTTGCCACTTGAGTCCTTTCGGTTTTGAGTTTTCATAGGGAAACAAAAGTCATCGTATCTTGAAAAGATTCACTTATGAACTGACCATTTATAAAATGGTTCCCACTCAAACATCCCTTCCAAGTAGTATTCATCCTTGATGTCTGGATCAACAGTTTAATCCTCTCTGATGGTCAAAAGTTATATAAGGCCCCAGGACAAAGCAACTGCAAAATGAAGCGGAAACTTCTGCAAAGGATGTGGGGTTTCACAAACTCAACTGAAGTGCTGTCAGAAAAATGCTCAAATTACACTCAAAACCATTGATTCTGCATCCTCAGACCAACTAAGAAAGAGAAAATTAAGAGAATAACCCAACAGGAGTTATATTCGACTGACTTAAATATCAAATAAAGGCTCTTAAAAAGTTGAAGTCCTAACTTTGCAAAAATAAACTCTCATAACTGTACAATAAAAACAAATGTGAAGTAAAAGATATATGGTGCCGGTAAGTAATTCTGTAACAAAAATTATGGGAAAGAATTTAATTGTTGAACTTTTTTTTTGTTCTAAAGAATTGGACCAATCACAACTGAAAACGTTTTTGATACAAAATGTATAATTTTGAGTTTCAGCTTTCAAGATTGAATCCCGGGCCTCCCTGGTGGCGCAGTGGTTGAGAGTCCGCCTGCCGATGCAGGGGATACGGGTTCGTGCCCCGGTCTGGGAGGATCCCATATGCCGCGGAGCGGCTGGGCCCGTGAGCCATGGCCGCTGGGCCTGCGCATCCGGAGCCTGTGCTCCGCAACGGGAGAGGCCACAACAGTGAGAGGCCCGCATACCGCAAAAAAAAAAAAAAAAAAAAAAAAAAAAAAAAAAAAAGATTGAATCCCAAAATTTCCCCCGTATTTGCTATTACATTTTGCTTTCCATTTAAGTTGGGTGATCGTTCTCCAGTACTAGTTGTCTTCGTACGGTGGGCCTCCTCCAGAAGATCCTGAGCATCTGAAGCAAAAGCAGAACTACAAGACAGACTATGTCCCTCTCCCAAGTGCCACCTCGTTGCTACACGCACCCTTCCTAGGCCTGGTGATACTTCATGGAAGTGTCCAACAGCCTTCCCCACCTCTGTCTGACAACCACAGCTAACTTCCAAAAAGTGGAAAGCAGCAGGTATAAAGAAAGTCTGAAAGCAGAAGCAAAAGGCCCTCCAAGATCCATGCTCAAATCCCATTGCTCTTAGAATAAAGTTCCAACTCCCAGCCACAGCCCATCACACCCTGAGTAATCTGGGCCCTGCCTGCCTCTTCATATTAAACCTCTTTCAACCTCTTCACCTGGTTATCTCCGGTCCTCAAACTTGCCAAACCTTTTCATACCTTGTGGCATTTGCATATGCTGACCCATCTGTCTGGAATGTTCTTCCCCAGTGCTTTCCATTCTGATTCACAAGTATCAGTACAGATGTTTCCTCTTGAGGTGACTTTTCTCACCAGCCTATTCAAAGTACTCTCAATACAGGTACTTTGTTAAATGGATGAACACTGGATAGATGGATGAACAGATGGATGGATGGATGGATGGATGGATGGATGGAGTTAATTTGTGTGGGAGAGTCTTTCAATATCTACTCTCAATAGCCATTATTCCCTAAGGCCATTTTCCAAGCAATTGTTTCTCTCCCTTGCATCATTTGAGATTGAATCAGTGAATCCAGAGCTAGGCAGGAAAGAGCCTGATTAAGGTCACTGCACCAACCCCCAGGGATGGTTCCCTGTCATCCATTTTCTCATCTTTGTGTCAAGTCTTGCTTCCAGCCCCTCCAATGGCAAGGCTTCCCTTACCTCCCCAGGGATATGGCCACACACTCTCCCCATTGTGAAATTTGTCCTGATTTTCCCAGCCCAAATTCCTCTCTGCTTAACTTTGCCCCATTACTCACAGCTCTCCCTCTCTGGATTACAGCAAACAACAACTCTGCAACTCACATTCTCTTCCTGGCTTCCCACAACTTCCCAGCTCCACGCCCTGCCCGCCTTGATGAAAGAGCATGGCATGAGACCATGTGGGAAGGGTTTACACAAATGTTCTGAATTAGAACCCAGTCAACACCAGCCTCACCTCACCCACCCATCACCCTCTCTCATCTATCATTCCCTTCCCCCCACTCCCCCAGCCTCCACAGGGCCAATCTGGTTTTATTTTCCCATTACACAATTCTTTCAAAACACATTCCTATGCTTGAAGAGAAACACCAAGTTTCTGGAAGGCTACACGAGAGTTGCTGGTGATGGTGGCTTCTGGGGAAGGGAGGGCTGTGGGGGAGAAGGGATGTTTTTTGTTGATACCTTTTGATGCTATTTGCATTTTTCACTGTGTGTATATACAACTATTTTTCAAATACTGGTGAGATATACATAACAAAATTTTCCATCTCAACCATCTGTAAGTGTAGAGTTCAACTACCACCACCATGGATACAACGTTTTCCATTAAGATTTTTTAATTAAATGTTTATAGTGCAGTTCTTGATCAAGTAGCTACGCCAGGCAAAGGGAAGGACAGGAATGAGGGTGCTATGCCTGGCATGAGCCACTGAAAACAAATATTAATGTCGCTTAGCCATTTTTGATGTATTAATAACTTTAAAATACAGGGTGACAGACACTTCCTAAAAATAAAAATAAAGGGAGAAAAGGAACAAAATACAAAAAATTGGAAACCCTACGGTTCCCTACACACACATTACTTATAATAATGATGGACCAAAGTTAAGCATGTGCGTTTTCACTCAAGTACAGAGAACACCCATCTTAACAAAACAGAATTATGGCTATCCCAGCAGTTTGTGAAAAAAAATTATTAGCTTTATTACTAGAAAAGGAGTTTGAATAGGATCTTCCAGCTGTTCAATCTGATCATCAGAACACTGCCAATTTTCTCTGCCACAGAGGCTTTTTGTGCAGTTGGGGAACTTGTTGCAATTAAGGGATTTTCTCACTTCTTAATAATTCTCAGATTTGGAAGGTTTTTCTTGTAAGTAACCATCCAAGTAGTAGTATCATACTCAGCTCCCTTGATATAATTTTATAACTTGCTGGAAGTGGCGAAGACTGCCACATATGAGGCTGGTGATTTTGTGTGCCTCTAGTAGCTGTACTCAAAGTTAAATTTCCCCCATCTGACAGCATGAAGGCTGAAGCAAACCTCTGATTGCAATTTCTGCAATCAAAACACTCCCTCAAATCCCACATGTTTCATAGGACATGCACACTTGGCCCGTCCCTGATGGGTTCCAGCTTCCATTAAGTCTGACTTCTCCTTGGAGTAAGTGTTCTTTCAACACTGATATCTCAGTTCTGAACTGCAAGCACTGGCTGATTCAAGAAAGGCTAGATGTCTGAAAAAGAGGCTGTCTAGGGGACCAGTTATGTTTAGTAATTAAAAAAAAAAAAAAAACCCTAAATCATTTTTAGTTTGCAACTCACAACGATCCCTACATATTTGTTCCAAAGCTCCCTCCCTCTCCACACTCCCCCCACTACACACATACAACATCACATTTTACTGTAACACAGCTGCTCTTTACACTAAAGAGCCCCAAAGAGCCACCTGGCTATCAGAGTTGACACTCTGACATAGTGGTAGACTTTTCTAGGTTCAGTGAGGTTAATTTAATGTAACAGAAGCTGAGACTGAGGGACCACAGTCAGAGAACAGGGACAAAACAGAAATATCTATGTGTCTGACTTTTACCTCAGGACTCTGAAAATGGTATGTGAACAGAAATGGAAAATAATAGCATGATGTCAGGAGTAGCCAACTGGACTAAGATCTGGGATATTTACATTCAAATCCAAACTTCAATGTGTACCAGCTGAACCTTAAGTACGTTTCAACCTGAGAGTTCCCTTACCTATATAATGGAGTGATTATTATCCATCCAATGTACAAGCTTCTTAAGGGAATACAATAACGATAATACACAGCAGAGAAATTACTAAGGATATTTGTACAATAATTGGCCCCTCTTCTGTTCTTTGGTGGTCCCACCTATAGAGCATAACAGTGGGGGAAGATGAGCTGCCCAATACTGGCATCAATTCAGCTTCCAGGCCATGAGGTGCTGTATGAGATTCCCATTGCTGCGGTAACAAACTAACACAAACTTGGTTAGTTCCAGCAACAGAAATGTATTCTCCCACAGTGCTGGAGGCCAAACGTCTGAAATTGGTACTACTGGGTCAAAATCAAGATTTCACCTGGGCCACACTCCCTCCAGAAGCTCTAGGAGAGAATCTGTTCCTTGCCCCTTCCAGCTCCTGATACCTGCCAGCACTCCTTGGCTTAACGGCCACCTCACCCTAATCTCCAAGGCCAGCATCTCTGTATCTGTTCTGCCTGCACATCACCTTCTCCTCTGTGTATGGGTCAAATATCCCTCTGCCCCCGCTCATAAGTATATATATGTGATTAAATTTAGGGTCTACTCAGATAACCCAGGATAATTTCCCCATTTCAAGGACCTGAACTTAATGTCATATAAGGTAACATTTACAGGTTCCCAGGACTAGGACCTCACATCATGGGGGAGGGCATTTTAAAGCCTACCACAGGTACCCAAAACACAAAGTACAAACAGATCAGGAAAAGAAGCTAATCAAACAACTTAAGTAGAAAAATTCAAATTACCCCCTAAGTATAAATCACAATAAGGTTTTTGCCTAATTTACACTGGGGTCTGAATGAATGATATCAGTCTTCCTGGAAGCAGTAAGATCGAGTCTTTAAATAGACATGAATTTGGTTTAAGAAATAAAAACAGAAAGGTGCGCCTGGCAGAGGACCCTAGCAGGTGTATGAAAGCCATGTATAAGGCAGTAGAAAAGCCTCTGAACCCCAGGGAGGGGCTCAAACAAAGAAGCAGACAAACTTTCCTCTAGTTTTCTACCTTAGCTGAGAGCCATCCCGTGTACAAGCCACAGGGGAAATGAGAAACCCTGTCTACCAAACATCAGTCTGCAAGTTCATTCTTTCATTCCTGTCAACAAATGCTTCTCGAGCATATACTATGTACAGGGCACTGCCCACAGTACTGGGAACAGAGCAATCAACCGAGTGGATTAAAGTTCTGCCTCTTGTGAGAGCTGCATCCCCATGAGAATTAAGTCAATTCAATGCAGCAACTGTTTTCAGAGGACCTACTATGTGGCAGATACTTTGGTGCACATGACAAAACCTATTCTTGTACTGAACTCCCTTCGCAAAAGAAAGTTGGTGATATTTCTAAGAAAGTGGCTTGTATCCTCTGAGGTGGACACTCAACCCTCCCAATGACCTATCCTGTGAAGGTCAGTGCAGAAACCCACGGCACTTGGACAAGCCTCTTCCTCGAGGGGACGTGTTTTAGGATACAGTGTAGTACCTGTAGCCACCACTCTCTTCCTCCTCACCCTGTCAACCTCACATAACGGATTCTGAGAGCTCCTCCTGTCTCTCTGATTACATACTCCATGCTTCCCACAGGAGGGCTGCATGATGAAGTGGCATTCCATCTTCTCTGCCAGGTCATGTCAGGCTCAGCAGCATCACCACACAGAGTGGGCACCCCAGTGGCTGGAGGGGGAGCAATTCTGAGCACGTGAAGAATGGGGATGCCAGGGCCGAAGAGGAGAGGGGAAGGCAGCTCCTTTTCATTCTGCACATGAGCTTCCCCGGGTCCCATAAATTCCTCTGCCCTGTATATTTCACTCAGCTGTCTAAAGGAGGTTTGCTCATATAGCCACCACAGTGCAGAATCAATCATGCCCTTCTGCACAGAATGTTAATTACGTGCCTCTCAAAAAAAATTGGAGCTTACTGCAGAGGCCTTAGAAGAAATTCAAAACCATTTTCTTCTGGAATTTACCATGCTTTTTAAATTGCCATGTGAAGTAAATAGTCACAAACCCAGGCGTGATCCAGCTGCAATCCAGGTGCCTTTTTCAAGGCTGGGGAGAGGAATATTAAGAAACCTCTTCCCACTCCCATCAATTGTTCCACACAACGCTTCCCGAGTCAGCTGCCGGGCTGCCTGAATAAAGAAGCTCTGAGCACTCCCAGGAACAAGCGTTTTGGTTAACTCTACACAAAACAGCCCATTCAAATTAACCTGGGCTGCAAATCTCCGTTTGTATCTGGCAGCGGTTGACTCATCCGAGAGGTAGGAAAGGAAAAGAAAAACAACGCACAGAATCAACTCCTCCGTCCCTTCCTTACACCCCAAAGCAGTCACTATATGAGGCTGCCTACTAGCAAAGTAAAATTCAGTAGGTGAGAGGCAGCTGAAAAAGTCTTTACCACGTCACCATCTAAGTGCCTGCGACTCAACAGTCACTCATTATTAAACTACAGATCATGTGCTTAAAGAGGGCAGAGATGCTTTGAAAACACACACACACGCACGCGCACACACACACACACACACACGTCCCTAACACCTCTTTGCAGGGAGGGCAAAGAGCTGAATCCACAGGCAGAGCCTTCAAGGATCCCATTGTTTCCAAAAAGACCGGATGGACACTGACAAGCACACTGCCTTCCACCACCAATTTTGGGAACATGTGAAAAATACGGTATGCTGCTTGCTGGTATGTGGTCCGAGATGACTCATAAATCTTCCTTTATCTCCTTCGTGGTGTTAGCAGAAAAGGATGAGTTGCTTTTTTCCATCTCATTCTCCCGTCTTTCTGTCTGTTAGCCGTGCCCTTGAGCAAAGATTACTGATGCCCTGCCTTTGATATATGACACATCACCCACAGCAGCTTTTCATCAAGTGAATTAACCTGGAAAAATGCAAACCCACCTGCCAGTTGCTTCCAAACTTTGCACAATTCCTTTGTGTACTTCCTCTCTAGTGTGCATCGGGCAGGAAGGCAGCAAGGGCAAGCTCAAGAAATATGGAAAATTAAGAGAATCTAAACTGGGGGCTCTGGGAAATAACTCACTCGCTGGAATCGGCTGGTTTTGCATAAGGACTTTCAGAAGGGGTTTAAGTGAAAAGCACCAGGCAAGCCACACTTTAGAATGCTTTGCACCTGAGCTGGAAAATGCCATTTTCTCCCAGTCATTTACTCTGTGTGGCTGGAATAATGACAAGAGCCTTGGCAGCCGCTGATGACATGGTTACAGAAACTATTTGGTGATTTTTAATCAATAATCGAGACGGGCTGAGGAGGAGCCTGGAGCAGGCAGACAGGAGAAAGAGAGAGGGAGGAAGTGAGAGGCTAAGCCAGGCAGGAGAGAAACTGAAGAAGAGAAGGGAAAGCAAGGCTGAAATGAATCCAGATTCTTCTGCCAGCCCCTCCCACAACCGGGGCTCTATGCAACCAGACTCACAGACAATCGGTTCCGAAGGCTCCAAATTACCATGAAAGAGTAAAGGCAGACAGCACCTTTGATACCTCAAAGGAACTCTCAGTCTACATGTTCAAACAGAAGGCACTTTGGAAAGCATCAAGTCGGCACCCCTGCATCTTCGGCTAGAGAGCTGAAGCTCAGAGAGCACCCCTGGCCCGTCCAAGGTCATACAGCTAAGCAAGGTGGGACTAAGGCTGGAATCCAAGCTCCCCAATTCCAAGGCTCTATCCAATACAATACACTACCTCCCAACCAGGCTTAGATCCCCCCAACTCAGCCTACCCCCTCCCCCCCAAAATAAACATTTATAATGACTTGAAATTGGGTAGAACTTGCTGCATGGGGAAATAAGAAAGATCTCTGAGCTGCAACAGTGCTAGACTGGGTGTCTCTTGTTTACCGAAGCACTAAATGTTTTCCTCACTTTCATCCTTGATTCTGATAATAAAGCAGTTATTCTTTTCAAGGCGACACCCCACGTGTGTGACTCCTTGAAGGCTTGTGAGGAGAGAGATCTTCCCGAAATATATTCTTAAGAGGAAAACTAAAACCCAAAGAACCCAAACTATCAATCATCATTTCTTGCCCATACTCTAATTTTAAGGGAAAGTTACAAAGACTGGGTTTGTTTTTTTAAAGGGCATTATTAAAAATCTGTCTTTGAGACCTACTAGAGAATGGACTTGAGGATATGGGGAGGGGGAAGGGTAAGCTGTGACAAAGTGAAAGAGAGGCATGGACATATATACACTACCAAACGTAAGGTAGATAGATAGTGGGAAGCAGCCGCAGAGCACAGGGAGATCAGCTCGGTGCTTTGTGACCGCCTGGAGGGGTGGGATAGGGAGGGTGGGAGGGAGACGCAAAAGGGAGGGGATATGGGAACATATGTATATGTATAACTGATTTAATTTGTTATAAGGCAAAAAAAATAAAAAATAAAGAGGAAAAAAAAATCTGTCTTTGGATAGTCCTAGCTCAGTATACAGGCAGCCCAATCTTCTACACCTACATTTATATTTCTGGCCAACATGAACAGATTTTCTTAAATGGCTCTGAAATCTTTCATTGTCAAGGAAAGATTAAATTTTACTATCCACTATACTTCCTAAGGAAACAAAGAACATTACTGGATTTTAGAAAGACTTTTCACAAATAAAACTTGAAGTCAAAGTGGTGTCTTGTAGGCATCGGTTAGTCAGAAAATTAAATTATCCAAGACACCCTGTTTCCTGAGCATTCTGAAAAATTTGAAAATTGAAACAAGAATGGGATAATGTATGCACACCCATTGGCTGATTAAAGTAAAATAGATGGCAATTCCTTCAGGGAGTCAGTTTCTTTGCTGGTAGGAAGCAATGAAGCTTCCCTTCCTTCTGGTCAAACTAACATTGCCCATGAAATGGTGTCTCCCTGGCAAAGACAGTGGTAGAAAGTGGACAAACAGATTACATTGGAGCTTCTGATAAATCTGATTATAGTTGAGATTATATACAGTTATCCATAAGATAATAATAATACATAACGTTTACTGAGGGCTTACTATGTACTGGGTATTCTAATAACTCTACCTCTGCTGCATCATGTAATATCCCCAACAATCCTGTAAGATGGATACTCTTACTAAACCCATTTTGCAGATAAGGAAACTGTTGCTCAGGGAAGTTCGTACTTTGTCCTAGCATTGCAGCTGGTAAGTGGGAGAGCCAAGATTCAAACCCAGGTGATCCGACTCCAAACCCAATAACATTTTACAAGATGGACGTGACCCGGGCCTCTGTGTTAACACCCTGATGGAGTACCCAGGCACTGCACATCCTCATTTACAGGAAAAATAAAACATGACTCTGAAACTCACCCAGTGACAAAAAAAGAACGCCAAAGCCCTAGTGCCATTACCATGCTCTGCTTACCTACTGCTCTTTGTTTGGGAGACAAAACCTTGATATCCTTCAAAAAGGTATGCCAAAACCTCAGGGAATTCATTTTTTTTTTTTTTAGACTACATTTTCCTAACGCACTTTCTTCTCAGATATTCCTCCACTTTTATTGCAATAAAATATACATACCATAAAATCTACTACTGTAACCATTTTTAAAAGTACAGTTCAATGGCATTAAATGTGTTCGCATTGTTCTCAACTATCACCACTGTCCATTGAGGGGCGGGATGGCCCCTACTTCCCCACGGAGCCTAAAGTACAACTCAAGTCTACACCACTTCCCCACTCCCTGATTTTTCTGTATCACAAATACACACCCAGGCACATGTATGCCTTGATGCCAAAGAACGTCAAAATATTCCAAAGGCAAATGTCAAACGGGGTGGGAAAAACTCAGTAAAGCATTATCTGTAAACGTAAAGATTCACTGATGGATCCGAGGTCTTTATCCACTACCCTCATCCTTCTACATCCACCCCATCAGTAGTGAGGACTGAGAAACCAGAAAAGACTCCTTTCAACTTTGCCCTTGCTGAGCTATTATAAAATATGGGGACGGGGCCAGGGGAGGGTGGTGGTGGTGATGGAAGGCTTTGCTTCCGCCACTATTCGAATATCAATACCTCTTTTAGTTCATTAATTCATCAAGAGGGTATTTTCAACACATTAAATTCAATTTCAAAAAAGAATGAGCTGACATAGTCAAATACACACGACCAAAATCCATAGTGCGCTTCCCCAGCTGCCCTTTCCAGCCACTCTCAGTCCCGTCTTGGGGGTCCAGGCATCCATTACTCTTGGCTAATTGGCAGGCCTGACTGAGGAAGGGGAAACTCCAGGCCACCGTCTGGGCTTTTCATTACTTAAGTGCATTCTGACTTGAACTATATTAATGGGGCTCCAAATTTTAACTATTGATGGCTTTCAATAGGAATTTACATTTCTGTCCTCCTGGGGCCCACCAATCACTAAATTCTCACCTGTGGTGAAGACAGCCACAAGAGGGAATTGGTTTCAAAGATGGAAAGCAGTGATAATATATGCACTGCACCTTCCCACAAGCAAATACACATAATTGTCTTTCCCCCCTTTTTTCTACATTAAATTTTCAACTCTTTACTACATCTTTTAATGAAAGCTGTGACTGAAAAATATAAACATGAATACATAATTCCCAATGAATTGGTCTAAGTGTAACTTGTAAAAACTGGATTAATGGTACAAAGCATGTACTTTATAAAAATAGCCTGTAGAAAAAAGCATTAAGCAATTACAACTCCAGCTCTGAAGGCTCCAGTATTATAGGGTAATATTTCCTTAATGTTAGACTTCATTAACCCTAAGATAATCTCTCATAAATTTTGCTGATTTTTAGGGAGAAAAAAATAAATTATGTTTATTAAACTACTGAATATGTTTATGAAAACAAGACATAATCTAGTGCCATAAACTTCTTGTCTTTATCTGAATGATCAAGGAGCTCATAAATAAAATATCACATAACAAAGTGAGTGTTAAAATTCATTACTGTAATAGCTATGTTCATGATCTATTTCATTAACATTCCTCCTCTCCTTGGATAAATGGGCTTCTTTGCCTACGAGAGGAAAGCCATTTACAAGACAAAATACTAAGCTGCTTTTTCTCATTTTCCCTTATCTCTTCTATTCCTAACTTTCTAAATTAATTCTTCTCTTAAATCTTATTGTTCCTTCCAGTGTAACTCACAGAACATTAGAGAGAGTGGAGAGAAACAGAAGCAAAGAAATGGGTCTACAGAGTATAAGTTAATTAGGGATCTAAGTAACTGGTGATGAGATTTGATGACATGGAGCCCCAAAGTGAATTTAGAAGCTTATCTTCTTAAAATATTTGAGAATACAAATAATAGAACTGCAAGAAATATTCACTATATCAAGGAACCTACGTGAGCTTAATAACTAAGCTCCATTTCCTGTTTAAACTATATATTGCAGTTTCCACGTACAGGATTTGCTAACCTTTATCTTCGGTGATTTTGCAGGTAATTTTACTTTTATAGATGTGTGTATATACAAATACTCAGACAGAAAGGTGAGAGCTTTCCTGTGAGTAACCAAAAACAGATAGATGGGTATAGATGGTACCCTAAACCCAGTGGTGAAGTGTACCAACTCCAATCACCGAGTGGCCTTCCTAGCTAAGGAAAGTAACAGCAAAGCAACAAGGACAATGGTTCTACAACTTCCCCTGGTCATTTGTTTCATCTTAATTCAACAGAGTCCTAGGATGCAGCATACTCTACCCAGATAATAACCAGAGGATGCTGTTTATGATAATGGCAGAAATTAAAACATAATTTTACAACTGCTGAGCTAAAAGAAGGCAAAAATCCCCACACGAATATTAAACAGTGTAAATAAAATGAATCCACTCGTTTTTATTCCCAACTACCTACCAGTTTATCTGGCACTGATTCAGTGTAAAGACCACATTCACAAAACTCCATGGGTATGTAATAAGTAAAAGGAATACTTGAACTCAGCAAGCATTTATGGAGCACTTTCCCCCATATGCAAGTGAAAGGAGGTACGTGGGGCAGATGAAAGTGGACACAATGCCCTCAAGAAGCTTCCGTTTGGTGGACACAGTCTGATAGTTGACGCATCCTCATGAGACAAAGGGCGGTCATTGCTGGACTAGAAGGATAACACAGTGAAGGGAGGGAGGGAGGCTGACCAAGCTCCAACTAGTCCTTGAGGGATGAGATGACACTGATCTGGGGCTTCCAGAACAGAAGAGATTTTGGTTGTCTTAGAAGGGATTCCAAGTGGAAGGAATTGTATGGGCCAGCTTCTTCACAGCAGGCAGGACACTGGACATGAGAACTTAGTTTCCAACTCCACCAACAGATCAAGCATCAAGAGGCAGCCCTAACCGGCCCTTCCAGAGAGGCTGGGAGTGTTCACGTGCGGGAGGGAAGAGCGAGCCCCAGGACTCTTGACACTCTCAACACCATTTTCTCTTAAAATGGGATGTGTGGTCCCCAGAGTACCTTCTGTGGTACACCAGGGCTCAATAACAAAATCCTCTTCAGAAAGAGATCCACCAACTTAGGTCTGAGTACAGTGCCCTGCTTTAAATAAACACAGCTCACAATTACACAGCACTTCCCATGTCTCAGGCACTGCTCTAAGGACTGTACACCCCACATTAACTCATTTAATCCCCAGAACAGCTCTACTCTTACCTCCACTGTACACATAAAAAACAGAAGTAAAAGAGGTTAAGTGGCTTGCCCAAGGTCACATAGCTAATAAGCAGCAAGGCGGGGATATAAATGCAAGTGGACTGATGCCAGAACCCCCACTCCTAACAGTCACATGTGGCAGAGATTACTGTGTGCTCATCTAAATCCATTTCCTCTACCTCCTGGGCATGAAGCTGAGCTACATTTCCCAGCTTCCCTGCAGTGGGACCATATGACTGAGTTCTAGCCAATAGAAGGTAGAAAGTGACATATGCCACTCTCCAAGCCTGGCCCATCGAAACCTCCCAAAGAGTTCCCACCATGTTCTTTCTCCCTCTTACCCTGAGTGCTGGGTGAAATGCCTCTAGCAGAGAATTCTGAGGCCCCAGTAATGGGGAGGAGGGAGTTGGAAGATTAGGGGAATGGAGTAGAAAGAGTCTCTGGGTCCTTGAGTCACTGTGTGGAGCACAGCCTCCCTCCATCCCAAATGCCAGCTGGATTTTATGTGAATGAGAAATAAATTTCTACTGTGTTAAGCCCTGGAAATTTGGTTATAGCAGTTAGCCTGCTCTGACTGGTACATGACACCAATCTGCCTCCTGAATCATCCCTCTGGCCTTATCCTCTAAATGACTGAAAAAGAGGTTTCAGAGTCATTGCCAAGAATGTGGCAGTCTAGCAAAGTAATGCAGAAAAGAGTCTAGAATCAGTTGAACCAGAGTTGGAATCCAGGTCCTGCAATTTACTAACTCTGTGACCCTGGGCAAGTTACTGAACATTTCTGTGCCATGGACTCCTAGATATAAGTCGTAGATATAATTCTAGTGAGAATTAAGGGAAAACATTTATGTAAAGGACTTGAACTGTGATGAGCACATAGAAAGCACTGAATACTACTATCCTCATTATTCTGTTAATTAAGTCTTTTACAAAATGAACACCTGTATCAGTTAGGATTATGTTCAGCTACAAAGAACAAAAACAAAAACAAACAGTAAACTGTCAATGGCCTAAACAAGATACAAGTTTATCTCTCTGGTACACAAGAGAAGTCCAAAGGTATGCAGTCCAGGGCTGGCATGGGAGCTCCAAAAAGTCAGCAGGGACACACGTTCCTTCCAATTCTATGCTCTGCCACACCTAGCATGTGGCCCTAGTCCTCACGATCCAACATAAATGCTGGCGTTCCAGCCATCACAACCAGCTCCATGCAGCAGAATGGCAGAAAACAAAACAGAAACACCCTATCCCATTTAAAACAACTTTCTGTCAATAAAGATGTTAATAAATTAATTAATTAATTAAAAAACAACTTTCTGGAAGTCCCCCATAATATACTTTCATTTAGCCACATGGCCACACACAGATCGTAGCTGCAAGGGAGAAGGGAGTGGCAATACACACAGTTAAAAACAAAGGATACTGTTAGTAAAATGGTGGAGAGAATCAATATGGGAAGCAACCAGAAGTCACTTCCCCAGCACAACAATCAGTGAAAGCAAGCAAGCTACAATCCCCATCCAAAGCTCTGGTCAACTTAAAAAAAAAAAAAAAAAAAACTCCTTTAAAAAGCAAATACCCAGTACATACCACTGTAATTTCTACTCTTGCCTCTCTACAATCCATTCTCCACACACCAGTTAGAGTGATATGTTAAAAATGTAAGCCATGCCCCACTTAAAACCCTCCAAAGGCTTCCCATTGCAAATCAAATTAAGGAGTATGGATTTATTTGTGGCAGAAGGTCCCACCTGGTCCAGCTCTGTGCACCTCTCCAACCACACGGCATGCCATGGCCGGCTGCTCCCCACAGCAAAGCCAGACTGGGTTTTGCTCTGCTGTGGTCACACTGTGAACACTCCAGCTTGCACCTGCCTAAAGCCTCAGCACTGTCTGTTCTCTCGACCTGAATCTCACCTCTCCAGGATCTTCCCTTGACCAGCTCCTCGTTGCCACTCAGATCTCAGCCTCTGACACCATCTCATCAGAGCTTTCCCTGACCCCCCAAGCACACCCTACCTAACAAACAGCACATCACCCTACGTTAACTTCAGCCTAGCACTCATCACTCTCTGACATCCATCTTGTCTGCATCTCTTTCCTTATTAGAGTGCAAGTTCCCATTAGAGGAATGTCCAACTTATTCACTGTTTCCAAAACTCCCCCAACCCCACCCACTGCAACTCTTAATTATCATCTAAGTGGACATTCATTCATAGAACAAATATTTACTGAACACCTGCCATGGGCCAGGCACAACGACATGGTGACATGATACTGCCCCAACCAATGCCCATTTTTTACTACATAAGCCGACTGTACTAACATTGACATTTCTATTTGAATGATGTTCATTTAATTAATAGACTTTTCTGAGACTCTGAGCACAACAAAATGATGTTCAAGGAGTCCAGCAGAGTGACATTCCAAATCCATATTCACAGGAGTTGAAGGGAGGGAGGAGAGACTGTTTTCATGTCATCCTAAGACCCCCAAAGTGAATAGCAGCCAGAGGATTAAAAAAAAAAATGCCCATGCTGACCCCGGACACAATCCAGTGTGTGTGTGTGCGCGTGCGCGCGTGTGTATTTATTTATTTATTATTATTATTTTTTAAAGGATAGATTCATACCCACAGATGTCCTCTGCAGGAAATCCAGGAAGTACAACTGGGAATCTATGGCTCCCATGGACTCTGGGTGGCTAGGATGTAGCCAAAACACAAGGAAGATACACAGAAGTGCTGATGACTGAGAGAGAGAAGGAGAAGGGGGGTGGAGGACAAAAAAGTGCACGCTAACTGCAGGAGGGGAAACAAGAGAAGAAAGAGAAAAAGGGAAAACAAATCAAAGAAAGAAAAGCTATTAAAAATGCTGAGTTGAAAACGTTTCAGATGGCCTCTGACATCTAATAAGTCATCTGTCTATCTCAATACAGAAAAGTCATTACTTACTAGTGAACTAATACCAGCAACTGTGACAAGTAAAAACAACAAAGCCTATAAAAATATAAAAGTTCATCCCTTGCAGTTAGGTGGGAAAAAAAGAATGTATTCACTTTTTCAGATGAAAAATATCTGAACTGACTGAATTTATTGTAATGCAACTTGTATTATACGTGGGGAAAATGAAAAGGGGAAAAAAATAGCCCGTCTTCAACTTTTCCTTGGAAAACAGAATACAATGCGTTTTTTGAGAGCAAAACTCATCATAGAAACCAGTCATAAATATCAACATGGCATCCTGGCTACTGGCCATCAATTCTCATAACAGAGGCATGAATTAATAGCGCCATCTGCCCTGCCCACTAGGACCCCTATATAACCACCTCCTCAGAGGGTATAACCTGGGCCTAACGTCCAGCATGAGGAATGCAGGTCAGATAAAGAAGACCTTGAGAGCCTTTGGGCCAACCAGAGGCACAGGAGGACTCTTGTTCCCTGGGAGAGGCTGGACGCAGCAGTGTGCATAAGCAGACCAGGCAAATGACAGCACAAGGAGGTTATCAAGGGCAAAAGGAGCTTTGCCTTCCCCTAGCCATAAATGTCATCACCATCCAAGGACAGATCTTTGATTCCTCTCTTTCCTTCACCCCTGCAGTCGATCCACTCGCAAGCACTGAGGTGATATTAAAAACACAGCCCGAGTGTCTCCACTCCCTTACCTCTTTACTGCCCACTCGCTAGTTCACACCACCACAACTATCTCAGAGGCTACCACCAAGACCTTCTAAGTGGACCCTGGCTGCTCTCCTTGCCTGTCGGATTTCCAACCAGCAGCCAGCGTGGTTTTGAAAAACACCAATCAGATTCCATCATCCCACTACTTAAAACCTGTCACTGGGGCTTCCCTGGTGGCGCAGTGGTTGAGAGTCCGCCTGCCAATGCAGGGGACACGGGTTCGTGCCCCGATCCGGGAAGATCCCACATGCCGTGGAGCAGCTGGGCCCATGAGCCATGGCCGCTGAGCCTGCGCGGCCAGAGCCCTGCTCCGCAACCGGAGAGGCCACAGCAGTGAGAGGCCTGCGTAACGCAAAAAAAAAAAAAAAAAAAACACAAAAAACCTGTCACTGGCTTCATCGGTTTCCCTTAACATGTAGAATCAAATCCAAACTCCTTACTAGGTTCAACCATCTCCGCAACTGGCTATGGCCCCCACCTCCTTCAGCCTTCTGCCCCCCACGTTCCCAGCCAGCCCTCCCGGTCTCCTTTCTCTCCCTTGAACTTGCCTGGGATCTTGGCTTCTGCTGTTCCTTCTGCCTGATCCAACTCTCCTGTGTCTCTACTCAAGAGTTGCCTTTCTGAAGAGGACCTTCCTGGCCCGGTTGTCAAAATCAGACCTCTTCCTCCAAGGTACTCTCTAGTCCACCTCCCTGTTTTATTAGGACCACAGGAAACTGTCTCATTAAAAAAAAAAATGTATTTATCATCGTCTTCCCGAACTAGAACGTAAATTCTCCAAGTGTAACGTCTCCAGCAGCCGCGTCCACTGGTGCCTGCCCTGCACTCTCAACTACTCCAACAAGTGCCTGGCACATAGAAGGTGTCCAATAATTGTGTGCAGAATGAATGGATACATGAAATGAAAGGGTGATAAAGATGAAAAGGTCTCCAACTCACGACCCCACCCATTTTACACACGAAAGAACAGAGCCACGAGAAAAAATCAACCCCTCTTCAGTCACAGTTCACACACAGCACGGTGCTCTTACCCTACGCCATCTACGCCATTTTGCTGCTGCCAAAGGCATGGGGTGCGAATCTGATACAATCTCAAACCACACCTAACAAGCAAAGAACGACACAAAACTGGGGGACGGAGAATACTGTACAGTTAGGAGAACCACAGAGGTAAAGTGCGTGTAGATAAATGGTAGCTGAAAGTGACTACCCATGGTACAACTCAGACTGGAATGGGTCTCAGAATTGCAGGTGTGAGTGGATCCAAGGCAAACCCCAGAAGCAACAATCTCTTAAACACAAAAGCACGTTTTAACACAGGCTTTCTCTAACTCCATCCTGGAGTGTCAGCCCTAACACAATGATTACAGACAGAGAACTCACCCAAGATAAGGGTTCTCGTTCTAGCTCTGCTTCTCACTCGCCCTAGTTAGTTGCTTAACCTCCTTGGGGCTCATTTAGGATTACATCAGCCTGGGCTAGACTTGTGTCATTAGTGTACACTGTATTTGGCTATACTCAGGTATACCACATATACTATGTATGGAATATTTTGATATCAAATTTATTTTTAGAAGAAATTTTGTATCATCTCCAAAATGAAAGCCAATATCATTTGCCAATGACCCGAAAGGTATATATACACCTACATATGTAACATGAAAAAAAATCCTATTATTAAACTCTAGCTAATGTTCTTTGTTGAGTACTGAAGGCTCTGACCTTAAGACCTGATCTCTGTTTTAAAAAAAAATAACTTACCAAGCGTTAGAAAGATATTAAAGAGAGACCAGCACCAAACTGATGCTTCTTCCTACATGAAATCCAAAGGATTGCAAGAGAATTGAGAAGGGATTAACACTCTTCAGTGTGTGTGCCAGTCCATGCCCTGTCTGTGTGCCATCTCAAACCATCTTGCACACCTGTAGATGCATATCCCACTTTGGAAAGTACTGGTTTCAGCAGACAATCTTGAAGGCCTCCACTAATGTTCTTACCACTCTATGACTAAAGATCAGTGGAGTGACCCATCTGATAAGAGAAGCAATGGATGTAATAACGCTGATAAGGCTTAAAGAGGATTTCTTAAGAGTAAATGAGAAACAAAGGTCATTGTAGGGGAGTGGGTGAGTGGATGATGGTGATAAATGACCACGGTAATAACATTTATTCGGTGCTTACTACACGCTAGGGGTCATAAGTAATTTCATCTTCATATCTTTTCTTTTAAGTAGGTAAATTATTTTTTTTAACAGCTTTATTAACGTACAATTAATACACACATAAAAAACTGCACATTTAATGTATACAATTTGATGAGTTCGGACATATCCATACCCCATGATACCATGACCACAATCAAGGTAATAAACATATCCATCACCTCCCAAAGTTTCCTTGTGTCCCATTTTTTTTTGAGGTAGGTACAATGACAATTCTTATTTTACAGATGAAGAAAACAGAATGTTCATTATTTGCCACAAGACAACTGAGATTAAATTTTTCCCAAACGTTTTTGTCCATGACCCACAATAAGACACAGTAGGTTAAGCCACATGAAATTTCCAGTATTCGGCTGTCTTTTACCTACAGAAAGAGCAATTTCATATGTTCAATCTAATACATTTTACACTGGGATCCAACATACAAAATATATACATAGGTACATATGTATATACACACATACAGAATATAAACATCCTGATATGTATATAACTGTGTGTGAGTATATGTGTGTGTGTATACACATATAAATGTATATATCTAGTACAAAAGTTGCATAAACCAATATTTATCCTAATTATGTGCCATAATTAAATCTCTTAGTAGCTGTATTTTATTTTAAAAGATGAAAGTTATATTGAACATCTTAAAAATTGAACTCTGATATTCTCTGTCCTGTTCTATTTTTTATAATGTTGGTTACAACCCACTAAATTGATTTTACAAGTCACTAAAGGGTTGAAACTCTCAGCTTGAAAAATACTGAATTAAAGGAACTCTGATCATAATCAGGAAAATGACAGAGTCACCTCGAGCTAGATGATGGTTGGCATTTCATGCCACCTCCTCAAGGTGCAAAGCAATGAGAAGCACAGGGCTTGGCCCTAATGTTTGCTAAATAAATAGAATTTCTATAATTGGACTGCAGAGTAACTATCTTGCAAAAGAATGTATGAGTTTAGTTGTGAAAAGGAACTATAAGGAAAAACTACCTTGATGGATGTCTAATTTTTTTTTCTTAAATTGCTAAATAAAAGTAAGAGCCTCTATTTAAATATTTAAGTATGAAGATAAATAGCAGAAGGTAGTTTGAAAAATTCAAGGTGGTTTCTTTTGGGGAAAGGATTCAGAGCTAAAGAAGAGTAGGATACAGAGTGGAACTCAGGTTTCTCATAAGTCTTAAGCATAACAATATTATTTGACTCTTTAAATCGCATTCATGTTTTACTTTGGGAAAAATTATTTAATTAAAATTTTCAATCTTAATAGCAATTCAGTGTAGCGCAGAAAACACTAGATTGAGGCTCTGAAGATCTGTCATCTACACAGTGAGTCCAGGA
This sequence comes from Mesoplodon bidens, assembly GCF_964165515.1. NCBI lineage: Eukaryota > Metazoa > Chordata > Mammalia > Artiodactyla > Ziphiidae > Mesoplodon > Mesoplodon bidens. The sequence continues at coordinate 166,817,685 of NC_138176.1, forward strand.
AAGCTACTTGACTTCTTGGGGCTTCACTTTCCTGTAGGGTAAAACAAGGATTGGAGTCTGAAGTGTCCTCTGTGCCTAACATTTTAGGACTCTATGACCATGAAATAGCTGGTGGTGATTTTCAGATCGTTTTAATGAAAGGACACTGCTTTCCAAGATTACCCAAATGGTGAGAACTCTCAATTTAGCACATGAAAAGTGAGATCAAGCCTGGGACTCTCACCAGGAGAGCAACCCAAACAATCCCAGTGTATCCCCTTCAGTGGAAGCCAAGCCACTCAGCTGCATTATTCCTTCTCAAGGCTGGCCCAACCTATTTCATAAATTATAATTTTTTGTATCATATTACTTTTTTCATGTTAACCAAGTGCCTTTCTTGGAGTTTCTTTCTTGAGTGTTTTCAATGTAGAAGCAAAATTTACTTGAACAAAACCGTAATTAAATCTCTTAGTGGCTGTATTTTATTTTAGAAGATAGGAATTACATTGAACATTTTTTTCATTCAACTGTCATTTTTATCTTAACTGTGGTTTAACCTCGTAATCTAATTTTTTTTCTAAACCTACTTCGCAGCTAATAAAAGATATGAAAAATTAAATTACATAATAAAGCATGAAGCAAGTGTAGCTATAATGATTGAAAAACTAGCATGAACTAATTTACACTGTTGAAAAGCTAGGATTTTTTTCACCCGTATTTAAAAAAAAAAAAGAAAAACATTAAATAAAAAGAAGAAACCTCTTTAAAAATGGAGTAATAAATCAGGCTATACTAATTCCTGTATGTAATTTTCAAACCAAGGTTAAATCATCAGAATGGAATGCCAATTTTTCAATCACAGTAGAAAGAATAACTAACCCTACAAGACTTGCGGGTAAGGTCTCTGTCAAAGGGATTTGTAAAAGAACTACTCCCTCCACCATTTTATTTCACTTTCATAGCATTTAGTTTTCAACTCTAATTTAATATTCTTGTTTTCCTTTAGTTTGTCCTAAATGCTTCTATCCTCCACAAGGGCCATTACCAAATATAAGTCCCCTGAAAGTATGGCACCCATACCCTGCAAGACACCTTTACAGACAAATATTTTGAAAATGATTGATAAAATGCATTCTCAGTGGCAATTCTTTGGGCCATTAGGAATCCAGTGAGCAATACATTCTAGAATCATCAAAACTTCTGACAAATATTTTATGAGTCTCTGCAAATGGGGACAACCCTTGCCTCAAGTCAGCAGAAGCTACAAAATGTGTGTGTGTGCCTCCCTAATTTACACTTGGATTTTCCTGAGTCCTGAACTCAAAGCTCTGATCTTAGCAAAGACAGCCAGTAATCCCTTCTTCATAGTAGTTTGGATGAAAAATATTTTAAGTCATTTTACAATTTCCCCCTTAAGTGCGGGGAAAAAGACTACCAAATTAGTTACAGGGAGAATGCAGTGGGTTGGGATTTTGTCGTTTCGGTTTGTTTAAACCAAACACCGCCACCAGACTGAAATTAAAACACGTATTTAATGACCTCTCAGTTAAGTTTTGTGGAGCACATACACTGTATAAAACATGGCATGGCATTAGGTATAATGAAAGATACAAAAAGAATTAAACACGCTTCTGCTCCCAAAGGAAGATTTGTTAGTCTAGCTGGAGATGTTAAAATGAAAAGAGCCCAAATATAGTATGTCTACAAAGGAGGAACTTGGCCAACAACTGAAGAAATGTCTTAACCAAGTGATGACGTTAACACCACCAATAAAAGCCAAGTTGAGATCATGACCCCTTGAGATAATGGGATAACACCACCTAAGGTGGTATTTTCCCCCAATACCCCATAACCCAGTCTAATCATGAGAAAACAGACCAGACAAACCCAACTTGAGAGACATTCTACAAAATGTACTTCTCAAAACTGTCAAGATCATGAAAAACAAGGAAAAGCTGAATTGCCAAAGACCAGAGGAGACTAAGGAAACACAACTAAATACAAGGTGGTACCTGGGAGCCGGAATCAGCTGCGGGAACAGAAAAGGGCATTCATGGAAAAACTGACGGAATCCAAATAAAGCCTGGAGTTTTAGTTAATTATCTTCCAAGTTGTTTTCTTAAATTTGACAAATGTACTTTGGTGATGTGAAATGATAACATTAGGATAACCTGGGTTAGAGGTTTACAGGAACTCTGTGTACCAACTTTGAAACTTTTCTGTAAAACTATAATTATTCCTAACAAAGTTTATTATATAAAGTCAATTATGTTATGTGAGTTTCACCCTAATTAACATACATGCATACACACAGAGAGCGAGAGAGAGAAGTTGAATATAAGATGTCAATAAGTGGTACAGGGGTTTTAAAACACTCCGTTTACATTCAATCTTATGAAATTGCCATTATTTGACCTTTTTCAACCTACAAACCAGCATTTTCATATGATTCAACCTAATAAATAGCTGTGGGTCGGGAAGACCTCATGATGAAATGGAACTTATCCAGGCTGGATATGAAAGGAACTGGAAATAGCAAGAAGGACACATTGCAGAAGAAGGGGACAGTGTGAGTGAAGGTGGGAACACGCATGATGTGGTCGGGGACGGGAGAAATCTATCTGTGCCTGCAGGCAGGCAAGTGACAGAAAGTACACAGGCCACAGAAGGACTTTGAGCAGGCCCTGAATTTTAATCCATGACACAGAGCCTGGCCTCCCAGTGACCAGGAATGCGCTCTGGAAACAAAAAGAAAAAAACCTGCGGCCACTAGCGACACACATGACCTAGTCCGACTGCATCGACGCCTCATTTTCTAGCCCAGAGTGAAGTTCTATCACAATGAAAAGATCCCTGAAGTACAAATTTAAGTCCTCACGCTGGCTCTGCCACTAATGGGCTAAGAATCCCTCAACAAGTCCCTTACCCTGCCTCCATCTCAGATTCCCGCCCTGAAAAGGAGGGGAGGTGGAGGATCGTCTCTAAGGCCTTTTCCAGCTCTAAAATGCTAACTCCAGCGCATGACGAAATATATTTCCTGGCTCTCGGAAGCAACATGTGGTTCACTCAAGTTGAGAGAATGATGCAGGTCCGTGAAAGCAAAAACACTGAGAATAGAAGGACTGTGTTTTCATACACAAGGGTCTATTCTTTTATGATATATGTCTAGACCCCTCTAAATATTTAAACAACAATACTGTACCAGTATGAAAACTCTCTAAATCAGGCTCTGTGGTTAAGGAGGATATATGAACAGATGTGATCTTATTAAGGCCCTAATGTAACTCACAAACAATTTGTCGTATCTGACGGGTATTGTTAAATTATGTCCACCTGCCAGAGGCAACCAGAGAAATTACCAACTGCCTTTACTCTGCTTCTACTCAAAATTTCCTAAAAAGCTCCTGTAGATGTGTCCAGGATATGTATTTTTTAAAGCAGTAACCTAATTGTCACCAGCACATAACAGCCAATGTCTCACAATTCCTTTTCATGTATATTTTATTTATTATGGGCCCAACTGCTTCAACACCCTAGTGGTTCAACTTTAATGTAGCTCAGGAAACCCCCTAAGTAATATCACAAAATGCTTAACATCTGTGAAACTTGGACCCAAAAATGTTCCAATTTTTCCATTGGTTTGGGAGGGTGAGATGGGGGGGGCCACACTGGCAAGGGTTTTCATGAACAATCCGGCTCTAGCTCACAGTTTTTCTTTATCACCTCACAGGCAGGAAGAGCATTTCGGGGTTTACCTTACTAAATGCTCAGAATTATTTCAAACGATGAGCGCCATGCCTGCTTCGAGTCGCTTTAAAAATGAACCCACTTCCTTTCCTTTCTCTAAATATTTGCTTCATCTCTCCTTCTTGCATTTCAATACTTTAAGTAAGTAAAACAATGTAAAGAGAGAGCGGGAGAAAATGAAGTGTGAAGCATGTGGCCTATTTCCCAAGCTATTTCAAAACTTCTCCGAGCTCTTTGGTCTCCAGTGGTGTTTGAAATATTCTTTACCCCACTAACGAAAGGATGAAAAATTGGTCTCCTCCAAACTTCAAATACTGCATATTTCTACAACTGCAGACTGAGGGAGAGAAAGGCAGGCTTAGGAGGTACCAGACCAAACAGGAAGCAGTTCTCAGAGGGGCCACGGCTCAGCCCAAGGCAGCTCCAAGGGCAGAGCGTATACACAGAGCCCCTAGGAGAATAAACACCGGCTCCACTTCTGAGAGAAATCAAAGCCAATCCTAGAGAAACTGAACATGGAGTCAAACCTCAGTAATTTGGATTAACTGGAGGCAAGGTCAAGTTGGATCAGAACAAAGCCTTGAGAGTAAAGGGTTTTTTTTTTTTTGCAAAATCAAAGGGTACTTATTTCAAGGTTCACCCGAATCCATCCTTCAGGCTTCATCTCTCAGCAGCCTCCTCCCAGTTCCCTTGTGCAGGAACCAGTGGGCGGCTCACTAGTCTCCATGCAGACTGTAAACTTCCCCATCCTCACGCTCCCTCCCCCTTTGCCTGAAATGCTCCATCCCCACTGCCTACTTGGTGAAGTCCTTCTCAATTTTCAAGACCCTACTTCAAATGTCACCTGCTACACAGAATCAACAGCAGGGATCCCACAGGACTTCGTGCATTCCTGTGAGACAGTAAAGTCGTTCTCACCCTGCCTGAGTGGTATTAAAATCTCCCAGAGAATGTTTCAATAAAATACCAATCTCTGCCCCATCCTTAGCAATTCTGATTGAGTTGGGCTGGGGTACTGCCTGAGCATTGATATCTTTTTTAAAGCTCCCCAGGTGATTGTATAGTGCACCCGAGGGTGCAAACCTTCGGTACGCACTGAGTTATCGCACTGAGTTCCCTGTACCCCAAGAACAGTGAGCCCTCACCAAAGGCTTGTTGTCAGCAAGGATGGAGGATGCGGATCCTTCAAGATGCTTCTGTAAGAATAAGGAACTTCATGTGATTTCTCAGCCTTTGCCCTCATGTGGCTTAACATCATCAGCAATGCACCTTCCGCTCACCTCCACAAGGCGGAACAGGTCTAACCACAAGTGGGGAAGGACCCCCCTACTCCACCTCCACTCGACTTCCCACCGTTTCCCCAACACAGTAGGCTCTTTGCCATTTTTGTGCCCTAGCTCCTTCCTCGCCATCTGGTCCAACTGTGTGCCTGGTTCAAGGCCTGCTGACCATTTCCTCTCTTGAAGCCTTCTCCTGTCCACTTCACCTCGCCAGGGTTCACCCTCCCACTCCAGGCCACTTTACTTCGCACCTGTCCTCAAGTGCCTTGACTGGTTAATGATCAAGGTATGAGAGCATGAGTATGAAAAGCTTTGTTGAGGAGAGAGTAAAGAATGTGTATCTTACAGAGATTTTCACCTCCTGCCCATATTACAAGACTGGATGGGACTCCCCTGGTGGCGCAGTAGTTAAGAATCCGCCTGCCAGTGCAGGGGACATGGGTTCGAGCCCTGGTCCGGGAAGATCCCACGTGCTGCAGAGCAACTAAGCCCGTGCACCATAACTACTGAGCCCACATGCCACAATTACTAAAGCCCGCGTGCCTAGAGCCCTTGCTCCGCAACAAGAGAAGCCACTGCTGCAGTGAGAAGCCTGGGCACCACAACAAAGAGTAGCCCCTGCTTGACGCAACTAGAGAAAGCCTGCATGCAGCAACGAAGACCCAAAGCAGCCAAAAAATAAAATAAACAAAAAATAATTTTAAAAACAAAGACTGGGGCTTCCCTGGTGGCGCAGTGGTTGAGAGTCCGCCTGCCGATGCAGGGGACACAGGTTCGTGCCCCGGTCTAGGAAGATCCCACATGCTGCGGAGCGGCTGGGCCCGTGAGCCATGGCCGCTGAGCCTGCACGTCTGGAGCCTGTGCTCCACAACGGGAGAGGCCACAACAGTGAGAGGCCCGCGTACCAAAAAAAAAAAAAAAAGACTGGATGCACAGCAAGGCACTCCACACGTATTTGTTGACAGAACCCACACAGAGTTGGCCCTTTTCTTTCCAGGCCAGGCTGTAGAATCACAAAAGAAAAGACTATAAGAATAGCACTGCTCTAAAAATCCACACCATAAACATCACATCAAATACTCCTGTGATAGACAGAATTCAAAGATGACCTCCATAACCTTTGCCCTGTGGTGGTACTTCCACAATTATGTTATGTCACATGGCAAAAGGGATTTTGCAGCTACAGTTAAGTTACTCATCAACTGGCTTTAAGAAACAGAGAATTAACTGAGCCTAATCCAATCTTTGTTTTTCTTTCTTTTTTTTTTTAAAGCAGAGATTTTCTCTGGGGAAATCAGTGACTTGAAGAGTACGGAGGCATCAACAGGAGACAGAGACCCCATCGCTTGCTTCAAGAAGGAGGGGGCCCCGAGGAAAGAGTCTGAGAGTGTGCTCTAGAAGCTCAGAGTGAACCTAGCAAACAGCCATCAAGAAAACGAGGACCTCGGTCCTACAGAGGTAAGGAGCTGAATTCTGCCAACACCCTGAATGAGCACAGAAGCTGATTCTTCCCAGACCCTCCAAATGAAGATGCATCTTGACGGGCATCTCAATTTCAGCCTTCAAGACCCTAAGCAGAGAACCTAGGCAAGCCTGCCCAACTTACAGATAATAAATTTATCAAACAAATAAATGTCAAGCCATTAAGTGTGTGGTCCTTTGTTACAGAGCAATCCCCAACCTCCGCCATCTAACTAATCAGACGAGAAAAGTCCCTCTTATAATTGATCAAACATACCTTAATATACGTTTCTCCTGACAAATGTATACACTCCACATACACAAATGAGAGGCTTCTGAAAGAATAAGAATACTAGACCAAGGCAAGGTACTCTCATTATGCCTGTCTCAATCCATAACTGCATTCCATTCTTCTCGAGATAGGTGGCAAAATGTCTTAATGGTCTCCACAGTAAGTTCTATTAACAAAAGTCAGTTATGAATTATTAGAAATTGAATAACAAATCACATCATCCGTCTCCAAGGCTATTTACTGAGCACAGTCTGTCACTGACCAACAGCAGTTGGAATTCTTAGCTGAAACTCCCTGAGCCTGATATCTGGAGAGTACACAACCCAGCACAAGGTAAACTATGCCACTTCTCTATGTGTGGATAAGGGCACCTGAGTGCTCATGCCAATTTCCAAGGATGCCAACAGTCCTCCTGCTTCTTAGTCCCCGCCTTGCCTGGTGACAGGCAAGAAGCAGGCAGTCACAGAGGGGTTCTTTGTGAAGCGTTCTGTACATCCACGCTCCTGGGGTCTCCCTAGATCCACACATCATGCAGGGCTCCCTGAAAGGCCACGTGAAGTCAGCCTCTACCACCCACCCTAGGACTGGGGGAGGATGATGAGCAACCACCCAGCCCCACCAGCCTCCATGCTGACAGATGATGCCACCGGCACACACGTGTTTTCTCAGCAGCCTTTCCTGAAGTCACCTGCCAGGCCACCGCCCCTCGGCTGCCGGCTCCCGTCTGTCTGCGTCAGCATCTGTTGAACATCGCACCTCCATCATCCACAGGTGAAATTGATGTCGATGGCGTGGCAAAGGAATGTAACTACAGCCTATTCTAAAAGCACGCATTTATTTTATTTCAGAAATGTATGCATTATGTATGGCTGTACATAAACGTTTTTACAGAGTCTCTTAAATGATTTACCATGAGGTATGTGTTGATTATAATCTCTGCTTATTTAAGAGAGCCTTGTTTACCCCCATAGTAGTTAGTACATTGAGACATGTTTCAACTAACAGTGACACCGGTAAACAAAAGTTACTGATCTACCTCGTGAGTTATAAAACTTGTAACATGCCGTAAACAGCTCTGTCATTTTACTTAGCATATTGCATTGTGTGAGCTGCCTTATTTATCTAGGGGTAAATCTTTATGTATCAAAAATGCTACAGAAGGCACAACAGATAAATTACAGACAGACACTAACATCTGACTAGTTAATCAAACAAATAGGACATGTAACAAAGAGAAAAGCTATAAATATTGACAACAAGCTGCTTCAGCCACAAAAACATTCAATACTTCAGTTCTCAAGTGTGAGTTTTACATCAGTCCCCTGGAAACAGTTTGTATCCTCCAATAAATTTTTACAGTTGATTCACCTGCCTGATACCCCTCAGCCATTTCCTTCAGAAGCTGTCAAACCCGCCAACGATAATATATGGCCCGACCAACAAGAACAGCTGTAGCCATTCTCTCTGCAGGTTCTTGCACCCTGTTCTGCATAAAATAATACATCAAGATTAATTGATTTCCCGTCAGTCTCACAGAACAGAAAATTAATTTTCATGTAGCTATTTTCCCCAGCATATGAATTTTGTACAGGGCAAGTAATTTAAGTTTTTAATTATTCATGAGCGAGGGGGGGGTGGGGAGAAACATGAGAAAGTGAGCTCGCAAAAACCCCAAGGCCAATCCCTGGGCCTGGGTTTGTGCTGAGGCAACAATAGCATTTGCTAATGCCCATATAAATAATATATGCATTAACATACATCTTAGTACTACACCAATTTCTCTCACTCTGACCCGAGACTACCAGGTCACTCTGTGGTACTTTGTCAAAGTCGCTGCGCTGGTTACATGTGACCGGCTGTGGGAAAACACAGGCCGTGGCCGCCATATTGAAGTGACCTCTGCTGGCCCCTCGGCGGCGGCCACAGGGCCCAGGCAGGATAGGAGGTAATTTAACAGTCAGTGTGCGAGGGGAACCAAGCACAAGTTGCTAATCAGCCAGGTGCTACCTCAGCAAGCCTCCCATTTGCAGGTGCCACTGACTTGTGAACAAGAAAAATGTAGCCAGAAAATAGAAAGCGAGCACGGGACTCACCCAGGCCTCATCTTTCACAGACTCTCCGCAGCCCAGCACGAGCAAAACTTATCTCCTCAGAAAGGGAAAAACCACACCGTGAGCACCTCTGGCAGTTGAGTGTATTTCTAAAACGCCAACTAAAATGCTCCCACAGTACCTCCTTAGAAATTTCATTGGCATACTTCATAGAAACTGCCAGACCGGCAAATGTGCATGGCCCGCTTCCAGTCACAGAGCTGGATTTAACCCCGTTAGGACCGAATGTGAAACGCGCCTCACTTAGCACTCTTGGGCACAGAAGAAATCGGCCACCGGAGTCAAGGATTTGGGGTCACTGATTATTGACCAATGTCTTCTTCTGCCCTGAATATGAAGATGCAGTGTGCAACTAGGAGATCACTATAAACTATCGTATCTTCTCCCAGTTAAATAACGAGGCCCCACCACCGCTGTGTAAGAATCAGACAGAGGAGAGAATCTGGTCACGTCACCAAATTCATAAAGGACAAGGGGAATCCAAAAGTGACGCAAGGAAAGAGACGCCTCTCTCAACCCAATGAGAAGCAGAGAGAGAACATGGACCAAGTATTTCTGAGAGGAGAACCTGGCTTGGGTAACCTGAGAAAGCAGCTCTGATTTGGGGCACCCCCTCACCCCAAAAGGCAAAGGCCCCACCAGTAGGGGGAGCATTTTGGTAAGGAGGAGACAAGCTGAGAAGGTCAAAAAACAAAAATGAAAGAACGCCAAGTCACCAAAAAAACCACAAAAATTTACCGGGGTTGGAGGGGGAGGGAGGGGATTGATTGATTCCCTTGACTGGGGAAGGGGTTGGGTTTGATAAAATATTAATAAAGACACAAAAACGGAAGTTTCTATGAACGTTCTTTTTATACCTTTTTATTTATTTATTTATTTTTCGCAGCACGCAGGTCTGTCACTGCTGGCCTCTCCCGCCGCAGAGCACGGGCTCCGGACGCGCAGGCTCAGCGGCCATGGCTCACGGGCCCAGCCACTCCACGGCATGTGGGATCTTCCCGGCGCGGGGCACGAACCCGTGTCCTCTGCATCAGCAGGAGGACTCTCAACCACTGCGCCACCAGGGAAGCCCCTTTTTTTTTTTACTTTTTTAACAGCTTCTATAAATGGCTACTCTAACCAAAACCAGAGAATCATCAAGTAATTTGCCTCTCGGCTTAAAGTAGCCATGCCTCTCGCTGCAGACTGGAGCAAAACTGGGCTTCCAGTGTTTCCATCATAAAACCTGTTTCCCTGTAACCTGCGAAACCTGTGAGAACTCACTTTAACCAGAAATTTGGCACCCGGTGCAGCAGCAGAGCGTATGTTGTTGTAATACTCTCTCAGTATAGGGCTTCAGGATTCTACTTCTATTACCTTGATGGCTCCAGACAAAGGGGTAACACGATACATCATGTCAAGCAGCTACATACTCACACGGAAGACCAGCTCGTCAACTTCAGCTCTGGTAAAATTAAAAGGAGGGGAGGCATTCTCCATGGTTTCATGTGGTGTATTTGTGGAGGGCGGGTCAATGAGGTTTGCTTAAGTCTCTGTAAACCTCTGGGTTTAAAAACAAAACAAAACTAGATGAGGGAATTCATTATAGCCTTGAGACCCCAACAACAAAGGCCTTGGCCAAGTGCTGCCAAACAAACCCAGGTCACGTGCTGCACAGCGTCCAGGGCCAAGAAACATGTCCAGGTCCTGCTGACCTCCTTGACATGTCCATGACCACATCCCTGGGAGCCACCAAGCCTTGGGCCCAGCGGTGATGGGGTGAAAACCACAAGGCCCAGGGAGTGCCAGGGAAATTCTCAGCTAATTATTTCTCACAGCTCAACCTATTTCACACACTCTCTACTTTGAGAGTACTGCCATCCCGATAGACCTAAAAGGTTTGACAAAGCAAAGCAGCAAAGAAGAGCTTATCCTCTCAGGATGCTATGGGTTTGGTTTGCTTCTGACTGATGATGACGCTTGGGGAAGGCAAGTTAGGGAGTTAATCCAATGAATCAACTCTGGCAATCAGGTGATATCTGAGCCGTGTGTGTGTGTGCATGCATGTGTGCGCGCGCGCACGCACGCGCAGGAGGAGAGACGACATGGGTTCAAGGAAAACTTAAGTATTCACAGTGGCTCCAAAACCCCCATGAGCCAAGCTCCCAGCCCAATCCCCCCTTCCCCCCGGGTACCTAAGGGCATGGCACTTGCCATCTGCATGGTAACAAAGGTGCAGTTCAGTTTATACCTGTGCTTGTAGGTTTTCTTCATCAGATGGGGAGGAGGAGGTTGCTTTATCTCATTTTGAAAATAATCCTATTGAGAACATAAATGAACTCATTATGCACACCATAAAAAAAATATGTGTTGGCAATTCTGTAACTAAAAACGTAAAAAACTTCTTGAAGTCGACGCTGCTACTAGCATAGCTTAAAGGTCTTTGTTTCTGTAAATTCAATTGAGTGTTTCTATTTCTAAGTCTGGCAAGAGGTTCTAATTATTGTTAGAAGCCTAATTAGCATCTAGTATTACATTACAACAACTGCAGCAAAATTGTACCCATTCTCCAATAAACAGTATTCACAGTATGCAATCAAGCCGCTGTACCGAGCAATGAGAATTAATAGCACCGCGTGACAATGGTAAATCCTCCATCTCCCGCTGTGTGTGTTTAATAATTTTTCACTCCTTCCAGACTGTTCCCATCAAGCACAATTCCCAAGGTCCTAATCAACCACCCTCCCCATCAATACTACACAGAGATCTGAGCACTGAAAATTATCTGCAATTTCAAAAAGTGCTTTGTTGCATTATTAGGCCACTGACCTAAGAGGTAATGGGTAAATAGTTCCTGAAAAATGTCCAAAGCACAGCATAAATTAAAGCTTATAGTCTTTCCTGCTGTTCTCACCATAGCTATAACTGCAAACTATTACGGTTTTTACACAATATTCCTAACTATAATTTTACACCATAATATTGGTGCAAAGCACCAAATGTTCTGCTTTCACGTGCCTTCATTTACTAAGCAAGAAGGAGAGTTTGGGGAAGAAGCTGATGTATTTGGTCCTTTAGAGTTACTCTTGGCCACCCTCCCTCCAGTCATGCCCACCCATCTGCCCACCCATCCTCTGACACACACACACACACAGAGTTTTATAATTAATGTGTAAAGCAATTCACAGTGGTCAGAGCTAAGAAATTTTTCTCAGCAGCGGTGTGTAACGGGCTTTCTGCATCTCACAAACACATGAGTAGGTTCATGAAGTTAGGACACGATGCTTCCAAATGGACGCAGGGGAAGACTAGGGAATCTCAGCTGAGAGGGTAGTTTACAACACCTTCTGTTGCCTGGTGGTAAGTATAACAATGTCATACAAGACCAAGGGAGGAAGATAAACTCTGCTTCAATAAAATGAAAAGTATACTTTGGGTTAATATAAAGTTTTTGACCAAGAAAAATGGAGCCTAGAGCTCAAATCATAGCATCATGGAAGAGCATGGGGCTCCCAGAGTGGCTAGTCCAGAGGCAACACACAGCGCACCACAGCAATCCTCATCAAAAATCACATCGGTACTAATCTAAGAGTTTGGGCTGGATGTTGTGCTGGTGGTGCAGATTATTTGTTTGTTTTTACAAAGAAGCAAAGAGAAAACGTGTTGAAATTGAAAGGGAAGAGGTAAAATTGTCATTATATGCAGATGACATACTACATATAGAAAACCCTAAAGATTCCACACAAAAACTACTAGAACTGATCAATGAATTCAGCAAGGTAGCAGGATATATTAACATACAGAAATTGGTTGCATTTCTTTACACTAACAATGAAATATCAGAAACGGAATGTAAACAAACAATCCCCTTTAAAATCGCATCAAGGGGCTTCCCTGGTGGCGCAGTGGTTGAGAGTCCGCCTGCCGATGCAGGGGACACGGGTTCGTGCCCCGGTCTGGGAAGATCCCACATGCCGTGGAGCGGCTGGGCCCGTGAGCCATGGCCGCTGAGCCTGTGCGTCCAGAGCCTGTGCTCCGCAACGGGAGAGGCCACAACAGTGAGAGGCCCGCGTACCGAAAAAAAAAAAAAAATCGCATCAAAAAAACAAAAAATACTTAGGGATAAACCTCACCAAGGAGGTGAAAGACTTATACTCTGAGACCTACAAAACACTAACGATGGAAATTGAAGATGATTCAAAGAAATGGAAAGATATCCCATGCTCTTGGATTGGAAGAATTAATATTGTTAAAATGGCCATACCACCCAAAGCAATCTACATATTTAAAGCGATCCCTATCAAATTACCCATGACATTTTTCACAGAACTAGAACAAATAACCCTAAAATTTATATGGAGAAAAGACATTTCTGACAGCTCAACCCAACTTAACCAAGTCAACATCTGAGGGCCTTCCAGGAGCAAAAGCTAGATGCTGGATTACCCTGGGGTCAGCCACACTTTACCAATGAAAATACTTCTTGTTTTGCCACTATATACCAACGACCCCCCCGCAAAAAAAGACTTTCACTACATTAGTAGGTTAATGCCATCAAGTTCTCAAGATTAATGACTTCCTGAATAATATACCAAGTTTTCTCCAACATCGTAATAATACTCTATGCCTCAGTCATACAGTCACCCATTAACCCATTCAACAAACATCTACTGAGTGCCCACTATGCTTCCACGCACTTGGGATACACTGCTGAACAAGGAGCGCAAAGATTTCAGCCTTAATGGAGTACATCTTCGAGCATGAAGTACGCAAATTGTCCTTAATAATCCCAATAAGTAAGTAAATTATATCATATGTTGGAAGGTGATAAGTGTTAACAGGCAGGAGTAAAGGAAGAAGAAAAAGCAGCATAAGAGGATCCAGAGTTTCAAACAGGGGAGGTTGTAGTATTAAATCAAGTGGTCGGGGTGTGTGTGGGGGGGCTTCTATAAGAAGGTGATTATTTGAGCCAAGACTTAGAAAGAAGGAAAAATGCTTGGTAAGTGGCTTAAATCTCTTACATTTCTTCTCCTAATTCCAGGCACTCCCTTCATCCTATTTTCTGATACCATGATCGACTGGTTAGCATACCCTGAATGGACAGGCATCCCTTCAGGACAGTAGTTGCCATGAGAGCAAAAATCTATGTCTCTCCTAATCACCTAAGTGTCCCCAACTATAAGCACTGTGCCTAGCAAAGAGCAGGTACTCAACAAACATTCACTGAGTAAATGAACACGTGACTTGACAGTAACTTGTTTATGTACTTTCAGGACCCCAAGTAATTCCCTGAATATTGGTATAATTAACACTTTATGAATAAATTCTTTTCCCCCAGCTTCATGGAGATACAATTGACATATAATATTTTATAAGTTTAATGTGTACAACATGATTTGATACATGTATTGTGAAATTAACACAGTAAGGTTAGTCAACACATTGATCACCTCACATCATCCAGTTTGTGTGTGTGTGCGTGTGTTGAGAACTTTTAAGATCTACTTTCTTACCAACTTTCAAATATACAATATAGTATTGTTAACTATAGTCACCATGCTGTACATTACACCCCCAGAACTTATTCAGCTTATAATTGTAAGTTTATACCTTTTAACCACCTTCACCTATCTCCCCCACCACCCCACTCCCACCAACAACCAATGTATACTGTTTCTATGGCTCCAGCTTTTTTAGATTCTATATACAAGTGAGATCATACAGTATTTGTCTCTGTCTGATTTATTTCACTTAGCATAATGCCCGCAAGGTTCATCCTTGTTGTCATAAATGACAGGATTTCCTTATTTTTATGGCTGAATATTTATATACATATATGTTTACATTACACATATATAAATATATATGTATATACATTTACATATATATACATATATTCTTACATTTCCTTTATCCATTCATCCATCAATGGACACCTAGGTTTCCACATCTTGGCAATTGTAGATAACGCCACATTGAACACAAGGGTGCCAATATCTCTTCAAGGTAATGATTTCATTTCCTTTAGGTATATATGCAGAGGTGCAGTTGCTGGGTCATATGTTAGTTCAATTTTAATTTTCTGAGGAACCTCCATACTGTCTTCCATAGTGGCTGAACCAATTTACATTCCCACCTCACTAGCACTTATCTCATCATTTTGGTAACAGCCATTTGTGTAGTTTTGATTTGCAGTTCCCTGACAATTACTGATGTTGAGCACCTCTCCGAAGTTTCCTGGTCTTTATAGGAAAAGGAAACAGGAAGTAGGAAAGTCCCCAACCTTCATGGCAAAGGGAGTCCTTTATCTTTAATATTTTATAGCTCCCCAGGCAGTGAGAGACAGGCCCTCGCAACAGAAGGTTCATGTTTCAGGATTCAAGGCAGCTGGGTGTTTGCCTTCTTGTCAGGCTGATCAACCTGGTTGCAAGCAGACTCAGGATCTTCCGAATGAAATCGGTGCCTGATGGAAAGGTTTCTTCTGGAAAACCCCAGAAGCCGGACTGGAGAATGACAGAATTACAGCTTTGGGGGAGGGGGGGACCTGGGTTCAAGCTCCAGTTCCACCTGAACTGATGCTGCAGCTTCTGAGAGCCTCCCTTCCTTCAGCTTTGGCCGGGATGACACTGTATGCCTCCTGGGGATTGCTTGCGAGAGAGTAGGTCAGGGGCTTTGCTGTGGCTGGCTCAATGCCAGTGTCAAAGAAGGGTGAAAAGTGATTACTGCTACCCTGGTGGAAGTTCAGGGTGTCCTGTCTCCTCAGCTCAGCTCCGTTCCCCTCGTGTGCGGTAATGGAACGGGGCAACGCTTCCTCACCTCTCCTCCCAGTTCCCTGCAGGACTTCTATTAGGAGGACACTGCCGTACTGTCACTGCCCCCAGCTTGTTCCGTCTCAGGGAGGAGGGACTTCTTGGAGGGGAGGCTGGGGGAGAGTAGCCATGCACAGCTCAGCCTTCTCTGGGACTTTACCTGGCTGCTGGAAGTGTGTGGGCTCAGCAGGTCTGGGGCAGCCTGTCACTGTCGGTGACTTGCAGTAGAAAGGCACTCAATGGAGGTATGAGGTATTGGCGAGTTCCCTTGTCCACACCCCCAGGGTATGGTACCTGTTGGCCATTCGAATATCTTCTTTGGAAAAATGTCTATTCAGGTCCTTTGCCCATTTTTCAATTGCATTATTTGCTTTTTTGCTATTGAGTTCTAGGAGTTCCTCATATATTTTGGATATTAACCCCTTATCAGATATGTGGTTTGCAAATATTTTCTCCCATTCCATAGGTTGCCTTTTCATTTTGTTGATTTCTTTTGTTGTTCAAAAGAAGAAAAAAGCTTTTTAGTTTGATATTGTCCCATTTACTGATTTTTGCTTTTGTTGTCTGTGCTTTTGGTGTCATATTCATGAAATCACTGCCAAGATCAACAACAAGGAAATTTTTCCTTATGTTTCCTTCTAGGAGTTTTGTGGCTTCAGGTTTTATGTTTATGTCTTTAATCAATTTTGAGTTACTTTTTTTTGTGAGTTGTGTAAAATAAGGGTCCAGTTTCATTTTCTTGTATGGGAATATCCAGTCTTTCCAACACCATTTATTGAAGAGACTATCTTTTCCCCATTAAGTATTTTGAACCCCTTGTCAAATATTCGTTGACTATATATGCATGGGTTTTTTTCTGGGCTTGTGATTCTGCTCCCTTGGTCTGTGTGTGTGTTTTTACGCCAATACCATAGGGTTCTGATTACCACTACTTTATCAGAAAGTATAATGCTGCTAGCTTTGTTGGTCTTTCTCAGGATTGCTTTGGCTATTCAAAGTCTTCTGAGGTTCCATACAAATTCTAGGATTGTTTATTCTACTTTGTTTAAAAATACTATTGGAACCTTGATAGGGATTGTACTGAGTCTATGAGTAGTATGGATATTTTAATAATATTAATTCTTCCAATCTGTGAACCCATGATATATTTTCAGTTATTTATTCTTCAATTTCTTTCATCAATGTCTTATAGTTGTCAGTGTACAGATCCTTTACCTCCTTGGTTAAGTTTGTTCCTAAGTGTTTTACTGTTTTTGATGCTATTATAAATAGGTTTATTGTCTTTCATTCTTTTTCAAATAGTTTGTTCTTAGTGTACAGAAATACAATTGATCTTGTAGGTTGATTGCATATTCTGTGACTTCACTGGATTCTAATAGTTCTAATAGCTTTTTGGTGGAATCTTTAGGATTTTCTATATATGATGATGTCATCTGTAAACAGAAAATTTTGTTTCTCCTTTTCTGATTTACATGCCTTTTATTTCTTTTTCTTACCTGATTACTCTGGCTGGGACTTCCATTACTATTTGAATAGGACTGGTGAAAGTAGGCACCCCTGTCTTGTTACTGGTCTTAGAGGAAAAACATTCAACCTTTCACCACTGAGTATGGTGTTAGCTGTGGGCTTGTCATATCAGCCTTTATTATGTTGAGGTACATTCCTTCTACACCCAATTTGCTCAGAGTTTTTATCATGAATGGATGTTGAATTTTGTCAAATGCACTTCCTGCATTGATTGAAATGATAATAATTTTATCTTTCATTCTATTAATGTGGCATATGACATTGTGTATATTGAAATGCATATACTGAACTAAACTTGCATTCCAGGAGGGATGAATTCCACTTGACCATGATGTATGATCCTTTTAATGTGTTGTTGAATTTGGTTTGCTAGTATTTTGTTGACAATTTTTGCATCGATATTAATCAGAGATATTGGCCTGTAGTATTCTTTTCTTGTTGGGTTCTTATTTGACTTCATTATCAGGGTAATGCTGGCCTTGCAAATTGAGTTTGGGAGTGTTCCTTTCTTTTCAATTTTTGGGTAAAGTTTGAGGAGGATTAGCATTAATTCTTTAAAGGTTTGGTATAACTCACCAAGATACTATCTAGTCATGGGCTTCTTTTTGTTGAGAGCTTTTTGATTACTGATTCAATCTCCTTACTTGGTTTTGGTCTGTTCAAATTTTCTGTTTTTCATGATTCAGTCTTGGTAGGTTCTATGTTTCTAGGAATTTATCCATTTCTTCTAGGTCATGCAATCTGTTGGTGTATAAATATTCACAGTAGTCTCTTATGATCCTTCATATTTCTGTGGCATCTATTGTAACTCTCCTTTTTCAATTATAATGTCATTGATTTGGGTCCTCTTTTTTTCTTGGTTAAAGGATTGTCTTTTGTTTAATCTTTTGAAAGAACTCTTAGTCTCATTAATCTTTTCTACTGTTTTCCTATTCTCTATTTCATCTATTTCTGCTTTCATCTATTATTTCCTTCCCTCTGCTAACGTTGAGCTTAGCTTGTTCTTTATTTGGTCCATGAGGTGTAAAGTTAGGTTGTCTGAGTTCTTTCTTTTTTCTTGATGTATAAATTTACTGCTATAAAATTCCCTCTTAGAACTGTTTTTGATGCATCCCATAAATTTTGGTATGTTGTATTCCCATTTTCATTTGTCTCAAGATACTCTGTATTCTCCTTTTGATTTCTTTTTTGATCCACTGGTTATTCAGAAGTCTGTTAAGTCCCATATATTTGTGAATTTTCCAGCTTTCCCCCTGCTACTGATTTCAAGTTTCATACTACTGTGGTCAGAATACACACTTCATATAATTTCTACCTTTCTGAATTTGTTGAGACTTGCTTTATGATCTAACACATCACCTATCCTAGAAAATGCTCCATGTGCAGTTAAGAATGTGTATTCTGCTCAAGTTGGATGGAATGATCTGTGCATGCCTATTAAGTCATTTGATTTATAGTACTGTTCAAATCTGCTTTTCCCTTATTGGTTCTCTATCTGGATTATCTATCTACTCTTAAAAGGGGGGTATTAAAGTCCACAACTATTATTTTATTGCTGTTTATTTCTCCTTTTAGTTCTGTTAGTGTTTGCTTTACATATTTAGGTGCTCCAATGTTGGCTGCATAAGTATTTACAATTGTTATATCTTCCTGACGAATTAACCCCTTTATTATATAATTACCTTTTTTGCCTCTTTTGACCATTTCTAGCTTAAAGTCTATTTTGTCTGATATATGTATAACTAACCCTGCTTTCTTCTGGTTACCATTTCCTTCAAATCACTTTTCCGTCCCTTTACTCTCAGTCCATTATACCTAAGGCTAAAGCAAGTCTCTTGTGAGCAGCATATCACTGGATCTTCTTTTTCTATCCATTTAGCCATTCTAAGGCTTCTGATTGGACAAGTTAATCCGTTTACATTTAAAGTAGTTACTGATAGATGAGTAATTGTCATTTTGTTCATTGTTTTCTGACTATTCAGAAGTAGTTCCTTTGTCCCTTGCTTCCTCTCTTGCTACCTTCCCTTGTGATTTGATGACTTTTTGTGGCAGTATGCTGTAATTCCTTTGTCAAACTTTTGTATATCTGCTACATAAAACATCTTCCTGGCTACCATGAGTTTTATATAAAATATATTTATAAGAATAACAGTCTTGGGACTTCCCTGGTGGCGCAGTGGTTAAGAATCTGCCTGCCAATGCAGGGGACACGGGTTCGAGCCCTGGTACGGGAAGATCCCACATGCCGCGGATCAACTAAGCCCGTGTGCCACAACTACTGAGCCTGTGCACTAGAGCCCGTGAGCCACAACTACTGAGCCCGCATGCCACAACTACTGAAGCCCATGCTTCTAGAGCCCATGCTCCGTAATGAGAAGCCACCGCAATGAGAAGCCTGTGCCCCACAATGAAGAGTAGCCCCCACTCACCGCAACTAGAGAAAGCCCGCATGCAGCAACAAAGACACAATGCAGCCAAAAATAAATAAATTAAATTAATTTAAAAAGAAAAAAAGAATAACATTCTTAGAGCTGCAAGGAGGAACAAAGAGGAAACTGAGACCTAGAGCAGAAGTGGTATATTTAGGACCATAGGCCAACTCTCCTCAGTACTCATCGTATGACTTCTCACTCTTCACCAGAGACCAAACAACAGGGCAGGGGGTCTCGGAGGTTGGCAATTCTTCTTTATCCCTCCAACGTGGCCCTGGTGGTTGCTCTCTCTATCCCCATGTGTATGATCTTGTTTCCTCAATAACCACTGGATATTTTCCACTTTGGGCTCAGCCCTATTATTTTCCATTTTTTTCTTACTCCTCCAGATTCATACCATCTAGGCAAACCAAATATAACATTTGACACAAGTGGGGAAGTAGAAGACAACAAAATACCCCAGGCCTAGACAGTCAGAAGAAGAATGAGCCGCCTATCTTGGGCTCCTCAACGAACATGTAAATCCAGAAACCCTCTCCTTTGTGTCGCTTGGACACTACACAGGGCAGAGTCAGCCCCAGGCAAAGGTAAGAACCCTGAAGGGGAAGTCTCTGAGAAGTTTCCTTCTTGAAAATTCCTATTTCCAAGTAGAATAGGAACAACGAAAGTCCATTTCTGCACCTCCCTTAGGCCTCATGAGCCATCAGCTACTTTGGAATGACAAATCCAATGGTATACAGAGAGCTCTGGTTATCTCCATCATCCTATCCTCCTCCACCCACCCCAGCCCCCCTTAAAGATATGGAACATTAAAAGGTGAGTCTGTTTCTTGAGGGAAAAACGTTTCCTTTCTCTTTAATAACTCCTGAGGAAAGAACTTCCCTTCCACTTTTTTTTTTCCTTTCTAGCAAAAGCAAGGCAAGAATAACTAAACTTCAAGGTAAGAAACTAACACATCCCCCCTCATTCTGCCCCAAGCACAGGCATCTAAATAAGAAAGTGCCACTAATTTTTGTTCACTCTGTATGAGAAACCCAAGTCAAATTGTACCACTAAAATAGAAAGGCTAAGAGAGCTTGCTCATGAAGTTAGGGCAAGCAGATGAATAACATGTTTATAGGCTGGGAAGAGTTTACCTGCTGATGACAGATAAGCACAAGTATGACAGTGACAAATGTGAAACACACAAACTCCTTCTCAGTACTCACTCAACAAGAGAAAATTACACAACCTAGCTGGCCTTTCTTGGATGGTAAGACATGGGAATCAATTCATAATCACGGTAAGAATAACAATAATGGCAGCTACTAATTATTAAGAGCTTACCATTGTGCTAAGTACGTTCCATGCATGTTCTCTTCAAAGTTGGGTATTTGGTAGTGGCCTGAGCATGGCTGTCATAATTATTCGTGGGGCATCAGCAGTTCATCAAAGCATAGACCAAGTGTTCATTTTAATCCATTCCCAAGACGTTCTTACACATGTTGAAATTTGAGACCACTGGGTTATTAACACTGCTCCAAATCGAAGGTGATCTTTGTGCCTGTGATTCAGGAAGCATGGGTTTGTCCTTAGACTGGGAGCCATGAAGCACAAGTTTTCCAGTGCATGTCTTTATCACTGGCAGCATCACTCCTAGGCCTGAGGTGGAGGAGACCCCTTCCCTGAGCCAGCTTCAGCCTTCTTTAGGCTGTGCCCACCCCCTCACAAAGCCTAGGAACATGCCAGACTACAAAGCCTAGGAACATGCCAGACTACACCTTCTACCTTCTAAGATGCATTGTGGGCACCCAGAACTCTGAAACTCTCTGCCCAGGTGTCCCAGAGCACACTTCTATGGACTGCACATCCCTGATCCATTCTACAAAAGTAAACCACTGTCCAACCTTAACCTGAGATATGGTTGTTTATGATGAGCTGAAGATGGATATGCAGTGTGGGCATGCAGGTGTATCCAGACATAGGTGCAAGAGGCTCCTAATAGAACAAGACAGAGCCAGGGGGTACGGAAAGAAGGGGCATGGGCGCTGTTCCCAGGGCAGGCTATGCCCATGCTGCCATGTTCCAGCTTAAAACCCCAAGGAGGTGAAAAATTCTAAATTGAAATCTGGAATTTCAAGTCATTAATGAAAGTATATTTTTCATAACAAGAAGATGAAACATTTTATTTAGCATTTTTAGTTTGATTCGTAAGTATTTAGACACATGGTATATGGGCTTCCATTTGTACTCTCGCCCACGAATCTGTAAATGTTAGGACTAAATCTGACCATTCCCAGTGTTTCTCCCCATGGTTTAACACTCCATGTTAATGCAAGCTTCCTGTTCAACACAGGTATGCCTCCCTTTAAGCAAACCCAATAGTTAAGTGTCCAGATTTTAATGAAAGAAACATTTGAGAGTAGGTGCTCCATTTACTAAAGAACTCCATTATTCAGCAAACTTCCTTGATGCATTGGCTTGAACCAACTGATAAAAATTGATTAAACACACACACACACACACACACACACACAACCTCAGAAATTCATCTCTTCATATGGAAAGGGGTTAGAGAAAAAACCTAAATGATTTCCCCTTTACTATTAGTTGAGTTCACAGGTAATACTTAATCTAGAAAAATTAGAAAAAGCAGTAAACAAAAGGAATGGTATAAAATTCATCTCTTCTAGAACTTGGTAAGATAAGCACTGTTGGCTTTCAGAAGTGTATATACTTTACGTTCTTTTTCAATGTCATTATGTACATGTGAAAATACAGAGATATAGGTAGTTAATTTCATAAGCATTGTAGCATAGGCATACACCCACCAAAGTATCCAGCACAGCGTTTCTATGCTGGGAGTGCTAATACAACATGTTAGGGGCAAGACTTCTGCACGTGGCTTCTAAAGACAAGTGAAACTAGACTAAGCACAAAAGAAGGTAGACCTTATCACCTAGATTCCATTGTATTTTTCCCAGGGACCCAAGTGGGCTTTGCAAGCAGCACTATGGATGCTACAGATTTCCCCTTTCTCACTGCCCTTGACCCAGAAGAGGGGAATTGGAACACCATAATGACATCTACTGTCACACTGTCTTCCTCTGGACTATGACACACAAGAGAAAGCCATGTGGCTGACAGGGTATTGGTGTTCCGGCCGGGTGTCAGGCCTGTGCTTCTGAGGTAGGAGAGCCGAGTTTACCACACTGGTCCACCAGACACCTCCCAGCTCCACATAATATCAAACGGCGAAAGCTCTCCCAGAGATCTCGATCCCAACGCTAAGACCCAGCTCCACTCAATGACCAGCAAGCTACAGTGCTGCACACCCTATGCCAAACAACTAGCAAGACAGGAACACAACCCCACCCATTAGCACAGAGGCTGCCTAAAATCACAATAAGGTCACAGACACCCCAAAACACACCACCGGATGTGGTCCTGCCCACCAGAAAGACAAGATCCAGCCTCATCCACCAGAACACAGGCACCAGTCCCCTCCACCAGGAAGCCTACACAACCCACTGAACCAACCTTAGCCACTGGGGGCAGACACCAAAAACAAAGGGAATTACGAACCTGCAGCGTGCAAAAAGGAGACCCCAAACACAGTAAGATAAGCAAAATGAGAAGACAGAGAAAAACACAGCAGATGAAGGAGCAAGGTAAAAACCCACAAGACCAAACAAATGAAGAGGAATTAGGCAGTCTACCTGAAAAAGAATTCAGAGGAATGACAGTAAAGATGATCCAAAATTTGGAAATAGAATGGAGAAAATAGAAGAAATGTTTAACAAGGACCTAGAAGAACTAAAGAGCAAACAAACAATGATGAAGAACACAATAAATGAAATTTAAAATTCTCTAGAAGGAATCAATAGCAGAATAGCTGAGAGGAGAAGAATGGATAAGTCACCTGGAAGATAAAATAGTGGAAATAACTACTGCAGAGCAGAATAAAGAAAAAAGAATGAAAAGAATTGAGGACCATCTCAGAGACCATTGGGACAACATTAAACACACCAACATTCGAATTATAGGGGTCGGAGAAGAAGAAGAGAAAAAGAAAGGGGCTGAGAAAATATTTGAAGAGATTATAGTTGAAAACTTTCCTAATACGGGAAAGGAAATAGTCAATCAAGTCCAGGAAGCACACAGAGTCCCATACAGGATAAAGGCAAGGAGAAACACGCCAAGACACATATTGATCAAACTACCAAAAATTAAATACAAAGAAAAAAATATTAAAAGCAGCAAGGGAAAAACAACAAACAACATACAAGGGAATCCCCATAAGGTTAACAGCTGATCTTTCAGCAGAAACTCTGCAAGCCAGAAGGGACTGGCAAATATATTTAAAGTGATGAAAGGGAAAAACCTACAACCAAGATTACTCTATCCAGCAAGTATCTCATTCAGATTTCACAGAGAAATTAAAACCTTAACAGACAAGCAAAAGCTAAGAGAATTCAGCACCACCAAACCAACTTTGCAACAAATGCTAAAGGAACTTCTCTAGGCAGGAAACACAAGAGAAGGAAAAGACCTACAGTAACAAACCCAAAACAATTAAGAAAATGGTAATAGGAACATATGTACCGATAATTACCTTAAACGTAAATGGATTAAATGCTCCCACCAAAACACATAGACTGACTGAATGGATACAAAAATAAGACCCATATATACGCTGTCTACAAGAGATCCACGTCAGACCTAGGGACACGTACAGACTGAAAGTGAGGAGATGGAAAAAGATATTCCATAGAAATGGAAATCAAAAGAAAGCTGGAATAGCAATTCTCATATCAGACAAAATAGACGTAAAAACAAAGACTATTACAAGAGACAAAGAAGGACACTACATAATGATCAAGGGATCAATCCAAGAAGAAGACATAACAATTGCAAATATTTACACACCCAGCATAGGAGCACCTCAATACATAAGGCAAATGCTAACAGCCATAAAGGGGGAAATCGACAGTAACACAAACATAGTAGGGGACTTTAACACCCCACTGTCACCAATGGACAGATCATCCAAAATAAAAATAAAGAAGGAAACACAAGCTTTAAATGATGCATTAAACAAGAGGGACTTAATTCATATTTATAGGACATTCCATCTGAAAACAACAGAATACACATTCTTCTCAAGTGCTCATGGAACATTCTCCAGGAGAGATCATATCCTGGGTCACAAATCAAGCCTTGGTAAATTTAAGAAAACTGAATTCGTATCAAGTATCTTTTCCAACCACAACACTATGAGACTAGATATCAAGTGCAAGAAAAAATCTGTAAAAAATACAAACTCATGGAGGCTAAACAATACACTACTTAATAGCCAAGAGATCACTGAAGAAACCAAAGAGGAAATCCAAAAATACCTAGAAACAAATGACAATAAAAACATGACAATCCAAAACCTATGGGATAAGCAAGAGCAGTTCTAAGAGGGAAATTAATAGCAATACAATCCTACCTCAAGAAACAAGAAACATCTCAAATAGACAACCTAACCTTACACCTAAAGCAATTAGAGAAAGAAGAAGAACAACAACAACAACAAAAAACCCTCAAAGTTAGCAGAAGGAAAGAAATCATAAAGATCAGATCAGAAATAAATGAAAAAGAAAGGAAGGAAACTAGAGCAAAGATCAATAAAACTAAAAGCTGGTTCTTTGAGAAGACAAACAAAACTGATAAATCATTAGCCAGACTCATCAAGAAAAAAAGGAAGAAGACTCAAATCAATAGAATTAGAAATGAAAAAGGAGAAGTAACAACTGACACGGCAGAAATACAAAGTCTCATGAGAGATTACTACAAGCAACTGTATGCCAATAAGTGAAAGAGCGGCATGGACATATATACACTACCAAACGTAAGGTAGATAGCTAGTGGGAAGCAGCTGCATAGCACAGGGAGATCAGCTCGGTGCTTTGTGACCGCCTGGAGGGGTGGGATAGGGAGGGTGGGAGGGAGACGCAAAAGGGAGGGGATATGGAAACATATGTATATGTATAACTGATTAAATTTGTTATAAAGCAAAAAATTGAAAAAAAAATGGACAACCTGGAGGAAATAGACAAATTCTTAGAAAAGCACAACCTTCTGAGACTGAACCAGGAAGATAAAGAAAATATAAACAGACCAATCACAAGCACTAAAATTGAGACTGTGATTAAAAATCTTACAACAAACAAAAGCCCAGGACCAGATGGCTTCACAGGCGAATTCTATCAAACATTTAGAGAAGAGTTAACACCTATCCTTCTCAAACTCTTCCAAAATATAGCAGAGGGAGGAACACTCCCAAACTCATTCTACGAGGCCACCATCACCCTGATACCAAAACCAGACAAAGATGTCACAAAGAAAGAAAATTACAGGCCAGCATCACTGATGAACATAGATGCAAAAATCCTCAACAAAATACCAGCAAACAGAATCCAACAGCACATTAAAAGGATCATACACCATGACCAAGTGGGGTTTATCCCAGGAATCCAAGGATTCTTCACTATACGCAAATCAATCAATGTGATACACCATATTAACAAATTGAAGGAGAAAAGCCATATGATCATCTCAATAGATGCAGAAAAACTTCTGACAAAATTTAACACCCATTTATGATAAAAACCCTCCAGAAAGTAGACACAGAGAGAACTTACCTCAACATAATAAAGGCCGTATATGACAAACCAACACCCAACATCATTCTCAATGGTGAAAAACTGAAACCATTTCCTCTAATATCAGGAACAAGACAAGGTTGTCCACTCTCACCACTATTATTCAATATAGTTTTAGAAGTCTGAGCCACAGCAATCAGAGAAGAAAAAGAAATAAAAGGAATCCAAATCGGAAAAGAAGAAGTTAAGCTGTCACTGTTTGCAGATGACATGATACTATACACAGAGAATCCTAAAAATGCTACCAGTAAACTACTAGGGCTAATGGATGAATATGGTAAAGTAGCAGGATACAAAATTAATGCACAGAAATTTCCTGCATTCTTATACACTAATGATGAGAAATCTGAAAGAGAAATTAAGGAAACACTTCCATTTACCACTGCAACAAAAAGAATAAAATACCTAGGAAGAAACCTACCTAAGGAGACAAAAGACCTGTATGCAGAAAATTATAAGACACTGATGAAAGAAATTAAAGATGATTCACACAGATGGAGAGATATACCATGTTCTTGGACTGGAAGAATCAACACTGTGAAAATGTCTATACTACCCAAAGCAATCTACAGATTCAGTGCAATCCCTATCAAACTACCAATGTCATTTTTCACAGAACTAGAACACAAAATTTCCCAATTTGTATGGAAACACAAAAGACCCCGAATAGCCAAAGCAATCTTGAGAAAGAAAAACACAGCTGGAGGAATCAGGCTCCAAGACTTCAGACTATACTACAAAGCTACAGTAATTAAGGCAGTATGGTACTGGCACAAAAACAGAAACATAGATCAATGGACCAGGACAGAAAGCCCAGAGATAAACCCATGCATATATGGTCACCTTTTCTTTGATAAAGGAGGCAAGAATATACAGTGGAGAAAAAACAGCCTCTTCAATAAGTGGTGCTGGGAAAACTGGACAGCTACATGTAAAAGAATGAAATTAGAAGACTCCCTAACACCATACACAAAAATAAACTCAAAATGGATTAAAGACCTAAATGTAAGGCCAGACACTATCAAACTCTTAGAGGAAAACATAGGCAGAACACTGTATGACATAAATCACAGCAAGATCCTTTTTGACCCACCTCCTAGAGAAATGGAAATAAAAACAAAAATAAACAAATGGGACCTAATGAAACTTAAAAGCTTTTGCACAGCAAAGGGGACCATAAACAAGATGAAAAGACAACCCTCAGAATGGGAGAAAATATTTGCAAATGAAGCAACTGACAAAGCTTTAATCTCCAAAATTTACAAGCAGCTCATGCAGCTCAACATTAAAAAAACAAACAACCCAATCCAAAAATGGGCAGAAGACCTAAATACACATTTCTCCAAAGAAGATATACAGATTGCCAAGAAACACATGAAAGGACGCTCAACATCATTAATCATTAGAGAAATGCATATCAAAACTACAATTCGGTATCACCTCACACAAGTCAGAATGGCCACCATCAAAAAATCTACAAACTATAAATGCTGGAGAGGATGTGGAGGAAAAGGAACACTCTTGCACTGTTGATACAGCCACTATGGAGAACAGTGTGGAGGTTCCTAAAAAAACTAAAAATAGCACTACCATACGACCTATCAATACCACTACTGGGCATATACCCTGAGAAAACCATAATTCAAAAAGAGTCATGGGCCACAATGTTCACTGCAGCTCTATTTACAATAGCCAGGACATGGAAGCAACCTAAGTGTCCATCGAAAGATGAATGGATAAAGAAGATGTGTCACATTTATACAGTGGAATATTACTCAGCCATAAAAAGAAACAAAATTGAGTTATTTGTAGTGAGGTGGATGGACCTAGAGACTGTCATACAGAGTGAAGTAAGTCAAAAAGAGAAAAATAAATACTATACACTAACACATATATATGGAATCTTAAAAAAAAAGGTTCTGAAGAACCTAGGGGCAGGACAGGAATAAAGATGCAGACATAGAGAATGGACTTGAGGACATGGGGAAGGGGAAGCTGGGACAACATGAGAGAGTGGCATGGACTTATATATACTACGAAATGTAAAATAGGTAGCTAGTGGGAAGCAGCCGCATAGCACGGGGAGATCAGCTCGATGCTCTGTGACCACCTAGAGGGGTGGGATAGGGAGGGTGGGAGGGAGAGGCAAGAGGGAGGAGATATGGGGATATATGTATATGTATAGCTGATTCACTTTGTTATAAAGCAGAAACTAACACACCATTGTAAAGCAATTATACTCCAATAAAGATGTTAAAAAAAAAAAGAATTGTAGCATACCTTGCCTAGAGCAATTATTTGGTATCATCCATGTGCCAGGCACTGGGAAGTCCAAGTTAATGAGACATGGTTTTTGCCTTATTAGACAGAGCTTGTGCTGTAGTTGAAGAGACCAACATATAAATCAATAATTACATTACAGTATGAAAGATGCTTTACCAGAAATCTATAGGAAGGACTAGAGAGGACTCCATAGAGAGTCCATAAATGGGAATGACTCTTTGTTCCTGGTAAGTAACCTCCAGATTTTGACAGCACTAATATTCAGACTCTGAGCTTCCTAATTCTCATTCAACAAATATTTATTGAAAACTTACTGTGAGCCAAACACTATTTTAAGAACTGGGTGATGACCAAGACAAAGTTCTACCCTCATGAAGCTTACGTAAGCCAAAAAATTTACAGGAAAAAAGATAAAGTAGTGACATGCCTTTCGCTTGACTGATATATATTGTAGTAGGTGCTCAACAAGTGGTTATTGAATGAATAAAGAAACAAAAATATGCAATCGTCCACCTCTTTGTACTTCCATTTCAAAGGCAGCTGTTGTTCTTGAAGTTAACAGAGTAGACAGTTTTGAAGTTTCAATACACAAACCGGTATATGTCTGCTCTGTTTCACTTAAAAATATGAATCCAATAGGCTTAATCCAAAATCTCTAGCTCTGAATTGGGTTACTATGTGTTGTATTTGATTTGTATTTCCATCAGTATCAACCCGAGCATCCTTGTGTAGACACCAGCAATGTACATGATTTATAGCAAGTCAGTCAAGGCAAAGCCTATAGCTTCCCTTCACATTTTGACGTTATCAGATTACTTCAGAAGCTGGCAGCAGCTACCATAAGTAACAAGCTGTCAGTGTAAATAAATCACTCTCTCAAAAATAACTGCTAAAAAGTATAGATTAGTATGAGCAGAGGTAGGCTTGGACTTTTTTTTTTCCATTGTCCCCTTCCCAACAAGTCTCCCATATATTTAATTTTATATAGAAAGAAGAAATGAATTCATTTTCTTTCTTTTAAAAAAAGGTTCCAGGCTTAAGACCCATGTAAGAAACTCAAGTCTCAAAAGGAAAGTTTGCAGCTCTGGTGTATAAATCGTAAAGCAATCAATTTGCAATCACCTAGAGAAGCCCAAGGTACGGGGAACAGCTAGCAAGTTCTGGAAGGGCAACCCACGCCAAGCCAATTTAATTTCCTTCTATGATGGAGTGACAGGCTGAGGAGATAAGAGAGAAGCAATAGATGGCAATCCACCTGGACTGCAGCGGGACTGACTCTCTGCCTGGTCCCAACAGGACGCATTTACAATGAGCTGGAAAGACTCACCTTAGTAGTCCTCAGGGGGCTAGAGCAGCCCACCCAGAATGGGATGTCCAATGTCTGTACCACGTGGGGTGGGGAGGGACAAGTCGTCGCCGGCCTAACGGGGTGAGTGACGGGGCCATGGCCACTGCGCATCTGTTAATGGGTCAATGGTGGAGGAAGCAGCACACAATTGTCCTTGGAGACACTAAATACGGAGGCATATCAGAGCTCTAAGAGTCTACAAGACAGACTATAGAAAGCTCCTGGAACAAGATCCATCTTAGTGTGAATAAGAGAAAGACAGTGCTCTAAGGAACAACTTGAGTCCATATCACCTCAAAAAGGAAAATGTCTATGTCACTAAATTCAGTCACTACCAATGATGCTGGGGTCATGGTGGCTTTCAGGCAGAATATGAAAGGACATTTTTAGCGGTGTGTTATGAGAAAGTTAGGATAGCACTGGGCTGGGTTAAAAGCAGCCAGACACACGAGATTGAGGGTTCATCCCACCACTTTATTTGGCATCGGCCAATCTACAGTGTTCTGTCCTTGTTCAGTCATGACACATTACCAGAGACGTCAGAGGGCCCACAGAAGTTAACACTACCCATGCACCCCCTCCCACCCTCGTTTTTCATGACTTGGTTTTTCTGCCTGCCCCTCCCACCCCAACAAAACAAAACACTATTGGTCTCTGAGACCACAATCAAATTGCTGAGGGAGCTTGAGCAATTCTAGACTCCACTAGCTCACACCAGGAGCTCCCATTCCAGGACCTGGATAAAACTCCTGAGAGGATACTGAAGGATAAACCTGGAGACCTGATGACAAATCTGTCTCATTTGGGGACTATGCCCTACTCTGCCACAGCAACAACAAATGAATCTTCCTTCTGACTTCAGTGGACACATGGAACAACCTGGCTTTCAGTAGTTGACTAATAAAATTTAAACATATTCACTCATTCATTAACTCACTCAAAAATGATTTGCTCATCTACAATCTATGTGCCTGACCCTTTGCTAACTGTCCTCCCTTCGGTGGAGCTTACTGTCTAGTGAGAGAGAGACAATTACAATTGTTAAAATAAAATGTAATCAATGCTATGATGGGGGAATAGAGAAGGCTAAGGGAACACACAGCAGAAGAACCAGACCTAATGGGGAAATCAGAAAAGCCTTCCCAGAGGAAAGGACATTTTAGCTTAGACCTGCAGGGTGATAAATAGCAGTCAGCTAGAGAAAGCAATAGGTACAGAGGCTCAGAGGTGAGAAGGTAGGTGGCACTTAGACAAACTGAGAGGTGCTCAGCATGGCTGGTGTACCAAGGATCGGGGGAGTGGGGGAGACCACCACCACACTGGCCTCACACATACACATACCTACTTCTCCAACTACCCCCAAAATACACACTTCACCCCCAGTAGCCACTATCTCACTACATCCCTTTGTCCACATAGGCTTAAAGCATCCCAGCCCCAGAAACAGAGCCACTCCATTTGCAGGCTGTAACACATGACACTCTTTTCTAAGGCTCTAGTCAAGTCTCCGGGTTGCTACCACATTACCACTCCCCAGGGCTCCCTCTCTTCTGAGCTATTACAGCACCTGCATCCTGACCCAACCCTTAACTTAGGCTTCTTCATCAACTGACGTTCACCATTCAAGTTTCAGATTCGTCTCCTCTGCCCTTCTTGAGGACATGGACCCTATTTTCAAGTTTCCACTCTCTCTGTATCAGCATCCTAAACAAACACACACACACACACACACACACACACACACTACTGCTCCACCAAGTACAGAAAGAACTAGGCACATAATATTGATACATGTTCAAAGACATTCAAGAATTTTTTAAGGACAGTGGTAATTTCTTATGAAAGGTTGTATGTATAGTCCCTACCACTTTTTGGAATGACGGGTTATTGTCATTTAGGGTCTCTTACTATGGTAGCAAGAGAAGTTGTGTGTTTAGGAGGAAGATTGTGTAGTTTGGTGTCATGGAAAAAAAGCATAGGCTTTGGAGTCAGACCAACATCTCCCTCCAAGTTTCACTGACTGCTGGATGTGTGTCTTCTGGCCAGTCATTTCACCTCTCTAAACCTCAGTTTCCTCATCTGTGAAACTGGGATCACAACATCCTCAGAGGGTTATTATGAAAATTTAATGAAATAATGTATAAGTTATTATCTGGCTTATAGCAGACATTCAAAAATATGTTATCTTTCCCTTTTCCCTCTTATTAAGGGAAAAAAATCAAAGGTGGCCTTAACTGCAAATTTGAGTCAAATGTTCCCCTCCCAAAAAACAGGTAACTCAGTAAAACAAACCCGACTATGAAGCAGAATGAAATGGAAGACACAGCTTCTAACAGACATTTGCATTTTTAGTGGAGACAGGGATACAACAATAAAATTAAATTAGAAGAGATTTATACCATCACTAGAAATGTCCTTTTTCAATTCCACAAAATAAAAATAGAAAAGAAATTAACCGAGAGAAACAGAAACACCCACAGATTATCATCGTCTCTTGTTATGTAAAATAACTCACTAAAATCATATTTGAAGATTTTTTTTGCATTGTCACATTAAAGACTGCTTTGCTGGCTAAAATAATCAATCGTGACATAAATATGGTGTGGACGTATCATACACATTTTAAAAGAGAAAATAAAAGCAAGCTATAACCATATGCATGTCTTATTGCAAACAAAGCCTGTGACCTTTCCAAATGAAGAATGTATCTCTTCTCCTGAATTTCTAATATGATGCCCTAACACTCCTATTTCTCTCAGCAGATATTTTGTTTTCAACTTTAAGGCTGGTGAGGTAGCACCTTCACATTTCCTATTTGTCTTCTGTGGTCAGCTGAGCTCAGCTACCCAAACACACATGCAGACGCTCAGAGGACAGATTTGTCGTGCTGACCTTTCCTATCTCCTACGCTTTTTTAACTGATTGAGATTCCATCCCACAGAAACACGCTCACAGAGTCAGCACAGAGAGAAATCGGGTAAAGGATGGCAAAGATAAATACCAGAGAAGCAAGCTAGAACCTGAATGCAAGGGACATTGTTCACAGATTTATTCAAGGATGGAAAGGTAGCGCAGAGCTAGTGCAGCAGGCAGTGCACAGTGCAAAATTAACCAGGGACCTTTACTGGGAACGTCAAAGGTCAAAGCAATTTGTAAGGTAGTACTTACCAGGTGCCATGTGCCAGCCTCTACGTGGACTAGAACCCTGTGTGATCCAACCCTGAGAAAACCAGCAGAACAAAAATATCCTCCCCATCTGAAAGTAACTGCAGCGCTAAATGAAGAACGACTATAAGTGGATCATCGTGTCCAAAACTGGCTCCCCAGCTTGTGGGCGTGAGGGGCTACCAATGTTGACTTAAAAACCCTAGAACACAGCAAGCAATACGCCTCCTGCTCCTATTCCGGGCAGGCTTATTGTACTGGGCTACATGAATGTTCATTCTGTGAAACCCTGTGGTTTTCCAAAGCAGGGCTAAGGAGCTCTACTGGTCTGTATCAGGAGGTGTCACTGTGTTTTCCCTCCACGTGAGATGAGAGCTTCCCTCCCAGTAGGGGCCTTGGGTCATAAGAAATGAGTGTTTTTCCCTTTTGCTAGTAAGAAATCTTAAGACCTGGTGTAAGAACTGCTCAGGCATAACAAGTTACAGCCCAGCGGGTGCACCGATTAGCTGGGTTCCATAACCATAAAGTCAACAATCATCCCCCTCCATGCCCTTTCTGCAGGTGGGTGACCGACGAACACTAAGGAAGTCAGCAACAGTTCAGCCGAAATTAGGTTGGAGAGCGTTATGCGTAAACATGAATGCTCAGCTCGTCCTTAACTATACCCCTGGGATTCCAGACCTTGGAAACAATCCATTACCCCCACTCCCCAACAACCTCCCTGCGACTTCTTCCTTCTCCGTGTGAATTTTCCCACCGTAACTGCACTCATGCTTACTGTTAAGTGGCTCCCCTGTTCACGTGGCCCCACCCGCGTTCACCCGTGCATGTTACCCACGGGCCATCCTTTGTACCAAAGTGAGGATAACTAACTCACCCTCCATAGTACATAAACTTCAAGGTGAGGATTCCAGTAACGCAGACTGATTGCACTAAATTTCTTACACTTCCTTCACAGCCCCTCTGGAGATATTAGCCACACACTGGAAATCCAGCTCCCTAGCGTATAGGGCCACAGGGCAGGGGATACCTACACACATATTTTCTTCAACTTACAAAGGGAAAATAGTCAACCTAGGACCGCTGATTCAACATCTCTATTCCAAGAGGACAGAAATGTTCCCAAAGTTTTGCTGAAATAAAAAGAGCTTTAATGATCAAGTAAAAACCCTCCCACCCAATCAGACAAGAAGGGTAGAGTCCTTGGAAATGACTACTAAGATTAATATCCTATTTCGTCTTCCTTTTTTTTTTTAATGGTTGAGAACTTAGACCAAGTGAAACAACCAAAAGGACAGTGCCTCTCTCAGATTCTAACAGAAAGGGCTGAATCCAAATCTACCCTTTAGAAAAACCATTACCTCCTCTGAAAGCAGCATGTATGAGGCCTAATGACCTGTCACAATGAAGGGTCAGTCTCTGATGTGGGGACAAACACCACTGGGTGATACAGAGTGATTCACACAAACCCCTCCTCAAAAACGGTGTAGAAAATTTGACGATTCTTAAAATCATAAATTATAACTCAATTTCTGAAGATGGAAAGACTGATTTATCCCCAGGCCCCTTCATTCCCAAGGTGTGAGACCCTTTTACAGAACCCCTTGAGTTGGAGGGGACAAAGACGAGGAGGGCCCCCTGGGCCATTTCTGCTGTCCTAGCCTTTCTCTGTAAGCCTATCACTCCTGTAAGTCTCATTTTAATCCAGCAGTGCCCACCCTCAGGAAATAAGCAGTGGATCACAGGGAGAAATTTAAGGAACTAAGATACAAGTGGCACTGGCCTTTAGGAGAAAGGAGCCTGGATTCTTCCAGTTCCCAAAATCCAGGCGAAAATGTAAAACCCTATTAAATATTTAGGACACTGAGCCATACAGCTCTGTACATCCCCAAGTGCAGAAACACCTGCATACATAACCAACATTTTTTGGGGGGGACTCATCCAATGTGATTTATGAAGAATGTTTTTTTTTAAAGTTCATCAAATATACTGTGTCCGTAAATATCTACAGCACGGGAATAGCTTTTTCAGTCTTTAAAAAAAAAAAAAGCAAATGGGCTTATTCTGTATTTGAGATGATGATAGGAGTATAACAATCAGATAACCCAGGCATGGCCCTGGGTTCTCTTCTGGAGACAGGCATCTACAGACGGGTACAATCAAGCAACACACACTCAGGAGGAAATACTACCCCAATCACAGGGCTGAGAGAGCCTCACACTTGTCCATGCGGTGGCTCCATTCCCTAAAATCAGCAGTACAAAAGGGGAGAGAGTGCCCTACTCCAAAACGGCTCCAAATTGTCTACCCAGTGGCTAGGAACAATACTTAGAACCTCTTACCTTAACCCTCATACAGAGATTCTTAGATAAGAGGCTTATAATCCCCAACTTAGAGATGGGGCAACTGAGGTCCAAAGTGAATCAGGTCATATAAACTTTCAAGACAAAGGTCTCGGGGTGGATTCCGACCACAATCCAGGCCTCCTGCCCCCAAATGCCATGCTCTCTCCACTGCATCGTGCTGCTGTTTGAGTCAAAGAAACTATCAATATTTCTCAGGCTGCTTAGCTGCCTCCCATGCCTCAGATAAATTTTAAAACTAAGAGAGTAAATGGCAATGCAAATACTACTATTAGATATTTATTACGTTGCAAAGCTTGAAAACAGTCAAGAAAATGGAAGAGTTACTTTTTTCACTACACAAATTTGTTAATGGGTGGCATAATGGGGAGGCCTGTTTGCTACTGGTACAAACAGGTTTGGTACTCTGTGAAACGTCTACAAATTGCCTCTGCAAAGCATTATAGGTTGTCAGACTAATGTAGTTGAAGATAATTTGGCCTTTCAGTGAATTGAACCTCACAGCACGATTATACTCCACAACCAAGTAGAGTGTCACAATTATTCTTTCATGCTGAATTACCATATAATGTCATGAGTCTACCTGTCATAAGTCCTGTAGTCTAGTTTGAATTTTTTCCCCTAAATCTAAGGTTCATGGCAAAAAAATAATAATAATTTTTTTTGCTTCTAATGGAAATCTGATTGTTTTTATCAACAATAAATTTCATAGCAAATCAAGGGATATGCTTGGACAAACAATCCGATACTCAAGGTTAAAAAACACAAATAATAAATTGCTGGTGTGTCATGTTCAATTTTTACTATGGCATTACACTGCAATAACCATAACAGGATCTAAATTGTTGTCAGAACATTAAACAAACCCCCATACTTCACAAAGGCATCCTGTCTGAGTAATTCATACAACGGAAACAACTATCAAATTTTCCACTGTCCCACCGCTACACCATACATCAGTGCAATTTTATGTATTTGGACAATTCGTTGAATAAATTACTTCCATCCTGCCTGCTCTTGCCACTTCTGTTAAGAGTCGTATCAGTTTTAATTGTCTTTCTGTCTATACGGAGCCATTGTTTTTCTGGCCTTTTCCTGTGTTATTTCCTGAGCACCGAAATAAACTACGAACACCCATGAGAGCTGGGCGCTAGGGACGTACAAGTGCCCGAAAGGGGTGTCCTGCTACATGACAGTGGCTGAACGTGTGTTTGGGAACATCACACTTCAGGGTGTTTGTGTGGGCACACGGTGTCTTTTCAACATCATAGCCCTAACTGAACGCTAAAGGTTCCCCCAAGCCCCACATTCTACGGTTTCCATTTGGTTGTTTATGTTCTTGGTTCCTTACCACGCTCAACCTGGTGCAGGAAACGGGCTCAGCCAGGGTTCAATGTCTCCGTTCCACGTAGAGTCGGAATCCAGACTGAGTCCACACAGCTCACCAGCCAGTTCGTGGTCAACACCAAAAGCTGCTGCCCTTTGGTTTGTGGCTCCCAAGCAAGTGACAAGCCCACCTTTCCAGGCTGGCTATCTACCCTTCATGAATGCACAGAGGCTCATGCCGAAAATACAGCTGTAGAACAAGGAATACCATAATGGGCACAAATAAACTTTGTCTCTACGAGGTGGAGTTAATGACTTTCCATCGTGCTTCTCCACACCTTCAAGAGGGGACTAAACTGACACTGACCAAAGGGAAGCAGACCAATTGGATGCAACTCTGTTTCCTGAATAAGGTCTTCTCAGGTTTGCCTACAGTTCAGCAATTTATTTCTATATGGCCAAAGTCGACCTCTCAGGTTGGATAATGGAAAGAAACAAGAGTAAAAGCTCCTAGGCACCCCAAACTAACTTGGCTGCCACTGTAAACATTATTCCATCACCTACGTTACCATAGGGTAATAAATAACCACACACGTGAAATCTCACCAACCTGGCTATTTGAAGCCTGATGCTGCCAAAGAAACCATTTTATGCTGAGCTATTTTCCCTATTTCTAACAGGAAACACTCTCAGTGAACTACCTCCAAAACAGATCCACTGTATACTCAACACTGCCCTCCAATACAAAGTAGAGTCTGTGGTTCCGGTTGGCCTGGTTTGGCTTCTCAGGTTGGTGTAAGGAAAGGGAACCCCATTCAGAGAGGTTAGCCCTGGCCTTGGTCCCCCATGTTAACTCAGCAGCCTTGCTGGGCAGTAGAAAGTAACTCTTTATTTATAACCCCAAATGCAATAATAAACACAGAACTATGATTTACTCTGAACTTTCCTATTATTAAAACACTTTGTCTTATACTTTTATTGATTTACAATCTGTCCTACTTACTTTTTTAGCATCTGAAAACAATCAAGGCACAAAGCTGCAAAATGTTTGGACATTAATTGTTAGGAGGCAGCATTTTATTCCAGGCAAGGGGTTTGAGGCCTCGACAGCGATGCATTCTGGTACCAGAATGATTTATGGTCTTGTAGCAATAACGATGCACCAGGGCCATTAACATATTGGCAGGCCCTAGGATGGATTAGTGGCATTGATTATTTCATGGGCCACTGATACCCATTTGTTACAGGGAGCTCAAAGATAGCCTCTCCCTAACTGAAACCTTTTTATGAGCAGACAGAATTTTAAGTATTAGGAACCTGGGATTTGGGCCATTTTTTAGAATCTTGCTGTCACCTCACCTTAGTATGCAACCAGAAAAAAACAAAACTGTCAAAAAAATTAAAGTTCATTCTTCACCCCCAGCCTTAATTCCTCAACTCATCATAACCATGTCTTCTTTAAAAATTAGTGATTGCCAGCATTTAGCCACTGGTTGTTGCTGTGAAGATCTATGCAAAAATCAAGGATCCCTATAGAGCGTGTGATATACGGAATACTCTTTATTACTACAATAAAACTTACTGACATTTCAATACTTCTGCAAATAGCATTATAGTATCAATCTTCTGAATTAGGTTGAAAATTAAGTTGTAAATTAAAAGAAAGTGTACTTTGGAATACAACATGATATGTCACCTAGAAAAGGACCTTTGTGAATAACTGAGCTGGGGAACAGAGATGAGCCCAGTTCTGCTCGCATTCTAAAGATTCAACCAGAAACCCTGATACTCCATCACTAGGGACATTTTCTTTCACTGTAAAAAGTCAAGGGATTTGACAACAGCCTTTTATGAATACAATGAAACACCAGATGTCAATACATTTTTCTCCTTTGCCATATTCTTCCCATAAATTTCAAATAGGGTACATGTAGAGTAATATATGCCTTCTAAAATGCACAGAAATTACACATACATGATCCTTCTAATATGTATATACACATATAAAAACTATTTCCTTCTCTGTGTCACCAAATACAGAATTACCCCCATCTGCCCCCACTCCCAGCCTAGTCCTCAAAGATGCTCAGAGCAGAGAGCTATCCAGGGCACTGAATGACAATTCCCAAAGCTTGGATGGCTTTGAAACTATTAGGTTCAAAAGGCTCATGTCACATGCTGTAAATTACAAATAGCCTCAGATCGGAGCCAACACAAAATGACTATGCCAAAGACTATGGACTTTCAAATATGTATTTGTTGAAAAGTCAAATGCCTTAAATCACTTCAACCTATCTTCCATAGCATTCTCTATACCCACAATATGAAACAGCCCAGTTAAAGCAGGGCCATTATAGTGACTGAAAACGTCTTGATGAAAATCCAGACTTAACTCCTGCCCACGATGACTACCCCACGGTTTCTCATGCTTCCGGGACAGTCTCTCTGGACTGCAAGGTCTTGCAGATGGGTGTCTATTTCTCTTAGACCCCACTGTCCCCACCTCCACAACTTCAGAGGTCTACACACACTGGGCCAGGGGAAGTAAAGAGGTTTCATCTCAGGAGCCGACCCTACTCCCCTGGTGGTGGCAGGCTGTGATGAGAAGGATTCTGAGGCAGAGTTTGGGCGCAAGAGGAAAAGACGCCATAATTAATTAGCCACATGGTCTGAGAGCACAGGAGTGGGAGAGGTGGTCCAAATGCTCATTAACTAATGACTCTGGATTCAGAAGTCAACACACTATCCTTAACTAACATGAGCACCATTCAGTTAAGCTGAATAAAAACTCATCCTTGGAGAGGATTTTCAAGAAAACAAAGGCATCTTCTCCAAGAAAGGTTTAACCATGGATCAAAGGTCTTTTCAGAATTGAGAAGTACCATAAGACCTAATCCAAGTCTTTTATTTCAAGGATGGAAAAACCAAGACATGTTGTTAAGTGACTCACAGAAGGTCACACAACGACTGGTGGAGAAACTAAACCCTAGGTTTCCTGCACTCACACCCTCTCCACTACACCAAATGCTTCCTTTTTGTGCCCTCTTATTCACTGCTTATTTTTCCTCCCTTCCCATGTGTAAAAAATCATATTTTACTAAGGTTTCATGTACTGTTGCAGACTTCTCAAACTTCGCATTATATGATGAGACATAAACTCAATCTATATTACTGCAAATTTAAGAAAACAATCTTGGAGTATGATATACGGTAATTGAGGGTTAAGTAGAAAACAACACAAGGAATTTGCCACTTTCCATGTTAAATTTTGAATTTTATTTTAAATAGGGAAGAAAGACATTGTAAACGTGTATTTGAGATGCACAGAGGAGTTCTGAGCTTCAGCTCTAATATAAGAGG
Source organism: Mesoplodon bidens (assembly GCF_964165515.1). Lineage (NCBI taxonomy): Eukaryota > Metazoa > Chordata > Mammalia > Artiodactyla > Ziphiidae > Mesoplodon > Mesoplodon bidens. The sequence goes on from NC_138176.1 coordinate 166,857,836, forward strand.
CCTTTATATAAACCCCCTACTTTAAAATATACAGAGAAAAGAACCCCCCTTGCAGAACCCTTAAATGATCTCCTATCATATCCAGCTTATAAATTAATTGGGAAAGTGTACCTTCCATTTCCCAGGGAAATTTAAGTTCTAAAAGACTCTTTACATATAGAACCCACAGGCTACCCACTCAGACTGAGTGGATTACGGCCTTCCCAGGATAACGAGGCGATGGCATCAGACTAAAGGGTATCACCTTCATTACCTCATCCGGCAATCCAAAAACACTGTGCACAAGCCCACTTTTTCCCCTCAACATCCAGAAACAGATTCTCATAAAGGTTCAGACTCCCTGCCTCCAGGGCGAATAATACATGACCTCCGGTAAGAGAACGAGCTTTTTGTCCATTTAAAAGTTAAGAAGTAAATCCCTTCTGAAGAAATACTCCACAACATGGAAACAATGCTGAGTCACCACTACAAAACCTAACAAGTGAACGGAGTTCCCCTGCAGGACCGGCTTAATTTGAACATGCTGCAATGTCAACGTTTTTCTTTTTTCACTTGCTGGTTAAAATGGAGAGGAGCTGGCTACCTTCTCAGATAAAACCACCCCTGTACACCAGAAGAGCATCCTTCAAGCTGCTCTTATTTAGGTAGATAATGCCAACCCCATAAAGCTCTTCAGATACATCATTTCACAAATTATTGTTATCTCTACAGTTTCTCTGGACTTTAGCCAAATTTCCTACATCCTTCTTAAACCCGGCGGACCAGACGACATTACAGGGCTGGATGTTAATTGAAGAACAGCTTAACTGTTTGGACATGTTATGCATCTATTACCCAATTGTCAATCTTGTAGTGTTTGTTGTATGACCTCATCTTTGGGGAAACGAATGCCAAATGAAAATTTATCCTCATCTATTTCTCTTTTTATTCTCTTAGGGCTCTTTCTGATGATCTGTTAACCTCCTTCACTTTATTCCACAAGCTCAAGTCAGTCACATAACCAAAACTAACAACCAAGACCCAGGATGGGAGCAAATGGTTACTGACGGAGATGTTTGTCCTCTCTGAAACATTTATCCTTTTGGTCTGCAACCAGCACTCATCAACATGACTGTTGATGTGGCTACAGTAACAAAGACCACACAATGATGGAAGTGATTCTCAGCACTGATCATTCTCATGTTTCTAAATTCCACTTCTAACTTTGTGTATACTTTTACTAAACACCTACTGCTCTACTTTTACCCCAAAACCTTATTAAGTCACCTAAGACGCTGGAAGTTTTGGAAAAGACTAGCGTGGAATTTTGTCCTATTTTTGATGGAGAACCAAACAAGGCTTATGACAGGTGCTTAGCAAATTACACGTAGACTAAATAAGCACATAATGGTGCACTGCCAGACTGTTCTTGACTTTTCACCCTCGCTGTACCTATGCCCTCTGCCAAGTGATTCTGCCACACAAGACTTCACGAGGTGACTGAAGTGACTGACACTGGGCCAGTTCTGAGTCTAAGCCTTATGGCATCCCATATTTCCTCTGTGAGCCTCTGATGTCTGAAATCAGAGAAAGTCCACTGGTTCCAGACAAAACAGACACATGGAGGAGAGCAGCCCAACCAGTGTGCAGACCTGTAACAAGATGCAGAGCTTCCCCAGTGCATCTGGAACCTTGGGGTATGGTAATAACAGCTCATCACTGAATGCCCCTAGCTGTTGGATGATCTGTCGAGAGCAGCATTGTTGTACCAACAGCTGATATGCAATAAACGGTGTAGACGTGGTTGCAGGGTCAGGTTTGACCACCTTGAGTAAAACTGTCCTTTCATACAGGAAAACACCTTAATTACAATGTATTCTTTTTTTTTTTTTTTTTTTGCAGTACGCGGGCCTCTCACTGTTGTGGCCTCTCCCGTTGCGGAGCACAGGCTCCGGACGCGCAGGCCCAGCGGCCACGGCTCACGGGCCCAGCCGCTCCACAGCACGTGGGATCCTCCCGGACCGGGGCACGAACCCGCGTCCCCTGCATCGGCAGGCGGACTCTCAACCATTGCGCCACCAGGGAAGCCCTAAAACGTATTCTTTTAAGTTCATTTAACACATCCTCTAAGAATCTCTCCTTCACTAGCTGAGGACTGCATTTTGAAACAATAAAACATTTAAAAATCTAAAAATTAATTTTTTGTCCAATAAGCAGGATGAACCTTGACCCCCACATACCTGAACTACTGACATTTTACTCAGAGGTCAGAACACACATGTGGGGGAACTCAGTGATGAAGGAAGGACACTTCCATCATCCCCATCAGAGGAATTGCTAGCAGGTGCCCATTTCCATCAACACTCTTCCCTCTGCTGGTCCTTAGGATGAACATATGTTCTCTGCTTGGAAGGGCAGGATGGCAACCTCTGCAGGTTCTGCAGGGAGGCTGAATAGTGAACTGAAGTCGTCTGGCCGGATTAACATGAATGAGACACCTCCAGCCACCCATCACCCACCTTGCCTCCTGGCCCACAGACATCATGAAAAGAGGACATGAAAGCAGGGCATCCACACAAGAGGTCAACTGCAGCAGGGAATTCTATTCCAAAAGCACCTTGATTTGCCACCAAGGTGGCCTCTCAGCATGGCAGTAAGGGCCACTGCCATTAAAGGCAAATTTCCATTTTACGTGCTCAGGCCTTCTGCGGCAGGATCCCACGATTCCCCAGGAAGCCTGATTTACCATCCCGTCGCCCTGTTTTTATAGGGCTTGACTCTGCAAATGGAACCGATGGAGAACCTCAACCTTGAGTCACCGAGTCCTCGGGTGTAACTGCAGATTTACACTGCCTACCAAGCTATTCTGTCACACTCGTGTCTTCTCAACACGTCCCTGGAGGGGACTCCCTAAGGCTTCAGCTGAGCTCCATCAGCTGCCCACCCCAATTAAAGATTCTCCTCCTCTGAGTCCACTTTCCCTACCCCGTAGCTCTCGATCCAGGAAGCCCTGTAAGGATCCGATGACTGCTGGTGGGGATGAGGCAGTCACGTGTGGGAAAGCTCACCTGTCGGGTGGCTGACAATATACTATGGGAGAAGAAAGAGGGGCTGAGGAAGGGGAGAAAGAAAAAGTGTCTTCAGAGTCATGTTGGTGAGATTTTTCACAGCTAATCACACACAAGATGGATTCACTGCTCACCGTGCTCTGCTCACTCATTTTTCATATCGTATTTTTCACTGGCCCATCAGCCTGTCCCACCAAGGTCAAATGAAGGGAATGAGAGTACGCACGCCACACGGAGATTTATGATAAGCGGAGTCACTCACCTTTTATGTGGAGCCAATGAGCTCGTGAAATCACCATTTATGAAGATGGACCTGAGCATTAGTCACATGAGCAGACAGACGGCAGGGGGTGCGGACCTTGGTCCAAACAGCACCGCAGAGCACCCATGCTCCCCTTTCCCTGTGCACGGAAAACAGAGGGAGGCCACCCACTAGCTCGAACCTAGGCGTAGGCAAGACTTTTAACCCATGTCAGAGTCGAAGCGCCACCTCTGTCCCATTTTACACGGAGAGCTGGAGAAGGTCTTTCAGACAAGGTAACATTTGAACAGATCTTAAATGAAGTGCATTGGACAAAGAACTGTTTCAAGATCTTTATCATACCTTTTAGGACACTTTAGGTTGCCAGTCACAGAATATGAAACTAAAACAATAGCTTAAACAATAAGGGTTTATTATATAACATCAAAAGAAATCCAAAGTAAGAGGCTTTCCAAGGTTAATTCACCAGTTCGTGATATCACAAAGGACCCAAGCGCTTCCCATCTTATTGCTCTGCCACCCTCAATGCAAAACCTCCCCTCATGGGCGAAAGATGGCTGCTGCAGTTCCTGGCATCACATGTAGACACAATCACAATCTCCCTTTACCACTGGCCATAAGAGGATCACATGCCCATGCCCAAACCAATCACAGAAAAGGGGAAAAGAATTGCTATGACTGGCTTAAATCAATCATGGTTCACTCTGAGACTGGGGACGAAGTACTTTCCATGACAGAAAGGTCAAGAAGTTCCTTCAATGACATGAAGCGTTATTTAACTACGTGAACAGGGCTCTGAGAACAAGTACAAAGGAGGACTAAGGTGGTTACTGGGGAGGCGACCAATCTGTCTGCCCCAGAATAGATTCCATTTCTACTACAGGATTTTGTACTGACTGTTCCCTCTACTTTTCCCACTATCTTCATGCCTTCCTTCCTCACATCACTGAGGTCTCTGCTCAAATGTTAAGTTATGCAAGAGACCTTCTCTGCCCACTCCATCTCATCATCCTCTACTCTCCAGTTTTCTACATAGCTCTTAGCCGTGCCGTATGTGTGTATACGTGTATTTCTTTACCATCTGCCTTTCCCCTCTAAAATATAAGCTCCTTGAGGCACATAATAGACACTCAGGTATTTGTGGAATGAATAAAAAAATGGAATTCATTGGTACGTCCCACGTTAGTCTTACTTCTCTACTCTGTTTGCCATGCTAGCGAAATGTACCCCCTTACTCTTCTCTATTTCCCTGCCCCCATCTTTTTGTTCATGCTGTCACCCTCCTGGAATGCTCTCCCCACTTTTCCTCTGTTTATTTAAATCCTGTCTTCAAGGATCAGCTCGAATTCCACTTCTCTCATGAAGCCTGATCTGATGATCCAAACCTCACATGATCTCCTAACAGTAGTAATTTCAATTTGCCAAATTCACGTTACTCTTTTCCACTGTGTTTTCCCTGAACCCAAACTAGAGCTCTAAGTACTCTTAGGTCTTGACTCACTCAACACTCTTTTTTTTTTTTTTTTTTTTAATAATTGAAGAAGCAAGTTCCAGAATTGTTTTGACCTCCCCAGTAATGGAGCGGTAGAACATGTACTAGTATAGACAGTCCCTGTTTGGTAATTCACCAGTACTAAGAAGTTCATAGCAGAACATTCTCCAATGGGAAATTTCTGACACTTGCTACATGACTGGGCATTTGGGGAAAATGAATGGCAAATGAATATGCAACTCTCTGCTAATAAGCACAAACAGATCACTGTCACACCCCAGAAAGTTGAATAAAGCTCAGCTGAACAAGATCAAGCCTCCTCATCCTTCTTCTCCCATGGGTCTGAGCTCACTGATAGAACTGAGCTTGACAGTGGGGCTGCCAGTAAAGGGGAAATAAAAAATGCCAGGGGACAGAGAACTGTGAAGGATGTCAGCCACTTGACACTGCTGAGCCTTGGTGTCCTCATTTATGAGAGGAATAGAGTTAGACTAGTTCAACTATCTTGCTTTAAAAACAAAAAAAGCTGATGCAAAACCTTAAAAGTGGAGCAACTCTGATTGTAGTAGGTAGTGCTGAGATCCTCACCCTCCGAGCCTCTTGCTTATCCCCAGCAATGGTACCCTCACTATTGGTGGTTTAATATTTGGAGATGTCTCTTCTAGCATTGAGATATGACAGTTTCTAAAGTAGATGATCATGATACTAACAGTACTAATACCATTGAAATACTGCAGTGGCTTAATGAACAATTTATACTCCCTCAGGCTCTAGGAAAAAGCCATTCATATAGGGCAGACACTGGTCTTCTGAAACCATAATAAATCAAGTGTTCATAAACCAGGAGTGGATGGACAGATGGATGGATAGATGAGAGGGAGGAAGAAAAGGCAACTTAACTTTAAAAAATAATAATCAAAGTGTCATCAATTGCAAATTAGATCAAAGTTCATCACAGTTATAGGGGGGAAAGCAGCCTACATGCCCAACTATAAGAGACTTGCAAAGAAAACTTGACCAAATACCCTGTGCCTCCAATAACCAGAATGTTTCAGAAGAATTATTAATAACATGACCATATGCTCAAAATACATATTGATACATGCAAAAGTTGCAAAAATTATGAAATGATCCTAGTTTTCCAAAATGTAATTTGTATGGTTTTTTCTAAAAAGGTTGCAACGGGTACAACAAAATACGAACAATGGTTAATTTCTGGGTGGTGGAATTACAGATAATTTTTTTCTTCCGAATTCTTATTTTTTCAAACTCCCTACAGTCAACGTATATTGTATGTAGAACTAGGGGGAAAAAAAAGATTGAAATAAATTGAGAGGTATAAGACAAAAGTGAATGAACCTTCTTTTGTTTATTACTCATCCAACTCAAAGGTTCAAAAGTCCAGGATATCTGAAGGGAGGCATCAGAAATATCCAAATGGACTGCAAAGGGACACAGAGGGGAAAGGTATAATGTCTCTGGACCACCTGGCAGAATTCTTGGCACAGATCTCACCCCATCCTACTCTATCAGAATCTCTCAGAGGGGCTCAGGCACCTATATCCTGCGTCTAGGAGCCACAGGTGTAGTGATTCTTGTAACACGTGCTGGTAAATAGGATGCGAAAATCATGGAAGCTACGAAATGCCCAATAATGACAAAAAGAAACCAATTCCCCTTAGTCTGCCTTCACCAATCAGGGATCCACATAAAAAAAAAAAGAGTTACCATCCTTTCTCCAAAAATTTCCCAGCATTGCCTCAGAGACCCCAGGTTTTTATATTACAAAAGGAATCAGAACCCTGTGTGACCTGTTCCCTTAAGCCATGTGTATCTCTGGGCCATGTGTGAGCCACCTTTAGTAAACTTAATTTTATCACCTGTCACATTTTTCAACCTTTGAAAAATTACTCAATACCAGGATTAATATATGATATAATCTCCAAGCGGTTAGCCAGCTCTGCGCTCCTATTATTCCAAAATGATGCTGGATGTGCACCTGAGGATGGTGTGGCTTCTAGGCAACCATAGCCTTTAGTCTGTACAGGGAATGAACACAAGGACAAATCTACTTTTGAACACTGGACTGATAGATAGTCTATGCCACACGTGAAAAGATGTCTCATGGACCTCTGTGCAATAGACAACTTATTAATTTCATCTTTTCAAAACTCCTATTCATCATTTCTAGCAAGTCAACAGCCTTCTCCCAAGACCTTGCTTTAATTTTGAAGGCAGCTGATACAGCATTCTGGAGTCCTTCAAGGGCCAAAGGTTCTCAGAACTCTGTTGCTGCTTCATATTTCTAGTCTTTGTGGAATCTGAAGAGAGGAATACATGCACTCCAGAGGTATGTTACAAGAAAGAGATCGGCCTCAAAACCAGGTGTGTGAGCATGTAAATCAGTACCCGTAAGGGAAAAAAAAATTGTTGAAATATACAGCCAAAAAAAAAAAAAAAGTGCAAAGACTTCTTTCCAGGCCATTTCTTTGAGGGGAGAGGGAGAGAGGAATGGAGGTGGGGGGAAGGGGAAAACAAACTTTTTCCTTTTGGATGGAAAGTGGATAAAGGAACTATGACACCTATCAGCATCAACTCTGAAATACAAAGTTTGCTTCAATATATTCCAAAATGAGAAAGAGGCTTCCCATAAAGTCCCAGCTTCCTTGAATGTACCAGAAATATAGTGGCTCATTTTGTAACTCCACACTAAAGGCTGGACTGTATTAAGTTTGGGACAAGTCACCTTTTCACTTTCCCAACAATTCGTGTCTTGTGTAGGTTTCTCTTTTGGAATTTTAATATCAGTAATTCTTATCCAAGACTCCTAAGTCAACTGGTCTCTGAAAATCATTTTCTTTATTCATGCAAGGAAACAAGGTCCTGAACATACATTTGAGGATGGTATTCAATTATAGTAATTTGACTTTCCTTCTATGGCTTCATACAATCATCGATTGCATTATTTTTTTAAAAACCTCAAATAGTTTTTTGCTCACAGACTCTTACATTTTGAAATGGCGATTTACAAATAGTAAACCTATTGTAACACATGCAACACTACATTTTTCTTAGGGAGGAAAAAAGATGCATTTCTCTTCTCTCCCAATTTTTTTCTTGTTTTTTTTTAATTTGATTTTATTGTGGTAAAAACACTTCACATGAGATTTACCCTCTTAATAAATTCTTTTTTTGCCTAACATATTTGGGGTTTGACTTAGAGCATATTTGCTACCTTAGAGTAAAATGTGACAAGCATTAAATATTGAGTCCCTCATTAATAAATACAGACTGGATAGAAAGCCACTAAGTTTTTCCTGCACAAAGGAGACATACATTATCATCGCTACCACACACCTTCACCAAACAACAATAGATCTCCTTCGAGAAACATCATTTTCAAAAGGAGCAGGTAAATATTATTATATACTACACTAAGGCAACAATAACTGATTAAGGTAAATTTAGTGGAAACATTAAAATAATGGCAGGAGAAGAAAATTTATTCTGCAGGAACACTGTGTGAACTTATTGGAAATAATCAGTCGCTCAGTTTGAATTAAATGAGTGTGAGTGAATGCAGCTGGGCGGGGGGACAGGAATAGAGGGAGGTTGAAAGAGAAAGCCTGGCACACACGAGCTGGAATCTACAAGCTTCCCTCTGCCCAGGCTGGTAGGAAAATCTGCAAAGATGCAAACAATCCTTGGGTGTTCAGTTAGCAGTAAGTAAATTGCTGTGGGAGCTGAGGGCGGGCATCCTTCAGCAAGCAATTCCTCTCTGTCTTTCATTCTGTTTGTCTGTGTTAAATTCCCCCTCTGCCCTCATCCATTCTCACATCCAGTTCCCCGCTTTGTCCATCCATCAATCCCCTCACTTTGTCAGTGCTGACTTCATCGGCGCTCGCTCGCCATCACGGTGCAGCCATCCCGAGGCCGCGGGGGAGCCCCCGCCTGCCGCCTCCCCGCTTCCTGATCTGCTGACGGAGGGCCCCAGCGGCGGCCTGTCGTTTTCTATTGCCAGGCCAGCAAAAACACTAATACTCAACCTGATTCCTATCGTCCTGCTTTTCACCTTTTCTATTGAGGGAAATAGAAGCGAGGAAGACACAAGGAGAGAGAAACGGTGGGGAGGAAAGAGATGGGGTGATGGGGGTGGGGGGCGGTGGATAATGGAGAGAGATGTTTGCTGAATTTTCTAGAACAATTTGCACACCAGTCAGGTGGAGGCTCAATCCAGCTTCCTGTACCGTACATCAATAGAAATCACAGGGAGAAAATGTAGCACTAATTAAGGGCTGATAAGCTGCAGTCAGGTGCAGTTTAGGGGCAAAAAAACCTGCAGAGACCCAGGCCTGTGCAGCCACCACTCTGCACAGCGGTTTCATCGCCAGCTTAGGATGGGAATTTTACAGCACTCTGTTTTTTAAAAAAATGGTCTTACCTTCACAATCAAACAGATAGGCTTGGAAAAAATATTAGATGATCGTTTTTATTCAAAAGATCATTTGCAAAACATTTCATGGGGGGGGGGCGGGGGAAAATAGTTACTCAAGAGGAAAATAGTTACCTAGCAACAAAACTATTTTAAAACATTCTTCAGTGTATTGCCTGATTGTGTGCTCTTAATTCAAAGGTGTATAATTCGGAGCACCTGCCAAATTAGTAAAATATTTCTTCCCTGAATTTTAAATTCGTTGTTTTTCCCCCTGAACAGAGCAAACTTCACAATCAGCCATAATCGGGATGATGATAAAAAACAAAAAACAAACAAAAAAACTTTTTAATGCTACACATTTCTTTAAATATTCCTCGGAGTGGGAAACAAAATTTCACTTGAAATCTGAGCAGTAAAAACTAGTTAGTAAAACTATTTTATTCAACTATGCTTAAAATGACTTTACAATAAAGGACCGCAGTGGGGTAGGTTTTTCTGTATAGGGTTCTAAACAGTGAATTCTAACTGGTGGTAGTCATAACTGGCATTTGGGAGGTCTTGCTACCTACAAGGTGTATTATTTAATCCTTGCAACGATCCATTCTCCAGGGACTAGTACCTGCCTTTTTGGAATTGAGAAAGGTGAGGCCCAGCAATTCAATAACTTTCCCCAAATCCTACCACTGCTAAGAAAGGGCATCAGAACTTACAAGTAGCTGTTGGAATTCCAACTCTTTGTCCAGCAGCTGGGCACATCATGGCACCTAGCCCCAAAGCTGCTTTCTAATTAAAGAAAAAAAAAAAAAAAAGCCTGAAAGATCCCCTGAGATTAAAACGACTAAACTGAATCAGTTTCTGTAACCAAAGTGCAACCACAAAATACTGAGATTGACATTCTAATATATCATCCCAGATTCTTACTTAGGGAGACTCTTCACTTTTTTATTGAATGAAACAGGCTGCCTCTGCAAACAAACCAAGAGAAGTTTCCAGAAGGTGCCGAGAAATGACAGTGACTTAGGAATAAATGTGCTGTTTTGCAAGGCAATGACTTTGAAGAGCCAAGCACCCACTTGGATGTTCAAGTTTTGTTGCATTTGTTAGGAAATCAATCACAGTACCCTGTGGTCACACCTCGTATCACTGAGGATTTGGGAGGCGAACCGCAAATTACTACCCGGGGCAGGTAAAACCAAAGCATGAAGAGAAAAGAGGAGCACCGGCGAGGCTGCAAGACCTCTCTGCATTTCCATCTCACTCTGCACCGTCACCACACATCTAATCTAGAAACTTCACCCACAGCTCCTTCATTCCTTTTCTCAAACCCACATGCCCAGATGGGCTTTGGCTGTGACAGAAGAGACCAGGGGAAGGAAAAAAAAAAAAAAGGCAGCAGCAGAAAGTCTCCTCTGCGGTGCTACTATACACATCAGACATCTCTAATTAGACAGCAACAAAATTTTATTAATAGGATGGACATTATAGAATGAGCTTGTTATAAATGGGCCCTGTCAGGGCCTTATTCAGCTACCAAATGAGTATTCTCAGTTCAGTGCTCTCATCTGAGGCATCACGCCTAGTGCTGGATAACAAATGATTGCTATTAACCGTATTGTTAGTAATGATGGCTGAAAACAAACAAAAACCCATAAATAACCGTCTACAGAAAAATTAACCCATAAACTTGATAGATATCCAGCTGAGAAATAATAAATGACACTTTGGGGCCTGCTGGGAGAAGCTAGTGGTTTTTGTTTTCCTCTCTGTCATTAACACATTTTCTGTGCTAAAAATTAGATTCTGATATATAATTATCAACGCTCCCAGATATTAATTCTGCTATTGCTCCCTCGGTTTCTCTTCTGGCTGGGCTATAATGTTATTCACAGATTACTCTGAGAAAACACATCAAACACTTAACAGAACAGGTCAAAGTGACAAGCAGCTTCTGCTGACAACACCAACCTGCACCGTATTTTTTTTTTCTTTTTTTAACAGGGACACAAAACAAATTCCTCATATTAATTAACTAGGGTTCCCTTCCAGCCACAACAGGCCTGTACAACGCGATCTGGGCTAAGCAAATTCCCGGCTTCTCTAATGAAGGTGGCCAAGGGAAGCGAGGAGTGACAAAATTACCTTGCATTTATGGCATTCAAATCCACGTTCATTAATGTCTTTCAGAGAGGAGGCAGGGTTCAAAACAACTTCCCAACTGCCGAGCCTCTCTCACCCTGAGCCCCTTCCTCCTAAAGGGCCGCATGGACGGGCAAGGACACACACACGCAATTAAGCATGTGAGCAAGAGACCTTTCTCGAAAGGAGCCAGAACTTCAGCCCCAGAACCCAAATTAGCACTGTCACTGAAAAGGACTAACTTCCCAAACGTCATGACTTCTGCACACTTAACTGACCTTGACCGGAATACTACCTCACCTGTCAATGGCTTATATTTGTCAGGCAGCACCAAGAAAAGTGAAATTCACCAGGCTCCTCCACGGACCGACCCATATCCTATGAGCAGACAGACACGCGCACACGCACACATACGCACCCCTCATATTCTCATGCACACATCTCATTACCGGTACTGACATTATCAATTCAATCTACCCTATGAATTTCTTCTACTGCTACCTCTGTGAAATTTTAATTTCAAGGAAAATAACTGGGGCAAACTTTATTTTTTAACAAAAAATTAAGGTGTCCAGTTTAGAGAATGCATATATAATTGTTAAGTTCGGTTAAAAATAAGATGATGAAATTTGAGATGAAATACTCAAAGCACAGGGTAGGAGGGGTGGGTGGAATCCATGCGAACAGGACAACGCAAACAGGTGAATACATAAGCAGACATATGATCCATTTCCTAAGCTTGTCCTTCTACCAGGGAAAAAGAGGCAGCAACTGCCTAGTCTTAAGCAAATGCCTTCAACTACAAGCTCTTTTGCCAGTTAGGGCAACTGAACGTCAAAACAGGAAAATTCTTAAAAATTAGGCCATATGGCCGAGCCTCTGAAACACAAAAACAGAAATGGAGGCGGGGGGCGGGGGGTGGTGGTGGAGAATGAACGCAGAAAAGAGAGAGAAGAGAAAGCATAGGTGAAAATAAAGAATGCTGAGAGCTGTGTGAAGAGCAGAAAAAAACTGGGTGGGGTGTTTGACTACCAGTTTAGAAAACCTTGTTAATTCCAGACAGTGGTGGAATGCTCCCTTTTTCCTCTCAAGCTCCATCAAGGACTTGGGACGGCCAATCAACTAAATGATATTTTTGAGACGGCATTTAAAAACAGAAAAGTAACAAGCAAATGATCTCCCATCTCCCGTGCGGTATCTTTAAGACCCACGCCTCATGCCCCACGATCACGCTGCCTTGATGACAGCAGGCTCAACTGCAAACCCCTTGCTGCCCGTGCACTCCATTTCCTCAGTGTCTGGCATCGCGATATTAAATAACTATAAAACCAGAAAGCCAAAAAAATAACGAAATCACCTGGCAGCCAATTTCTGAGAGTTAAACCACAAACCCGGAAAATGGTGGAGTGTGTTGAAATAGTGTAAAGGAAACCCATAAATTCAAACTTTATGTTCGGTAAAGAACAAATATGAAAAAGGCATCAAAATAATGAAAGATTGTTTATGTATTCTGGCATGAAATGGGGACGTGTTATGAGAGGGAGCAGTGGTGGAGACAGATCGACGGAGCTGACGGCGTGGTATTCATCCTGCACGGTGCGGCAGACGTCCCGCTAGTGGCAGTAGACAGCGCAATAAATCAAGGGCTCTCGAAGCTGTACCTACAGCTTATTACATCCAAGATGACAAATAAATAATAATCCCTGTCAGAGCGGCCCTTTGCTCAAGGATTGAGCCTGAAACCTTTGGCTCATCACTCCTCATCTTAAGTGAAAACACTAGAACTAGGGAATTGGAGGCCACGCTTTGCTAAGCTCATGAAACACAAAGCAAGTGGGACCGGGGAACTAAGACTGAACAAGAAAGGTCAAGAAAGAGGGAAGGATAAACATTTAAATAATCCTGACCAACACGGGGCAAAGCATCGTGAAGGAATGCGGGTTAACACGTCCTAATCATCATCGGGGGATGGAAAAAAAAAAAAAATCCAGAAACCGATCTCCTGTCCCCACCCCGAACTGGGAGAAATACCAGGTTTCGGTTTAAAGGTGGTACCAGGAAGCAGAGGGCGGGGTCACAGAGATGCTGGGACCCTAACACCAGTGGCCACCGCCCCCAACCCCTCCCCACACTGTCCACCTCCCACCTTATTTAAGATCCAAGCAAGTGGCAGTGGCAGGAAACCACCCCTGCCCCCACAGTAATTCCAGCTCTGTGCAGAGTTAAAGGAAAGGAGACAGTGCCAGCCAGGGCCCAGGCACAGGAAAAGCTGAGTCACAGAGCCATTCCCCTGTCCCCCCACTTGGCATCCTAGTTACCTCCTCTCATTTACATTCTCTCAGTGACTCTTCAATGTAGGGATGATAAGAGACCCCTGCTTCTAAATCTGCCTGGCATCCATGGGCGTTATGACCTTGAACTTGTCCCTTAACCCTGAGCATCCCCATCTTCCTATTGTTCCTAACTGGTCAGGTAGAGAGTTTCTGTAAGAACCCTGAACCGTTCTTACAGATCATCCCTCTGTCTGGGTGAGCTCTACACTTACAATGGTTCCCAAATTGGCTTTCCAGGCAAAGCCATCTCTTTTCCCTGTCTGACACATCTCTAGCTCCTCCCCTGCCTTCAAGAAAGCACAGAGACAGACAGTAAATCTGCCAGGGCCAAAAGGGTTTGGATCCCAACCTCCTCACTCACCCCCATCCTAACAACCCCTGAATATCCAGCCAGCTGCCTTTCAACCAGCCCACTATCAATCCCCACCATGCCTAGGCATTAAAGCAAAACTCTGTTTTGTAATTTGAGAGAACCGCATAAAAGATGGATCTACAAAAGGGCACAGGAATCACTACAAAGGCCTAAGACCCAGTGGCTAAAATAAGAGTTTCTGATATTACAAAGGGGAAATGGCCATGGGTCCCCACTACGGCTTCACCTCCCCACATTTTAGACAAAGGGTTCATGGCAGAGCAGAGAAAGCAACTACTCTGGTCAGGTGAACCTGAGTCCAAACCCTGCCTCCACAGAACGTGGACAACCTCGCTGAGTTTCAGTATCCTCAGCTACTGATTCCCAGGCCAGGGGTTTTTTGAGATTAAATGCAATCACGGGCTTGGCAGTTCCTAACGTAGTCAGGACGGCCAACAGATCCAGTCCTCATTCCAGTTTGTTTTTTCCCAATTTTCTATCCTCTACTAAAGCAGAATTTTAAATGAATGGTATCATCCACATAGTTTAAGATCCTCATGAACCTTCAAACTATCCAAAATTCTCTACAGAAACACAAGCTTCTTATGAAAATCATTTTAGCCTGGAGAAAATACATAGGCCAGAACTTGGAAGGAACTCAGCTGAAGCTTTTAAGAGATTTTGAGCTATATGTGGGTAGGCGATACAACAGAGTCTCCTGAGCCTAAAAATTCTGTACCTGGAACTCTATTCCTAAGGAAATAAACCAAAATAAGGGAAATCCATGTGCATGAAGACATACATTATATTGTTATTACAGCAAGCAAATAAGGGAGCAAACTAAATAGCCCATAGTGGAGTTTCAAATATGTTTGAAATTATTTTTTTTAATATGGAATGCTTGTTTGATGGAACAGTATGCAGTCTTCAAATAACAATGATTACGAAGACAGTGAAGCCGCAGAGCAAAATGCCTTAGAACTAATGCAACATGAAAAAGGCAGGACACGAAATGAATCCTTGGCTCTCATTTTAACCAAGCAGCATAATGCCTTTGGGAAAAGACAGAGAATATACACAAATAATCGTGTACATTATTAGCTAAAGTGGTAGAGCTGTAGACAACTGTTTTTATTCATTTTTTTCAAACTTTCTCTGATTATGTTTCACAACACTGTTGTAATTTTTTAAAGGCTTTTTAAAATTTTTAAGTCAAGAATTTAAATGAATTGAAAATCAGAAAACGGGGAGCAAAACTACAGCCACCAAGATTTTTCAAGCTCCCAATGCCTCCTATCATCCAAGACACCACCGTGGGCACCTCCTTTGAGGTGGTGGGC
The DNA here is from genome assembly GCF_964165515.1 of Mesoplodon bidens. Classification (NCBI taxonomy): domain Eukaryota; kingdom Metazoa; phylum Chordata; class Mammalia; order Artiodactyla; family Ziphiidae; genus Mesoplodon; species Mesoplodon bidens. The sequence continues at coordinate 166,873,233 of NC_138176.1, forward strand.
AAAAGATTCAATAAAAGCCATTTTGAAATGCTCTCCTGGACCACCCCCCCGCCGTCCTTTCCCAGAACCGCCCCCCCACATGCCACCAGCTACCCCTACAGCCACCTCTTCACCAGCACCCATGCACGCACGGCCAGCCTTGCCGCTGACGTCACTCAGCCCCTCCCCCAGTGTTCCCAGGGAACTCGCTTCTAATCAGGAAACTCCAGTCCTCAAAGTCTGAGGGTTTGGAGCCCCTCCTGCAGCCCCTTAGAACATCTTGCTTGCCAACGCCCATTTGAGTTCCAAAGAACCATTTCAAAAGCGAGCTGTTGAGGACAGCTGAACATCAGGCAAGGAAGCGACATGGAAAAACAGAGAAAAAGGTGTCCTGTAATTATCCTAAGCCCTGAGCCCGTTTCCTTGCCCAGTGTCAGACTTCTAATCCCTGGGTCTCCTTCTTCTGTATCTCATTCCCTGAATTCAATGGGGAAAACTCTCAAGTTGGAAATTAATACCCCAACTCTCTCCATTAACATGCCAACTCAAATAACTTGCTGACACTCTGTAGGTTGACATTTCATTAAAAGAAGACAGTTGAGGGCTTCCCTGGTGGAGCAGTGGTTAAGTATCTGCCTGCCAATGCAGGGGACACGGGTTCGAGCCCTGGTCCGGGAAGATCCCACATGCCGCGGAGCAACTAAGCCCGTGTGCCACAACTACTGAGCCTGCGCTCTAGAGCCCGCTAGCCACAACTACTGAGCCCGTGCGCCACAAACACTGAAGCCCGCACGCCTAGAGCCAGTGCTCCACAGCAAGAGAAGCCACTGCAATGAGAAGTCCGTGCACCACAACAAAGAGTAGCCCCCGCTCACCACAACTAGAGAAAGCCCACGCACAGCAACGAAGACCCAATGCAGCCAAAAATGAATAAATAAAATAAATAAATCTATTAAAAAAGAAAACAAAGAAAAGGAAAAATAACACTGGATGCCTTGTTCTGTGTGAAGGGCTTCAAGGGATACTTTAACTCATTCAGTAGCAACAACAACAGCAACGAATTCATGAGATGATGAGACTTTCCCCAACTCCAGCAGTTCTCCTTCCATCATCCAGGTAAAGGTATTCTCTCCAGGATTCCTGTCTATGCAGTGTAGGTACAGAAACCCTGTACTCGCAGCAGTTTGAAGTTAAGATCGTAATTGATTCTCCATGTATCCTCCGTCCCCTCTCCTGTCTCCATGTTCCCTTGAAGGCACACCTAGTCTGATAAACCAGTCTAGTTTACAGATGAGAAAACTGGAGCCCAGAAAAGTAAGGAACTTGTCCATGACACAGAGCTCCTGTCAGGGCTGGGGCTGGCAGGCAGGTTGCTAGTCTTTGCACTGCACCATGCTGATTTATATGACCAGTTTCCACACAGCACAAAAAAAGGTACCGCCTTCCCAGTATGTTGTAGAAAAGGATCAAAGGAGGTCCTATATGGTCCATATGGGACCAAGACTCTCTCACTACCCCTGAAGAAGTACTAGCTTCCTAAATTGAGGCTCATCCCCAGGTCAACAAATGGTCACCTGGAACCTTCAGGGGAGTGGGGCAGGGCAGCACTGCACCATGCCCAATCCTTAAAGGATGCCACTGTCCAAGACTCGTTTTTAAAACACATCATTTGAGACACATTTGGGTTCCCTGGCTTAAAATGGGTTAACATTTACAAGAGATGCAAGTAAAAAATAATAATGCAATCATTTAATACAATATCACTGTTTAAAGGTCTTTTAACATAAACATGGCAATTCTGCTAATACATATCACATACATTGGCAACAATACAAGAAAGCTGAAAGGTGGTTATTGTTGAAGTAAAAAAGTCCCAGAATCCCACTAAGAAAGTAACATGAGACAATAACGCATATTTCAGGTACACACTATAACTGACTTAAATTATTATGGATGTACTTCATACTTAATTACCTTTCTGAAATATGTCGGGGTATTTTGTCATAAACTCTGCAGAGTCTGCTGTACCTCTACTAAATACTGGTCTGAAATGCAAACCCTTTGCTAATGTTTTTATTTGAATAACTTATTACCCAATATAGCAAACATCAACACATTTTATAGAACCAGAACTTGGCTCTGAAATTCCTCCTACCCTAATGCCAGTCACTGTTGGGAGCATTTAGTTATAAATTGTCTTTCAATAAAAGTAAAAGCTCCCAAAACAACAAAATGAAAAGACACAGCAGCTTAAATCAAGGGAAGTCAATTTCCACATGCTGATCCTAAATATTTCATGGCCCTATTTTATTCTGACATTTGTAGATGACTAAAGTGTTACAAAGGAAATAAAATGCTGATTAAAGAGTTCACTGTCATAAAGGTTACTGAATTGTAAATGGCCCTTTCCATCTTCCTGTTAATAGGTACCCAGCTGTAAACATCATGAAGGATGGGAAGGGAGGGCAGCTTCCCTCCTTTAGGAGCTGTATATACATTAATCACTGAATCACCAAGCCATGCTTAATTGCAAGCTGTATATCACACAAATCCATGGTAAGTAGAAGGAAACTCATTATTGCTGCTTCATAACTACTGGGTACTTCTCATTTTAACCTCCTCACACCTGGGACACTTTGTTGCTTTATAACAGGAATGCAGAAAAGGTATTACACCACTAATTACAGCCCACACTGGCACCTCCATCTCAGCTGCCTGCAAGAGAAAACGCAACTCTCTCAGATCTGCAGCCATCCCCGGCTTCTGCTTCGTTGCTGCTAAGTGAGTTTTTATACGTGGTTTGCCACCCTCCACTGCCCCCGCACCCCCTCCTCCCCTATTCCTTCCTGGGGACAGCATGTTGAGATCCATTACTCCTTGAGAGTTTACAGAACTGTTTAAATGATAAAGAAAAAAAAAACCTGCAGTATATTTTGCTTTGACAAAATTATTGATTTAAATCCCATACAATAGCACAATACTATTTAAAGGTCAACCCAAGAAAAATGAGTTTACACCCGAACAGAGCCGAGCTTATCTGTCATGAAAGTGTAATGATGTGTTTATTCCCTCACTAGGGTGTATATATATATATATATATATTTTTTTTTTTTTTTTTTTTTTTTTTTCTTTTTGCGGTATGCGGGCCTCTCACTGTTGTGGCCTCTCCCGTTGCAGAGCACAGGCTCCGGACGCGCAGGCTCAGCGGCCATGGCTCACGGGCCCAGTCGCTCCGCGGCATATGGGATCCTCCCGGACCGGGGCACGAACCCGTATCCCCTGCATCGGCAGGCGGACTCTCAACCACTGCGCCACCAGGGAGGCCCGGGTGTATATATTTTTCAGGAAGATATAACGGTCTACTTGCAGGTGAAATCTGTTCTTAAGCAGGAATTTCAGGAGATATTTACATTTCAGATGGTGGGGCTGATATCTGAGACCCATTTCCGCACTTCATCGTGAGTTGGGTATTTATTTTCATGGCCCAAAAGTGATTCTTCTCACTCCCAGGTCAAAAACAAGACATACACTTGAAAACTATAACCACAACTCACATGGGAATCTTTTAAGAAACCTAAGGCAGCTATCAGAATGCAAAGGTAGCCATGATAACTGCCTCCCCTGCCTTTCAGTTTCTCTTTTTCATCTCAGAAGCACAGCAATGAAGTACGGCAATGAAATGTTCTAAGGTCGTTGTTTCTAGAAGTATTTGTCACTAATGAATCTGTATATCTGTTTTTTTTTTCTTTCCAAAAGGCCAATTAATGTCAGATCTACCCCGTGACCACCATCACCCTTCCCCAGTTGCCTCTAAAGGTACTCAGACCTGGGCCTCACTGGGATGGGATAAAGGGAAATGAGGGGCTGAGGCCTCATATCCTACATCAAGGTCACAGCCCTTAAGCCCTAGCCTCTCTGTTGCGCTGCGTTCAACCAACATTTACTGAGCGCCAGACACTACGCTAGCTGTGGCGGTAGGAAATAACTCAGCACTTTCTCTCCTGAAAACCTTCATTCATCTAGTAAATAGGGACGGAGCATGGATCACGTGCCTGGTACCATGCAGCGACCTCTCAGAGGTGATGGTCTTACGGGGCCCGGAGACACTGCATACATAACTAACTACATGTGAAGTAACTACCCTAATGGTGACATTCAGGATGCTATGGGAACATACAGCAAGGGAAGCCGAACTAGTCAACAGGACTCAAGACAGGCCTTCCTTAGGAAGTGACATTTAATCTGAGACTTGAGGGATGCAGAGGTGTTAGCTAGGTGAAATTGGCGGGGGTGAGTCAAGGCAATGCGAAAGGCGTGTGCAAAGGCCCTGAGACAAGAGAATCCTCTGCAGAGAACAAACAGAGCAGCACACGATTTGGCTGAAGGCTAGGGAAGAAGAGGAGAAAATCCCGCAAACGATGGCAACAGTTCTGAACCTAATGGGGACCACTGGAGGATTTTAAACCTGAGAGTGGCATTACCTGGTTCTATGGCAGTATGGAAAATGGATCAGATATCAGCAACAGTTACGATTGGAATTCCCCTCCTAGGAGGCTATGAGAGCAGTGGGAACAATGACAGTGGGGGTCAGTGTTAGTGTTACAAGCAATGGCAAAGAAACCCCCTACTCCATCACCACCACTGCACAATAAGTACATTTCAAGAACTGACCTATACTCTTTTTTTTTTTTTAATTTATTTTTTTGGCTGTTTTGGGTCTTCGTTGCTATGCACGGGCTTTCTCTACTTGCAGCAAGCAGGGGCTCCTCTTCATTGTGGTGCACGGGCTTCTCACTGCAGCAGCTTCTCTTGTTGCGGAGCACGGGCTCTCGGTGCATGGGCTTCAGTGTGTGTGTAGCTGTGGCTCATGGGCTTAGCTGCTCTGCGGCATGTGGGATCTTCCCGGACCAGGGCTTGAACCCGTGTCCCCAGTATTGGCAGGCGGATTCTTAACCACTGCCCCATGAGGGAAGCCCCTATACTCTTATTTTAAAGACAGAGCTGACTAGGCTCGTGATTCAGGTAGTTCGGTCTTCGCCCCTTTTCACAGGTGCAGTTTAGCTGGTCTAGGGATTACAGCAGGTCTGAAATTCTTATTATCACTTGTCAGCACCCACCACCCCACTGGTTATTTTCTTGTCGTTATTAGCTCTAGCAAAAGAAGAGCCAGAAGAGAGAGCGCTTCCAAATCCAGGTAGTTTATTGCTAACACTTGGAGTAAAAGAAGCTGCTCTTGCATCTTTGGTCAGGAAGAAGAGTGAAGCTATTGGCCAAAGCTAGGTCTGAGGACTGTCGAAGTTTAATTTATCCTTGTTCCCTGCCATCATGGGGGTTAGCACCTTGGTGATCTAACAACCTGTTTAGTGTATGAATTTTACTTCTCTTCCAGTATTCCTCAAGGGGAAGAGGCGTTGGTGTTCATGAATTTTCTACTGTTCTACTTTTGGCAGAGTCTCAGAGACCCTCACATTCAGGCAAAAGCATAAAGCTACTTGCCTTACTGGGTGAACTGAAGGAAAGCTGGGCATAGTCCCACGGCTCATCCCACAGCTTCCCCCAAACCCCCTTCCTACCACCACCCCATCACAGACCAACGCAGGGGACACGGGTTCGAGCCCTGGTCTGAGAAGATCTCACGTGCCGTGGAGCAACTAAGCCCGTGTGCCACAACTACACACACACTGAAACCCGTGCACCTAGAGCCTGCACTCCACAACAAGCGAAGCCGCCATAACGAGAAGCCCACGCACCACGACGAAGAGGAGCCCCCGCTTGCTGCAAGTAGAGAAAGCCCGTGCATAGCAATGAAGACCCAACACAGCCAAAAATAAAATAAAAAATAAATTACAGTTCTAAACATTACTTAAGTATATGTCTTAGTTTCCTCTGGCTACTGTAACAAATTACCACCATCTTGGTAGAATTTTTAAAAATTATTCTTTGTTAGTTCTGGGAGCTAAAAAATATCACTGAGCTGAAATCCAGGTATTAGCACAGCCATACTCTCTCCAAAGGCTCTAGGGGAGAGTATGTTCCTTACCTCTTCAAACTTCAAGCTTCTGAAGGTTGCTGGCATTCCTTGGCTTGTGACCACATCACTCCCATCTCTCTGGTCACCACTGCCTTTTCCTCTTCTGTCTGTGTCAAATCTCCCTCTGCCTCTCTCTTATAAAGAAAGACGCCTGTGATTTCAATTAGGACCCACCTAGATAATCTCCTCATCTCAAAATCTTTAATCACATCTGCAAAGACTGTTTTTCTATATAAGGTAACATTCACAGGTTCTAGGAATTGGGACCTGATACTTTCAGGGGGTTATTATTTAGGACCACAGTACACATGTAAGAAATAGATCACTGGCTGAGTTTATTTACTTATTTTTATTTTTTATAAATTAATTCTTTATTTATTTTTGGCTGTGTTGGGTCTTCATTGCTGCACGCACGCTTTCTCTAGTTGCAGTGAGCGGGGGCCATTCCTCGTTGTGGTGCGTGGGTTTCTCATTGTGGTGGCTTCACTTGTTGCAGAACACGGGCTCTAGGCGCGCGGGCTTCAGTAGTTGTGGCACGTGGGCTCAGTAGTTGTGGCTCACGGGCTGTACAGCGCGGGCTCAGTAGTTGTGGTGCACAGGCTGTAGAGCGCAGGCTCAGTAGTCGTGGTGCACGGGCTTAGTTGCTCTGCAGCACGTGGGATCTTCCTGGACCAGGGATTGAACCCGTGTCCCCTGCATTGGCAGGCGGATTCTTAACTGCTGCGCCACCAGGGAAGTCCCTGGCTGAGTTTATTTAATCGTGAAACGTTTTCAATCTCACTAACCAGCCATGCTCAGACTGTTGTTTAAATTCAGTGGGTAAATTGCCACAATCCTTAATGTCGATTATGCAAAATGTGTGGCAATTTTATACATTTCACCAGTGAATTCAAAACCCACTAAAAGTCCTTCTTGGGAAGACTTTTTAAATGGTTAGAAACTTCTTTTTCCAAATATTTTAAAGTATGCAAAGATGAGCACTTTTATAGATGATACTCCTAGACACTTTTTAGCAGTGGGGCTAAATGAGGATGAAAACCTTTCCAAACACCTGTTTCCGAAATGTTCTCTCCATAGCACGAGGTTCTTTCAGAAAGCATTTTCTCAAGTGTCTTTTTTGTCCAACATAATCTGTTGGGACTTATACTCTGGTAAGCATTAGGAATGAAAAATTAAGAAGGCTTGATTTTTTGTAAAAGAAAAATGGAGGACTCTTATTTACAATAATTTTTTTTAAACTCTCAAGTTCATTCTCATGACAAAATCAAGGAATCTCTGCTGGAACCAAAGATTTTTGTATTCAATCCCCAACTTATAATGAAGTATCAATATAATGCAAAGGTTCTCTTATTTGAGAATTTTTTTTAAATAAAGTTAACCACATCACTAACATCCTGTAGCCAGAGACTAATAAGATTTGCAAAATGCTGAAAACAAAAAGAGAGAATATGTCCCTATGAACTGCTCCTCAAAGAGAATTCCCAGGTGATGTCATAGGTAGCACTCCTACTGTGTGTAACACTGCTCACATGGTGGTCACCTGTACCAAGTGAGGGTGCCAGTTCAGTCTGAACATTAAATACTGGTCCAACAAAGCTATAATTCAAAAAGATACATGCGCCCCTATGTTCACAGCAGCACTATTCACAATAGCCAAGACATGGAAACAACCTAAATGTCCATCGACAGATGAATGGATAAAGAAGATGTGGTACATATATACAATGGAATATTACTCAGCCATAAAAAAGAATGAAATAATGCCATTTGCAACAACATGGATGCAACTAGAGATTATCATACTAAGTAAAGTCAGTCACAAAGAGAAAGATAAATACCATATGATATCACTTATATGTAGAATCTAAAATACGGCACAAATGAACCTATCTACAAAACAGAAACAGACTCACAAACATAGAGAACAGACTTGTGGTTGCCAAGGGAGAGGGGAGTGGGGGAGGGAAGGACTGGGAGTTTGGGGTTAGCAGATGCAAACTATTATATATAGGATGGATAAACAAGTCCTACTGTAGAGCACAAGGAACTATATTCAATATCCTGTGATAAACCATAATGGAAAAGAATATAAAAAAAGAATGTCTATATGTGTATAACTGAGTCACTCTGCGGTATAGCAGAAATTACCACAACATTGTAAATCAACTATACTTCAATTAAAAAAGTACTGATCCACCTTATCCCTTTCTCATTACATTGTCTTCTGGCATGCCAATGATTCTTGTGAAATATTCCTTGGGCACAAGCTCTTCACTCTAAGGACTATGGCCTCTGGGTTAAAGGTGAGTATTCTTATACTGATGGGGAAAATGAAGCTAAGAAAGGCTAGGGGAAATCTAAAGTAAGTGGATATATGTGTATATATAACTGATTCACTTTGCTGTACAGCAGAAACTAACACAAAATTGTAAATCAACTATCCTCCAATAAAAATAAGGAAGGAAGGAAGGAAGGAAGGGAGGGAGGGAGGGTGGGAGGAAGGAAGGGAGGAAGGAAGGAAGGAAGGAGGGAAAAGGAAAAGAAAGGCGAAGGGAATTGCCTACAACAGCCTGAAGAGTAGGCCTCAGAACCAGAGTTCGAATCCAATCTTCTGATTGCGTGTCTGGATCTCATTCCACTGCCCTGTAACTCCTCCCTTCATTAATGGGGTAGGAAAGGTGAGGAAAGCAACGCAGCAGAGTGGTTCAAACACCAGTTCTGAGGCCAGATTGCCTGGATTTGAACCTTGGTTCCATCACACCCTAGCTGTGTGACCTTGGGTATATTAGACTAGACACCTCAGTTTCCTCATTTTCAAAATGGGGATAATAATATCTATTCCAGAGCATGATGGTAAGGATGAAATGAGTTAATTCATGTAAAGCACTTAAGACAGCAATAAGCACAGAGTAAGCAAAAGTATGCACTCAGATGTTAGCCATGCAACAATACCTATTTCATAAGGCTATGAAGCAAACGAGAAATGCCACATATACACAGAAAGATACTGTACATGTATATACATATACACACACACACGCACACACACACACATACAGACACACTATAAATAGAGAATGGGGGTGTGCACACATGCACCTGGTATATAATGGCCATCTAATGAAGATTAGCTTGCCTTGAGTTTTTGTTTTTAATTTTGAATGGAATATGAGGGTCACACAAAATCATCATGCTGATAAGGGTCCTCTATATGGGCAAGAAGGCATCGTTCTGATGCCACACAGGCACACCACCCTCTGCCTTGTCTCCCAAAGACATTAGCCATTTAAGAATCCAATGCCAAAAATCCCAGGTTTTGAGTTATAACACAAGTCCTGCTGATAAACACTTATGTCCATAATCATGGCTATAAGAAAGCAACTAATATTCTTCTAACAGGAAGGTGCAACCTGGGTCTGTAGTGAAAATCATATGGAAAGTACAACCTCATACATGTTAACAATTCCAAGTATTAAAGTTTTTCCATCCCTGTCTAAAAACCTCGATTCTACCTACCTGCCCCCAATGTCTGAAGCATAAACTTTAACTAGTTTTTCAAAAGCCGGTAGAAACATCAACTCAAACTTTGCCTTCTGCTGAATCTTTGTCTTTGTCTGCTGAGTAACCATAAAACACAACAACAGACCACTGTCCAGACCAAATCACTACTTCTCTCACCTTCTCAAAGCAGGAGAGGTATACATTATGAAGAAATCAATCAGTAAACACTTCATTCTGTGATGTTCCTCCTGGTTTCACCTCCTTTTAGTGACTCTGCTCAACATGCCATCATTGTCTCAATACCACCCTTTATACCCTGTGTCATGTTTACAGAATTTGATGAAAGCATTCAAATTCTAGTACTTAAAACAAGAATCAAGGGAATCTGTAGCTTCGTAACCAAATACCATCTGCAGGAAAACATGATGGTGGCCAAGGAGTCTGGAAGGGGGAAGCCAAGAAGCTAAGCAGACCCAAAGCACCTGGACAAGGTAAAAGCTGCCAAATGCAAGCCTGAGGTCAGTGGAGAGGCAGTTAGAATGTGCCCTACCTACACACAGGCTGAGCAGCAGTCCACATGAGAAACACGAGGCTCCCCAGATAACAGGTGAGAGAGTCAAAGAGAGAAGCCACATTGGAGTCAAGTCAAGAAACTTGGGTTTGCACCCCTGTTTTGCTCCTCTCCAACACTGTGACCTTGGGAAAGCTATTTCCCCTCTCTGAACCTCTATTTCTTCCTCTGTAAAAGTGAGAGAGTTGAACCAGCTCATCTTTTTAGACCTTTTTAGCTCACCTATTCTGCACTTCTTCAGTCATCACCAATCTGTGTGCTGCGAAAGCTACCAAAAAAGCTACTTTTCTTATTTTCAAAGTTTTTAATAACTTTCTTCTGTTTTGTACAACCAATCAACAGTATGGAAGGTGTTTACCAAATCTGTCCGTTCCACCTGTTTTGGGTCACAAGGTAAGAACGGAGCCTTGTGATTAGTTCTGCTATGAGCTGTGGTACATTTACTTGCCAAAGGAAGATCCTTCAGAACTTTCTTTCCCTTTCATTCACCATCCAGCAACGTTTAAGATGTCAACTGCTGTGCTATCTTGAGTTCCTCTGGGAATAAACTGATCAGAGCCCCTCTACCAACCCACAATGTACATGAGAAGCATTCTGAGAAATACATCTGCACTGTCTTATACCTTTGAGATTCTGGAGTTATTTGTTACCACAGCATTACTTAGCCAGAGCTAACTGATACAACAAGCAGTCTGAAATTTAAATTGTTATTATTTACCCTCTACTATTACTGTAACGAGTACCTATAATAAACAATCTTACATTTTTATAACTCTCTTTACGTGTCCATTGCTCCACCAACTTCAAGGGGTCTCCTTCAAAGAGCAAGGACCATGTCCAGTAAGAATGAAGAAGGTGAGAACACGGTCATCACACTCCAGTTGCATTCAGTTTCAAGAATAACTTCCTAATGTAGCAGACTCTTAAGGAAGACCAAAAAATCAGGTCATAGAGGGACAGGACAATGTTTCAAAAAACAAACTGCTGGCTATAGGTAATGGAGTATTGTAGGCTAGGGCACAGAGATTTTGCCCAGAGAAAGCACGTGAAGAGGAGACATACCACCGCCTACCTGAGCTCTGAATATGAATTGCGTCCTTCAGGTCAGTTAACAAAGGCTACTGAAGAGAGGGGGAGAAAGGGACAGCTATAAAGAATGAGTTGATGAGATTTTGTTGGAAGGGAGAGGGGAAAAGGAAGAACAAAGAAATACAAGCTGAAAGATTAAATTTTTTTAAAAAAAGCTCTGAGGCAGCAGAAGTACAGAAGCATACAACTGCATATGAGATTTAAGAAGCAAAATCGCTAGATGGTGAAAAAGCCTCTAACTTCCAAAAAGCATAATAACAGGAAAAAGGGATAAAACAAAAGCAATTGTATTTTCATCAATTGATCATTTGCTAGCTGGGGCTTCTGGGGAAAATGGTGTTAAGAAAAGAACACTAATAGGCATAATACTTAAGAAAACTATTTACGATGTATGCTTTTAACCCAGAGTCAAACCGCTGTAGCATATTTCTTGCCTTAAAAACAAAAGCAAGACACATCCCCTGTCTTGTTGGTTAACCACAGCACTGCTGTTTGACAGACAGTCAGTGTGACCTCAACTCTCACCTACCCAACAGCTGTTCTTCGGGTACCAGACGCACAGGCCTGACTTACAACAGGCAAACCGTGGGGCAAACTCACACCCTGGGTGCGGATACCGTGGCTCTCACCAATGTAAGGATGTGCTGAGGAATCAGCCATCAGACAGTGACTGTCTTTTGGTAATAACTTCTTATTATGTCAAGGAATCTACATGCAGATCAACGTGACTAGCGTGCACATGCTCATCCCCACCATCAATCACTATCGATTTGCACACCAATTCCTCACCATAATTAGGAGCTATAGACAGGGTAGCAATATTATCTTCAATACCGTGTCACTACCCTCCATACACGACTGTGTTCCACCAGACTTCCGCACTGCTGCTCTGACATCTCCGACACTGCTTCAGTCGTTATTTGGGGTGAGAAGTGGGGGAGCTGAGTGAATAACATGTCCCTGTGTGCCATGCCTACCTGAGAGATACCCGGTCCCCTACTAGAGATTTTTTAAAAATGGGAATTCCTCCACATCCATATCGAATCCCTGTGTGCAAATTCGAAAGTTGGCAACATGCTGCTCTTAATCTGATTTATGCACCAATTTATTTTATACGTTAGGCACACTGTATGCAGGCTGACTGATGCATAAAAATTTCATGCAAAAAAGGACTCACTCCCGCACGGTGGGTAGGACAAATGACTCCATATACCAAATGCATTTTGCCCACCATACAAACATTTTGATCTGTTTCTATCTCCCCTCGGCTCCCACTCCAGAGAGCTCAAAAGGCTGTATCTTAACTTTCTGAAATCCTTTCATGCTACAAAACACCCACTTAGGCAGAGAACTTCTCGCCGTGTTCACTGTTTAACTGCGGATCGTAAACACGTAAGCATGCTCAACAGAGGCAGACAGACAGACACATACCCATGACACACCTAGGTAATTTGGCAGTGGGGTTGTTTGTTTGAGCATTTTTTCTCTACATATCATAACTACCATGCATTTTGCATTACTCTTCTAATTACCTTCCCAGGGATATGGTCCCCAGCATATTATTAACAGCAAAACTCCAAACAAATTAAAAAAAAAAAAAAGCTTTAGGAGTAGGGTTTTTCGTTAGGGAAAAAGCAGCTAGAAAAAGCATCTTTCTGAATTTCCTTTTATTAGAAGTCTCCTTTCATCCAAGAAATATGGGGCCTGAAATAAATTGTACCATCCTGCTTTTTTTTTTTATTCAAATCCTTGCCAGAGCTAGGCAGTATGCTAATGAAAACAGGTTGATAAATGACTCCCTGATATTTTCCAGACATTTTTCTCTCAGAAGTGCTCTAAACTGATGTAGCTCAAAGAGAATAAGGCGCATTAAGTCATTATATCAATTTTTGTTACCCAGATACTTCAGTCCCAGTTAAGCGCTGACAGCCAATATAAAACAAGGCAAGGGCATCATACGACTCCATCGATCAAATCTTGTCGTAGATAGATTGCCTATTACACAAATAGAACCAGCGGATTCAGTTTGTAGTTTTATGCTCTCCAATTAAAGGATAACAGGGTACTTTCCCATAAATCTGCTAATTGCAACTGAATTAATTTAACAAATTTCTCCAAGCACAGACGAAAAAGCGATTGGTTAAGCTAATGTAAACTAGCACAGGTTGTCACAAAGAGGCTCCCATAACATCTTTTTGCTATACCTTGATTGGGCAAGGTGTCACAAGTATTTAGCTACTTTGTGGTTCTCTGGCAACAGACAGCTGACAAGCATAAAACATTGCACAAATAGGAGATAATTTATTTGTGGTACTTTTTTTCCTCTCCCTCACTCCCCACTCTTCCCCACCCGGAGGATGAAATAACTCCCTCTTTGCATCTAATTAATGTTTCTCTCCAAGCGAAGCTGTTTTTCTAAATCAGAATTACAACAGCCAAAACACTATAGTACAGAAAGGGGTCCCTCCGTGCCAGGCAGAGAACAGGAGGGGCCATGGACAAAAACTAGAGTAGCTGCCTATGGCATTTCAAAGGAGGAAGCAGCTCAGTGCTCCTGAGTAGGGCAGGGCGAATACATTGCAGAGCACCCTGCTCTCCGCAAGTTCAAATATGCAGGTAACGGTTGTCCAGGTGCCAGATTCAAAGCAGATGATGCCGAGCCATCAAATAATGCGTCATAGGAGAATTCCTCAACTGCCATATGCTCAGAGTTCTGAAGGTGGAGCTGTGCTGGGTGCACAAGGGATGCCCCTCTGCTTCTGACCCCTCTCCACCACGCCTGAGCCAGGGATTCACAGAGCTATGCTTAGAGGACTCACAGGTTTGCGGGGGGGAGGGGGGTTGGGCAGGGTGGAAACACTACTAGAATAGACAGCACATCTTCCAGATTTGGTGGAATAGGGCAGATTTTAAATACCTTGCCCCATTTGGTCCATATTTTTAGACTGGGTATTTTTAACGTGAGCTTGTAAAATGCAGTTGTCCTATCCGTACTTCGCAGGCAAGAGGTGTCTTGCCAAAAGAAAATAGATTTCAGTTCCAAAAGGGGCTAAGGGTCCCAGGGACCACCGAGAAAAAGCAATGGAGCCCATGGAGAAACGAAAAGGTCCAGGCAGCAGCACCAGGAGGATGGACCTTCCTAATGCAAACGAAGGTCGGCAGCTCCAGCACTTCTCTCTCCTCTAGTGACCACAGCTTCAAGCTTCCTTGCTGCGGAAGCTGATTCTTATTTTACCAGGGAGAAAAAAATCTTGGGGTAGAGCCTCTTTTCCAAAACACATTTCTAATAATCCTGTTTATCCATTTGTGTTTCGGCTAATAGAAAGAAGCTCTGCCATGTCAACCCAATTTGACAGTAAGCTATCTGAGGACAAGAACCATGTGACTTTTGTACTGTGGGTCTGGAGCAGTGGGACAGGCATGCTGCCTCTAGGGTAGAACATACACAATTTTAAAACTGGCTGAGTCATCCGGCCAAGAGGTAGTGGGGTTCTGCAAAGGGAGAGAGGGTGTGAGTGGAGTCCAGGCAGAGGAGTATAGGGCGTCGACTCCTACACACTATTCGTTGGGCACCCCATACCTAACCAGAAAGAAAAGTTAAACACGCCGAGAATACAAAGGAAGAGATGTTTTGAGTAACAGCAATTTACGTAAACATGCTGGATCGAAGTCAGGAGACCTGGGCTACAGCCCCAGCTTTGCCACTCACCAGTTGTATGATGCTGGGATCACACCTAAGGATCTCTTCTTCATCCATAAAAAGGAGAATATCGGAGTTCATCTCAGAATTAGATCTCATGAAGGCTGGGACATCTAACCACTGTTTTTCAAAATGCAGCTGCACGTGGAACTGAATTCCAGGGTGCTTCTAGCATTTTTTAACAGAAGATAACAGAGTACACTGCATAGAGTAAGGGTAAGTACTGTTTTGTAATACTTCTCATTCAGTTATGAAATATATATGTGCGTGCAGGCTGCAATGGGAAGTCTATTTCTTAACATCAGTCACAGTCAAAAAGAATTTTAAAAACCGAAAGCCACCAATCCAGTCCAACCCAAGTACTGAATGTGAAGATTCTCCGGCTCTGTCATCACAAGTTCACATGCAGAGCGGCTACAAGGGCTGGAGCTGGGGGGCTGAGGCTTTGAAAGAACCAGCACAGAAACCTCTCCCAGCAGCAGCTCATCCATCACTTCTGATGAAAATGACAGACTGGGAAACCCCTCACTTTGGGAGAGAGGCCTGTCTTTGTGCAGATAATGAAGTGACTCATTTCAGAAAGGGCCCCAGCACAGTCCCCAGCCCAGGTCGTATGGGTAGCATCCCAGTTCAGAATGAGAGGCCACAGGTCTGCCACCCACACAGTCCTCACACAGAACCTGAACACCAGGCATGCCAGAATTCCTGCCAGAAGGAGACAACTCACATCTACTGAAGGCAAAGGCGGGCTCCCCCATCAATTGCAGGACAAGTATTTCATAGATCCATTTATGATTCACATGCATGCAGACCCAATGGCAAGGACTTGCTCCCTATGAAGGGCTTGAGAAAGGACGGCCTGGCGAGAATCATGTCACCATGAAAGATCCTGCTGGCCACCTCTCAAGAATCCACGTAAGATGAACTAGGACCTATTCATAATTCCCCAAACCCTTCGCTTCTCCAGTTATGCTGAGCCAGCAATTATTTTTACTGTGCCTTGTTATGAGTTATGATCCGATGTGTTCACGGAAGGAAAATCTAAGAATAAGAAGTGATTTCATATTATAAACATGTTGGGTTGAGCCTAAGCTTCTCTGAAGGGAAAATACTCCTTTAGCTATAAGATTTTCTACTATTTGGATACTTCCTATATGAAGATGGCTTAAGGCTTATGGAACTTGGTTTTATGGAAGATGTAGAGAGTATGATATTGATACTATGAAAAGAAACAACAGAAGAGCCATTTATGAAAGAAGTAAATGAAGGGTGTAGGAACTCTCTGGTTAGCCAGCCAACAAATATTTCTAGAGCACCTGCTCTGTGCCAGGCACAGGGTGGACACAGCACATATAGCCTCTTCTCTCAGGAGCATACAGTCTGGTTGGGAAGAGAGTTGTTAAGTTTTGTAAATAAACTAGCACCACAAAGGAAAAACAAAAATAATTAATAAGGGGCTCGTAGTTTGGGGATGGCCTCCCTGAGAAAGTGTCCCTTTTAAGTTCAGACCTAAAGGTTAAATAGAAGGGCAGGCGGAGAGTTCAAGAGGAAGACCCCAGACCCCTCCAGTCCTCAGGCCTCCTGGAACAGCCCTCACCACCCCAGCTCTCCTCTGCCTTTACACTCCCATGATCACACTTCCACTGATAAATCTCTACACCTTCTCGTATACCCATATCACCTCCCCTGGAGCCCCAGTGGCCTCCTGTCTTCCCCAAGCCAGTCCCTTTCACACTTTGCTGCCCCACTGTTCCTTCAGCTGAGAATGGTTTTTTGCAGCTTTCCAGCCTGCTCAGGTTCAAATTCCAGTTCTACCACTTCACAGCGATGTGGCCTGGAACAAATGTCTCCATCTCTCTGTGCCTCAAAGTCCTCATGTATAAGACAGAGATGATAATGGGCCCACTCTATACGTTTCGAATAAAGATTAAATGACTGACTGCAGAATCCACTATTTCTTCACTATTTCAAAACTTGTAAATAAAATACTTAAAGAAACTGATTTTAAATGCAAATTAAAGGGCAGATTTTCTCAAACAGGAGGGGAAAAAACACTAGCTTGAAAAGATACATGCACCCCAATGTTCACAGCAGCACTATGTACAATAGCCAAGACATGGAAGCAACCTAAATGTCCATCAACAGATAAATGGATAAAGAAGATGTGAGATACACACACACACACACACATACCCACACACACACACACACACACACACACAATCAAATATTACTCAGCCATAAAAAAGAATGAAATTCTACAATTTGTACCAACATGGATCAACCTAGAGAATATTATGCTTAGTGCAATAAGTCAGACAAGTACTCTATGATATCACTTACATGTGGAATCTAAAAACCAAAACAAATCAATTATATAGCAAAAAAAAAATCACAAACTCACAGAAGCAGAAAACAAACTTGTGGTTACCAATGAGGAAAGGGAAGAGGGTAGGGGCAAATTAGGGGTACAGGGTTAAGAATTTAAAACTACAAGAAAAATGAAAAGCACTGAGAACTATACCTGGCACATAGGAAGCATCCAAAAAATGTTAACTATTATTATTTTTGTTATTGTGATTTCTGTTGTTTATTACTTTGCTCATTTTCTATATTCCACTCTCTCATATGAGAGCCAGATCAAATTGCCCTTCTACTGCAAAGCTATCCAAACGTGCTCTAGCCAATACACTCGCTGCAAATATATTGTACATACCACTCTCACAGCATTTATCCCATTATACTGAAATTATTTATGTATCTCTTTGTTCCCTGGACCCCAAGCCAGAGGCTACATCTTATTTATGTTGCTTCCCCAGGGTCTGGAAATCAACAAGCTCTCAACAAACATATAGGAAGATGGATAAATGAATGAATGGATAGTGGGTGGCCAGATGGACGGGGCAGCCTGGAAAACTCACCTTGGAATTCTCTTTCTCTAAGGAGGTATCCCTCCAAGTATTGAAACTTGAGCAAGTGGGTTGAAACCCTCCCAGCCATGTAGTGACCTCTGGCCTAAAATGCCACTGCCCATGTTGACCACCATTTGCAGAGCACCTCGGGGGCTAATGCTGTCCTTTAGAAGCCAGGAGATCCCTCCAAATTTGAATCCTCAAGGAGAAGTATCTTTTCTCAAAACACTTCTAAACGTAGTGCAGCAGATCTTTAAGCCTCTAGCTAACATGCCTGAAAGCATCCTTCTATTTATTGGTATCGTTCCGTGCATGGTAACAATCGCAGAAGCAGAGCATGACTGCACTAGCTTTGTGCCTGGCAAAATCAGTGTCTGCATTAATCTGAACTCCAAAAGACTATAAAATTAAATTTAAGTGACTCACTTAACTACCAGAAGAAGGAAAGAACCAATTTTAAGACTGAAAAGAGAAGAAGAAATAATTGCAACTGTTTGATAGGAGTGTATTATGTAAATAAGTAGAGGGCATGTCAAGAAATACAGATGCCCAGCCACCTTTGCACAGCAATGAGAAACAACCTGGGAGAGAAGAGGGAATGTGTTCTCCTTCGAGGGATCAGAGAGAGCATCTCTTCTGACTCCTGAGCTGCTTTCAGCAACCTCCTTGACCTGGAAAGCCCGGGGTCACTGGGTTCAAACCATGGTATGCCATGAATCCTTCTCGTGGAAGGGCATGGTGGACCATTAACTCCCAAATAATATCTCTTGGGTATATTCTTCCCTTTGCATTTCAACATGGTAAGTTCTGAAGTCCTTGGAAAATGCTTTATCTGTAATTAGAGGTGGAAATGATAATGTTGCAAGGAAGTTGAAAGCAAAGTTGGACCAGCCTGAAGAGGCATTGGTGGTAGGCTGGAGGAGAGCCTTCAATAAGCTTCTGCTTCCTAATGCCACTTTGTAGACAACAGGTTGAGTCAGAGGGCCACAGTGAACCCCAAGCTATTGCTTTCCTCATTTTTGTAAGACTTAGGAATACTGCACTAAGAACTTTCTTACCCCTAGTCCTTTCCCATAGTAAAACCTATAGTTAAAGGCAGGGCCCCCTCTAAAATGGCCACGAAGGTCAAGTTCATTTTGATGCCAGTTACTAGAAAAAGGAGAGCAGAGGTAAAAGACATAACCACTCCATCCATCACGTTTCTAGAATCCTGGACATGACAGAGATCCTTTGACCTAACTCAGACTACAGATTCTACTAATTTTTAAACTTTCTCTAGGAGATCCCATGGCCCCTCATGAGAACCTATTTTACCAGTTCTCTCACCAGCTGGTAATTTTGGGGAGGAGAAGAGACACTGATAAACCCTCACACTGCTATCTAATCTATATTTCAATGTATCTTTACCCAACAAAATATTTCAGACAAATTGCAATGGCAAAACTTATTTCTGGGGTACAGGCAATGCCAGAAATAATCTCTAAAGATCTGTCAAGGATCCCCTTAAAAATATGTGCATGTCTACCCCAGGGAAAAATCTGATCCATAAAGACTTATAAAATGGGGACGGGCGCATTCCAGAATGGCACTGAACTCCCTACCTGCTGTGGACCCAGTCAGAGGCAGCTCCTTGAGGGGAGGGACTGAGTCATAGGCACTTTGTAGTCCCCACGCTCAGTTTAGTGTCTAGCACATAGCAGGTGTGTAATCAATCTTTCAAGAATGAAGGAAGGTCTTCTTAGGTATCACTGCCAAGCCAAGGATGCCCAGAGCAGACACCTTCTACACGCACAAGTCCACCGTGGTAATAAACTCCAGAAAGACCCAAGGCCTGCCTCAGCCAGCTTTCAGGCAGGGTAAAGAAGAAATGAACACCACCCAGGAACCTTGCCCAACATCAAAAACAGAGTGCAGGACATTTTATTCTCCATTAATTTGGATGTACAGTATTTCTCTATGATTACTATAGCAGGCAATGTTCTTATAAGGTTATGAACTGGTTTTGCATCGTTCCATTGCTAGGATTTAATACTGTACTAAATGTGATATATCTCAGCCATGATTAATCCTGCCCAGTTCTGCAGCAAGTTTCTATAAAAAACCAACTTGAAATACAGGATTCTTAAAGCCCTTGCCAAATCTGCAAGATGTGATATTAACATGGCTCCAATCCAGGCGAGCACGTCTAACTTACGCTGAGACCATCCACCCGTTTGCCTTTGTGCTCCGCGAGCAGCTATTTATCCTATCGCTGAAGCCGAGAAAATTCAGGGAGCCCTGCCCTGGCCTGCTTTACAACAGCATTATTAATACTGCTCAACAACAAAGTAAAATTACAGATAAAATCTGAATAGGCCCATTACTGGTTTTAGAGGGAGCTAAATAAGCTATATAATGTGTTTGGGCCTGTAGCACGTGCCACCCACCACGACAGGAGAGAAATGCACGTGGCAGTCAACTCGCCACTGGGGCTCGGCTCCGTGTAAATTCCCTCCTCGAACATCGTGAATTAAAGCAGATGAAAGTTTTAAAATGTCAGGCGAGTCCCTGGGGATGGATATGCTTTATGTTTTTTATAGAGTGAACAGTAATTTCAAATGGAAAGGGAAAGCAGCCCTCTTTCTCCAGCCATTCGCTCTATTTTTTTCTTAAGTTCCATGTGTCCACTTTTAACAGACCGGTCTTGGGGGAATTGATGCTGTGCTGAGTCAAACCACTGGGCTCAAGGTAAAAGTAAAGTCCTTGTGAGGAAGAAAATAAAAACTCACCAGCCCCTTCCTAGAAGCAGCCCCAGTCTGGAACATTTGGCTTGGAGTTAGACAACTGAGGCTCGAATCCTACCTCCAATTCTAGGTGTTTGGCGTTTGGAAAATCTAGCTTCTCTAATCATTAATGTCCTTCTTCACATGGTTATCAGATAAATTAAATAAATGAGTACATGTATATATACTATGTAATAAATAGTTACCTGCATATGTGCACATACATATGTATGTATACACATATACATGTGTACATATGTGTGTATACATATATTTGTGTGTATCTCACACACATACTGTTTAGGTTGATACTTTAACTCTTTAACAGCTTTTCCCCATTTTGCTTCTGTCATGCATTTCCAGTCTTATTTAACTCTTCTACAAAGGAAACAAGATTGTCATTCACTATTCATTCATTCTCACATACAATAGGCACTGAGGGTCTATTATGTGCCAGGTCCTTTGGGAACCAAAGGAAAACAGGATGTTATTTTTGCCCTCGAGGAGTTCACAATCTACAGTAGTGGTTCCTTCTACAAGTTGGATCCTCAGTGAAATTTAGAAGCCTTGCCTCCTAGTTTAGGTCAAGAAACTGGTGTGCTATCAAGATAATGAGGGGACAAATAGATGGCATAAGCATTCTGACCTAAGAGTTACAAGGCCAGAAGGCCCATAATAATTTGGATTACTGTCTGGCAGACAGCCATTTCCGTGCCCTCCCACTGTGGGCAGAGTTTACTTCTCTGCCCCATTGGTATTGGTCTTGGCCATGAGACTTGCTCAGGCCAATGAAATTTAATGATGTGATAAGAGCAGAGACCCTAAGTGTGCTCACATCATACGAAGCCTGAGCCCCAGAATGCGCACACGGAGCAGAACTGAAGCCAATACACAGCCTGGGGTCAAGGCCAGCTGCCCTGCTGCCTAGAGCAGAGCCACCCAGCCTAGATCAGCCAAACCACAGTCAACCTGCAGAATGTGAGAAAGAAAATAAATGGGATGGTTTCCTATGCAGCATTATTGTGGAAATGGCTGACCAATATAAGGTCTAAGCAGAATCCCAACCAGAAAAAAGGTTGCCTCATCAAAAGCAATCTGGCACAACTTAACTACTGGAGCATTACAATGAGATTATGGTACAAAACATGCTTTTCATGGTCAAATCAATCATTCTGTCTCAATTCTGTGCTTGTCCCAGCTCTCTCAGCATTGAAGAAAATTAACACAAAATAAGTTGATCTTGATGAGTATGATTCAAATCAATAATGTTAATCGGGCTCCTGAGTGTAAGATAAAATGACTTCAAATCAACAAAAGGGTAATAAAGCTTTCCCAACATTCAGCACCACCTATGATAAATCTATAGTGGTCTGAAATATCCAATTTCATTAACAACACATTTAACATGCTAAAAAGACAGTAACCTTCTCCCAACAAAATGTTCTCTCAGTGCCTACGAGCACATTAACTCAAGATTGCAAGGCATATCCAATCGTGTACAGTTAAGTCCCCTACATACGAACGAGTTCCATTACAAGAGCGCATTTGTAACTCCAATTTGTTTGTAAGTCCAACAAACTTAGCCTAGGTACCCAACTAACACAATCGGCTATAGAGTAGTGTACTCTAACACGTTTATAATACTTTACCCACAAATAAATACAAAACAAACACAAAAAATAAAACATTTTTAATCTTACAGTACAGTACGTTGAAAAGAACAGTAGTACAGTACAACAGCTGGCATACAGGGGCACATTCGCATCTTTGAACGTTCACAACTTGAAGGTTCGCACGTAGGGGACTTACTGTAATTAAGTTATACCTGAATAAGGGGGGATGTACTCTATGGTGATGACTCACTTTAAACTTTAATTTTTATTATTATCTTCCTGTCCCACCTATTTCCCCTTCTCCATGGTAATTTATGGAATTACTAGATATTTTCCTTTCTAGTCTATTTCATTCTAGGTAATATTATCTAGCAAAGAAAAAAATCATTCAACATTCTTATGTAATGAGAGTGAGATATGCTAGAGTAAGTGGGAAGGGAGCCTTTAAAACAGTACTGCAGGGGCTTCCCTGGTGGCGCAGTGGTTAAGAATCCACCTGCCAGTGCAGGGGACACAGGTTCGATCCCTGGTCCAGGAGGATCCCACATGCCGCGGGGCAACTGAGCCCGTGTGCCACAACTACTGAGACTGCACTCTAGAGCCCGCAAGCCACAACTACTGAGCCTGTGTGCCACAACTACTGAAGCCCACATGCCTAGAGCCCGTGCTCCACAACTAGAGAAGCCACCGCAATGAGAAGCTGCACACCGCAGAGAAGAGCAGCCCCTGCTCGCCGCAACTAGAGAAAAGCCCACGAGCAGCAACGAAGACCCAATGCAGCCAAAAAATAAATAAATAAAAATTTTAAAAAATAAAAATGAAACAGCACTGCAAGATCCCTGTCCTCAAGGAACTTTCAATCTGTTATGACTCACAAATGACTATATAGCCAATAATATGCATATAAAATAAGCAACATAAACAAGTCATAGTAACTCGACAATTGTTGGCTTATCTCCCCTTTATCCACCTCTCCTTACCCTCTTTCCTAACATTTCCCTAGATTTCTCCAAATTTGGCTTGTTTGCAGTTGACTCCATTTCCCTGTGCCAGAATGGGGCTCAACTAGCTTAATTTTATCAGCAGAGTCCGCTCCCCCCTGCCCACAGTAACTGGTTCAAGAGACAGAATGACCCTATCTCAGTCTGCTATAACCAGTTACCACAGACTGGGTGGTCTGGGCAGCTTCAACAACAAACATTTACATCTCACAGCTCTGGATGCTGGAAGTCCAAGATCAGGGTGCCAGCATGGCCGGGTTCTGATGAGATCCTCTTCTGGACCGCAGACTGCTGACTTCTCACTGTATCCTCACATGGCACAGAGAGAGACAGTGAGAGAGCTCTCTGGGGTCCCTAAGGGCACCAATAAAGACACTGATCCCATCCATGAGGGATGACCTAATTACCTCTTAAAGGCCCCATCTCCTACTACCACATGGGGGGTTAAGATTTCAACATGTGAATTTGGGGAGGACACACACATTCAGTGCATTGCTTGGACCTATCAGATCAGTGAGACTCAATTTGGGGAATTTTGTTTGAGCCCTAGGGAACTGAACTCTCTCTCCTGCTAGATTTAAATCAGGACATACACACTCTTAAGAACTATGTGCAGCCACCTTGCAATGGATCAAAGTCTTTATTAAGGAAGAGTTGCTGAGAAATGGAGAGAGATCTGGTTTGACTGAGTTTCTGACTCACACCTTACCTAAAACCACCTCTACCATGAGAGCCGACACTGACCCTTTTTTTTTTTTTAAGACAGTTTGAGGGGCTTTTTTTCCCGTGATTTGGGGGGAAAAAACCCATATATAAACAATATAACATGCAACAGAGCTCCAAAGAAACAGAAATTATTGTGGACAAGGAAATATAGAGAAAGTAGTGTCTGTCCTGGGCCTTGAAAAAAGGATACAATTTAAATTATCAGGGAGAGGGGAAATGGTGACAGGAGAGAAAATAATGAAGAAAATAAAGCAAACTTAGACCTAGATGATGCCATGAGAATGGTAGTTTGTGATCCTGATGATGTTTAGGGTGATGTTATTAATAATAATGAAATGACACACACGTACATCGCTTTACAAAAAAAACACATATATCACTGCCTTGTCACCCTATGAGAGATGCATGACCAATTCTAGAATACAGATGGGTAAAAGGGGCAATTTCACAAAGCACTGGTTTAGCCTCTCATAGAACTGGACAAGAATTCTGGATCTGACACTTAGGAGTTGCATGAATCTGCAGCAAGTTACTCCAACCTGTCTGAGCCTCAATTTCTTCAATTTACGTATAATAATAATGCCTATCCTCTGAGGTTGTGAGAATTAAATGAGGTAATGCATAGAAGTGCTTACTACAAAGTATACCACAACATACTTGATCCATAAATATTAGTCATTATTTTTGTCATTGTTTTAAAAGAATAAAACCTAGGTTCAGGACTTATAGCCAAAATAGAGGAGTATTAGAACCAGTGGTTAGCAATGACAAGTTGGAAGCTTTCGGCTCAATGTGAAAAATAGGTTTCAAACACTGAGTGCTTCCTACAGCCATGATGGATTGCTTCCGAAGGACCGAACCTCCAGTTCTGCAGGTTTCCACTCAGCAGAATAAGACACTGTTTAAGGATTGCATGGCAGGGGTTTGAGCATCAGAAGCCTGGTTTACGGATGTGGCCCCAAGGATTCTTTCATCACTGAGACTTAACTCTGTGAGATACCGCTGTCTCGCCAGTTTAATTTCCAGTGCACCCCAAGAACAAAGGATTACCTGATCCTCTGCCCACATCCTCTCAGTCCTCAACCCTTAACAAAGCTCAATAGCACTTACACATTAAAGAAATGCGATACAAATTTGACTGGACTCGTTACACCCGCACTATTCTCCAATACTGCAAAAAGCTAATTTCAGCTGTCACTTACTGGAAGTAAAATGACAAATATCTGTAATATCTGTCAGGTTATGAATGCTTTAAAAAGAGTTATGCAGCTGTCAACATTTCGATGACATTAACAAGGGAAAAGTAAACGAAGAAGAGGAAACAGCATGTCTGTGGAGTACCCAGTTGCCAAACTTCTCTATCACTTATATTAATAAAAATCAAATTACCTCCATAAAAATTGCAAACAATGAAGACTTCTGGAGAAAACCGATAGAGGCAAATCTGATATTAATGCTGCCAATTCCGTAGATGAGATCATCAGAATTAGCTTCAACACCTCAGTAGAAAGTGACTAATTCTATTAAAAGATGTGAAGCCTTTACCCAACTTCTCCTCACCATGATGGTATAGGAATAAACATGTAAAATCGCTGGTACAGAGTCATCAATCTTTTTGAAGAGCTTCTTGTCATAGTGGAAGACAATGTACTATATAAATAGGTGAGCGTGCATCCCACTTTGACTGGGAGAATCCTAGTCTGTATCCATTACCTTGGCATAATTATTAATAAAGTGTGTTAGTTTGGATAATAAGGTATGGTGTATCTGTACATGTTTTTGTATATGTGGGCAAGTGTGTGTGCATGTGCATGTATGTGTGGTTCCCTATATATGTGCGGGTCTGTGTACATGTGTGTACATATGTGTATACACATGTATGAATGTGCATGTGTCTGTGGAACTCTTCCTTCCATTTCTAAGTGGGTCTCATCTATAACATACTTTAGGCTTTGGGGGACAAACACTACATTTTACAACAAGGATTTCCATAATTACATGACACTGAATTTTTGCCATCCAATTAAACCAAAATAAATATGGGAGGCAAAAATAACCTTATGTTTCATTCATATTCATATTTGACTACATTTGTCACATATAAACTGAATGCTACCGACAAAACCACCCCTCTGGGAAGAGGGATGGGTGGTCCAATTATTAGTTTAGGAGGAGGTTTTAACTCAGTGGGTAGCTGGCCTCAATATAAGACTCTAAGCCAAAATCCACACTGTTAATCATTATGTGGTATCTGTTTTCCCAATATTTCTGCTGCTTCTCCAATATCAGAGAAGGGCAAAACAGAAAGCAACAAAAAACAACAATCAGTGTGAAAGTGGGGTTTCCTCTGAGGGCTTGAGTGATCATTTTTTGTATACAGAAGAAGGCTAGCATTGCTGTCCTCAGTTCATATAACCATCCTTTCTACATGCATTTTTTAGGAACCTATTCTATGCAAAGGATAATATACATTGTGGACTCAGTGAACTGTCACTTTTTTTAAAATGAAATAACTAAGAAAAGCTCAACCATTAAAAACCAGAGGGCCTTATCATTTTTTTTTTATCCATGTCTACATATGACTTTTGACCTAGGACATCTACAGCTACATTTTTAAAAACAGTCATGAAAATGCTCCCTCTTTCAGAATCAGGAAATTAAATCGGATGGGAATTCTGACAGCCAGATGATGTCCCTCTTTTAAGATATGTCCAGACTAAGAATATCTAAGCCTCTTCTTGGCCTATAAATTAAGTGATTAACAAATATACACAGTTTGGGAAGGAATGAAATGTTCTGCAACAAATCAAATTCCATGAAGCACAGGGCACTGGCACTATTCCCATGGAAATAAGTAAATTTTGTGACAAACCCACTTCTTTTCTCCAACACATTCCAGAGATAGCATACTCTTTTTGGTGTTCCTCATAAATCTGAGAAAATTAAAAGTTAACATGCCATGATATTTTTGTTACTGGCTTGAATGCAATAAATATTCAAATATTAGTAAAGACGGAGCCGGTGGTTCCACAGGAAAAAACCTCAAGGCTCTCACAACTTGGGTTTTTACGGAATAAGAGATGCCAGTGTAGAAGCAGGGTGGGGTCAAAGGTGGCAAATTAAAACATGAAGAGCTATACTCCCCCACCCCACCCCCATGGTGTGGAAATACGGATAACCAACAAGGACCTACTGTATAGCACAGGGAGCTCTGCTCAATAGTCTGTAATAACCTAAGTTGGAAAAGCATTCAAAAAAGAATGGATGGGCTTCCCCGGTGGCGCAGTGGTTGAGAGTCTGCCTGCTGATGCAGGGGACACGGGTTCGTGCCCCGGTCCAGGAAGATCCCACATGCCGCGGAGCGGCTGGGCCCGTGGGCCACGGCCGCTGAGCCTGCGCGTCCGGAGCCCTGTGCTCCGCAACGGGAGAGGCCACAACAGTGAGAGGCCCGCGTACCCCACCCCCCCCCAAAAAAAAAGAGAGAATGGATATATGGATATGTATAACTGAATCACTTTGCTGTACACCTGAAACTAACACAACATTGTTAATCAACTATGCCCCAGTATAAAATAAAAATTAAAAAAAGTAATAAAATTAAAAAAAATAGGTGCCTATTTATTTATTTATTTATTTATTTTTTTGCGTTACGCGGGCCTCTCACTGCTGTGGCCTCTCCCGTTGCGGAGCACAGGCTCCGGACGCGCAGGCTCCGGGCGCGCAGGCTCAGTGGCCATGGCTCACGGGCCCAGCTGCTCCACAGCATGTGGGATCTTCCCAGCCGGGGCACGAACCCGTGTCCCCTGCATCGGCAGGCAGACTCTCAACCACTGCGCCACCAGGGAAGCCCCTAGGTGCCTATTTTTGAAAGCATTCTTTGATTACAAAACTCTTAACGATGGGAGTGTGGAAAATCACTCCTTTGGGCAATGTACTTAAGGGAGGGGTCATTCAAAAGATATTGGGAATGAGGGTGAAAAAGAGTCGGTAACCAGACCAAGAGGTGTGACCGTTCACAGCCAAATGCCACCACGAGCCAAGAAGAAAAGATACCCCTATGGGCAGCTCCCAAAAGAGGTGTCGCCTTTGAAATGAGAGGTGACAGGGAGTTTGTGTCTGCCTGCTGCAGGGAGCTGATGCGATGTGGCCAAGTGCAAACAGAAACAGTTCAGAGGAAAAGGGAAGTCCTCTAGGGGCTCTATTTTCAGATGGGAACTGGAGATGATAACAATGACCAAACAATACCAGCACTGGAAGAAGTCAAGAGATCACTGTCATCCAAACCATCTTTAAGATAAGAAATTTGCCCTGCAAAAATCCCATTCAGCTTCTGTTTAGACACAGGTTAGTCCTGGCCATAGATTAAGAAGAATGTCTGGAAGTCTAAGCAACTGACTTCCTGGAATCAGAGAAGAAAGTACGTTCCTCAAGCCAACTGTCCACGATGGGGCCAGACCCAGGAACCAGTACAGGTGCTGATCAAAACTACAGCTGAGCCTGGAGGCAAAGCAGGTATACTGGGATCCTCTCCCCAAAACAGGAGCAAGTTTTTGAAGGACGTGAAAGCCCCCATCATACCTGGGAGTGACACCACCCAAAACCTTCCCCAGCCTGAAAGAGTCTACACCACTGAATATTAGAAAAGCTTTCCATTTCTGTATCGCCCTCCAATACAGCAGGAAATTTTTTCTTTTAATGAATGTATTTATTTATTTATTTTTGGCTGCGTTGGGTCTTCGTTGCTGCACGGGGGCTTTCTCTAGTTGCAGTGAGCAGGGGCTGCTCTTCGCTGCAGGGTGCGGGCTCTAGGCACGTGGGCTTCAGTAGTTGTGGCACACGGGCTCAGTAGTTGTGGCTCGTGGGCTCTCGAGCGCAGGCTCAGCAGTTGTGGCGCATGGGCTTAGTTGTTCCGCGGCATGTGGGATCTTCCCAGACCAGGGATAAAACCCGTGTCCCCTACATTGGCAGGCAGTCCTTAACCACTGTGTCACCAGGGAAGTCCCCAGCAGGGAAATCTTGGTGGGCCACTGTGGGCCTTACTTTATGGGGAGTGGCAGGGAGTAGTGGGGAGAAGAAAAACATTGAACCTTGCTGATGTAGATTAGACTTTGAAAGGGCTCTATGGACATAACCCACACTCCCAAAAAGGGTTCCACAGAATGAAATGGATATGCCTGTCCTACAAAAAAAAAAAGAAAAGAAAAGAGAGATCTGGAATGGGACCTCAATAATCAACTGATACGGGTGGTTTTTCAAACTGCAGGTCATGATCAAAATCAATTTAATGAGTTATGATATGTATTTCTTTAATGGAGTGGAATGGAAAGGACTAGATCAAAATGCCATGGGAAGTACCAAAAACTCGGGTTTTTTTAAAGTTTGAATAACAGTTTCCTGGCGTAACCTTCTCATTTCATAAATGGGTCCTCGGTTACCCAGGAAGAAGACAGAAAGTGTCCAACATTGCAGGTAGTTAGTGACAGAACTCGGATAAATCCAATAAGAAAAGACCCAACCTCTTACAACCATCCCCCGCTGCCTCTGTGAAATAAACTCTGTAAAAATCTTCTAAGCCATTAAGGCTGCATACACATCCTAGTCCAAAGGACCTCTTTTCAGAGTTTAACATTTTCTTCCAGAGGCATACTTGGATCAAGTCCCTCTCCCACCCTGCCCACTTGTACACGGGAATCCCCACTAGTATAGACTGCAACTGACCACGGTCTCAGCTTCTTTGAGGAGATGACTTTAAAAAAACAAATTCCTTTGGATCCGCTGGCAATGCTTTCCAACAGAGAAGAGCAATTAGTAAATGTTCAAGTTGAGATCCTGCTCACTCACTGCCACTTCCAGTGTCGGGTATGTATTTGCTCTAAGTAAAATGCTTTGCTTTCATTTGTGTCAGCCGTGCCCATAAATAATAGACTTTATTTGAATTCCATAGCTCCCTCTGAAATCCACTCTACTGAATTTAACAGGAAGAACATAAGATCTCACCAGCATTTTCAAGGACTGAAAACTGTGATCAATACACAGGCTGGCAACCAAACCAACACTGATTTATTCCTCACAATTATGTGGAAAGGAAAATGCTGCTGCACTGACTTCCCAGTCCGTCCCTTACAGAAAGAATATGTCATCACTGTCGTCATCATCATCATCGTGGTCACCTGAGAAAACCCATGATGAAGCTTACCTATGCCAGAGACAGCCTTCGGCGATCACGTCGTCCCTCCCGCTGCCCACCCTACAGATCCCATGCACAGGTTTCTGACCACAGACCCCCAACACCCAGCAGTTCTGCTACCCTGCAGAGTTTTAAAAAAGCGAAGGCAAGATGTCAAGGAAATCCTGACCCACAAGACTCCCTCCGAGCTTATCATAAAAGGGCCCTCCGTTGGGCAGTAACCTCAGCATTGCATGTGCTTCTAAGTGAACAGGAAAGAACAATTATTTGGGGCAGGGGAGAGGGGGGCTCTTTAAAGTTAACTTTATTCAAGACAGAAGGCTCAAACAGCAACATTCAATCACTGGGTGATGACACGTTTTCAGATAGAGATAATATTCTCCAAGAAAAAAAAGAAAAATGAAACTCTAGCTTCGCCATATATTTATATATCTGAAGGAAGCCATGAGAGGAAACTTGCATGAGATTTAAGAAATTGGAGCTTTCAAACATGCTGTTTCCACCTTATCATTCTTATCTGTTATTTAAAAAAAAACACCCATACAAACAGCTGCATTTAAAGATAAGGGAACAGAAAGGTGTTGTATATGTTGCCCAGATGTTTCTGAAATCCATTCCCTGTTAAACTTATCTCCCCAGAACTAAAGACACCTCTAATCTTTTCTAATGGCTTTAATCATATGAAAGAAACGGCTTGGCGTTAACAGCTTCTTTAAAACTTACATGAGTAGTTGTGCATGCACGTGCACACGTGCACAAAAGCAGGGATTTTTAAAAAAATACTTATCCAAGGAAAAACTTGTTCTAGCATTAAAATGTTATTCATTTAATATATTTTCTCAAAGACAATAAGCTGGAAAACAAGTCAGTTAAGATTTTTAACTAGTGTCTCCTTTTGTTTTCTGAATTCCCAGACTTTTCATCGTCTTCAGAGAAGGTAACAGTGCCTTTCATTTGCTACTTCAAACTTGGATTACATTCCTACTATGTGTCCGGCAGTGCACTAAGAAAGGACAAAAAGAGAAACTGGGAAAATATTATGAATGGGAAGTCAGAGAATGTTTGAGAGATAAAGGATGGAAAGTCGTAAAGAAGGGTTGTATGAACGCTGAGTAGAGAATAAAGAAAGAATATTGACTATCTGTCCAAGTGAAGTCCTAACCCCTAGTAGCATCCCCAGACACAAAAGGTCAGAGTGCAGAGAAAAAAATATTCTACACCCAATTTGTTATCCTTTTGTGAGCTGGTTTCACATTTCTGTTCAGCAATTTATCATTCTTGAACACAGAATTGAGAGTCAAAGGGCCCTTAGAAAATACATGGGTTTACATCTATGTTTGGCCCTGAGACTAGGGGCCACCAGAGGGCAGGGCCCAGCTCTAACATAAGCATCAGAACAGACCCAGTCCTGCATAGGCACCGAACAAGGGCTTTAATTGTTCAACAATTTGTACTTACTGCATGATACAATCAAGACATACAGTACCGAATATTATCTATTTTCTCAGCTGAAAAATGAAGGTATTAAACCAGGTGACCCGTAAAGTCTTTTCTGGTTCTAACAGTCTGTAAGCTACCATCCAGCCAGGCCTAAGCAATATGCTGATTTCCCTTTATCTACATTTCAGGCAGATAAGGAGACCTGGGTGGCAACTCATGCCCCCAAATGATTTTACCCTCAACCTACAACCCACTCGAAAGGTTCCACAAGACACACCCTTAAATGGAACTGGCAATCTAGCACACACACGCCCTCTTTTTAAAAGAAGACACCAAGGAAGCACGTGATTTCTGTCAGGTCCCACACCATATTCCAGCGGCAAGGAAGCAGAGGATGAAATGGACCGCACTTACTTTCTGCCTCGTTCATATGATAGCATCACTTACTCTCTTAAAAGCAATTACTGTCTTTACAGGCAAAGAAGGCAAACAGCTTGGATTATCAGGCAGCCCCTGAGTGGAACTGGGAACCATCAGAAGCCAATGGTGGAAAGAAAAAAATACATGTAAGCTTCATAGTGAAGAAGGGAACAGGAGGCCCCAGTGGTTGGAGCTAATGGTTTCTACAGAAAGGAACTGTACCTTGAAGGAGAAACCCAGTGCCCTTCGAAGAGGCCTTGCAGACAAGTGCAAAGAGAAGATAACCTTGAATTGTTACTGTCACTTACTGACAAAATCTCAAAGGGACCATCATCCTCTGTTTGTCAAGATGCCCCTGGCTCCTAGGCTTGTCTAGATAAACCATGGAGCTCTCAATAGGCCACTCATCTCAGTACAAAAACATTCTTTCCTGATGACCATACAAGAAAATAAAAGAACCTACTGTAAGATTATGCTAGTAAAATTAGAAATCATGAATTTGAAATCCGTTTCTTAAATACTTTCCAGTTTCTTCCGGGTTTCTGTCCCAGAGTAGCCTAAGGAAAACAGAGTAGCCTAAGGAAATCAAATAAGGGATCTATCAAGGCTGTAAAGGAATAGGGTAGGTTAGCAAGTTCTTTCTCGTGAACAACAAAAAATTAACTAGAGAAGGAATCAAAGGGCAGCTACTGAGTAGAGAGAAAGTCCTTTAAAAAAATGATTTCCTTCTTAAACCTGTATCACTTCTTTATTGTGCAAGCAATACATGTAAAACTGTGCCCCCTGAAAGAATAGTGAGCTAGGAATATTCGAGGAGAGACTCACAGAAGACTGGGTCTTCTGACAGGTGCGTTTTCTTTAAGGAAGGCTCTAGGATATCGACAGTGTCAAAGAAAACTCAGGAAGAGGAGCTGTGACAGAATCCCTGGAGACAACAAGTGGAGTTATGACTGAGGATCTTAACATACTTGAACACCACCCTTCCATTCAACAACCAACAGTAAAACCATTCAAGGTGAAGGGTCAAAACGTCCCTAAAGTGGTGGGAATGTGGGGTTTCATTGCACAATTCTCTCCACCTTGTTGAATGTTTCAAGATTTTAATGATAAATTCAAATTTTAAACTTTATTTCAATGTTGAAGAGCCAATCATTTCCTCAATTCCTTCTTCTTTGAAAATGTATTCCTGGCAGCCTCTGATCTACAAACCCCATGAGCCTCATCACCTCCTAAGCCACAATCACCGCCACAACGATAGGACCAGGGCTAGACCACTTGCCTGAGCAGGACCAATGAGATTTTCTCCCCCGAGTATTTTAGATGAAGTTCCAACTCCAGACAGTCTCTATGGAAGAAGAAAGCTCATGTAAAGGTAGAATGGGAGCACAGGGATCTACAGGGAAGAGAGGAAAAGGCAGAGGGGCAAAGAGAAGCAAAGGTGACAGTCACAAAATTCCCTCCGGGCAAAGGACCTCCATGTCCATCCTGACTTGCTAGCTTGTGCGCCACCCTCACTGGAGATGCAACCACATCTCCTGCCCTTGGGGCCTGTAAAGTACAGCAGTCACCCCTTATCCATGGGGGATACATTCCAAGACCCCCAGTGGATGCCTGAAACCACAGAAAGTACCAAACCCTATATAGACAGGGTTAAACAACACAGATTTGAACTGCATGGGTCCACTTATACATGGATTTTTTTCAATAAATATACAGCTGGCCCTCCATATTCGTGGGTTCTGCATCCATGGATTCAACCTGCTGTGAATGGATCATGTACCATGTTCACAACGTGTTGTTATTGAATCCAACACGGAGGGCTGACCATGAGAGTTAAGCATCATTGGAAAAGCTGTGGCAGGTCTTGGAACCAATCCCCCTCAGACACTGATGGATGACTGTATTATGTTTTTTCCCATTAAGTACATACATATGAGAAAGTTTAATTTATAAATCAGACACAGCTTAAAATTTTTGTAATAAAAACAATTTTAACAATATACAGTTGACCCTTGAACAGTGCAGGGGCTGGGGGCACAGACCCACCACACAGGCGAAAATTCACTTATAACTTTAGTCAGCCCTCCTTTTCCATGGTTCCACACCCATGGATTCGACCAACCGCAGATCACCAAGTACTACAGGATTTACTATTTAAAAACTCCATGTATAAGTGGACCCACACAGTTCAAACCTGTGTTGCTCAAGGGTCAACCGTACTGTAGTAACAGTGACATGAATGTGGTCTCCCTCTCTCTCAAAATACCTCACTGTACAAATGTAAATGCCTTTTCCATCTTAACTAAGCACTTATCATGCACTGTAGCCATAAGTTTTGCAGTATGAGGTACAACAGGAAAACTAGCACAAACTTCTTTTTCCTTTTCACAATTTCACAGATAGAAGATTAGCTCTTATCATAGATCTTAGTAACCTCAGCATACAAATTTTTTTCTTTCCTTATTAAGTCGAGGCATTTCACCTTTTCACTTAAAAGAAGCACTTGGCAGTCTCTCTTCCACATACCCAGATTGCCAGCATCACTACTCTTGTGCTTTAAGGCCATTATTAAGCCACATAAAGATGACTTGAACACAAGCCCTGTGATACTGTGACAGTCGATCTGATAACTGAGAGCTAATAAGTGACTAAAGGGTAGGATATGCTGGACAAAGGGTGACTCCTGTCCCAGGCTGGACGAAGCAGGACAGCATGAGATTTCATCACACGGCTCAGCACACAAGTTAAAACTCATGAATTGTTGATTTCTGCAGTTTTCCATTTAACGTTTTCAGACCACAACTGACCACAGGTAACTGAACCCACCTATAAGAGGGACTAGTGTACCCCCTTACTCAACCATCTCTCTGCCCTCTCCCCTCTGGCTTAGCCTGAGTTCAGCTCTTCACAAATCAAACAAGCCGAGGCTAAGACAAGAAGGAAGGAGAAACAACTAACCTAGTGATCCGAGGGTACCAAACTGGAGAAAACAGCACCTCGAGGGTTGGGCTCGAGGTTTTCCTCGAGGAAAAGGGCTGCCTTTTCCTCCAGAGGCCTCCTGGGAACCAGGACAAAAAGAAGGAATGGAGAAAGAGAGAAAGCCGGTTCTCAGCAGCCACTCTTTGCTCCAGCAACACTCTCACACAACCACACTGTGGACTTTTTTCCATGCCTCACAATTTCTTTGAAGAACCTAGAGGGGAAATTTCTGCAGCAAAGGAAAAAGAAAAAGCTAGAAATGCTTTTCTATTTATTTTTTCTCCAGTTTTATTGAGAAATAACTGACATACATTGCTGTATAAGTTTAAGGCATACAGCATGATGGTCTTACATATATCGTGAAATGATTACCACAATAAGTGCAGCTAACATCCATCCTCTCTGTTTACTTTTAAAGTATAAAAGAAAATTGATATGCTCTGGGGTAAAGGGAGGGGAACGTGACGACTAAAGATTTTAAAGCTTTCTTCTTTTTATACTACTTTGGACCCTCTGGCTTCTTAAAAAAAAAAAAAAGACCCCACGTATTTCAAAGTCACTTTAAAATTTACAAAGTAAACACACATTCCAAGTTATTCATTTCTGCTAAGAAAGGAGACTTCTTTTTCCTTCCTGAAGGTCATTTATACCCTTGATATTTTGAGAACAAGTGGCCAGTGACAAAGTGGGGACATTACTGAGGAGGCTTTAAAAAGAGGCAAATATTGCTTCTACTATTATACCACATCAACTTAACATCAAACAATGTTTCATCAGCTAACGAGACATTTGCTTTCAATGAATGAAAACTATAATAAAGAGCTGCTATATTTTAAAAAGTAATGAATGTCATTTTTGCTCTATTTTATGTTGCTATAAAAAAGGGGCCTTAAGTGTACATCTCATCGGCTCCTCTTCTTTAACTACCATAATTTATGCAGATAAATGTTGGATGAATTGCAACAGGAACGCTACTCAGATCGCTACCCATAAAAGTACTTAGCTATCATTTTCTTTTTCTCCTATTTATGTCTTTATATTACAAAAATCAAGCTACCAACATTTAAAATGATATACTGTCACCAAAAGTACTGAGGCATAACACCGAATAATAAATTATTAGTCTTTGAAGGTTAACGCCAAGTTTAAGAGATACTAATGCTTTTGTCATGCCGGACTCCTTTCAACCTGCAGCTGACTGAGGGAAGCTTACAAGTGACAAAAACTGACACCCTGCGAATGTTATCAGCCTGCAGATTTACTGCAAAACTCTAAAGTACTGTCAAGGGCAGATCAATGTTTGTGATAATTAACAAAATAATTTGGCTTTACATAATAGTCGTAACGTTATGTGACTCAGAAACGTAACCCTTGGTGTCTAAACTCGAATATGGAAAAGTGGTGCGTGGTTTCTCCAGCCTTCCCAGAACCTCAGCCTACCGGGGCCGCAGGCTGAAGGCTGAGGACAGACTTCAAGGGGACCTCACCATCCCATTCCTTAACCACCTCCCCCCAAAGAACCTCAGAAGAAAAAAGATCTATCCTCTGAGAAAGAACTGCCCAGTCCTTATCATCTCCAAGAACAGACCCCAATGCCAACAGTGTGTCACTGCAAAAGCAAATTCATTTCCTCAGAAATGGGGGTGCTACAAGTTCATACATGAAAAGAACTGTCAAGCAGAAGACAGCTTTGTGGGGACCCCAAATGTTACATAACAGGCTAAATAGGGTGAAGAGGGAGAATGCTGGGAGCTGAAAGCTTGCTCCTTGTCAGCATCTTACACAAAATGGAAGTCTTTCAGAGTCAATACACTGGGTAAGCACTTATGGGCCTTAAGAGACATTTACACACTTGACTCGTAACTTAGTCCTAATCGAAAGATGGGGGAGAAAGGAATCAACCAAACTCTAATTCCATAAGGGGAGGGAGCAGACTGCTTATCATATAATAGATGCATTATAAATATTTGTTGAATAAATCAGCAAAGCAGCCATTTCCAATTGATTTACTCTCTGGAGTTTCCACATTCCCGCCATCTCAGTCTTTACCTGAACTTTCTTAAACTGTTCAAGCTTAATCTATTTTATTAACATCACTAATTAAAAGTCTGATTTAAATTTAAGTGAAATTTAGTACAGAAGTTCCTATTCTTTACAGTAATTCATTCATGATTTTTTTTTTTAATTGAGCACCTACTTTACGTGAGACACTGTTCCAGGAGTTTAGGATATATCCACGAGACAAGAAAAAGCAGACCAAAAAAAGGCCTGCTTTCATGGTATTTACATTTGGGAATAAATCTGAGAATGGCCGTATAAATCACTGACCCAGCCAATAAATGTTTACCAGTGGCCAGCACAGGCCTGGCAGACCCAGGGCAGTTACCCACTACTTTCCACACCTGTGCTGGTGGCAGACTCTGGTAATCAATTAGGGAACACTTTCAACGAGGCAGGACTGGGATTCCTCAATAGAGCATCCCAGGTAGCCAATGCCACTGGATCACAGCACTTGACAGAATTGGAATGTGTTTGCCAAGATACTCTGGGAAGTACAAAAAGCTTAAGACATAGACCCAGCCCACAAAAAGCTTCCAGTCTATTTGAGGAAAAGAGCGAGGCTTTTACAAAAAAATAACAACTCCTGACACAAGGCATTGTCTGGGTAAGTGCAAAAGAAGTGATTCAGACAAGAATAGTTCAGGTCGCAAGTATTACTGGCAGGGGTGGATTTGTCAACACGCTACTGAAATTTCAGCTTTGGGGCCCTTCATTTAAACCTGTTGCTTCTAAGTACCTGGGAGAGGCCTAGAAACTGTGTGTCTGACTTTGATTTTAGAATTAACAAAAGGAATGGAGGAAATGTGTGGTGAGGTAGTGGCGATGTTAGTGATTGCTGTTGGTACTGGTGTCATTTTAAAGGACTAAGGATGGGCTTTCTTCTGGACTATCTCTATTCCTAATGAGCCTGCCCCAGGCTAGCATTAATGGCCAAAGTCCAGAACAATCCTAATTTAAAGAATGAACAGGAAGACACGCTAATTAACAATAAAAGTAACGTCTCTTCATCTGTAGTTAAAAAAAGGAGTTTAGACCAGATCATTTCTATGGGTCTCTCCAGCTCTCTGATTCCAACTAATACAGGCTCCAAAGCTCCCTTAACAGACACGAATATCCTGCCCAACTAAGACTCAGCCTGGCAGGAGAGCTTCACTTCAATTAAAACCAAACCCCACCACTGAAAGCATTCAGTTTAACCTATATTCTTAAAAGCTCATTCTTAGTGGGCTTAAAAATCATTAGAAAAGGACAAGTAGTACCAAATATAGAAGAGTAGGGGAAAGAGGGAGAGAATATACATTGCATTAGTCCAATACGTCTATTTCTAATGAAATCTGTATTATATTATAGCACACAGCTAATAAGGAAAACGTTCACCTCACAGTTTTATGCCTCTTGGAGAATAAAGCATCCCAGGTTTCCACATCCATACATGCCATTCCTCTTCCTCCTCATCCCAGCCACCTTCCAGAAAAGAACCCATTAACTGCAGTTAACTTGTGTAACTGACTCGTTAAACCAGTACTCATTTCTCAAGCCAAGATCAATGGGTATACCCTTGAAAAGCTATAGATATGAGAATTTTATAATTTCAGGCTTAGGTCCTAATGATGCTTCCAAAGTAAGTAAGTAATTCTTTGGTTTAATTAAAAGTCGAGAGGGGACTGAATTCAGAGATGCAAAGAATTCTTTGGGTGCTGACATTTTAGGATGTAACTACACAGCCCTTTTCTCAAGTGTGGGGCAAATAAGAAGTGAGAAGGGCGAAGTGTGTGGATATTTTGACTGCCTCGGGTCACTGGAGTGGTCAGAGTGGTCGTTGTCAATAATCACCAGGAATGCCCCTAACTGGAGCCTTAGTCTCTGCCCCTAAACTACAAAAAAAAAAAAAAAAAAAAAAAAGTTATTATTATACACATGTAACTATTTGTAAATAGACAGATAAATAAACGTGGATTATCTGGCTAAAAAAGCACCCTATCACAGAGTACTGCTATGCAATTCTGGCGCCTGTTTTGGCCCCTGTCTTATTCTTAATGTGCTGATCAGCATGTTGAACTGATCATGTCAAAAGAAAAACAGCCTATCCAAACACTGAATTCTAACTGAATTGGTTCTCTCACTTATAGCTTTTAACTTCTCTTATGTCCTGAAAATTCATACTTAAGAGATTTTTTTCCCAAAGGGTACAAATGAACTTATTTACAAAGCAGAAGTAAAGTCACAGATGGAGAAAACAAACTTATGGTTACCAGGGGGTGGGTGGGGGGAGGGATAAATTGGGAGATTGGGACTGACACATACACACTACTATATATAAAATAGATAACTAATAAGGACCTACTGCATAGCACAGGGAACTCAATACTCTGGAATGGCCTATATGGGAAAAGAATCTAAAAAAAAGAGCAGATATATGTATAACTGATCCACCTTGCTGTACACCTGAAACTAACACAACATTGTAAATCAACTATACTCCAACAAAAATTTTTTTAAAAAAGATTTTTTTTTCATTTCAATTATGTTTTAGTTTCCTCAAACTATTTAGTAAATTGTGACTGAATTAATTGACAGCAAGAAAACAATAATAAAAGGAGTTATGTACTGCAGGTCCAGAATCTCTGTCCGAATTCCTTCTGGAGATTTTATAGAGAGAGATATGTATAATTATTTATAAATATGATTGATATACATACATAACTATATAATTGGTATTTATACACACATATGTATACATACAGATATACATGTATGTATGTATATTAAACATTTTTTCAGATTTTAGAAAGGCAATATACTTTATATACTGTATATGAGCTAACAGTCTTAGCAGGTGCTCATATTTCTACAAAGAGGGATAATAATACTGTATAAAGATAACTATAAAAATAATGTACAATCGTGACTCATAAAATGAACGCATGTGAAACATTAGCTGAAATAATTAACTAGTTAAGATGTTGTACCCGTCCAAAGTAGGAGTCCAAGTACCATACATATGCAGGCAATCAGGAATGCTAAAATGAATTTACAAAACTGATATCCACGGAGCTATAAACAATTGCACAATACAGGACACAATTCATTTGCATTTCTATGGGAAAGAATGATTTGCATTAATATCAGTTTCCTACCACTTACAGTTTTATAAAATAGCTCAAAGACAAGAAGGAAAGGCATAGCTAGCGCAGAAGGATTTCCTAGACAGAACACCCAGGAATCTGGGTGCTGCCGGTTTCAGAGTCTTTTACAATTTTTCCTGACATGAAAAGGTGAGATGAATAAACATTATAGTTTCACATCGCTTCAGGTCAGACTTTTGTTCCAAATTAGTCCATCACAAGTTTATTTTAAAAACTTTGTTTTCATAACTTTGGGATTTGGGTGAATTTCTCATGAATAAGGTGAAATGGTTTTGTTACCATTTCAACCACAGAATCTTAACGGTGGTTCCAATATGAAGAACCAACTTATTTGGGGGTGGGGGGCAAACTTAATGAATGAGGACAATACCTCCTGCCAATATAATGGCATTTAGAATTGAAAGACCACTGGTGTATTATTGTCAGCTGTGTCCCAGTCCCACCTGTTCCATTACTCAGCTGGGACAAATCACCTGTCCACCCTAGGACTCAGTTCCCCATCTGTACAGAAATTTCACAGGCCCCTCATATTATAAGAGGGCAGAATCCTACCACTGACATCAGAAACCTCAGAGACCATACTTGGCATGAGAAGAAACTATTCTGTTAAGTGCCAGATAAAAACGTGCAGGCTTCTCTCCTCTGTCAAATCCCAGGGGCAAAAATCCTTTCTTCTACGGAGGCTTCTTAAATAAATGCAGATCTCAGTTCAACTCCAGCTCCAGTAAGCAGTAGTTGGGTGGCCCTAGGCAAGTAACTGAACATCTTTGAGCCTCAGATTCCATATCTGGAAATTGGAAATAACCTCTACATCTCCAAGACCTGCTGGGTCTATCTGCTTCTCCATTTCCCGATTTTCTCTACTAGTAGTTCCATTATCACATTCCCCCAAAAAAATTCTCTGCAAAGTGGTGGACACTAAGAATTTACAGTTGAATATAAACTTTTTTCCAGACACTCAGGTAGACTTTCAGTTGTATATCCCATTTTCTCAAAATCAGGTACCATGCCTTCAGTTTTGTTTCATCCTGCCATAGTGTTCCAGGCATTTTTGCCTTTCTGAATCCTTGACCCTAAATAAATGAGCTTTCTGTCTCCATTTCTTCTGCTAGCTTCTCCCATTCATCCTCCAAACCCCAGCTCAGGAGTCACCTCCTCCATGCAGACTTCCCTGATGCACTCAGGCTGGGTTATTGCCCTTAGATGGAGCTCCTGTAGCCCCCCAGGGCCTCTTCCCTCCAAACCCCTCATCTCACATCACAGAACGTCATGGGATACAGGTTCAGGATCACTATGCTCTCACTTAGAACACCAGTTCCTTTAGAAAAGTCAAAACATCACCCAACTTTGTATCCCTAGCACCAAGCCCAGTGCCTGACATATAATTGGTACTCAATACACATATTTGCAGAACTGAATTCAACTTCTCTCTAGCACCTGATACAAGGATTTGCTCACTGTGAATGAGTAAATGATGCCAACAGCCGACTCTGCAAGGAAGGAAACGGAGAGGTTTCTGTCACTTGAGGTTTTGTCATTGTCAGTATTGGAAGGGAAGGTGGCACATGGTTTTGGATTCTAGCGGCGGAGAGCCAGGGCTGGTAAGAGAGGCGACATATAGGAGCCAGCCAGCTCAGGGACAGAACCCATGAGTCAGCAGTCTAGACCAAGCATAAAAACAGCCGCATTATCTGGAGTGGAGGTTGGCCCAAGTCCCAGAGGTTAGAACAGCACTGGCCAAAACATACTTTATGGACCAGGAGGTCCACAAAGTATTCCACCCCACAGGGGGAGGTCCCTGATATAGAGTCCATGAGAACAGACAAGTGGGGAAAATTGTATACCCTCCTCTTAGACATACACATGTGC
The DNA here is from genome assembly GCF_964165515.1 of Mesoplodon bidens. Classification (NCBI taxonomy): domain Eukaryota; kingdom Metazoa; phylum Chordata; class Mammalia; order Artiodactyla; family Ziphiidae; genus Mesoplodon; species Mesoplodon bidens. Next base: position 166,915,220 of record NC_138176.1, read on the forward strand.
ACCTGAGTCTACTCTGAGGCCACCAAACAGCTAAGTCAAGTGCTGATCTTTGTTCTACTTGGGGCTTCCCCAACAGCCTTCACCAGAGAACCCACCCTTCCTGTGGTACCTCTCACACCACGTTCTTGGGAATATGCGTGAGAACAGAGCCCAGAATCAGATATACGGGGCGGGGGTTGGGGGATGCGGGACAGAGCTAACGAAGATCAGGCAAGCGCGAAACGGCAGACAAAGCCAACAGACAGGAGCCAGGAAGACCAGAGCCAGGACGATGTGGGCAACGTGGAGCCCAGCACAGTTAATCTGGTACCGCGGAGTACCTTCCTTCACAGACTGTGGATGTCTCAAGGCACACACCCTGCTTAGGTCATCATCCCTCTATGTTCAGAGCTTGCATGTAACAGCCTGAACGGAATGGGTTCCAGACTTGTACAGCAGCTGGAGAATGCAAGGGGCCAAGGCAAGAAGAACCACTGTGGTTCTCAACACTGGCTGAACTCCAGAATTACCTGGAGAACTATAAAAACTGAAGATTTCCCAGGCTCCCCCTGCAGACCAATTAAATATTGGTAACCGAAGAATCTCTCTTTGCTAGACAGGGGCTTCTATGCACTTGTTACAGGAAAGGCCTATAGGCCTGTCTCCCACCATAGCCGACCTGGAGTCCTCCTAATGGAGGGTGCACAGCCCTGGCCCAAAGAAAGCAGGGTCCTAATGAGACTTCAGCCCACCCCCTAACCCCTGTCCCAAGAGTTCTCTATGAAAAATGCCACTGATTTCCCCCCAGAAAATGCCAATCTAGCCTTTCCCTAAAAATAGCTTGGCTTCCTTGGAGGGGTCAGATCCATGGCCTTCAGAGAGAAAAGCATAAACACGACTCTTGCCAAACCAGGCTTTCAACACTTAAATCAGCCTGCTCTGAAGTCTGCACAAAGTTCCAAGAACAAGAAGAGTCTTCTATAAAGGGTTTCACAGCAGACCACGGTTAGTTACGCAAGGAGCCCAGCTCCAGCTCTCAAAATGCTCCATGTCCAGAAGTTCGAGTTAATTATTACTTTACCAAATGCAAGTGAGTTATGTCTTTCTATCTTCTTGGCCAGGATACTCTCCAGGCTGTCAAAACCCCGCACATACCCAAATACCAAAACTATGCAGGAAGGCTACAGAACGTCTTCACCAGAGACAAGACCAAATTTTCACTTCATAAATCAGTAAGAAACTCCAAAAAGGCGGCCAGTTGAAAAGACCAGCTACGCTGATGAAATATTTTCTTCATTCACCTCATTCAGGGTAATTGATTTTTTTTAACTTCACGAACAAGTAATTTTTAATGTAAATAATAAAGTCAGTTAACCGTGTACTCTTATTGCATATGGAACAACAAAGTTTTTATCTGAATTAATTAGGTGATTTTTCACTAATACAGATTTGTTGCTTTTACTTAAGACTTTATTTTTAATCAAATCCTTTCCCACTCTGACCCTCACTCCACTATTAGCTGAAATGGAAAGCAATGAAGGTTAGTTATAATGTGTTTCCGTGCGTGTTTCTTTCCAAAGGATTCAAGGGCAAAACCCTTAGCATCAGTATGATCTATCGAGATTCCCTTAGATGGGAGAGTACGCAAATTCCAAGTCCTATTTAGAACGTGTTTCAAACGTATTCCATCCCTGTGTCATCACTGCTAGGAGTGTCAACCAAAACCCGAACGTGTATACTATTGCCATACAGCTTTGTACATTGTAGTTCCCACTTTTAAGTGTAAAATTAAAGACAGCGAGTAGAAATTCAATCTATTTTTTCCAGAGATGCTGAATTCCTCCCCTTTAAAAGTAGAACAGTCAACCTGGCAAAAAGAAGAGGCCCTCAGTTTATGTTTTCCCCTTTGTTTTTTATCTCCAGGTTTCCCATCCTACTTAAGAGGCTGAAAGAACAGGGTCAGGGGGAACAAAATTACTTCCATTTCCTGTAATTTGTCTGGTATATTGGAACTGAGAAGCAATCTTATGAAACCCAAACCTCAATACTTTTTAAAAATTTTTATTATTATTTTAGTTTTAAGCACTTCATTTTTTTTCTAGAATAGAATGTTTTTGGCTCTTTTAGGCAACTTTTTTACAAAGTTCAACGAAAAAGGAAAAACAAAGTCTCAGTTTCACTATTCCCTCCGTGGCAAAGGCCAATCTTTACATCACATGTGTTTCTTCTGCCCGGATAAGGGTGCCACATTTGTACATGTGTGTATGTCACCTTTGTGGAAATTCTTTTTGTTTCCACTCACCAAACTCTGACTGATAAAGCCGAAGGGGGGACAGGGGGACATACACATCACAACCCTCGAAGTTACACTCTCTTCTGCTATCTTCAGGCTTAGAGGGAGGACCTCAGCTGTCATCAGTTGTCTAACTCCTTGCTATTCAAAGTGTGGTCCATGGAGCAGCAGTATTGGTGTCACGTGGGAGCTTATCAGAGATGCAGATGCTCGGGTCCCAGCCAGACCTCTTGAATCAGAAACTTACCTTTTAACAGGATTTTCACTTTGCCTCTGATCGGATCCTTCCAGAGTCTAGACGTGCAGGTTTGTCAAACCCTGGCCGAGGCCTTGACGGTTTTCAGCAGAGTCAAGCAGGCACTGCTCAAACAAGGCAGCCATCGAGGAAGCAGGGAGAAGCGCCGAGGGGTGGTGGCAGGAGCGGCCCCCCACCAGCCCGTGAGTCTCAGCACAGCAGAGTCATTAATTAAGATACGGCCGGCTGCTGGCGAGGCAGTCACTTCGCGTCCCCTGTCTGCCGGGGACTGGCATGAGGTGTGAGATTCTGGGTAGCCTTCTCTGTGGTTCTGCCCCGCTGGCATTGATTGTGTATGATTAATGATTTAAAGGAATAAAAAGAGAAAGGTCAACTTCTGAGTTCAAGACAGAGCAGCTACATAGGGAGTAATTAAGATACTTGTGTAAGCATGATTAATAAGCACAAACTGGCACTCTGGGCAGTAAACAAGATGCAAGCAGATGGTTAGCATGGAAAAGGGGGTGTTTTTCCCCCTCTCCTAAAAGCAATTTTTCAGCAGCTTGAAACTTGGCTTGTGAATTCTTTTCCTCTCCCAACTCTCAAAAACCTCATTATCTCCACAACCTTCAAAAAACCCAAAAAACTGTGGTGAATACCTTCAATGTTCGCTCGTTCTCTGGTTAAAAAACAAAAACTTATTATTTTATTTTATTTTTACAGATAACTGGAGTTTGCTCGTAAAAAGGGATGCAACTCATCTTTGCTTCTCGCTGCCTTTTATGTCAGGCGTCCCATGAACTGCCAAGCCTGACAAGGTGGTTCACTGCCGAGTCTTTCAACTCCCACCCAGCACTGCTCCCCCCGTCCTGTGATGGGCAGAACAGAGGCATCAGTGGTGGCATTTGTGGCGAGAGCTGGCAGGCAGGTGTCAGAGCCGTCCGGCAGGAGCCCCTCACGAACACTAATCAGCCCTGGTGTTCTTTTACAATCCATACCTAATTCACAAGTTTCATTCTTTCTGAAAAACAATTACTAGGTTTTGAAGTTCATTGTGCATTTACTCAACTGTCTCTTCACATTAACGTAAAGTGGGAACAAGAAAAAATAGAGTCAGCAGGGAACGGACATCAAAAGATGTTAAGAGTGGATGAAGGCTTTATTTTAAGAGTAATATAATTACAGATGTGTGCAATATTGTACAATAAAGGAAACACAAAAGGTGTATCCTATATCTTCAAGCCTTCAAGATACTGTGTGTGTGCACGCATGTGCGCGTGTAGTGAAAGAGAAAGAGACAGAGAGAAAGAGACAAAGAGATGTAGAAGAGAGAGACGCTCAGACACACACATTCCAAGGAGGATGGGAAGAGAGTAAAAAAGGAGAGAGGTCATTTATAACTTAGGAAAAGAAAAAGATTCTCCCAGGATCAAAATAGTAAGGTATGCATCTCTCTTGGCAAAAAGCAAATATATACATACACATGTGTATATATATAGCAATGACAGAGCAGGCACACTTCGTTTTCTCCCTCTCTGTTAAAAACAGAAATAGGAGAAAGGGAGGTGGAGGATGGGAAGGAAAGGGAAGGACAGAGAGAGAATGAAAAAGGCGGGAGAGAGGGAGGAAGGGAGAAGACAAAGAAGTGAGAGAAGCTGAGTCTTCAGCAAAAAATGGAGAAAGCAAAGGCATACCTGATGAAGGCACCATAAGCCTAGAACACCTCTCCTGAATTCCAGCTCTTTAACTTCCTAAGGTGCACAGGAGGCCATAGCTCCTGGACCATCTCACCCAAATGTCAGGCTGGCTGGCCCGTGACAGGGCAAATGTGCACTCTGTGTCAGCAAGTTGCCATGGGCCTCTGTCGAGTGGCCAGGTCTGTGCCTGCTATTCCTTGGCCATCCCCAAGGGTCATCTATCCCACCTCCTGCCACTGAGACCAGTCCTTTCAAGCTTCTCCAACCACCAACAATTCAGGCCTGAAACTGAAGTCCACGACACTCAGCTTATGTGTCCCCCGGACTGGGAAGGACCATAGGCAGTGGCCTCTGAACTTAGGGCAGCAAATGGCCTTGACGGGTGGCTGACTCTCTTCTCTTCTTCACCCACCACCAAGAAAAGAGAAGAGCTCAAGCTTCCCCCAAGAGAAAATTCTAATACAGTATCGCCACAATGCTTGGCCTCATGCCTCAACCCTTTATTTTTGTTTTATACTAATCCCCTTAGTAATTCTTAAAATCAGCATTTTCCAAAGGTGTTAGAAAAATGACTAAAAATGTTTGGAATACTCTAGATTACTCAAAGTGAAATGGGGTTCTTTCCTGCAGAAATCTCAGTCCCTTTAAGACACTAATACGCTTTGTGAATTGTCCACAGAGGGATACAGCACATCATTTCCCAAACAGACTTGACTTCAGAAGGTACCCCCTTCCCAAGACCTGGGTTCCACAGAGCACCCTTTGAGAAACACAGCTCTACATTTAAAAACCCTTTGCTGTTTGAGAGTAGTAATTCATTAACCCTCTATCCGTTCCTTCCTTAGCCTGAACAGATCAGTCTTATAAGATTTTCCTTCAGAGATCTATTTTCTACCCCTTGGATCATTTTTTCACCAGCCTGTCCCACCTCCCACTTTTCACTTTCTCTCTGAACCCGGGTAAGCAACTCCAGAGCTCCAACAAGGATCTCATTCATGCAGCACCAAGTGAAAAAGTCTTTGCACCTCACCGGCCCTTTAACACAGCTCAGAATTACTCTGGAGTTTTGCCTGGTCACCTCCCATTATCTGCAAGTGCAAGCTGAGGTCTCTCTCCAGATAATTCATATCCATTATTTTATTTGCTCCAAAGTCATTAAGGAACAGTTTTTGGAATAGGTGCAAAAACATCTAAACGTTGTGGAGCAAGAGAGAAGGAGAGGAAAGGAAACGCCCACACTTGGCAGGATCCACACTCCCAGCTCACACACCTCTCAGGATTTACTGTTCGGAAGAAGGCTTACAAAACCACAGCAGGAGGTAGATATCGATGTTCTCCACAGCCCAAGCAAAGGAGAGTAAGAGAACGTCAAGAAAACTTTTTAAATATATGTATGCTGTTTTATTAGAATGCTTCCTTAGTCTGTGATTCACTACCTTGCACCTAAATGGCTTCAACAGCCTCCCCAGTCTCCCTTCCTAACTCCAATCTCTTACCCTAGGATCAAACTTGAATACCATTATAGGTCAAATGCTACTCCCACTACACCCCTCCTCTATTCAGACACACATTTCGTCTTCACAGCAATCCTAAGGTAGGTACTACTGTTATTCCCATTTTATAGATGAGAAAACTGAAAAACAGAGGTTAGGTAAGGTTCCCAAGGTCACATGGCTAGAAAGCAGGGGAGCTGGGATTTGAACCCCAAGCAGTCTGGTTCCACATTCCAAGATCAATGCTTGCCTGGCTCCCACAGCTATCACCTGGCCCTACCCAACTGTTCAAAAGAAGTTTCCCACAGTCGCAGCACACTGTGACCCGCCATTCTTCCTCCCCCCTCCCCCCCTTCCATTCTCCCCTTTAACCATCTTCCCAGGATCACAGAAAGCGCCACCATCTGTAAGCCCCTTCTGACCACTCCAGACAGCACTGTTCTTCCCTGCGAACTCTCACATCGAGTGGCCCATCTCACACAGCTTAATGCTAAAGGACCTCATGGCTTGTATTTTTCACCATTGTTTTCAGTGTGTTCATTGCTTTATTTCCTCAACTAGATTATAAACTCTCTGAGGTTTCAAAATAGCTGCTACCAGGCTAAACAAATAAGTGGACATCCATCTACTACTACCCAGTGTGGCCTTTGTAAGGCAGAATCCTTCTACTATTACCCAGTATGCCAAGACTGTGCCAGGACTTCCCTGGTACCAAGCCTGCCTCCAAATTTTTCTTCCACACTCATCTGCTCTCAAGCCTAAGCCTCCATTTTATTGTCTCTCAGGCTGGTCCACAAATTGAAATAGAACATGATGCTTAATTTTACATCAACCTGTTAAGCTGCTTTAAACAATTCAATATTCCCCAAATGTAGTTAAATATATGAACTTGCACTTAGAGTTGTCAACAACGCACTGACGATTTTGTTTTATAGTTGCATGTTAATCTACAATCTGTTTAATGCAATCCAATACATTATTCGGGGTGGTGATATATAAATTTAAGTCTTAGACCATGAAATATCATTTAGGATTAAGATTAATCTCTTAACAGAGGAGATACCCGCTCTCAAAAGCAAGCAGCTAAGAAGAATCCCTGTGTGTAAACGGCAGCATCACTGTCTCCTGCACCAAAGGAATAAGCTGTAGGGCAGCCAGTCCTGAAGGACAGGAAGAAGGGGTCGCGGGGAGGGGGGAGGAATCTTCCTGCCCCTGAGCAAAGACTCCTACACTGAATCAGACTCATGAAGTAGTTAAAAAATTCACTAACCCAAAGTGCCTGTTGATTACTACCTCCTTCTCCAACCCGAAGCCCTCAGGTAAGAGAACAATAACAGTAACAGTAACAATGGCAAGGATGGCTAACCCACATCATGCAATCTTATGAAGGAGGTACTCATATTATCCCCACTGTGCAGATGAAGAAACTGAGGCCCAGCCAGTAAACGGCATTGCTGAGCCAGGCCTCCGGCTACAGAATGCGGGCTCTTAGTCACTATCTACTCTGCTTATCACCCCACACAAAACATTAGTCATCAGGTTAATTTCCAAGCCAAAGATTGCAAGACGACCACAAGTTCCCTGGGATAAAATAATTGTCTGAAAAATACTCTGAATGAGATAAAGTGCGAGTTACAGCGAGTAAAGGAAACAAAAAAAAGTTAAACTAAGGTATCTATTGTCCTCAAAAAGTTGACCATTAATAGAAGAAATGAGGCAAATACTCAAGAAGAGATCAGCAGGTCATTCAAGTGCCAAAAGATGGGTCACATGAGGGGAGCTCCTGGGAGGGAAGCTGATGACCTGTGTCTGAAAGAGGCTGGGATGGAGACAGACAGTGGGCTGAGGGAAGGTGCAGGTGGAGGGGCCCGGGCTCCACAGCACATTTGGACAAAGAACATTCATCAGATCCAATGGAAAGAGGTGGCCTAAGAGCCTGTTAAAAGAAGGTGTCACTTACCCGTACATCAAACACCCCACCAGACCCATACCTTTCAGGATGGGGGACCCAACCAAGGCCTTCTCCCTGCCTAGAGCAACACAGACATCTCTCCTGAAAAGAGCCATGGGTAACTCCTGTGGAATGCAACTCTCCACAGAGCTCAGCCCTGTCCGGAGCTCAGGCTCTTGGTTCGCCGTGACCAATTCCAACATGAGGACATCAGATGTTCCATCTGAAAACCCAAGGACTCACCCAGACTCCAGCATCGTTAGAAGCCTTTGGGGACCACAAGGACATGGGTAGATGGTCTCCACACAGTCAGGTGAGCAGTAGGCCAGCCCAACAGGGAAACTGGCAATCACAATGGACGGTCAGCCTCCAAGAACTGTGCCCACAGCAACCTCTAACAACTTTGTGCTTTGCTGTTGGGAAAGTTCGATATGTATGTATATGTGATATGTATTTCAGAAATGTCACAATTCTTAGAGACGTGTGCTGATAAAATGAACACACTGTTTGCTCTCCATATTGACAGACCCCATTTCAGACTGTCAAAGTGATTTTATTTATAATAGGAACTGTACAAAGTTAGCTTTGCTTGTTTTGACAACCACAAAAAAGATCTATCAGTTCCATAAACCCATTAAAGTGCCTTGGTTTCACAATAATAATTGATTCTAGCCAAGTTCTAATATCATTAATGTTTTCATGATAACAAAAACATAACTTTTCAGATAGTTCTCAATGCCTTTGTGAGAGAGTTTTGGAAACCCAGTCCACCTGCCAGAAATTTGTTACTTTTATGCAACAATTCAAAACAAGTTCATAAAAACTACAGCAAAGTTAATTTTACCGTTTAGCTTCTGGAGCATGAAAAGTGTCACATGATTTAAAATAGTGTCATTGTGACTTCAAATCCCTGAGCCCTAAGGATTTCATTTCCCTCTCCTGTGTTCTCAAATACATGCTTTTTTTCATTGTTGTTTTAATTGTTTCAAATATGTGAAATTCCCACTATTTCTTCTGAAAGCTCCTACAAAGCCACTGTCAGATTTCCCACTTTGTCAAACTTTCTCTTAAAAGCTGCATTACTCTTAGGACGAACTGGTGCTCACATCTGCACTGCACAAGGCTGCATGCACCTGCTCTGCTAAACTGACTCCAAGACAGGTAGTTACTAGCAAATCTTCATGCCAGGAAATCTTTAAAGAATAAAAATAAAGAAAGGGAGGGGCAGGGAAGACAAGAGACAAAAGCCAAACAATGAAAAAGTCCAGGTATTAAGGAAAATGGAAGGGATTCAGAATTTCCCAGTCACAGAGCTGACAGTTAAGTGTGGTTGCCTCTGCCTTCCCATTTGTCTCAAGTTCCATGAGTAAAATTCTGTTTAGCCAATTATAATACACTCCTGAGTGAGAACTGCAGGTGGTTCTTATTCAACGTCCATGAATGGAGTGGATTGACTAGCATTGTCTGTCACCCCTGGGACAGCCCTGTGAGAGATAATATCTCCAATGTACAAGTAGGGCTCCTAGAGGTGGAGAAACCTGCTATGGTCACACAGTTGGTGAGTAACAGAGCCAAGAACTAGACACTTCCGCCATCTCTTGCTGCAGCGATCTAATCCCAAATTACACTTACTACATAAGCCAAGAGGGAAATCTTTCCACCAAAGATCGGCCTTCCAGCTACCTATCAGCTGGGTCTCTTAGCCCAAGAAGGATGGCACATGCCAGACAATGCCTCATCACAAAGGGCAGCGCACTCACTACTGGGGTGACTTCCAGCTTTGGGAGCAAATGTTCCTCTGCGGACCAGCCTGGGGACTTGACCAGGCAAATGCTCAATGACTACAAACTGCTCAGCAGACAGAGAGAAGGCTGAGTCGGAGACATGTGGACAGAAAGGTAAAATCAGCAGACACCAAGGATTCAGAAAGGAATGCTAATGGCATTTTATAAAACGCTGTTTACATTTTAAGTTTGGTGTTCTGTGAAGTTGATGCACAAACGTAAGATACCGGGCGCAAGTTGCAAGGAGTGCATTTTCACACACAAGTATCGAGTACTTTGAGTTATAAACTAAAACTAAATAAAACTAGCCTTTAAAAGACCAGCAGTGGATTCATTTGTAATAAATTGAAATTACGTCTCAATGGCTCCTTAGTGAAGTGTATGCGCTTGCATACGTTTACATTCTCCCGGTCATAGCGCGTGCAAAGGGAACCCACAGACACTCTAAGAATGCCCCCAATTTTTTATTTTCATTATTACACCTGGATCTGCACACAACTACATATTTATAGTTACCCTACAACTCTCCTGGACTCCCCACTTCTTCTTCAGCAAAGGGGAGCATCTGAATGAATTTTAGTTCAGATTTAATTTAGATTCCTCTCCTATTAGACCAGACTAGACCTCTACCTAAGCAAGAGGAGACAGGAACTGATAAATTCAACTCTTCCTTCAAGAAACCAGACCCTCACCCATCACCTCAAGTGACAATTAGCAGTTTCTGCAGCACATTATATGAGAAGAACTAATAAGGCAAAGGAATCGAGGGCAGGCTTTTCCCTTCACGATCCTGTCTGAAGCTTAAAAGAAAGCTGAACACTAATGAATTCTGAATTCATGTCAGCTCAATAGAGAGCACAGTCTTTTATCTTCACCTGGAATAAGAATGAAAGAAGAAGAGCCCAACAGTTCATCCAATTCCCCTAAAATATACTCTGTTTCAGTCCTATTCTTGGCTAAGAAAGCCTGGAGTCCATTAAAGCTGGAACAGGTCTGAGAAATCGCCTCATGTGACCATCTTATTTTAAAGGGGAGCAAATCTGAGCCCAAACAAGGGAAGCAACTTGCCCAAAGTCACTAAGCCAGTCTTCAGCACCAACAACGCTGGCCTGGAGTCACCACTGCTCGAGGAGAAGAGGAAAATGAAGTATGGGTTCTACTCCAGATATTAAGAATGTTTGCCCCGATTTTTTCTCTGAGTGCCTGTGAAATTCTAAATCAACGTATGAAATAAGCGTCAACTAGAGACAGGCATTAATGAGCTCAGAAAGAGGTGATCAAAGGGGCACCCCACTTCCACAGAATGCTTCCTGGACAAATAAAAGGAACACATTTACACACACACACACACACAGAACGTGTGTGCCTACAAAATCCAGATATGGCTTCTCCCATGGATTCCCTAAAAGAAACTCACCAGAATACTCTAACAGAGGACAGCTGAACAGACATTTTATGAGAAAGAAAGTCCTAGGCCCAAGATTACAACGAAGTACAGGAGGCTCAAAACCTAAGAGGGAAGGCTTAATGCTTCACAGCACTATTCACAGACAAGTTTAAAGAAGAAGCAGGTTATCAGATAAAATAGTTCTGCAAAGCACTGTGATGTGGTAAGGAAAACAGCTAGTTCCCTACTAAGTTTATCTGCTCTAACAGCTTGTGTCTCGGCCTGGGAGAAGTTGAGTGTCTATGCAGTGAACATAAAGATAACCTCCAATGGCTACACATCCCCCTCCACTTGCCAAAGGTCACTAAGGATTGAGCATTTTGCTTCAGTGCCTCCACTAATCCAAAGACATGCCAATCTGCTTACTGTTCCACAACATCAGGAGGTTTGGATTTTACTTATTGAGGGATGTCGGACTCACTTTGTCAGAACTTGGTGACTCTTAGTACAAGGCTGAGTGACCATGGCTGCAATGAATTTTTTAAAATGATTTGGTTTTAGGACACCCAGGAAAAAGGATGTGACTAACAAGATGGCGGTAACTATTGTTGGGTAACATTCCACTCTGAGAACATAAAAGCCGAACAGTGGAGCATTGAGAAATTAAATTCATGGCCTGGAAAACAAGCCAAGATTAAAAAATGTCATGTTGATACAGTAGGTGCTCTTCTGAGTGGGGGTGTGGAAATGTCAGAAACTGGATTGATTGCATTTTCATAGCAACGTTGTGTGATGGAGGTGGGAAAGGGTCGGGTGTATCAATACCCTTTAGTGCCTTCGGGGCACACACCATATCTGTCACCAAAACCCTATACAATGTAAAAATCCACCATCTACAGCTCAAAATTTTCAGGCACCAGGGCCAACCAAACACTCTTCCCATAAAAGGCTGAGCAAGATCAGCTGGGTCCCATGCCTTCCTCTGAGGCCACCAGGAGGCGCTGTGAACAGCAGCATGGCTCTTCAATGATGGACAACTTGCAAGGATTACTGTCCCTACGTGCCCTCTCTCCATGCAGCTTGAAAATCTCCTCCCATCCATGTCTAAGCCAACATCCTTTCCAATCCTTCTGAGGGGAGTTATACTTTTCCTTGGATGTCCAAAAAAAATGGATGCATGAATGAGCCTGCCGTGAGAGGCGACAAGACTTCCTACACACTAACTTGCAACTCATCCTACTAAAACTGAAATTAGGAGAAATCGTTGAGTGAAATTAGGAGAAATCGTTGAGTGAGGGACTAGCCGATGGCTCACAGCCATCCTCAGAGTTCTCGGGGGCCAGCAATATCCTCACCCGTGATCCCTGAGCATAACATTTTCTGTCCAGGCTCAAGCTGGGGAGCAGATTTGTACATAAGCCCAGGTTTGGGGGCTCATCAGTTCACCTCACAGCATGTTGGTGCTCAGGGGTGTGTCCCGCCTCTTGCCACAGAGCAACGTTAGGGTCAGTAGCTCATACAGCACAGAAACCCCATTGTGAAAACAGCCACAAGGCAAAAGCGAGGGAAGACATAGAGCTTTCCAGGAATGAGAAGGGAGAATGTTGAGAGAGAAAAACATGGACCAGATTGGGTAGAAAATGGTAGAGAGAACTTTTGGGGCCGAGTGGCTACTTTTTCTCTTTTCACAACAGTGTGAAAGACACAAAGAAGCTCCCCTTCCCCAGAAGGGAGTGGACTGCCCCCTTTGATGCTGGGTGGGGAGAACATCTATAATGCTGATGAGAGTTCTCCCTGGCCTTGTTTGCCCACCACGGGGGCTCATTCTCTGACCCTGTCCTCACCTCTGGGCTGACCTCCTGTTTAGTCATGGGACTGCGGGAAGAGGTTCATCTGAGGGTCAGCAAGACAGTGGCCCTCACGCCCACCAAAACCTGAACCTTCCCATCAGGAGAGGGCCTTCCTTCCCTTTCTTTTAAGGGCCAAGACAATTCCAAATCCATTTTCTCTTTCATCTTCAGAATCACGAATGCTGTCATCTTTCTTTTTCTTCAAACCGGGGAGAGAAAGGTCCTGTGATCTGTTCCAGAGTCACTGCCAGAATCAGAACCCTGGTCCCACCTCCCAGTCCAGGGGGCTAAATTATTCAACTCTGCAGTCTCCCGCTCTTACAGTGAAGGGGGATAAAAGGTAGCCCTTTTCTGAGGGACATATAAGAGTTGGGTTAGACAGGACCAAGCCCTTCTTTCAGAAGAAACCAGCTGTCATTCTACAGCCCAGTCCACTGGAAGGTCTGTAGCTTTCAACCACCCAGAACTTCTGTACCTTCATCTGTAAAATGGGGACACACCCACCACCCAAATGAGATACAGCACCAGGGAGTACCTGGTACCACCCCTAACACGTGTTAGGCACTCAATAAATCTTAGTTTCCTGCTCCATCCCCAGAGCAAATACTTTCTTCCTAACACAGAAAAGTGACACTGCCTTCCTTCCTAATTGTCAGATTTGCTGACAAATGAGGTGAGGTAGCTGGCAGCTTCCTTTGATTTCAGGATTGCTCTGGATGTTGTGCACAAGGAAGCCCCAGAGTCTTCGCTGGGCTTGATAGCCAGATAACGAGACTGTGTTTCTGCTCACATCCCCAAGCAGACCAGGACCAGCACCCACGTGGTCACATATTTTCATATGTGGAGCAGCAGAAAATCTAAACGTGAATCGTCAAGTTCCTGTCAGAGCCCCCTGCCCAGTCTTGACTTAGAGAGACCAAATGGGACACAGGCAGGAGTATTTCTGCCAGAGGTTCTTTTCTTTGATTCTCAAAGCAGAGAACACTGATCCATCTACCAGCCTGAGTTGTTAGGGAAACACACAGACTCCTACAAGAGGTGATGGGGTATAGTGGGACACATCAAGTTTCAGGGACAGAGAGCCTTGATGAAAACCCCAGCTTTGTCCCTTACCATGATGGAGAGGCAAGTTCTCATAATGCTTGGCCTTCTTTTCCTCATCTGTTAAATGAGGAGAACGGCACCTGCATTAACAGGGTGGTTGTGAAGACTGAGTTAACATACATGCTGATATAATAATTATGAGAAAAATGAAGTATCACAGCCTGAACATCAGCAGACTCCTTGCTCTACACCCTAAACCACAAGAGCTGGATAATCCATAGAGGTTAGGCTCCCTTTCTGACAAGTCTAACATTTGGAGGTGAGGTATAAGGCATCCTTTCGACACCCAGTCTTCAGACAAACAATGCCTGTCTTCTGACAAAGCCCCAGGACTTTGCCTTCGTTTTCCTGGCTCTGGTGGCTTGGTGAGGAAGCGGGGTGGTGACTGTAGCAGAAGCAGGTGGGCTCGGGGTCAGAGAGAGAGACCAATACAGACTTAGAGACGGGCTACCCTGGTCCCTCTCCAAGTCTGATTCCCACTCACAGGGAGGTCCAGCTATGTCTTTGGGTGCCATGAACCAATTCAGCATCTTTATAAATCCTCCATTTACACGTAAGCTACCTAAAATTGGTTACTGGTTACATGCAATCAAGAGTCTCGGCCAAGACACAAAACCAGAACCCAAGCCTGAACAGAGGTCACAAAATAGTCTTGTCTCCACTTCTTCCTACCTGCCTTCCTCCCTTGTCAAGTCAGCAAACACCAGTGGGACGGCCATGAACCACTGCACTCAGTCAACTCTCTTCAAAGGCATGCCTCCCTCACTCCCCACTGCCCACAGTCATCTCAGCCTGGTCTTTCAGATAAGTCTCCCCCCTACACACACACATATACACGCACGCACGCACACACGCACACACGCACACCTGCTGCAGTCTTGGCTAATTATGCAAACAGCCTACAGCAACTTGCTGGCCTTGGAAGCACAGAGTTGGCACTTCTCTCAAGAATGATCCCCAGCCTGTGTAAGCCCCTCCTGAAGCCACCCATAATTACCTCCATCACAGCCCAAGATTTTAGCAACAATAGGGCATTTAAGTCTTTAAGGTCATTAAAAAAAAAAAGAAAAGAAAAGAAAACTGGACACGGCTACAAGCATTCCCGCTCAAAGTTGTGCTTTGTGCAGACCGCCTCAGGACACATTTTCTGCGACTTTTTGCAGCTCGTGAAGAAAAGTGGGGAGAGGAGATGAGAGGCTCCAGAAAAGCCTGGCAACAAGGACTAGGGAGATTCTGGGGAGAAGAGGCTCTGGGCACACTCCATCTCCCTCATCTGCATGGTGACTGCCAGCCAAGTTTGCTCTCGGAGCTGTGAGAAGGACCAATTAATTTATCAATCTGCACCTCTTTCTGCCATAACATATTTCCCTCTTGCCAACAAAAAATGTGTCCATTATCAGGCAGGTCCCTGTCCTCCTAAGCAGCCCATGCGGCTGTATAATTACACTTCTTTCCTTGACAACTTGCATGATTGTTTTCCTAACAGTATATTACTTCGTTAGTACTTTCCAATATACGTTATTTTTAAACTGTCACTTTTGCCCAACTCATCCCAATTCGCACTCGTCTGTTTATCATAACAATCATTAATAACTGTCAGTCCACGCCATCAATGTAACGAACTCACTCCCTCATTAGCATGTGCTAGCATTTGTTCCGTAGAGGGGGCTGATTATTTTTTACAACAGGCCAAGCCAATTACTTTAGTGAAATGGAATCACATTAATCAAAACTTAACAAGGTGGCAAATTTAAAGATATCAGATTGCAAAAGACAGCATAACTAATATGTCAGTGTCAGGGGTAGCGTGTAGGTATGCAGCAGCTGTACTAAATATATCTCTTTGCAGAGGCCACATGAATTTTGACGTTTCATATGATCTGACAACTACCCAAGTGATATTATAGAAGGCAAGGGCCCGGTGCTGCACGGCTCACGATGACTTTTGTAGATTCTGGCAAGGGCAGTGTGAGCAGAGAGGGGGTCAGAAGCCGGGAGAAGAAAATGGTGGCTGTGCCTATCCAGGCTGGCAGACGGCAGTCCATCACGCCTGTCTGTGCCAAGGCATTTTCTTTTACACTTTAAATGATGATAGTCATCCATCACCGTCTGACAACTGCTTCAAAACCAGCTGCAAAACATGCAAAGCCCAGCAGTCTAAAATATGCTGACACAACCAACAGAGAAACAGATTATATATATATATATATATATATACACACACACACACACACACACACACACACACATGTATTTATATATTCCGTAAGAAAGGTTTTGGGGGAGGGGACCAAGAAGGGTAGGGGTGGACTACAGACTGTTTAGGAGTAGAGATGGAGTAAAGAAAACACCAGGGCAGTGAAGAGATGGAAGAAAAATGAGAAAGGGAACAAAAGACACGAATGAAAAGGAGACAGAGAGAGACAAAAGGGGGGAAAGTGATGCATGAAAAAGGGGGGACGCAGGGAAAATGGGAAGAAAGGGGAGAGAGAATAAATACAGTTGCTGTCAGTACTGGGAAGGCAGGAAAAGTGGAGGCTGCCTTATAAGGGGCTGACTGCAACCCAGAAAAATTTCTCCAGTTCAGCCTCGTCTGTTTCACTGTCCGGTGCTTTAGTCCACGCCTTTCTTACCTCCTGTGGAGGGAAGACACTGGGTTCCATGCAGGTCTCTCTTACCTGCCCCCACCCCCTTCACTCAGGCTCTGCTACTGTCCTTCCCCACGCCTGGGGCCTCCTCGTGACCCACAGGATCAAGTCTCACCTTTGGCACTTGGGCACCTTACAGCAGGCTGCTCGAAGCTAGTCATCCACCCACCCCCACCTCTGCCACCAACCCACCCTCCTCTCTGGCCTTTTCCAACACTTAGAAAGTAGTTCAATTCTCTGCCCTAACATTTATTAGCTGGCTGACCTTAAGTTATTTGACCTCTCTGATGGTATTACTTACAGCTCAAGATTTATCTTTAACAGTCAAGTAAACACATAAAAAGCACCTAGAAAGATGCTTGATGCATCAGTAGGCACCATCATTAAGACTGGTCCTTGGGGTAGAGACTTTGTGTTGACTCATCTTTTCCATCAGTACAAAGTCAGTGAACCCTGGAATTGTGTGGAACTGAACTGGGGTAGAGCCCTCCTTTGCAGTTCCCCTTTGCGAGGTTTTCCATCCTTACCAGGACCTCTTCGGCCATTTATTTAATAAATCAGGGAATCGGCTGGCTGCATGCAGAGGACAGAAGATGGCCAGCAGGATTTGTAGGCCTTTCATGGGTGAACTGGCTTGGAAAGGCACCGTGGTCCAGTATGATACATCTGGATGCTTCCTTCCCTGGACCCATTACCCAGCCAGCCCAGCCACCCAACTGTTATTGTATTTAATGGAGCCTATTTATTTGTTTACTTATTCCAAAGACGCCTAGAAACCAGGTACACCGGGCTGGCAAAGGCCCCGTTGTACAATGTGATTAGATTCAGTTATATCACACAGTTCATGAAATTGTGCTATGATTCATTTTTACAACTTAAATAGCTATTTGGTTGGGTTGCCAGGTTGAACATGATGAATGTGTATGATAAAACAGAACAAAGAGAAGGGCCAATGCTTGTAAACTGAAACATTAGTCAGTGTATTAACCCCTTCCCTCCTAATCGTCATGCCTTCCCGGGGGCAGCTGCCCCATCGTCACCCTCCTTCAGACCTCACGTCTGGTATCAGATCTGTACCACTGCCAGAGTTGACAAATTTAACCTTCTCTCCAGCAAGGAAAACGCTTTCTCCCAAAGTTCGCCATGTATTCCATCCTGGTCCCTGTGTCAGGATAAGACAATGAGCTACAAGTGTTCACAGGTCCTACTTCCAAATCCAATCACTTCTCAGACTCCCAACTTTCACTCTAGTCCTAAATCCTCTAAGTCAGACATTTAACTCATGCCCAAATTAACATCCATGGCAGCCCTGGTCAGATATAATCATGTGACCTAATGACCCTCGAGCCATGAGAAATAAAGCCAGACTAAAAAGAAATCACTGCATAAAATTCAGTTGAAAGAAGTTAGAGGAGAAAAACAGGACCTGCATTCCTTATCACATCAGTGTCTTTCATGATGCGTAAGAGATTATTTAAATTGTACTAGGGCGGCTCTCTATTTAACGATAACTTAAAGTAGACTCTCTAATAAAGCCAATCATCACTTTGTAAGTTATAATTTTTTAAAGAATATTGGATTTCATTTTAAAGAGTCACAGCTTCCATGCTGGAAGAGGTCTCACCAATTAATTCTAACCCTGACTCATTTTTTAGTCATTCACGGAAGAGACACCTAGGTGTGGCCCATGTTCCAAAGATGGCTAGAACGTCTCTCCCATCCAATATGCTCTTCCAGAATGTGACCTTGTTATTTCCTCATCAAGTGGTAGACTAATTCCCCTCTCCTTGGACCTGGCAGCCTTGTGTTCCTTTCACTGATGGAGTGCATGGAAGTTACACTGAGGCTAGGTCATAAATGTGATGCAGCTTCCATCTCATGGCTGGAACACTTGCACTTGGAACCCCGAGCCTCCATGGCAGAAATCCAGCTAACCCCTGGAGGCAGCCAGACTGAGGAAGCAGAGCCACATAAAGACGCCACGTACAGGGGCTCCGGTTAGAAGTCCCGGTCTTTGAGTCAGCCCAGCCCCGATGCCCAGACATGTGTATGAATGAGCTTTCAGAGGATCCCGGCCCCCAGCACTGAGTCACCCCCAGCCCTTGAGTCTTTCCAGTGGAAGCTCCACGCTTGTGGACCAGAGACAACCTGCTCCACTGTGTCCTGTCTGAATTTCTGACCCACAGACTCTGGGAACACAATAAAAGGGTTGTTTCAAGTCTCCAGGTTTTGAGGTAACACTGTGACATAACAGGAAACCTGCGGAAACAAACGCCAAATCGGAACCAAACCCAGGTCTGCTAGTGATAGGTTTAGCACTGTTTCTTTTGGATCACTCCACTACTGCGACATCGGCACAAAGCAAGGTGTACCTTGTGCCACACACACCAACTTACTACACAGCAAGTAAGCCAGGAACCGAGAAAAGTTTAGCTAAAACACCATCATACACACAGGGGCTAAGCCGACGTTTCCACTGCCCTTAAAACTAGTCAAATCCTCCCAGAGGACCAGCCAACAGAAAACCTATATTCTCCAGGAATAGCAGAAGCTGGATATTTGGAGACCCCAACAGAAAAATATATATACATCCCCCATCAGTCACTGGCCCAGTGATTTGTTCCCAAGTATAAAATTCCCTGAAAAGCAATCACTGCCCCTAAATAGAGGCCCTTATATCTCCCACAAATTCCATTTTACTTCAAGCTTGGAGAGTATCAACAATCCCCCAACCTGGTCATCTGGCCACTTGGCATGGTGACTCGATACTCAGGGTGGATCCAGCATATTTAGGATTTGAGGCTGAAATTCAAAAAGATGAAGACAACTATGTAGTATCTGAGTCTTATTCTTCTTTCCACGTCCTCCCACATGATCTCCCACACAGGGACACACTTTCAGATTCACCCTCTTCTCTTCAAGTGAACTGATCTGCCAAGAATCTCCGTTTCTTCATCACCTTCTCCGTCAAAGACCCAAGGTCATGGTCTTTCAAGAAGAGAGTCCTTTGGATCAGCTCCTCCTTCGTGGGGGAAGAACATCATCCACCGCAAAGCTTGGCACATCAGGAATTATGAATACAGTATGCTTTCTCCCCAATTTTGCCATAACTTTTTTCTGGATCCAAAGTTAAACCTCATGGTCTGACAAGAAATATTTATCTTTTGTGTAGAGTTATTTAAATGGAGTCTTTCAAAGGCATGAAAACTAAGTCACACTTAGCCATTCATTTCATCAACTGTTTTTATTGAAAATAAAAACCAGAACTATAAATTAACCTTTAGAAAGACTTTAATAATCTTTAATAATACATGTACTGGGCTTCCCTGGTGGCGCAGTGGTTGAGAGTCCGCCTGCCGATGCAGGGGACACGGGTTCGTGCCCCGGTCCGGGAGGATCCCACATGCCGCGGAGCGGCTGGGCCCGTGAGCCATGGCCGCTGAGCCTGTGCGTCCTGAGTCTGTGTTCCACGACGGAAGAGGCCACAACAGTGAGAGGCCCGCGTACCACAAAAAAAAAAAAAAAAAAAATGTACTTATGATATACTCACATGTACGCATATTACTTTTTTTTTTTTTTTTTTTTTTTTGCATTACGCGGGCCTCTCACTGCTGTGGCCTCTCCCGTCGTGGAGCACAGGCTCCGGACGCGCAGGCTCAGCGGCCATGGCTCACGGGCCCAGCCGCTCCGCGGCATGTGGGATCCTCCCGGACCGGGGCACGAACCCGTGTCCCCTGCATCGGCAGGCGGACTCTCAACCACTGCGCCACCAGGGAAGCCCTACGCATATTACTTAATACATTATTTGTGTTTTCAAAATCAAGACCATCCTGGACAATCTAAGACACAAACTCCCCATACAGATACAGTCATCTTCTGTAGGCAGCCTTCCCCTGCAGATCTGAGGAGGACTGAGGCTTCCCCCCAACCCCATCATCTAACCAAACATATAGAACTTCACGCTTCTCTCTTTCTAACCTCCCAAGGGTGCACTGATCCTTTCTCCTCCCTTAGGTGTTTCACCTCCTCTTCTCGACCTTAGTTTCTTCCATTGTAACCCACTCCAGAGAGAAAGGGACTTGCCCAAGTTCGCAGAGGTTAGCAGGAACTTCAACTCAGGTCTGTGACTCTCAATAGACTGTTCTTTTCACCCTCCTTCCTTGTTGAGCTTAGTGTTTGTGTTCTGCGGCCACAAGTCTTCTCCCCCCGGGCTATCACAGTGGTTACAGCACAGCAAGGCCCAAGAGATGCTGAGCCTCGAGGGAGGATCTCCCACCTCTGCATGTCAGTGCAAAAGGCCCAAACTGAGAACCTCCCACTCACACGCTCCAATATCAACTAACAAGGGAAAAAAGACAAACGTATCATTAAAATGGCTGAAAACAAAACAACAAAGCTTCCCCCTCAGCTCCAAGCAGAAAGTCACTTGAGGACAGAACATGTAGCTTCGCTCTCCCCACATTCTCACCTTGCACCAGACATTCCCCAGCCTGACCGCTGTGCTAACAGAGAGGCTGCAGATGTGAGAGAGGCCTCTAATTTATTTCCCTCCCTGATTTATTTTCCCCCTGCACATCACTTTGGTATGACAACAATGCATAATTCGATTACACGTGATATATAAAATCATTGCAGCTGTTCAGACATGCTCACAGCAACAGAGTCACAGATCCACACTCAGCCACAGATACACAGACATGCACACACAGTCAGATTTTGTCAATCTCCTGCTAAAATCACACAGCGAGAGGAGAAAACAAAAAGCCCTTCTTTCTAGTGACTATGTATTTCCAGCATTCCCTTCGTGCAGGCTCTGTTGAAAAGTTCAGAATTAAGAGGACCTCCTTTAAAAAAAAAAAAACGTCCAGAGAAGGTATAAGGGGGGCAAAGAGCATTTGGGGGGTGAAATGATGGCAATGCAACAGAAAAATGAGCGTGTATACCACTGAACTTTACTTAAAGATGCTGCTGTGAAACCGGGTGCATTTAATTCCCCTTTAAACGCCACGTAAAAGTTTCTCTCCCGCCTGCTCACTCTGCGGGCTGCATACCGTGCCTAAGATTAATCCCTCAGGGGTTTTTTATTTCCTATTCTGCCTATCTTTCATCTTCACCCCAGACTAAGCAGATGGATGTGAATTCAAAGTTTTCTGATCTTTAGCGCAAGTTATGGAGGGTTATCTTTGGCTGTATATCTTTCCACTGGCAGTGCTCCCTTGGTGATGAAGGATTAACCACCCCAGCTGTCTCTTCCCAGAATGATGCAGTGCCGTGCTCCTGGACACGACAGCATCACTTAATCTTAATGTCCGCTCTCCGAGCGCAGCCGCGCAGGACAAAGCCAATCAACATCAGATGCCACCAAGATGGACCTACTGCTTGGCCCTGGAGTCTCTCACCCTCTCACTCCTATTAATCAACATCATCCAACCCAATCCCAGAGTTCACCTGTCTCAAACCACAGTGAGACTAAGCTGGGGTCCATGTTAACCGTCTGAAGCACGTGGTGGAAGGGGGGCAGTGGAGGACAATGAGAGGCGCCAGGAGCACAGCACGCCAAGCCACACCGCTGAGACGGACAGTCCTTCCCTCCGCCCAACTTCCCTCCAAGGCCGGCGTCAGTTCTGGAGCGCTCAACACCTCTTCCCGTGCTGAAAGTCACCCGCATGGCATAATAGAAATCATCTTGGATGAATCCTACCTGCCTTTCGGGGACCCCAAAAGAGACGGAAGAAAGACGTGTCCATTGACAATCAAACTTCCCTGAACCTCCGCCCCTACCAGCAGCTGACATGGGCAAAACTGGGTCTAACCTTTTTTTACTTTTTGCATAAAAACACTTCGTCTCACCACAGATGGCACAAATGGAAACCCTGACGCTACCCAAAAAAAGGGCCCTGCTGCTGTGACGCATACATCCACAAATACATTTAATCCTAAATCCTCCCTCCTTCTCCTTTTTTAAGTTTATGTACCACAGGTCGAGAAAGCAAAATGGTACTTTCAGGTTTTTCTCTGGCTCCAAGCAATTAGAGTAATGTACCTCCCTTTTCTTTCTTAAGGAAGGGAGCAAAAAAAGCCCAGATCTCAAAGGCAAACGTAATAAAACAGTAAATTATTGCTAGAGTTTACTAAACAAATGCAACCTAGTTAAATTTGGAAAAATCTTCACTTTTGCTTACATTTGCAATTTTACTGCTGAACTACTGGTATTTCTTACTTATGCAACATTAAAATGTATAAGAAATCCTCTTGTGTGCTATACCCAGCATCTACTCTTGATTTATAATACCCAATTTAGGGGGGAAAAAACACAACTAAACCTGATTTAAATCACAGATTACTCTGTAAAACACAGGCAAGGAACTATTCCAAATCCTAAATGTAATTTAAACATATTTATATTTTACAGTGATATATTTTCCCCATTCCTTGTCTTACAATTGTAAACTTTCTATAATTATATAAGCAATTTCCCTAAGGTCACAACATTGATCATAGTTATAAATTGCTCAAGTACAACACACAGTGAACGGATAAAATACATGCTGGACATTGCAAAGTGTTTCATCAAATCAGGAGTCGGGTGGGGGAAGACGAGGGACAGGAGAATGGAGATAGACAAATGGAAAAAAGTAACCAACAAATCTTCCAAGAAGTCACTGCACAATGTCACATCCCCTTCCCCAAAGCCATCTGGAGCAGAGTTTTTACACACTGTCCCGAGTAGGGCTTGGAATAAATTATTTTATGACATTCTTAACCTTCTGCCTATTACTCTGAAAACCACGTGAGAAGGAAACCTGGGAAACAAACTATAGAAGTCATGCAGTTCAAGCACACGTAAAAACCAAGAGAAATCCTACACGATTACAACAGCCTTTTTTTCAGAACAGTAGTTCTCAAACTGTGTTCCTAGGAACCCTAGGATTACATAGAGGTATTCCCTGGGTCAAGCAGGTGGGATCCAGGCTTCTCACTCCTTCTCTAACCAGAGCAGCTTCTCTTTGATCTGTTTGTTCTCTGGGGGCTTGGTGGAAGAAATAGAAGGCTATTTGCTCTTATCACTTTGTACTCAACATTGTACTGGAGATTCTAACCAGGACAATTAGCTAAGAGAGAGAGATAAGAGGTACTCAAAAAAAAAAAAAAAAAAGAAAAGAAAAGAAAGAAAAGAAAAAAATTTCCTTTGAAAAAATAGTCTTAAAAGTTATAGAAAGAAAAAGGGGTTTGGAAACTACCACTGCTGCAGATGTCCTAATGAAGGATGGGATCTAAAAAACCTCTTTGAGAGTTGTTTCAGTGATTCTGGTGTTGGGGGGTAACTCTTCTCTTAATGAGAGAGGATGTGGACTCTTGCCACACAGGGTGCAGATGGGGCTGCTATCAGGTGTCTTGAATGTCCAGGGTTCCAGACAGACAGGCTGACAGGCCGGCCACCCCTGATGGTTAACAATGCCACACTCCACACTGGGCAGCTGCCTATTAGGAAGACAGCTGAGACCCAGAGGGGAGGGAGCAATCAGTGTGTGACAGGCACTGCCTTGTTCAATGTAAAATAAACTTTAAAAGACCTGTGCTCTCTGAAAGCTTAGGAATGCAGCAGTTCAAATTTTTCCTTCTCAACATTTTCCAAGGAAGGCTAAGCATGTCTACAGCACAGAATCCTGGCGCAGCTCTCTGAGTAAACGACAGAGCTACTAGTGCATGTTACACGTGCTTTCCAGGAGGACGGCCTTTGACAGACTGACAACCTGAAGCAAAGGTTCCCCATGTCCCCTTCATTCCGTACCGCTTCGCTCTGCTTTTACTTCTGTTGCTGCTGCTTCTTCTCCTCCTGTCTCCACTTTTCTACTTATTTACTATTAATGGCTCCCACATAAAGCATATCTGGCTTCCTGCAACACAACAACTTTCCCTGACCAGAGGTAATATTCACAGTATTTAACTGACATGGCGTGGCCATGGACCGATGGGAACAGAAGCTGGCTACGGACAGTGAACAGTCATACACAAAGGGGGACTGAACCAATCAAAGTGCTGACAACAGAAGAAAGAGAAACAATACATTCCCACCAGTTAACTCTGCAAGCTTCCAAGTCAGAGTTCAGATCTCCACTCGACCATTTCTTTCTGTAGAACCTTAGGATTACTCAACTCAGCATCTGTCTCCTTCCCCGTACCACAGGCAGAATAGTTCCTGCCTGTGAAAGGTAAATGAGTTAATGCAAATAAAACTAAAACGTAGCTTAATTGCTCATAAATACAGAGGGTTGGCTGCTGGCTTCTATTTGTGTTTGTCATTTAGATTCCCTGGCTGTTTTGTGGGTTCCCCCATAAACAAAATCAAGACAGAAAGAAAAGCTTTGCACATTCTAGTCTTAAAGGGGAAAACTCCAGCCCCTGGGTGGACTGTGGGGAGAGAGGGGTGAATCTTAGTTGCTGAACTGCGGGTGATAAAGGTTGTGCTGCCAGGGTTCTTACCCAGACACAGCAGAGCTGAGGGCTCCTACTAGATTTTTATCACTTGATCAGTTTTTTTAAAATTCACTATCATTTTTTTAAATATACATATAATTCTTTTCACAGCAGAGCTTAATATAATTCATGGGGAAAGAAATCAAAAAAGCAATTAAAATCACCTGTAATCTTGCTGCCCAAATGATGATAACATAAATAATATTCTACTGAAAGCTTACTATATGCTAGCATTGTGCTAAGTGTTTTATTATATTAACTAATTTAGCTTTCATAACTCTTTGACATAGGTGACTGAGGCTGAGAGAGGTTAACTAATTTGTTTAAAATAACATCACACCACTCCTGACAGCACCAGGATTTGAACCCAAGTCTGAAACTGAAACTTATGTGCTTAAGCTCCGTGCGAGATCACCTTCCAGAAATAACAGAAGTTCACATTTTGGTCTATTTCCTTCAAATCTTTCTCCTAAGCCTAGAAACAGGTAAGTAGGTAGATGGGTCGTTAGGTAGGTTGATGAATATATGCAGAAAATTCCCACTGAATTATTTAATTTTTTACATAGGATTAATCAATATAAATACTTACGTATTAAAATGTATTTCATCTAGGTACAACATCTACAGTCCTATGAACCTTGAATTTTTCATGTAAGATAGTTTCTATATGGGCAAATTTTACAAATCTCAAGCCCAAGTACTTTCCACTTCAGCTTCACCCACTGCACCTTTGGACATGGCTTCTCAAAGATGAGTAAATAGTGCAACACAAACCTACAACCCATGGGTTTCTCAGAAAATAGCAGGCCACGCAGACCACATAACAAAAGGAACTAGGAAAAAACATGAACTTGACAGCATGCAGGGGTAGGAGTTTCTGTACAAATATTTTAACCAGAAAAAGCAGCTTGAGGCATCCCATTAAATGTCACTAATGGCCAACTCTTCCCATCTTTCAAATCAAATGTCTCTTTTTTCATCAATTCCTGTAATTGTAGAACCAGAAACATTCCACTTGGGGCCCATTCTTCATCTCTTTCCTTGTGGGTGCTGGTGGTGGGCTTAATTACGGACACAAATTACGTTCACCTGGCACTTTTTTTTTTTCCCCTCAAGAACAGAGCCTTGAACTCTATTCCAGCAGGGAGAGCAGATAAGATTCAAATTCCTCAGAAAACTGAGCTACAAGACTCTGAAAACAGAAACTACCCAGCAACTGACAACTTCAACTCCTCCAAAGTTATCAAACAGAGGAGAAGGTGGGAAACAAGGCCAAAATCCAACAAGAAAGGCCAAATCCTGCCCTCAGACAGCCAGGCACAACTCCCAGGGTTATAGTCCACCCCTGCTGGAAGCTGGCACCTAAGAAAATTAAATAATCATAACTGCTGGCAAGGAGCTCCTGAAAGACAACTCACATCCAGCCTGCCACTTGTCAATTACTGAGTTTGCTAACACAAAACACAAGCATTGCACAAAGATCATCAGAGCCTGTGTCCCCTCTTTCCCACTTCCTGGGAGCCACCCCGTTTGGTCCCAATTCCTCACGCACCCACAGCAAAGCAAGCCAACAACTTCTCACATTTCTCAAAAAAGGGCGGCAAGGAGTCTCATCAACTCTCTGGAGACAGGAAGACCAGCTTTCCACAGCTTTTCAATTTGAGAAATTTCAACTGTTTAGGAATATGGTCCTTTTCTTCACGTATGCATCTTCTTTTACCCTCTTCGGTAATGTTTTATAGTAGTTTTCTTCATATGAGTTCTGCATTATTTCATAGAAAATTAATTTGTAGGCATTTGTTGCTATTATTAGCTGTAAATGAGATCACATCTCCCTCCTGCCATTTTGCTATATGGACTTTTCTATATATTTTGACTATTTTATATCTCTAATTAGTTTGTTCTTTGGTTGACTCTGTTGAGTTTTCCAGATTAGCAATCACTTCACTCAAACATAACGATACTTTCATCTCCTCCTTTTCATTATGTATACCTCTGTTTTCTATTTCTAATCTTACTGCATTAACTAGGGCAGTGATTGCAAACTCAAGAGTTCACAGAGCCGGGCTGGTAACTTAGACGAGTGAACCCAGCCAGGGAGGACTTGAGGCACCTAGAGAATGAGACGTGTGCCTGAAGGTGACAGGGGCCATTCTGCTCTGGCCTCGTGTTACATTCAGGAGGACAGGCCTCATCTTGCCAGATTTTCATGAGAAGCCAGAGATAAGGATTTTCTGCTGAAACTTACAGTTCTTTAAAAGGTTCAAACTTTTTTTTTTTTTTTTTTAATTTTAAACATAGATCAGGCCAAAAGGGAATGCCTGATGGTCGGACTCAGCCCAGGGCTGACCAACCACCTCTAGGTGAGATCTTCCAGAATTTAAGGAAGTACTGAATTTAAATCATAATAGATATGGACACTCTTATCTCAACCCTGATTTTCTAATCTTGGGCCCACTAAAGAGGATGTTAGCTTTTGACTTGTGGTAAAGAATCTCTATCACATTAAGTCTCTGCATAAAAGCTGGTTTATTGGGAATATTTTATCAGAAATAAATTTTGAATTCTGCTCAGATGATTTGGTTCTCCTTTGACCTTATGTGATTATTTATATTAATAAATTTTCTAAAACTAGCAAAGAAAAAAACCAGAACACTTAAAATATACTGTGGGAGAATTCACTACCACTTAAAAAAAATGTAAACAAACCTATTTTTTTTTAACTCCTTAGTTTTATTTTATTGACTCAACCCTTAGTTGTGACTTGCTTTCTCACCCATATTCCAGAAACTTAAACTCATCTACCAAAATCCTAGTCATAAAACTGCCACTGACATCATCGGTTTCAAAAAAATTATTCACAACTGGATCCATCATCAACTCAGTCTACACAACCAGTTTCGAATTCCAAAGCAATTCCACACCACAATCCACATCTGTATTCCCAAGTCCACTTTGATACAGTTTCTCAAGCCCACTTTGATACAGTTCACTCTTTGGATAGAGGTTAGAATGACACATTTTCTGGAAACTGGTTCTGGTTGGGGGGAGGGGGGAACAGTTTTAAATAAAAAAGATGTAACTGGCTTAAGACAGAAAAGACATTCTGTGCATGAATGTAAAAACGTCACTAAACTTGGCTTACAAAATTGTTAATTATGTATTTGACAGTGAAATATCACAAACAGCTGGGGCTAAAGAATACAAACCCACACAGGGAGTGGGTAGGAGCAGGGAAAAAATACTCAGACAAACACCATCAAAGAGGATGTTTAAACTCAACCTCCTCTGCTGGAACCACATTTACACCCCCGTAGTAGGTTGCCTACCTCACCAAAGTTCACAAGCCAACCTCCCCACCTCCTAGACCCAGGCTTCTAAGTACAAGCTCTAAATTGGAAATCCTTCTCCCCCATTTAGGAAGTTGGGCCATAAAGTTTGTGGCCACCAGAGAGCAAGAGCCTGACCAGAATCTAAAAGAATGTGTGTACTGTGGCTTTAAGAAGAAAAGTCATCATTTTGAGAAGTTTGGTCTTAATTTTTTTCAAAATATGTCAATAGTCTCCATGCCTTGGGAGACTCCTCCAGAGAACCTCCCAGAGCCTGGCATCCCATCTCCTCTCAAACAAAGGCTCAGGCGCTCACCACATCTGCCAGGAATCCGCTCTCCAGGGGTCCCTCCCCCAACCCACAGGGAGGAGCCAGGGTTGGGAACACTCACATGCAGTTGTTCAGAAAATTCCCACCAGCAGAGTCAGTGACAAGGCAAAGCCCAAACCAGACATCTTGGGGTGAGTTTGGGGGGAGTATGAACGATCCTGTGACAACAGAAGGTTGGAAAAAAAGTCTAACTCTTTAGGGACCCCTTCAGCAGTCGTATGCTGGAAGAGACACAGGCTCTTCCTACACCTGCTATAAAGGTAACCTAGTTCCCTCCCCACAAGACATACCTAGTGGCAAAAAAAAAACAAAAAAAATCTAATCTTTAATTCCCTAGCACATTTTAACACTTAAGTGACGGTCTGAAGGGTACAAGCTTAGATAAAATATAAACTATTTCCATAAATGTTACACTTTCTAATAAGCCTAAGAGTTTATTAGTAAAACCAACCCCCAATAACTCAATCATAGCAAGTCTAAGATGATAAATTTCAAAGTCCAAAGGTCAGAGCCTTCTAGGGGGAAAAAAGAGATAGCGCAACAGTCTTCTCTCTTTAAATGGGATGATGAAACATCCGTATTTGTCTGCCTTCAAGTATTTTTAGAAAATGCTGAGAACAACCAGATCGTGCTTTAAGCTTCTCTGAAAAGTAAGGACCACCAATGGACAGCCCAATCACTTCCCCCAATAATCTTTCGCAAAGATTTCCACATCTCGGACAAAGGTTTGACACTGATATTCCCTTTGCCTGTATCTCAAGCTGTATCGAAATATAAAAGGCACCAGAGTGACTAACTTTCCAGGGCAAGGTATCATGCTTACTCTTCTCCAGGATACTGACCACTTGCGTGATGTGGAAGAGCAAAAGTGGAAAAGGTTCCTGATGGGCAGCAAAGGTCTTAGAATATTAGAGGCCAACAGAGTAACAGGGGAAGGAGTCCATACGAGGACACAACACATTATGGTGACCAATACCGATTTAAAAAACAAGACAAACAAAATCATCATCCCAGGCAGCCTAAGAGCAATGCGTCCAGATGCCAGAATAAGGGGAATCAGTTGAGGGTGGGTCAATGGAAACAGCTTTACCCTCCAGAACACCATGGCAAAAACCACATCAATGCCAGTCGTAGGAGACCACTCTATTTTGCAAAATATAAAACGGTTTCATTGCAAATCTATGGAAACAATGTCACAGGGGCCAAGGGCTGTCACTTCGAGTCAAAGAAGGCCCATTTCAGTGCGGTGCTGATGGCCAGCGATGTCAAGGCGAATTATACCCCCACTCGCTGAGAGAGAAATCAAAGTCAGGAGAGGAACATTCAGCGGGAGACACACCCACAGGAGTTGGGAAAGCCAGCACTCCCTCCAAGCTGTGCTAATCTACCACAGGCTCAGACAAAGGATGCATTTTTTTTCCCATTGAGAAGTGGACAGGACCGCTGGTGGTATAGTCCAAAGGGAGACTTAGGGAGCCATTCTGAAGGCCAAGACCCACTTTTGCCACATGTGGGAGTGGGAGGGAGGGGGCGTCACCAGACTCAGTACCTGGTGGCACCTGAATATAAAAGAAGGGGAGTAATGAGCAGAAACTGCAACAGATGGGTGCCCAAAGACAGAACTGGAGTTCTTTTTCCAGGTGGCATGAGGTTCCATGAGCTACCTGAGAGTGCTGGTAGGTGGTGTAGAAGGAACACATGACTTACAGCGAAAGGCTACAAGATCTTGGGCAAATCACAAACTCTCTGGACCACAGTTCAGTTACAACCCATGAGAGGACTCTGCAGAAACATGGTCTCATGACTAGAAATGTGTTCCCTACAAAGAGGACAGAAGGCAGAGCAAAAGGCAAAACCAAGTTCAAGGAGAAGAAAGGAGACCTTATGCACATTCCAAAGCAACCACCATTTCCATCCATAGATATGAACCCAACATGCCGGTCCAGGAGGGAAGCAGACCAAGGAAACAGACTTTGATAATATCCATATTGTCAGGCCTAGGGGCAAACTTCTAATGGGGAAAGAGCAACTTCCTCAGGCTCCTTGATGTAGAGCCAGTAGTTATTAAAACTTCTGATTCTAAGGATGGAGGCTGCTTAAGTCTTTGTTCAGCCGCGGATGGGCAAAGAATGGTAAGTGTGTGCTCATAACTTAAAAGGAAAAGGAAGAGGACTACCAATCATTAAACGTCTTCTGGGTGCTAAGCACTGTGATAAACATAAGGATGTGTCTAAGAAATCTCATTTATCCCACCAGTCACCCATTTTATAGATAAAAAAAAACTACAGCTCAGAGAAAGATTATAAAATTCCCAACATACATTTATCAACAGTCATGGCTATTGGATGAGACAGAGATTAAGTCACTAAGAGCCTCATGGAAGATTTCTTCTTGGACTCTGACATCTGTTCTGGAGACCCAGAATTACTGGGCCCTCGGGCAGTTTGAAGAAGTGCCTAACCACTGTATATTGACTATCCATGTCATCCTTGCCCTCTAGAAACCCGATGATGGAGAAGTCATGTTGGTGTTGGTGTTCTCCTCCCTGCCAAAAGCCAGAAAGGTAAGACCTGCCTCTAAAACTATGGTAGTCCTCGAAAAAGCAGGGAGAGGAAAGATGTTCCGCTCCTTCCCAACCCCCCGCAACCCCACCATCCACACAAACACAAACCCTTGTGCTGCAGGAGGACCAGCAGATTCTATCATAATGATGAAAGCCAGAAAGTAGCCGGACCAGCCAGGAGAAAACTGTAGCGGGAGGGGCTACGGGTCTGCCAGCCCCACAAAAAGGGATCATCCTGGGCACGGTCCTTCCGTTAGGCAACTTTTAACTTGGAACATAAAAATGAAAAAGTGCCTTTGTTTAAAACCCTCCTGAAGTTTCTGATCACAATGATTTATGTAAATAAAATGTTAAATTAAAATGTAGGTGTTAATAAAATTACATATACGATGGAATGGCTGTTCTTTTTAAAACTGGTCTGCAATAAATTTTCTAAATTCTGATTGCAAGTGACTCATTCCTTGAAAGCTTTGCCAACAATAGCCAGCAGAGGTCTATTACTGAAGTGGTATTAATATAGCTATCATCACCAATTCAAAGCAGATAATAAAGGACTGACACATTTATTATCATTATTAATTAACAGTTTTCTGAGATGGAATTAAATCAATATGCTGCTCTGATATCATTTTAACTAGTTATGCAAATCAAACATTTAGAGCCCATGAACAGATATAAATGCCATTCAAAATTCACTTCACACTTATTACTGTAATATCAGAACTTTCAGGCTTTGCTAGTAAAAAATAAAAAGACTTAATGCTCATTTAATTACACTCAGACATAAAGCTTATGGAATGAAAGTTGAAATAGCTGATTAGTTAGGAAGTCGTAGTAAGGCTATAACACTCAGGATGGACAAAGATGATAATGTGAAAACGCGGGGCTCTGCACAGAGTGGTTCTGGCAGATTCTATTAAAAAGAACAATGACATGTGCAAGAGAATATGTTTTAAGATTACAAAGTTGAGGACACTTTCTTAAGTCCAGAAAGAAGAAGGGGAAGGGGAAGGAGAAGAGAAAAAGGAAAAGGAAAGAAGAAAAAAAGACAGACTGGGTGTGGGGGAAACCTACAACTCTACAACTCATCATTTATAAGACAGAAAACTGTCAGGTTCAACAGTCCAACATTTCGTCCTAACTAGATGATGATGATGACCACAACGACAGAGCTTTCTTCATGCAGAAGAATGCTACCTCCACATCCCAGCTCTTCTTATCAGATGACAGCAAGTCTCTTTTTAATGTAATTTTTAGCGTTTAATTTTTCACTTGCTTGTGTCTTAGCTCCTCAATGAGATGATAAGATCAATAATGAGAAAGGCCATATTTTATACCACTTTGAGTCTTACATAGCATCAAGCAAAATGTCTTTCCTTTAGTAGATTTGATGTTTCCTTCATTGCAGCATGTCCCAACGTGAATGGTGTCATGGTCCAATGTTTGATGAAGGTTTTCGCATCATCCGATCCTGCGATCTTTTTCGAGTAACACAGCTTCCTGTTATATTTTAGGTCTGTTCCTCTTCCTGCCAGGCTCTCCAGGACAGCTACCTGGACAGTCACTGTGTGTCAGAGTTCCCTGCTTCTGGGCCCCACAGGGGCAAGAAAAGATATGAAAGATTTGACATTTACCAATTACTGATTAGGTTACTGATTTGCAAAAGCAACCAAAGCAACTAAACCCTGAAGGTTGGTGCGGGGTGTGTATGGGGGCTAAAAATACTTCCAGAGGGATCTGAATGGTCTCTGCGGCTATTTGGGCAATGAGGAGGCTGGTTGAAGGCAGCAATGCCAAGAGGCAGTGTGAGCGACTGAATGACCTTCCAAGGTCCCCTCAGCCCGAAAGTTTTGGGTCTATTCGGGTGGCTTTTTGGAACCCAGCCAGCACATCCACTGTCAGCATCACTGGAGACAGGCAGCAGTTCTGATGGGCAAGTGCTCTGGGGGTCAGGTCACAGCCGAATTTAAAAGGCCCAGAAAGGAGCAGCCTGGTAGTAGGTCAAGAACTGCCTGGGCCATGGATTTGGCTTACAACAGGGAGCTTGAGCGTTCTGCAGACTCTTACTGGGCTTCTAGCAAGCAGAATTAAGCTTGGGCTATTTTTATGAAAAGGACTGGGTTGTTTCTATAGTGTAAGTTAATCTGGGCAATACCTAGCTCTTTTTTGTTCCCTCTAAATCATATTCCCATCTTCACCCTGGAGGAGTACATCTGATCCTCAATGCAATCAGTTTCAGAGCCAGAAAATGAATAGTACATATACCAACAGAAAACACAGCACAATTGTTCTGCTGTGACCCAAAAGGAACAACACAAAAAAAGAGAGAATGAAATTTTACTATCCTTTCCACACTTTCCACCCTCAAACTTAGCATCTTAACATTCTTCATGTGCTTCTTAGAAATATAAAGCTCAAATCACAGACCAGTATCCATTATGTTGTGTCCTCTTTGCCAGGGAATTTTACAAATTAAAAACGGTAAAGGCTAAGAAGTTACAACTGTATGCACTTGGATCCTGCCCTGGGACTGGGAAAATGTATCAATCTGTGTAGTGATGAGAGTAGGGAAATACACAGATAAAAAGGCTGGAAAGATGTATATGAAAATGTGTAACAGCAATCAACTTCGAGGAGTCTAATTATGGATGACACTTTATCATCTTTTTTGTGCTTTGATGTATTTTCCAAACATTAACAATGTCTATCCTTCCCCTGGAGGATATTTACTGGGGGCCAGCAACTGGCCAGGCCCTACATAGGCTGCTGGAAATTCAACAATCAAGGCAGACAAGGTCCCTTCCCTCTTGATGGAAACAATCTAATAGGGGAGACAAAATCAAACAATCCATGACCAACATGATGATCCGTGTGTTTTTTAAAAATGAGGATTTACAAAGCCTTTACTGCTACTTAAGATTCTACACACCTTTCCTGGGTCTATGAGCAAGTTTGAAACCTTCCAGTTTAGAGTGCTCCTATCTTCCTAAAGTGGGAAGCAAACTCATCGCATGTGCCTGAGGCTTGAGAAATCATTACGTTTTCTACTTTTCTGTGGTGGAGGTGCAAGACTTCTTGAATCCAAGACCCAAGCACCTAGGTACACCGTCTTGGTGGTTAGCTGAGTGGGGGCCCTCAACCTGTCCCACTCTCATGCTAACTGAGCTTCAGCGAGTATTCCCCCAAGACAGCTGTGCCTGAGGCCCTCTGCCTTCTCAATCCCACTGACTCTTCTACACTGACTGCACGTGAACAGCCACACACAACAAGCCCACCTGTGGCCCAAATCTTCTCCACCCCTGACTCTCTATCAGCCCCAAGTATCAAGCAAAATTACCTCTTTAAAGACTTGATCTTTCCAAAAACATAATCTTTTTTCCCTATCTTTACCTGGAGAATACAGAACTCAGAAGACTGTTACAATGCAGAAAAGCTTTAAGGAAAATTCCTACTTGCTAGCTCCACTCTATTCCCCGCTTCACCCCCGTCCCTGGGAAATTCAATCTCTGGCTCAGGAATAATATGGAAATATTATTTGTGGGTATGAAGACGAATATGTGTAAATGACTCTATCTGAGGATAAATGTTAAAATCCCATTGGGAGGTGAAATATATAAAATACAAGCTCACCCCAGTAGGTGACTTTAGGGGGCAATGGGAGAGGCTGTTGGCAAGGTTATGTAAGCACTGACCACCTGCCAGACCCAACCCGAACATGGTCTTTGACCACTATGGCCTGAACCTTCCAGGAGGGCTTGGCAGGTGACATCGGTAAGTGAAGCATCCAGCCATGAGGAAACCACCACCTCAATTCAAGGAACAGTGTCAGTGGCAGTGAGTTAGGGGCAAAGCCCAACGATTGGAACAGTAAGTAGGACATCCACCCAAGATGGGAATGCAGAAAACTGGATGGGATTTTCACATTCAACACAGAAGAGTGATTCCTCCAACCCCAGCCTGTCCTCTTCCCGTGTCAGTCAGCACAGTCCAGCAACTGCCAGGACACACAGGTAGAAGGCTGACTCCTTTGCCATGGCATGAACAGCCCTACACTTCCTCCCTTCCCCCAGCTGTGCATACTCTATGGATACCCAGGGAAAGCCATGGACAGTGGAAGGCTCTCTGCCTCTGCTTCCCCATCTGCACTGCAACCTGCCAAGCAGTGGTTTTTAGGGCACATCATTAGAAGAGGAGTTACAGTGAAAACACCCACAACTTTATGGAGCCTACTCACCCTTAAACCCTTTCCAAAGGGCCCTTCCTTTATAGCATCTTAGCAAGAAGCCCACCCCAGCCTCGAGTCAAACACAGCTGTCTTCTCTCCTTCCGCAGTCCACAGTCTCCCTCTACTTGGTCTTCAGCTCCACTTTCTCTTCCCGAGAACTTTTCTTTGGCCTCATTGGCATAAGAAATCACTCAAGGTTAAAAGCAGCAAGAAAACCTTTAGCTTGTCAAAGGAGAATGACTGAGGGACTGCTATCACATGAGACAGTCAAGGTCAAGTGGTTCTCTCGCCATTGCCACTGTTTAAGTGCAGTTGAGGTTTGTCTGCGTCCGGGCACGAAGGCAGGTGGTAAGCAGCTAAAATAGAGCATCATCTCCTCTTTAAGTTGTCTACGTAAATTAAAAGTACATACTGTACTAAAAAAAAATAATAAGCACAGAAGTTTAAACTCTAAATTTCCTCCATGACGTTTTTCTTAAAGTTGGAAAAGATGGGTGAAGATGGGATTAGAGAAGAGGAACTACTGAAATCTTTTACAGAAAGGAGAGTGAGCAGATATTTGTGTTATTTTTTAAGCACAGAAAGAGAAATTAATAATCAACTATAATTTTAAAAAAAAGAATTATATACCAAAAAAAGAAATTAACAAACTACAGCAGGAGTGGCTTGCTGGAGTTGCTTCCTTTGCTTCCACAGTGCTACAAATTAGACAGAGGTTTTCAAAAGATGAGCAAAGTGGGGTGTTCACCTGGGTAAGCAAGGAAGATATAAAAGTAGTTTTTAAAAATAGGTGACATCTCCCGCACTGCCTGCAACCCCACCACATCCTGATCTACTGCAATTCTCCCTGGAGTCAGAAGTAAACATCCTCCTGAGATGCAGTGCAGTCAGGGCACTGGTTAAGAACATGGATTCTGGAGCTTAACTTCCTTAATTCAAATCCTGGCTCCCCTATCTATCGCTTAGACAAATCACCCTAACTCTCGGTGCCTCAGTTTAGTCATCTTTAAAATGTGCTTAACGATATTTCTATCTCAGAGGGTTGTTATGAGGATTACATACAGTTGGTCCACGTAAAGTGCTCAGAACAATGCTCGTATATGGCAAGCACTCAACACACCATGAACTACCATCAGCACCACAACCATGTTGGAAAGGTCCTTCCCACTCAAGCTTTATCCCACAGTAGCAATGACACCACCATCACTACTGAGTGGCCGGTGTTTGCAGAGCTTCCGGCACTGAGAGTACCTACATAATCCTTAACACAGGATTATCCTGACCAAACCTACCAATGTGTAAACTTCCATGAATGAGATCACTTGAAAGCAATTTTGAGGGCTTGGTCCTTCACCTCTTTACATAACCAATTTATAATAGTGGAGCTTTTTTCTGTGACCCACGAGTCTCCTGAATTGCTGTTAGTGCTGCCTTGGTTAGGAAGCTGCAATATGATCCCCTGACTAGAAAAACTAGCATAATTTATTGCATTATTACTCCTCTGAACTGAAAGCAATTAATTACCTGGAGCAGGATGCACAAGTGAAAATTTATCAGAGGAAAGTGATGAAAAATGTGCCCACTGCTTTAAAATAATAGGTGCTTAATGGTTTTTTTGTTTGCTGGCTAATCTCAGGCATCTTATAAACGACTCCAGCCTCGTTATCAGTTGTGAATCCAGTCCCCCCTCCTTTTTGCCCCCCTATATTATTCTATCATCCTGTATCTCCCTTGAGGACAAGAAGAAATATCTAAAATATTTACTTAAAAGCAGAAGGGAGACTCCATTCCTCTTCTGCATGAGAAAATTATTAATATAATGTAGAAATATGTGATAAAACATATTCCTACCTTTATCGCCCACGTTGGTAGCACAAATACATCTACCTGGCTGATGTCTCTCTTTCTCTATCACAGCATTTTACATTAAAACTTATAAAACTCGGACCCCAAAAAAAGATGTTCTAAGGGATATACATACATTAACTCTTTTTTTTTTAACATCTTTATTGGAGTATAATTGCTTTACAATGCTGTGTTAGTTTCTGCTTTATAACAAAGTGAATCAGCTGTACATATACATATATCCCCATATCCCCTCCCTCTTGCGCCTCCCTCCCACCCTCCCTATCCCACCCCTCTAGGTGGACACAAAGCACTGAGCTAATCTCCCTGTGCGATGCAGCTGCTTCCCACTAGCTATCTATTTTACATTTGAGAGTATTTACAAGTTGATGTTACTCTCTCACTTCGTCCCAGCTTACCATTCCCCCCTCCCCGCATCCTCAAGTCCATTCTCTACGTCGGTGGTTTTGTTTTTTTTGTTTTTTTTTTGGCATCTTTTTATTCCTGTCCTGCCCCTAGGTTCTTCAGAACCCTTTTTTTTTTTTTAGATTCCATATATATGTGTTAGCATATGGTATTTGTTTTTCTCTTTTTGACTTACTTCACTCTGTATGACACATTCTAGATCCATCCACCTCACTACAAATAACTCAATTTCATTTCTTTTTATGGCTGAGTAATGTTCCACTGTATATATGTGCCACATCTTCTTTATCCATTCATCTGTCGATGGACACTTAGGTTGCTTCCATGTCCTGGCTATTGTAAATAGAGCTGCAATGAACACTGCAGTACATGACTCTTTTTGAATTATGGTTTTCTTAGGGTATATGCCTAGTAGTCAGATTGCTGGGTCATATGGTAGTTCTATTTTCAGTTTTATAACAAACCTCCATACTGTTCTCTATGGTGGTTTATCAATTTACATTCCCACCAACAGTGCAAGAGGGTTCCCATTTTTCCACACCCTCTTCAGCATTCATTGTTTGTAGATTTTTTGATGATGGCCATTCTGACCGGTGTGAGGTCATACCTCATTGTAGTTCTGATTTGCATTTCTCTAATGGTTAGTGATGTTGAGCATTCTTTAATGTGTTTGTTGGCAATCTGTATATCTTCTTTGGAGAAATGTCTATTTAGGTCTTCTGCCCATTTTTGGATTGGGTTGTTTGTTTTTTTGATATTGAGCTGCATGGGCTGCTTTTAAATTGTGGAGATTAATGCTTTGTCAGTTGCTTCATTTGCAAATATTTTCTCCCATTCTGAAGGTTGTCTTTTTGTCTTGTTTATGGTTTCCTTTGCTGTGCAAAAGCTTTGAAGTTTCATTAGGTCCCATATGCCTATTTTTATTTCCATTTCTCTAGGAGGTGGGTCAAAAAGGATCTTGCTGTGATTTATGTCATACAGTGTTCTGCCTATGTTTTCCTCTAAGAGTTTCATAGTGTCTGGCCGTACATTTAGGTTTTTAATCCATTTGGAGTTTATTTTTGTGTATGGTGTTAGGGAGTGTTCTAATTTCATTCTTTTACATGTAGCTGTTCAGTTTTCCCAGCACCACTTATTGAAGAGGCTGTCTTTTCTCCATTGTATATTCTTGCCTCCTTTATCAAAAATAAGGTGACCGTATGTGCGTGGGTTTATCTCTGGGCTTTCTATCCTGTTCCATTGATCTATATTTCTGTTTTTGTGCCAGTACCATACTGTCTTGATTACTGTAGCTTTGTAGTATAGTCCAAAGCCTGGGAGCCTGATTCCTCCAGCTCCATTTTTCTTTCTCAACATTGCTTTGGCTATTCGGGGTCTTGTGTGTTTCCATACAAACTGTGAATTCTTTTCTTCTAGTTCTGTGAAAAATGCCATTGGTAGTTTGACAGGGATTGCACTGAATCTGTAGATTGCTTTGGGTAGTAGAGTCATTTTCACAATGTTGATTCTT
This sequence comes from Mesoplodon bidens, assembly GCF_964165515.1. Classification (NCBI taxonomy): domain Eukaryota; kingdom Metazoa; phylum Chordata; class Mammalia; order Artiodactyla; family Ziphiidae; genus Mesoplodon; species Mesoplodon bidens. The sequence goes on from NC_138176.1 coordinate 166,954,348, forward strand.
CCAATCCAGGAACACAGTATATCTCTCCATCTGTTTGTATCATCTTTAATTTCTTTCATTAGTGTCTTGTAGTTTTCTGCATACAGGTCTTTTGTCTCCTTAGGTAGGTTTATTCCTAGGTATTTTATTCTTTTTGTTGCAATGGTAAATGGGAGTGTTTCCTTCATTTCTCCTTCAGATTTTTCATCATTAGTGTATAGGAATGCAAGAGACTTCTGTGCACTAATTTTGTATCCTGCTACTTTACCAAATTCGTTGATTAGCTCTAGTAGTTTTCCGGTAGCATCTTTAGGATTCTCTACGTATAGCATCATGTCATCTGCAAACAGTGACAGCGTTACTTCTTTTCCAATTTAGATTCCTTTTATTTCTTTTTCTTGTCTGATTGCTGTGGCTAAAACTTTCAAAACTATGTTGAATAATAGTGGTGAGGGTGGGCAAACTTGTCTTGTTCCTGATCTTAGTGGAAATGGTTTCAGTTTTTCACCATTGAGAATGATATTGGCTGTGGGTTTGTCATGTACGGCCTTTATTATGTTGAGGTAAGTTCCCTCTATGCCTACTTTCTGGAGGGTTTTTTATCATAAATGGGTGTCGAATTCTGTCAAAAGCTTTTTCTGCATCTACTGAGATGATCATATGGTTCTTCTCCTTCAGTTTGTTAATATGGTGTACCACACTGATTGATTTATGTATATTAAAGAATCATTACATTCCTGGGATAAATCCCACTGGATCATGCTGTATGATCCTTTTAATGTGCTGTTGGATTCTGTTTGCTAGCATTTTGTTGAGGATTTTTGCATCTGTGTTCATCAGTGATATTGGCCTGTAGTTTTCTTTCTTTGTGACATCTTTGTCTGGTTTTGGTATCAGGGTGATGGTGGCCTCATAGAATGAGTTTGGGAGTTTTCCTCCCTCTGCTACATTTTGGAAGAGTTTGCGAAGGATAGGTGTTAGCTCTTCTCTAAATATTTGATAGAGTCGCCTGTGAAGCCACGTACGTTAACTCTTGTCTCCAACACTGTATAAGTAATGTTCATATAACCTGCCTCTCAGAATCCTCCTATATGATCTCCAAGAATGTTTTCCACCAAGTGCTTCCCTAGTCTTTTTTTCCTGTTACCGTCATTGACCAAGATCCAGAAAGAGAGAGGAAACAGACCCAATAATGTGTTATTGTATTATTTATAAATTCCACACACACGTGAAAGATAGGAACGGGGCTAAATTCATTCTATTTGTTTCTACTTTTCAGAATTATTCACATCTGTATGATTCCATAATTGTTTCTTCTATAAAGTTATTGGAGTAATTTTGCTCCGTATATTCCCGATCAATTCCCCCTCTCAAGGGCACAGTTGAAAAGTGATATTTGAAAACGGCCTCTGATAGATTGCATGGTTAGTCAGCAGCAGAGACAAACAACCTAATCCAGCACAAATTAGTTCGGCTGCCAGCAATAGTTTTATACAAAGATGTAAATTATGTTGTCAAAATCGGTTGCTTTCTAGCTTGCTGCTCAGCTAACAAGAAACCACTTTGGCTGATAAAGATGAACACTAAGCTTCCCTCTTACAAATTTACAAATCTGCCATTTCAGCATTCTCTTAGCCACAAACAAACAGCCAACTATAATTGCTCCTTTGCTTCCACGGTGCTATTTTTCCCCCTCGTGCTGTGCCTTCCAGGCTGCTCTTGAAAATTGCAACAACAAAGCCCCAAAGCACCACAACAAGAAACGCCAGCACCCCTCAGGCAAGGCTTTCAGGGAAAGCTCAGCCTTTGCACCCAACCTCTCACAGCCTTACTGCATTCCCCGTAGGCCCACCAGCCTGGCCCACCCACCCAGGGCTATAGCTGCATGCTGACTGTGACCATGTTGCTCCCCAGTACTGCTAACTAAAGGACCGAGAGGGCAGGGAACATTCTTGGCTCTAATGGAAATGGAAATATTCTTATGGCTTTGAACAAGAATTGTCTTTGACAAGGGCCCATCCATTCTTCTTTACTGTACAAGCTCCCATTCTGGGGAAGGGAGGGGAGCAGGGCACACTTTCAAGGGGCCTGAGAAGAGAGCTCCACCAGGCTGCCTGCGTTAAATTGGAATCAGACAGATCTCACACCAGACTGAAAATAGTAACGCATTATAATGGTAATTATATCCAGCATAAGTCAAATAAATAAATTATAAATTACAATTACCCTTTAAAGTTGCTAGTCTCACTGTTTGCTTTACAACTAACTGCAGGTGCTTCTGCATGTTTTATTATGGTCCCAAAGTTATATATTCGAAAGAATGGTACAGATGATTCCTGTTTATTTGTTAAATTAAAGCATTGTTGGTAAAGTTATGGCTTAATTAATATTATGGGTACTGTATAACAAAATAGTTTACCTTGTACATAATTTATTTCCATATGCATCTCTCAGCCCAGGCCCATTACAGCTCTAAGGCAGCTAAAATAATATATTCCTCCTTTGCTGGCATTTTTCTAAATAGCAGTTCACTAAATCAATATTATTCACTTGGTATTTTTAAAAGCAGTGTATCTTAATAATTACACAGCATTGGAGTAGACAATAATTTTACTTGCTAAGCATATTAAATTTAGCAAAGCATCAGTCAAATAGTTTTTCTTTCTCAGAATGGGTAAGCAGTGAGTGAGTTTGGAATCATGTTCCTTTGGTATAAATGTCACATAGAGTTTAAGAATGAGTCTGTGACTCCCTAAGCCAGCCCAGCACTATATATCTTTATTAGTTTCAGTGGTCAGTGCAGTGACCAGTTGTTTATTCTCATTACTCAAGACAAGGTGAGCCACTGGGTAGTGAGTGCAATCACAGCTAAAAACATATGACTTTGCAGAAAGTAAAAACTGTAGAACAGGCTACATGCACAGGGGCCTGGATGCCTCCTTAGAGCGGGGGAATTAGGTAAGGCCAAGAAAGAAGACAATTAAACACATGCATACACCATTATGTGCATGAGCATTCGATTTATCTCGACCTTCTTATCTTTGGAACATCTTACATCTTTTGTTGTTCTTAATTCACTGTAAAACACCATTAATTTTCTATTTGTCCCGTCTTAGCTCATGTCTGCATTAATTCTTTCTTTCTCAAGCTCACAGAAAACACATTATGAACCTTCTCTCTTCTAATGCTATTACCCCTAAATAAGATAAATCCTCCTAAAAAAAAAATCAAATTCCATTCTGTCTCATGAACACATGAATACAGTTTTCAGAAATAATTCATTCACTGCACAAAACCGAAGCAGGTGAATTTTACCTGAGCTAAAGGCAACTGCCAGCACTATCAAGTCAACATTTGATTGAAGCATTTAAGACGTTGTGGCCCCTGGATTGTGTGTTTTAGGTAAATGGCTGCAACTCCTTTATAAACATGGAGGGGAGAAGCAGAGAGAGGTGGCAATCAGCAACTAGGGCCATGAAACAGCCTCTCAATCCATAAAGTAGCTCACCCCTTCTTCATCTTCTTCATTCCCTCTCTACTCAGGGGCAGCCCAGACATCTCCTTCCAGGGGCCCCAGGAGCGGCCACACCAGGATCAGGCCCCAGCAGAACCTCAGAGAAGCCACTCCCTCAATCAACGATGGCCATAGTCTTAACTACACACACAGGCGGTTCCAAAGAGCTTACAAACCTCAGGTCTCAATGGCCATCTATGCCCAGGGAGTACATATAAACACCAGGGTTCACTCACTGTCCTCTTCTTGGGCAGCACAAACCTGCTTCCACCACTGGGAGAAGGCAGTTCTCTGGGTATTTGCTCAACAACGGCCAGGGCACATACAGTGGGCAGAGTAGCTAATCCAGGAATGGAAAAGGGATACTTTCCTGGGTATCTTCCTGAGAGAACGAGGATAGTATGGGAGGTGGGGTGAGACAAATCATTCAGTCCAACCTACCAACAGAACCTACCCTGTGCTGGGCACTGCACTAGACCCTGTGGAGAAACAATTTAACATGGGACACACACCAGTCTCCCAAGACAAAAGAAATAAAATCAAAAATAGACAAATGTGACCTAATGAAACTTAGAAGCTTTTGCACAGCAAAGGAAACCATAAACAAAACGAAAAGACAACTTATGGAATGGGAGAAAATATTTGAAAACAATGCAACTGACAAGGGATTAACTTCCAAAATATACAAACGGCTCATACAGCTCAATATCAAAAGAAACAAATAAACAATCCAATCAAAAAATGGGCAGAAGACCTACTGAATAGATATTTCTTCAAAGAAGACATACAGATGGCTAATAGGCACATGAAAAGATGCTCAATGTCGCTAATTATTAGAGAAATACAAAACAAAACTACAATGAAGTATCACCTCATACCAGTCAGAATGGCCATCATCAAAAACTCTATAAATAATAAATTCTACAGAGAGTGTGAAGAAAAAGGAACCCTCCTACATTGCTGGGGGAATAAAAATTGGTGCAGCCACTATGGAAAACAGTATGGAGGTTCCTTAAAAAACTAAAAACTAAAAATAGAGTTACCATATGATCCTGCATATGGGATTCACTCCTGGGCATGTATCTGGAAAAAATGAAAACTCTAACTCGAAAAGATACACGTGAAAGAGCTTCAAGATGGCGGAAGAGTAAGACGCAGAGATCACCTACCTCCCCACAAATACATCAGAAATACATCTACATGTGGAACAACTCCTACAGAACACCTACTGAACGCTGGCAGAAGACCTCAGACCTCCCAAAAGGCAAGAAACTCCCCCACGTACCTGGGTAGGGCAAAAGAAAAAAGAGACCAAAGAATAGGGACGGGGCATGTACCTCTGGAAGGGAGCCTTGAAGGAGGAAAGGTTTCCACACACGAGGAAGCCCCTTCGCGGGCGGAGACTGCGGGTGGCGGTGGGGGCGGGAGGAGCTTCGGAGCTCCAGAGGAGAGCGCAGCCACAGGGGTGCGGAGGGCAAAGCGGAGACATTCCCACACAGAGGATTGGTGCCGACCAGCTCTCACCAGCCCGAGAGTCTTCTCTGCTCACCCGCCGGGGCCGGCAGGGGCTGGGAGTTGAGGCTCAGGCTTCGGAGGTCGGATCCCAGGGAGAGGACTGGGGTTGGCCGCGTGAACACAGCATGAAGGGGGCTAGTATGCCACGGCTAGCCGGGAGGGAGTCCGGGAAAAAGTCTGGAGCTGCCGAAGAGGCAAGAGACTTTTTCTTGCCTCTTTGTTTCCTGGTGCGCAAGGAGAGGGGATTCAGAGCGCCGCCTAAAGGAGCTCCAGAGACAGGAGCGAGCCGCGGCTATCAGCGCAGACCCCAGAGACGGGCATGAAACGCTAAGGCTGCTGCTGCCACCACCAAGAACCCTGTGTGCGAGCACAGGTCACTGTCCACACCTCCCCTCCCGGGAGCCTGTGCAGCCCGCCACTGCCAGGGTCCCGTGATCCAGGGACAACTTCCCAGGGAGAACACACGGAGTGCCTCAGGCTGGTGCAACGTAACTCCGGCCTCTGCCGCCGCAGGCTCGTTCCGCATCCGTACCCCTCCCTCCCCCCAGCCTGAGTGAGCCAGAGCCCCCAGTCAGCTGCTCCTTTAACCCCGTCCTGTCTGGGCGAAGAACAGGTGCCCTCAGGCGACCTACACGCAGAGGCGGGTCCAAATCCAAAACTGAACCCCGGGAGCTGTGCGAACAAAGAAGAGAAAGGGAAATCTCTCCCAGCAGCCTCAGGAGCAGCGGATTAAATCTTCACCATCAAGTTGATGTACCCTGCATCTGTGGAATACCTGAATAGACAACGAATCATCCCAAATTGAGGAGGTGGATTTTGGGAGAAAAGACATATATTTTTTTGCCCTTTTTCTCTGCTTGTGAGTGTGTATGTGTATACTTCTCTGTGTGATTTTCTCTGTATAGCTTTGCTTTTACCATTTGTCCTAGGGTTCTGCTGTCCGTTTCTGGGTTTTTTTTTTTATTACTTAAAAATTTTTTTTCTTAATAATTTTTTTTATTTTAATAAATTTATTTTATTTTACTTTATTTTATTTTATCGTCTTCATTCTTTCTTTTTTTCCTCCCTTTTATTCTGAGCCGTGTGGAGGACAGAGTCTTGGTGCTCCAGCCAGGCGTCAGGGCTGTGCCTCTGAGGTGGGAGAGCCAAGTTCAGGACACTGGTCCACAAGAGAACTCCCAGCTCCACATAACATCAAACGGCGAAAATCTCCCAGAGATAACCATCTCAACGCCAAGACCCAGCTCCACTCAACAACCAGCAAGCTCCTGTGCTGGACACCCCATGCCAAACAGCTACCAAGATAGGAACACAACCCCACCCGTTAGCACAGAGGCTGCCTAAAATCATAATAAGGCCACAGACACCCCAAAACACACCACCAGACATGGACCTGCCCACCAGAAAGGCAAGATCCAGCCTCATCCACCAGAACACAGGCACTAGGCCCCTCCACCAGGAAGCCTACACAACCAACTGAACCAACCTTAGCCACTGGGGCCAGACACCAAAAACAACGGGAACTACGAACATGCAGCCTGTGAAAAGGAGACCCCAAACACAGTAAGTTAAGCAAAATGAGAAGACAGAGAAACACACAGCAGACGAAGGAGCAAGGCAAAAACCCACCAGACCAAATAAATGAAGAGGAAATAGGCACTCTACCTGAAAAAGAATTCAGAATAATGATAGTAAAGGTGATCCAAAATCCTGGAAACAGAATGGAGAAATTACAAGAAACGTTTAACAAGGACCTAGAAGAACTAAAGAGCAAACAAACAGTGATGAACAACACAATAAATGAAATTAAAAATTCTCTAGAAGGGATCAATAGCAGAATAAATGAGGCAGAAGAACGGATAAGCGTCCTGGAAGATAAAATAGTGGAAATAACTACTGCAAAGCAGAATAAAGAAAAAAGAATGAAAAGAATTGAGGACAGTCTCAGAGACCTCTGGGACAACATTAAACACACCAACATTCGAATTATAGGGGTCCCAGAAGAAGAAGAGAAAAAGGGACTGAGAAAATATTTGAAGAGATTATAGTTGAAAACTTCCCTAATATGGGAAAGGAAATAGTTAATCAAGTCCAGGAAGCACAGAGAGTCCCATACAGGATAAATCTAAGGAGAAACACACCAAGACACATATTAATCAAATTATCAAAAATTAAATACAAACAAAAAATATTAAAAAGCAGCAAGGGAAAAACAGCAAATAACATACAAGGGAATCCCCATAGGTTAAGAGCTGATCTTTCAGCACAGCTGCAAGCCAGAAGGCAGTGGCAGGACATATTTAAAGTCATGAAGGAGAAAAACCTACAACCAAGATGACTCTACCCAGCAAGGATCTCATTCAGATTTGATGGAGAAATGAAAACCTTTACAGACAAGCAAAAGCTAAGAGAATTCAGCACCACCAAACCAGCTTTACAACAAATGCTAAAGGAACTTCTCTAGGCAGGAAACACAGGAGAAGGAAAAGACCAATAATAAACCCAAAACAATCAAGAAAATGGTAATAGCAACATATGTACTGATAATTACCTTAAATGGAAATGGATTAAATGCTCCCACCAAAAGACACAGACTGGCTGAATGGATACAAAAACAAGACCCATATATATGCTGTCTACAAGACACCCACTTCAGACCTAGGGACACATATAGACTGAAAGTGAGGGGATAGAAAAAGATATTCCATGCAAATGGAAATCAAAAGAAAGCTGGAGTAGCAATTCTCATATCAGACAAAACAGACCTTAAAACAAAGACTATTACAAGAGACAAAGAAGGACACTACATAATGATCAAGGGATCAATCCAAGAAGAAAATATAACAATTGTAAATATTTATGCACCCAACATAGGAGCACCTCAATACATAAGGCAAATACTAACAGCCATAAAAGGGGAAATCGACAGTAACACTATCATAGTAGGGGACTTTAACACCCCACTTTCACCAATGGACAGATCATCCAAAATGAAAATAAATAAGGAAACACAAGCTTTAAATGATACATTAAACAAGATGGACTTAATTGATATTTATAGGACATTCCATCCAAAACCAACAGAATACACATTCTTCTCAAGTGCTCATGGAACATTCTCCACGATACATCATATCTTGGGTCACAAATCAAGCCTTGGTAAATTTAAGAAAACTGAAGTCATATCAAGAATCTTTGCCAACCACAACACTATGACACTAGATATCAATTACAGGAAAAAATCTGTGAGGAATACAAACACATGGAGACTAAACAACACACTACTTAATAACCAAGAGATCACTGAAGAAATCAAAGAGGAAAGCAAAAAATACCTAGAAACAAATGACAATGAAAACACGATGACCCAAAACCTATGGGATGCAGCAAAAGCAGTTCTAGAGGGAAGTTTATAGCAATACAATCCTACCTTAAGAAACAAGAAACATCTCAAATAAACAACCTAACCTTACACCTAAAGTAATTAGAGAAAGGACAACAAAAAAAACCCCAAAGTTAGCAGAAGGAAAGAAATCATAAAGATCAGATCAGAAATAAATGAAAAGAAAGGAAGGAAACTACAGCAAAGATCAATGAAACTAAAAGCTGGTTCTTTGAGAAGATAAAAAAATTGATAAACCATTAGCCAGACTCATCAAGAAAAAAAGGGAGAAGACTCAAATCAATAGAATTAGAAATGAAAAAGGAGAAGTAACAACTGACACTCCTGCAGAAATACAAAGGATCATGAGAGATTACTACAAGCAACTGTATGCCAATAAAATGGACAACCTGGAAGAAATGGACAAATTCTTAGAAATGCACAACCTTCCGAGACTGAACCAGGAAGAAATAGAAAATATGAACAGACCAATCACAAGCACTGAAATTGAAACTGTGATTAAAAATCTTCCAACAAACAAAAGCCCAGGACCAGATGGCTTCACAGGCGAATTCTATCAAACATTTAGAGAAGAGCTAACACCTATCCTTCTCAAACTCTTCCAAAATATGGCAGGGGGAGGAACACTCCCAAACTCATTCTACGAGGCCACCATCACCTTGATACCAAAACCAGACAAAGATGTCACAAAGAAAGAAAACTACAGGCCAATATCACTGATGAACATAGATGCAAAAATCCTCAACAAAATGCTAGCAAACAGAATCCAACAGCACATTAAAAGGATCATACACTATGATCAAGTGGGGTTTATCCCAGGATGCTAGGATTCTTCACTATATGCAAATCAATCAACGTGATACACCATATTAACAACTGGAAGGAGAAAAACCATATGATCATCTCAATAGATGCAGAGAAAGCTTTCGACAAAATTCAACACCCATTTATGATAAAAACTCTCCAGAAAGTAGGCATAGAGGGAACTTTCCTCAACATAATGAAGTCCATATATGACAAACCCACAGCCAACATTGTCCTCAGTGGTGAAAAACTGAAACCACTTCCACTAAGATCAGGAACAAGACAAGGCTACCCACTGTCACCACTATTATTCAACATAGTTTTGGAAGTTTTAGCCACAGCAATCAGAGAAGAAAAAGAAATAAAAGGAATCCAAATCGGAAAAGAAGTATAGCTGTCACTTTTTGCACATGACATGATACTATACATAAAGAATCCTAAGGATGCTACCAGAAAACTACTAGAGCTAATCAATGAATTTGGTAAGGTAGCAGGATACAAAATTAATGCACAGAAATCTCTGGCATTCCTATATACTAATGATGAAAAATCTGAAAGTGAAATTAAGAAAACACTCCCATTTACCATTGCAACAAAAAAAATTAAATATCTAGGAAGAAACCTACCTAAGGAGAAAAAAGACCTGTATGCGGGAAAACTACAAGACACTGATGAAAGAAATTAAAGATGATACAAACAGATGGAGAGATATACCATGTACTTGGATTGGAAGAATCAACATTGTGAAAATGACTCTACTACCCAAAGCCATCTACAGATTCAGTGCAATCCCTATCAAACTACCAATGGTATTTTTCACAGAACTAGAACAAAAAAACTCACAATTTGTATGGAAACACACAAGACCCAGAATAGCCAAAGCAATGTTGAGAAAGAAAAATGGAGCTGGAGGAATCAGGCTCACTGACTTCAGACTATACTACAAAGCTACAGTAATCAAGACAGTATGGTACTGGCACAAAAACAGAAATATAGATCAATGGAACAGGATAGAAAGCCCAGAGATAAACCCATGCACATATGGTCACCTTATCTTTGATAAAGGAGGTAAGAATATACAGTGGAGAAAAGACAGCCTCTTCAATAAGTGGTGCTGGGAAAACTGGACAGCTACATGTAAAAGAATGAAATTAGTACACTCCCTAACACCATACACAAAGATAAACTCCAAATGGATTAAAGACCTAAGTGCAAGGCTGGACACCATCAAACTCTTAGAGGAAAACACAGGCAGAACACTCCACTACATAAATCACAGCAAGATCCTTTTTGACCCACCTCCTAGAGAAATGGAAATAAAAACAAAAATAAACAAATGGGACCTAATGAAACTGAAAAGCTTTTGCACAGCAAAGGAAACCATAAACAAGACAAAAAGACAACCCTCAGAATGGGAGAAAATATTTGCAAGTGAAGCAACTGACAAAGGATTACTCTCCAAAATTTACAAGCAGCTCATGCAGCTCAACGTTAAAAAACAAACAACCCAATCCAAAAATGGGCATAAGACCTAAATAGACATTTCTCCAAAGAAGATACACAGAATGCCAACAGACACATGAAAGAATGTTCAACATCATTAATCATTAGAGAAATGCAAATCAAAACTACAATGAGATATCATCTCACACCGGTCAGAACGGCCATCATCAAAAAATCTACAAACAATAAATGCTGGAGAGGGTGTGGAGAAAAGGGAACCCTCTTGCACTGTTGGTGGGCATTTAGATTGATAAAGCCACTATGGAGAACAGTATGGACGTTCCCTAAAAACTACAAATAGAACTACCATACGACCCAGCAATCCCACTACTGGGCATATACCCTGAGAAAACTATAATTCAAAAAGAGTCATGTACCAAAATGTTCCTTGCAGCTCTATTTACAATAGCCAGGACATGGAAGCAACCTAAGTGTCCATCAACAGATGAATGGAAAAAGAAGATGTGGCACATATATACAATGGAATATTACTTAGCCATAAAAAGGAATGAAACTGAGTTATTTGTAGTGAGGTGGATGGACCTAGAGTGTGTCATACAGAGTGAAGTAAGTCAGGAAGAGAAAAATAAATACTGTATGCTAACACATATATATGGAATCGAAAAAAAAAAAAAAAAAAAGGTCATGAAGAACCTAGGACCAAGATGGGAATAAAGATTCAGACCTACCAGAGAATGGACTTGAGGATACGGGGAGTGGGAAGGGTAAGCTGGGACAAAGTGAGAGAGTGGCATGGACATATATACACTACCAAACGTAAAGTAGATTTCTAGTGGGAAGCAGCCGCATAGCACAGGGAGATCAGCTCAGTGCTCTGTGACCACCTAGAGGGGTGGGATAGGGAGGGTGGGAGGGAGGGAGATGCAAGAGATATGGGGACACATGTATATGTATAACTGATTCACTTTGTTATAAAGCAGAAACTGACACACCATTGCAAGGCAATTATACTCCAATAAAGATGTTTTAAAAAATTGTATGTACTCATTAGGGTGGATCTCAGTCTTCCAGCTTCCAAAATCACGAGAAAATAACTTTCTATTGTTTAAGTCAAAAAAAAAGATACATGCACTACAACGTTCATAGTAGCACTGTTTACAATAGCCAAGACTCAGAAGCTAAGTGTCCATTCACAGATGAACGGATAAAGAAGATGTGGTATATATATATATATATACAATGGAATATCTCAGTCATTAAAAAGAATGAAATAATGTCATTTGTAGCAACATGGATGCACCTATAGATTACCATACTAAGTGAAGTAAAAGACAAATATATGATATCACTTATATTTGGAATGTAACAATTAATGAGAGAAATTAACTTATTTACAAAAGAAAAACAGACTCACAGACATAGAAAACAAATTTATGGTTACCAAAGGGGAAAGGGAGGGGAGGAATAAATTGGGATTTGGGGATAAACAGATACGTACTACTATATATGAAATAGATAAACAATAAGGACCTACTATATAGCACGGGGAAATATAATCAATGTCTTCTCATAACCTATAATGGAAAAAGTGACTGAAGAAGAATATATATGTATAACTGAGAATCACTTTGCTATACACTTGAAACTAACACAACATTGTAAATCAACTGTATTTCAATTAAAAAAAGATGGGACGCACACGTGCAAAAAATGAAAACCACGAAGTTCAAAGTTATAATTCAAAATAGCAACAGAAGAGAAAACACAAAGTCATAAGAAATATTACCAAATGTAATACCCATCCAGCAATTCCTAGAAGAGTAACTCCTAATCACTAAGATGGGGGGCTTAGAGAAGGAGTTAAGGGGGCTGGGATTTGAACTAGGTCTTGAAAAGCAATTCAAAATTGGAGTAAAGGACAGGGAAGTGCATATGAGGTGAGCAAGACTGTGTATACCAAAGCTATGGCAGGGGTGTACTGCAAGGCATCCAACTCCAAGAACCACTTCTGCCCATCCAGGACAAGGACACACGGAAGTGGACTACCCTGCATTACTGCTGTAGAAGACCAACCACAGCCAAAATCCACAACAGAACAGCAATCAGCCGACTCCTCACCCTGAAACCCATTTATACCTAGGTTATCAAGGCTGATATTTTCAAACGAGTTGTTCTACCTACATCAAAAGTCTTAAGTGAAAATGAGTTCAGTTTTTACATATGTACCTAAATTGTATACCTTTCATTCCATAACAGGTACAGTTCATTCGGTACTTTCCTTTCTTGATACCTATCATCAAGATTGAGGAAAAGCTAAAAAAGTAACTGGGCTCCCTGATGAAAACATGAGAAGGCCCATCTGTACACATACAACTGTCCTTTCAGGGGGGCAGGCAACATGCACTCTTGGCCTTCACTCTCCAACGCTTCTGAAGGGCCTGCCCCAAGTGTGCTGGCTCAGGACTCTCACCAGCTACAATGGAAGCAGACCCTGTACCCAGGATGAGCACAGATAATACAGCACAGCAGGTCGGGTGGCCTAAAGTTATCAGAAGAAGTGTGACTAAAGAAGAGAGGAAAAGGAAGAAAATTGTAAAATTAATGAATGACCTGTGCTAGGCACTAGAACATAAGCTGCTACATTTACATACGAGGACACTGGGGCTCAGGGTAAGCCACTTGCATACAGGGTAATACAGCTTTCAGGAGTGCAGAGGCCCACTGTGAACCCGGATCTACCTGGAAAGGCAGATGCTGCCTTCCCAAGTTGTACCTCAAGGAAAGTTGTCTGACAGCGAGCCAGAATGCAGGACCATCTTCAGAAGAGACAGATGGATGCTCAATAAAGGTTCAGAGAACATGAGGTAGAAATAAAGGCTGGGAAAGGAACATTGTGGCAGGGGAATTTTTCTCTCAACCCCAGCCCAAGAATAGAGAAACCTTTGGGACCGTGTGTGTTCACACCCCATCACAGAGCATCCCCTAACAGAGCAATGAGCTACAATGGCTGATATTGATTAAAACCAGCAGGATGCACTGCAAACCCATTCTTCAGCTACAAACCGCAGACACTGGGAGGCAAATTTCCCTAGTACCTGCAGGTAGCATCCCTTTGAGAGTATCCTGCAGACACAGAAAGCAACAGTACTCTACACATCAACAGGAAAATGAGATGGGAGATTAGAGAGAGACAGAAAGAGAGAGAGAGGGAGGGAGGAAGGGGGGGAAGAGAGAGGGAGAGAGAGAGGAAGGAAGGAGGTAGGGAGGAAGGAAGGGAGGAAGGGATGGAGGAAGGGATGGAGAGAGGAAGAAGGAGAGTCTGGTAAAGATGACTACATAAATAGAGAAGCTTAGGGTCAGAGAGGGGGGAAAAGGGAGAATTAATAAGGAAAATGAATCTCAGAAGAAAATTTTTCCATTATCTTTACAGTGTTATTTCATAATGAATAGCATTTTCATAGGTTAGGAATTACTTACAAAAGGAAGAAAAGGCCAATTTAGAGTCAGGAGAGATTCAGGAAATGTTAAGCTACAGCAAATGAATGGCGCTGCAAGAGAGCACTAGAAGAACGGTCACAAGTCAGTCCTTGATTAATTCCCAAAGAAAATCCCTTAGAAGAGTGCAGTGTGCTGCTATTCACAAAGCTCCTCTCCATTCATCATCTCAGCTGATCTTCCTACAAGAGGAGGAAGATGCTTACTCTCAATGTTCTCTTTCTAACTGAGGAGGTGGCGGCCCGGTAAGGTTGACTTGCCCAAGGCCACAGTCAGTCTTCGGGAGCACTGGGTCTTCCAATGTCTACTCCACCCTGGTGCTGTCTCTTCCAGAAGCGGCAGAGGTCAGACATGGATGGACCATGGTGCGAGGCTTCACCGAGGAGACAGGAGACGTCACCTGACCTCAAGAACTGTGCATGACTGAGGAGAAGGGAATCCATGCAGTGACTCAGGGAGATGGAACACAATAATAAAGACGGGAAAGAACAAGATGTGGTCGTGAGGTGATGAGACTGGTCTGACCAGAGCAGACTGTGTGGGCAAAGGAGTAGCAGGAGAGAAGGCCAGAGAGACAAGACTCAGGGAAGCAGTGAATGCCAAGCTAAAGAGATCGCCCTTGGTTCTTTAAGTCAGTGGGAGCCAGTGAACGATTCTGAGGAGACTGGCATGATAAAAACAGCACTGGGAGAAAGAACTTACTTAATTAGAGGGTAGATTTAATGCCACCATTTAACATAGAAGGGGGACACTCAAACATACAAACATTGGCCAAATTCTCCCAGTAAGAATGAGACACAGCTGCCCACTGGCTTTGACATCACAGTGCATATTAGGCACCCTCCACCTGCCATTAGCTAAACGATATAGGCTCACTCCTTTCACTTTAGAGGTTTTGGCTGGGGGAACCTCATCAGCCTTCCCTATGTGCCCTTTGCTGCTGCTCTGACCGCCCCATACTTCCCCTCCCCACTGTGCTGTCCATCCAGAACTGTCCAAGACCAGGATCTTACCTAGATACCTCTCAGTATCAGAATGAACATGGCTTGGAGGCAACTACTGCTCATCTGATAAAGGGGCTCAAGGCAAGGCTGCAATGGCTGCTGAAGCTAGGGGTCTGTCTTCTGCTCACGTGCACTTTTCTCAGGGACTGTCAGTGCCTTAACTCGGTGGTTCCCAAGCACTGGGGTGGGCCTGGATCATCCCAGCCCCCACCCCAGAGAGTCTGGTTTATCAGGTATGGGACAGGGCCCAGATACCTGCGTTTTTTAAATGATCTCCAGGTGACTGATGTTCTGACAGGTTTGAAACCGCCACAACTCCAGAAAACAGAAGTTGCAGAACCCTGGCAGAGAAAATACGGTGGTATGTTCTAGTCTTTCTAGACCTCTTCAAATAAAACCACACAAGAGGTACTCTACAGAGCCCCAGCACTGTATCTCAGACATCCAGTTTTCCCCAATGTCTAGGTTCATACACATACAGCTATCTTCACAGAGATCTCATTAAATCAAAATTTGAGATCATTCAGAACAACCCACACTAAAGTTAACTTTGCTCTATTAATCAGTGAAGAATTAAACGTAGTAAAGATGATGATAAAGAATATGCTTAAACTTCTAAAACAAACTCCCTCTGTATACACTATGCATAAACTACCATTCAACTCCTAGACCCTGATCGTCTGGTCTGGATAGTAATAACTTTTGGTCATCTGAGTACCACACTGTAATTTTTACCATATCTCCATAAGAGTTGTATTATTACATACTGAATATGTTTTTCCTTGACTCATTTTTCCTACTAACTCAGAAATTAAAGTATGGGGACTTCCCTGGTGGTGCAGTGGTTAAGAATCCACCTGCCAATGCAGGGGACACAGGTTCAAGCCCTGGTCCAGGAAAATCCGACATGCTACGGAGCAACTAAACCCATGCACCAAAACTACTGAGCCTGCTCTCTAGAGCCCATGAGCCACAACTACTGAAGCCCGTGTACCTGGAGCCCATGCTCCACAACAAGAGAAGCCACTGCAATGGGGAGCCTGTGCACCACAACGAAGAGTAGCCCCCTGCTCACTGCAACTAGAGAAAGCCCATGTGCAGCAACAAAGACCCAATGCAGCCAAAAATAAATTAAAAAAAAAAGAAATTAAAATATGAAAGTTATAATACAGTCATAAGTAGATAGTCATAAGTATACAGTTATGTTTAATTATAAACATAAACACAGTTACAAAAATTTTAGAAGTCCATCCCATGTACCACCTAAAATTTCCTGTACCACCCATGATCCAACACTTAGGGAGACAATGATCTACAACCAACCATCTCATATGACAGAAGAAGGAACCGGCATTCAGAGAGGTCAAGCAGTTGGACTAAAGTCACACAGCTCCTAGGCAGAACAAGCATAACTCTGCTCTGTCTCCTGACTCCTTGCTCACAAACATTTCTTCCTATACTGTGAATATTCAACTGAAAAATAACAAATCTCTACCATCTTTTCATTAAAGTAAGTACCCCAAGTACCTCTACTCAGCAGTATTTAAGGATCCTAGTTCAAACAGCTTTGTTTATATCTGAAAGTAATTAAGGGTTTTTTCCTTTTTAAACACATTTGTCATCCAGACTTCATTCATTCTTATGCTTCCTCTTGCACCAACAATTTGCTTGTTTTCACAGAAAATTGCATAAAGTTGTACTTAAAATTATACTCGTATGCTCTTTGAGGTGGGGCTGTATGTTTTACAAAATTCTGTATTTTTTAAAATACTAGTTTACTGAGTAGTCACACGTCATGTACATGACTCAGGTATGATGTGCACTGGGAAGCCAGAAAGTCATCTGCAGACTTTGTGGGGGGCGGGCGGTTGTCTCCTCAAGCTGAAGTCTTTAGTTGGACTATGGCCGTCCTTTATCAGCCAGCAAGATTCACCCAAGTTGACTGGGTGGCATCAACTGATGATAAGCCACAGCTGCTCTGGAAGAACTTGCTACGCAGTGGTAGAATCCCCAGGACATGGTCAAGGCTTGGTAAGCACCTAAATACGCCTCCCCAGGTAGCAGCCAGCCTCTTCTTCCCCAGATATTCAACACAGATGCTCCACTAGAGGCACATTCCTACCTTGCTGTATCCTCAGGTTACAGCAAGGACACCTAGACTTTAATTCCCAAAAGAAGAAGGAAACAAACAAATATCTGCAAAACCTCCTTGAAATTAAACAGTGCCTGAGGAGCAACCACTATGATTCAGTGGATATGTCCCGATCGTGTGCCCCGAGCTGTGCTGTCCCATGAATGTATAAAACACAGGTACTGATGAGGCAATCAGAGTTTGGGTTTCCCCTCCACCCCACCAACTTGCAGAGAGAGAAAAGGCAGCTGGGTCGGAGTCAGGGTCGGAGTCAGGGTCGGGGGTGAGAGAAGACAGGAGAGGAAGGAGATTCTGGGAGACACAATGAGGAAGGAGAAAAAAAGTCCTAGGGTTTCTTTCTTCCCTTTCTCCACCCCCCCCACCCGCCCCCAGTCTGTGGCATGAAAAAACAATCGCTTTTCTGAAGTCTGGCACAGACAAGGCAGCTCTGAAAAAAACTAATGGCCGTGATTAATGACAATGGGCTGGAGGAGAGTAGGGACACAGCCGCCACATACATCATCCCTTCCCGTCAGTCTCTGCTCCTCCCGGCCCCTCTTCCTCCTACCAGCAAGGCATTATAAAAACGTCTTATCTGCTCCGGATGCTTATTTTCTAGCTGAAATCACAGCTGGCCCCCCACCCAAAAGAAAAACAAAGAGTGAGAAAGAACAGCCAAAAAAAAAAAAAAAAAAAAAAATGGCGCTCGAGTGGGAGAAAAGAGGAAAGCACGCGTGAGAGACGGGAGAGGGAAAGAGACAAAGGGGTGATGGGGTGAACAAGAAAATGGCATGTAAAATAACTATAAGATATTCCAGGGGAAAATGTGCAGGCTGTAATCATTCAAGATTTCAGCAACTTGACTCCTCACATGCTGAAGCCACATTTTCAAGGTCTTATCTGCCATATGGTTCCCTGTTTGGATGATTTATTAGGTGTAGAAAGCACACTGATAAATTTTACTGCATTTCCCTGAATAGGCAACCTATGGTGTCAATAACAAAGCTCAGGCGACTTTAATGAAAACTGCAAGCACCAAAGGGTAACCATTTATTTATGAGTCGCTATAGTATTACTAGGACAAAATTTATCTTCCCTTCTCACGCACTCTGTAGAAACCAAATCTGGTCAAAGTAACAGAGATCACATCCATATGTCAGTGGTTTGCTAACATCTCTCCTGCATGAAACACTGGCTGTTGCTCTGGAGAAATTGTTTGGTGCTTTCAAGTGACCCATTTTGCATAAGAAATCTTGTTTTCATGAAAAAAAACAAGGTGAAACATGAAGAACTCTGCAAACACTACAGCCTCAGCAATCACACTGAAAGGCAACTGTGGAATCCTCTAGTTTTTCTTTCACACAGAAAATGGGACAGCTGCCCCAGGGGTAGGGATGAAAAAAGGGAGGGTGGTGTGTAGATAAGGAGGAAAGAGATTTAGGGATCTGGTCCAATCCATCAATACGTTTACCAGTGCACACAATGGTGTGCCCCTCTCTCCACACTGTTCCTCAGGACACCAGTCGTGAAATAGTGAAAACAACCTGCATTCTCCACTCATTGCCTGCTTCTGCCCCCAAATGCCTCTCTCCTTGGCTGGTGGCTATCTGCAAGTCTGATGTATGTGTTATTTTTATAACAGAGAAACAATCCAACTTTTTAAAACTCCAAAGGCAGCAAAACGAATGACCAAACTCGGAGGGGGAAAAAGAATTACAGAAGAGGGGAGGAGGTGAGCCAGATAGTGTACTCTTCATGCTGAATCCTGAGCCACAGTTCAGTGCGGCAACAAAATAGTTGGCCAGATTTTCAAGTCTACGGTTTTCCTCACTTGTGTAACATGCCTGTCCTGAGTGAAGACAGCCTTGCCCAGGAATGTCAAATGAAGGAAGGGCAAAGAAGAAGTTCAACCACAATAGCGCACATTCGAGGAATGCTTTTAGCACAGCAGAGCAACAAAAGCAAAAGCAAAGTGAAAAGGCCGGACCACGGCTCTGACCTGAGCAAAACCCAACCTTCATTTCTTTCTCGCCAAAGCTCACACTCTGAAAAACTCCTCCACAAGATGAGTTTATACTGGTTTCATTTTAATCTTTTTAATTTTATATATCGGTATCTGCTTCGATATTTTCCCGAATACTTCCACAGTGAGAGGGCAAGGAAATCCATGCTTACCAGTTCTTATCCATGCTACTGACTCTCTACATCCACCACTTCAAAAAAAAAAAAAAAAAAGTAAATAAATACAGCACATTCTTTGGAAATCAGAATAATCAACATTTTAGATAAAAACCTTTTTCACATCACACATAACAATTAGAAGTCATCTTAGTAAGTTCAATTACTGCCATCACTGCTTTTAAAATCTGCTTAGTAAAATGGCATCAATTAAAGTTTAATGCCTTATAAAAGATCATTCACGTATTATAGTAGAATTAAGAGGAAACAGGTGCTGCTTGAGCTCCGACCATATTTTGAGAGTTTCTCAACCAAAGAGATTTACAAGAACATTCATTATTGCCTAGATTGCTTCCAATTCAGCCACTGCTTTATTAAAAGACATAGGGCTAAAGGGCCCAGCACGGTTCAGAGCACACCCAACCAGCTGCACCTTCAGTTTCCTAAATATTTCAACTAGTTTTCAGAGGCATTGGTGTAAGTAAATCCTCTCACTTATTTTCCTATGCTCTTTTCCTCTTCATTTTTAACCCCCCGAGTATTTCCAAAGGAAATCTAACCCACCTAAGTCATTTTCACTTAGCTCACAGCAGTGAGTTAGCTTAGCTCATTTGAATGAGTTCTGTGTGTTCCTAAAAGTCCCAACGACTTTTTCTGTCGGCCTCCGAAAACCTGCCATTCTTGGGAAGCCCCATTCTGAGGGGAAGCAACCAACTTGAACCTTAACAACAAAGGGAACTAGGGGACCAGAGAAGGAGCTGGAAGAATATGAATGGGTAACAGAAAAGACACCCAGCTAGGGCTCCAGGGCAATGAGAACCCTCCCTTTGAGGGAGGGCGTGGTCAACAGGGCCAACTCATACAGTTGTTCAGGTTGTTCACTGTACGATGGTGTTTGGCCAAGGGGACAGGTGGAGACTGAAATCCAGGCTATGTTCCACTTGCCAAGCTCAGGCTCTGGCCAGGGGCTGCATCTACCCAGAGAAAGGGGGCGGGCACCTTTTTCTAATTCTCCCGAAGGCACTGTATGGGACTCTCTGCTGATAAAGTCATGTTCTGAAAACTGAAGTGAGCCAGCCACCAAAAGACAAATATTATTTAATTCCACTGCCATGAGATACCTAGAGTAGTCAAACTTACAGAGACAGAAAGTGGAAGGGGGTGTTCCCTGGGGCTGAGGGGAGGGGGGAAACAGGGAGAGCTGTTGTATAACAGTTTCAGTTGGGGAAGATGAAAAAAATTCTGGAGATTGATAATGGTGCTGACTGCACAACAATGTGAATGTACGTAATTCCACAGAGCCGTACACTTAAAATGGTTAAAACGGTCAATTTTATGTCATGTATCTCTTACGGCAATAACACATTAAAGGAAACCAAAGTCCGCCACTGCCCGGTAACCTACCACTGTGGAGCTTTGGATAAAGAGCGTGAGACAGGCTTGACACAAGCCCACGCCACAGGTCCCACAGCCGAGAGAGTGCAGGGCTGCACCTGGAACACAAGCATCCGTCCAGACACCACCTGCTTGGGAGGCTTGTGGAGGAAGCAGGCCTCTCGCTCGCCCCACCGCGGCAGAACCCTCGCGCCCTGCCCTCCCTCAGCCTGAGTGTCCAACCAGCTTTGGGCTCGGCCGGCTGCATCCCTGTCCCCGGCCTCACCCCTCCCCAAGCCCTGGAAGGGCAGAGGTGTGCTTTCACCCGAGGCCACCTCCCTGAGCCCTGCACACACACAACGCCTCATTACTTGACACACTTTAAGTTTCCACCAGCACCAGGCCAACTCAGGAAGAAGAAAAGTTCACGGCTCCTATAATTGGGCATCTGTGGTAAAATGTAGCCTAAGCTGAGCCAAAGAAAGGGTTTGCCGTGAAAATTCACAATGTAAACAAGGCTTGAGGGGAAAACATTCAAGCAAAGAGGAAATTATTCTCAAAGGCTTTAGTTCAATAATATATTTTATGGAAAATGTGTTGCCAACTATAAACACATTACAGAACACATCGTGTCAGGATTGGGAAACATGGGCCTGCCTCTGCCACGCAAGCAGGGGCCAGTCCCCTAAGTGCCCCCAGGGTCACGGTCATGGTTTCCTCATCCGCAGAGCCGGACAGAGAATTTCCAAAGTCCCTCTGGCCACCATCAGATCATGACATTCATATAATGTACTTTGTGTGTGTATATATATACGTGTGTGTGTGTATGTGTATACATGCATGTAGTAATGAGGTCTGCTTCTGGGTAGAAACAATTTGTCAGCTATTTTTAAATACTTTTTTTACACTTAAAAGTGGTAAAGCTAGACAGTGGTGATGGTTGCACAACAGAATGTACTAAATGCTACTGAATCATATGCCTTCAAATGGGTAAAATGGTAAACATTACATGATGTGTATCTTACCACCACTTTTTAAAAATGTTGAAGCTTTATTTCTTTTAAAACACTAAGTAATGCACACCAGTTTCTAAGCTGTACTTCAGTCCAGTTTGTCCGAGTTAACAGGATTTGGCAGTATTAGAAATATACTACCCACTCCACCCAGACAGGCTTTTAATGTACGCCTGAGATCTTCTGGATGTGCCATGCTTGGGCAAGAACCGGACATACTTCCTGGCCAACAAAGTATAAAGGCCTCACCTTCTGCCCACTGGAAAGGCCAGGCCCGTGCCTACCAGTGACTTCCTTGTTGAAGATGACTGTGGCTAACTGTTCACACAGAAGGACCGCACAGAGCAGGCATACTAGGGGCCCATTTCTACTCAGTGCTCATACCAGTGTTTCACAATCGTAGAACTCACCATAGCATACACTCAGGTCTTCTCCTCTGGTCCAGGGTGGGGCTCCTTCCAAGGGACCACATGTGTCCACCATGCTTAAGGCTGTGACAAAGCTTCTTGGCCCAATTTTGCAACTTTTTAAGCTAATAAAATGCTTCCATGAACTTGACAATCAAAAATTTCCTTACAAACGAGAAGGTTGCTGAATTCTCTTAAAATGCCATGTTTACTCTTTCCAGAACTGGGTCCTGGAAGGCAGAGACTGACAACTAAAGGAGATTGATGGTACAGCGACAGATAGTGCTCAAATGAAGCTCACTGATCAGTATTTTTTAAATCTCATTCCCCAAAACTAGAGCTTTAAGTCCCAGTTAATTGTCTTTGACAAGAGCCAGAGTCCTTGACACTTTACTCCTGAACAACCCTCCAAATGAAGAGTAGGGCTTGGGACGGAGGTGGGGGTCCTCTGAGTGGCCTTTTACTCGGGCTTCCCCAGGGCTCCTGGACATCACTCATTCTGGATTTGTAGCACAGATTTATTTGCAACTGACATTACCTCCTTTCACGGCCTTTTAATAAGTCCATTTTGTGGAGTAAGTAATGAACTGTCTCTAGCAATTCAAATCTATGAGTATTTCTTTGGAGCTTCCTGGTGCCAATACTTTGGGCTTTGGTCCTCGATTCTAAGCCCACCTCCCAGCCTGGAGAGGGCTCACGCCACTGCCACGATCCCAGCTGCTAATTATGGCAAGGGCAGCCCTGTTCTGTTAGGTGCTATATGCGAGATTAATTGTGGCCCATGAATGAATGAGGGAAGGCTAAGGAGAAAATAAAGGTGGGGTGGCTCTTTGAGGGGACAGAACGAAGTGAAAGGTCACTGCACTCAAACAAACAGTTGCTGGTGTTGAAGGGCTCTGGAGACCAAGACATGGAATGTGGCCCTTGACCTAGAAGGCAAAGCCAGGCAGCAGCAGTAACAGAAAGGGGTTCTTTGGAAGAAACAGCGAACAGAGAGGAGCTAGACTCAAAGACTCAAAGCTTTGATCCTCAAAGGATCAGGCTCACCACTTCAGTTCCCGGCCCCCATTACCCCACTGCTCCCAAATCAAGCAAGTCCTGACCTACTGGGCACAGTTGGAAGATACATTTGGGCCTCTGTCTGGCTGCTGTTCTTTTAACCACTCCAGCCAACCTCTTCATGTCTGGGTGCCCACCAGAAGCATCCAGACAGCTGGTTAAAAAGAAATTCCTGGGCTCCACCAAAACCCATGGAGTCAGAATCTCCAGGGGTGGGGCCCAAGAATCTGTATTGTGTAAGCTCCTTGGGTAGTTCCAACACATCCAGTCTATAGACCAGCATTTGGGAACCACTAAGTCACTTTGCCTGCTTTCACATGAGGAATGAAAGCCAATACTGCTGTTACAAAACCTCTGCAAGGCAGAGATCTTTAAAAAGAAAAAGAAACTCACCTGTAATGCTTTAGTGTATGTTTACCGATGATTAAATTAGGGGGAAAGAAAGGGCTAGAGACCCAAGAAGACGGTGTATTAAGAACTAAAACTGGGGGGCTTCCCTGGTGGCGCAGTGGTTGAGAGTCCGCCTGCCGATGCAGGGGACACGGGTTCGTGCCCCGGTCCGGGAAGATCCCACATGCCGTGGAGCGGCTGGGCCTGTGAGCCATGGCCGCTGGGCCTGAGTGTCCGGAGCCTGTGCTCCGCAACGGGAGAGGCCACAACAGTGAGAGGCCCGCGTACTGCCAAAAAAAAAAATAATAATAATAATAAGTATATATATAAAAAAAAAAAAGAACTAAAACTGGGGGTAGCAGGAATTAGAGTATCACAAAATTATCACCTGCATCAACAGAAAAACAGATTACAGCATAATGATGTCCCAAGAAACTCAATATTACATTCAATGATTCCCCATCTGTATTAGCTTTAACAATGCATAATAAAGACAATAAATCTGCTGAGGGAAAAATATCATGTAGGTCAATTTTCTTCATTCAAATCTAACAGATTGGAAATTTGCAGAAATTTTTAACAGGCATTCACTTCCCTATCATGTGTCTTAAAAGGCCACTGTTTCACAATTTATGACTGATGGAAATAGTTAAAACTCATAACAGGACAGTTTTGAAATGTCTCATCACTTTGAAAGCAGCCAGTTCTATAAAATCTTACAATTTTGTGCCAAATATTTTAAACTTGTCGTTAAAACTGTCCTGAGACTCTCTACCATCGACTTTGATACCTAATTCAAATTACTGTGTAAATTTAGAAGCTACAAAATCAATTTTCCATAAAATATAATTTGGGCTTCACTAATCCAAACTGGCCTTCTTCCTAATTAGGTTGAATTCATGGGGTTTTATTGTAATGCACTGCCAAACCAAATATAAGTAACTTGGAACTTTGTGCTATTTTGGATTATCATATCATCCCTTGCCTCCGTTAGCAGGGACGACCAGAGGCTGCTAACACAATAAATATTTAATGGATGGCAGCACTGTCCCTTGCCCCCAGAAATAGAGAAGCAAACACAAACATGCCTTCAGATCTATCTGTAACCCTGCTTTCTGCCCTCTCTCTTGCTTCCGGCAAATAGTGAATTTTCCCAGTACAGAGAGAAATGCCAGTCGACTCACTCAAGCCAAAGGTAAGCAAAACAGAAGGGAAGTGAAAAGAAAGAAATGAGAAAAAAATAAAAGACTGCAGCAGCTTTGGGAGAAGCAATCTCCATGCCAAGAGATCATCACTTCTAAATGTCCCCAGTCCCCATAACATTTGAAATCCAAAGGAACAGTAGAAACCCAGGACCTCGGGTTGGGCACAGGGAGTCTGAACCGCTGTGAGCTAACAGGGAGAGCCAGAACAGCCTGGGGTGGGACCCCTGCACTTAAGAAGCTGGGACTCTTTGAGAAAATGGAACTTCAGTTCTAAAAATAGCATTTTTTTTCTTTTCTGGTTTTAATACTTTGACTGCACCTTTGTTTTAAAGGAACTTCAGGAGTTCTGACATTTTCTTTCCACTTGTGAATCAACGGAGAGGAAATTAAACCACATGGTAAGAGAGTTGACATCACCTGCTCACATACCTAACACAGACATACACATGCCGGGGCACACATGCGTGTGGTCTCAGTTTTGTTCGGTTCAAGAAATGCCGTCACCAGCAGTGACATCTTATCTCACTGTTAGAAAATGAGGGTTATGTGGAAGGAGATTAAGACTTGGGAGAAACCAGTTAGTTACCATTACAGCCACCACCAGCTTTCTCCTTCAGCTGTTCACATCATGATAAAGAACTTGGACGTTTGAGCCAGAGGTTCTGAGTTCTGTCCCAGCTTCACCTCCTCTTCTTGTGTGACCTTAAACATGTTAATTCACATCTGTGACTCCCTTTCTTCATCTTTAAAATGCTGATAATTTATTTTCATCACAGTCACTATCACTCCATCAACAACATCCCAGCAGAGGGGGCTACCGTGTGCCCAGAAAAAGATGCTTCAGGACACAGGTCCTGGCTGTCACACTCAAATCAGATCAGAATGTCCCACCAGTGGCCTCTCGAGATGTTTAACCTCTTGCTTTTCTTGTCCTCCCACGGCTGGAGGGGAAAAAAAAGTTTAATTTTCCTATGATATAAAAACTTTCTGGGTGTCATTCTCTGCTTGGGACAAACATGGAACACTCTGAAACATCCAAATGGAGAACAGGCTGAGTCTTGACCTGGACCTGCTGTAAAATATAGCCTGGGGCAAACTGCCTTCTATATTCAAACAGCTAGTATCAGCTGAGCTACTCGACATCCAACCGGCAACAGGAACACCAAGAGGCAGAAAGGACTCTGAAGGAGATACTCACACCCCAACTCAGAGAAACGGTGACCAGGACTGAGAACTCACATCTCTCCCTACTCAGTCCAGGGAACTCACCACCATATAGTCACGTCAATCATGTAGCATTCCCCATTTGTTTTTCTTATGCTTAAAAAGAGGATCCAGGTTGACACTAAGGAAGTCGTCCTCAATGTCCTTTTCTAATTCGTTATCACAAATTTCTGGAAGTAACATATCTCATTTCAGTTCCCCAGGACTCATGTTCCAGGATAAACTTCAGGATGGTTGCTAGGAGCTCTAACTCCACCCAAGAAGGCAGTGGTAAGGATAACTGGGAGATGGCAGAAGTGCTGCTGGTAAACTTGGGCACTGACAAATAAGTTGAGTTTCTGAGTCCTAATGTGTCTGAAAAGCAATTGTAGCCTCACACAAATATTTCCCAAATTTCATGTCTTTCACTACATTTCACCCCACAAAAGCTCAGCACTTTTGCTACAACGTATAATCTTCATTATTTCTTCTGGACTCTCTGAAACCCCTAAATTAAATAAAAACCTTTTCCCAGAAACAAAATTTGTCTTGACTTCCTGTTCTTGGCAATTAACTTGAACTTCAGCAATGAACTTCAACTTCTTGAACTTACACAAATAGGAGACAAAAGAAAAAAAAGAATGGTTAACTGAATGTTAAGACTGAAAGGTATATTGGGGGGTCACAATCCAACGGCTTTTTTTCATGGACAAGAAACTGACGATCAGGGAAGTCAAATGACTTCCTCATCATTACGTTGTGGGGAAAAAGACTAGAACCCAAGTCTCCTGGCTCCAAATGCATTGTTTTTCTCCTGTCACATCACATTGCTTAGAGTTCCAGCAAGTCATGACTGGATTCCTAATAGCTCTGCTGATAGGTATCAAGATCCTTGGCCGTCCTCACCAATTCAGTAGCGGTGACCTAGTATTTATGCACATGGGACAATAACTTTACCATCAAAAAAGCCACAGTTTGCCTTAAATTAAAAAAAAAAAAAAAAGCTTGAACAACATGTCGGTGACTGAGTTGCCTCCTTGGTCAGGCATGATTCTCTAACTGGGCTGGGAGACACTCAATCTAAGGGGCTTCCCCTGGGGTCCCAAGGATGACGTTGAGGGCAATCCATGAATCTCTGAAACCAAATGTAAAATTTGATGTTAATGTGCACTTTTCTGGGACAGATGGCCATGGCTTTCATCAGATTCGTAAATATTTTACCTTAGAATATTGGGAATCACTGTTCTAATACAGTCACTGTCTTAATACACTGTCCCTCTCTTTCTAAAGTTGCAGTGCTCTATGATTCTTGTGGATTTTGCAATAATCCCTCAACTCCATTCACTGTTCAACAATATTTTGGGAGATTTTTAAATACACTCAGGCCACTAGCATAAATCTGCAAGTCCTGGCTAGTGATTACTGGCAAAGTGCCACGATGGTCCTGGGTATTTTCATTAACCGTAGTGGACAGAATTCTTCAAAGTACATTCCTAATAACGAAATAGACACTAAACTTGACTCAATTTAAAAGAGAAGCTCCAAAGATGAAACTTTCATGATTTTCCTTCTTTACCTGAAATCCACTTTATGAAATACTGACTTTTAAAAAGCTTTAAGGTCAGTCTGACTATATCCAGAACGGTAAGATCCTGAAATATATAAGCCATTGCTATTAAACACCAAGATATAAGGGTCCTCTTTAGTAGAAAGCTGGGTTACCGTATAGTTGAAACCTAACTATCCATCATAAACACCTTCAGTACATTTGAAATAGCAGGGGGACAGCTTCTCTCACGCTGAGGGTCATTTATGAAGCGATCAAAGGCTGTAGTGGGAAAAAGAAGTATGAAGAGGGACAGGGCTTTATAAAATGAAGAACTTTTCTCATTCTCAATATTTCTTATATTCTTTTACAACAAATTGCTTAGCTCTTGAGAACAGACTCATAAAAGAAGTGAAATATATTCCTCTATCCTCAAAATCTGAACTTTTTTTTTAATGGACAAAGTTGTAATGACCCTTTCTAAATAATATGAGCCAACACTTCAAAAATGTCCATTGTTTCGAAGATACAAATTACTCTGTGCATCTATGTCTATCAACTGAATGAGGAAGGAAAACACATGAAAGTCACTTGAAAGACAACCTCTCCTAGGACTTATGCTTGGAAGCTGGAAAAGCCCAGTAATGCCCTACCTACATAAAGAGAGTTTTCCAAATGACTAAGGGGACCAACAACGGAGCAGGGCCAAGCACTTGAATGTTATAAAGCAGACTCCATATTAGACTTTGCGAAAAGAATCCAACATGCAGCTCCTTTATGGCTGGCCAACCTCCCTATGACACAGCCCTACCTAGAGTGGAAGGGAACCAAAACAAAACACTATTTTCCAGCAATTTACACACAATTCCAATGGAATTTCCCCCAAGCTCAGAAAATCTGAAGTTTATTCAGTCCATATGCTATCCAAGGTTCTTATTCCTTCCCTTTTAACAAATACAGCTTAGAGAGAAGTGGCCATTTCTTAGCCCCTCAAGATCAAAATCCCTCCTCCAGTAACCACAAATCATTAGTGACAGTAACTGTGCGTCATTTAGAATGTTTGGGGATTATTTTCTCCTCCTAATAAGAAACTCACTGGATGCACTTTTAGAAGTGTCTCGGGAGCCCTACTCAATTCTTCTTCCATGAGCAGCAAATACACGGCATATGATTTGACCCAGCACTGCATTCCTTAAACCAGGATTTAGGGAAACTGACAATAGTTCAATAGGGTGATTATCCATCTCTGAAGATAGTATTCTTAAAGAGAAGAGAAATCACACAGAGATAATAAGCTTTTGAAGTAAAGTAGATTACTTTCTACTTCTGCAGTCATGTAGATCAGTTTCACTACGCCTATCAAAATTCATACCTTCATGGAGGAGATAGTATAGCATATTCTTCTTAGAAAGACCCTTGATCAAATCCTACCTTTGCCAACTGACACTGTACAAGTTACTTAATCTGAGGCTCAGTCTCTTCCTTTGTAAACTGGTAATGACAATAATAATACCTAACTCACAGGGTTGTTGAGATGACTAAATGAGATAATGCCTGTAAACCACTGAACACAGTGTCTAGCATACGGTAAGCATTCAATGAATGTTAGTTTAGCTGTTGTTAGTACTACATTTTTAATAACCAAAATCAAGGAATGTAAAGCAAGATCCTAATGCCCTAATGTTTCTCCCCTTGATTCTGCCTCTAATTCTATTCTTGGGCACAAAAACTCCCCTATTTGTGCCTTTGTTTCCACCACCAAATGAAAAAAAAAAAACAAAAACAGAAAACACCAACCTCTTTCCCTGGAGGAGGCTAGTACCAGAACCACACAGAACATTTTGACAGTGCCCATTATTCCTATTACTTTCTGAAGAACTGGACTGTTCTGAAAGCTTTCAATTGTTTCTGGAATCTCCCATCGTTAGTCCCAAGAGGTCAAATTAACTTAAAAGGCAATCAGCCTTCCTGTTCCCTAACTTTAAGAAGAGGGGTCAGAATTTCCAGGCAGGAGATGTCCCTTTGAGCAGCTCAGAGGCATCTCAAACCAACAGGCAAGAAAGAGCAGCCATTCATGGAACAAATAAGTGATTTGCATTTCCAAGGATGTGGGGAAACATATTAGTTATAATTAGCAAACAGGCAGAGTCCCCCTGACAGCTTCACTTTACAAACCCTTGAATGTTTGACAAGAAAAGGTCATGTTTTGTAAAATCCTCAAAAGGTCATTCAATAACAAATCACATGAATGAAATTGCAAGGGTTCAGGGAGGTTAACAGATACACCACAGGCAGTAAAGTGCGTTTTCAAGGTAAACAAGGAGAGGGAAAGCAGCCTTGCCTTAGCTCTGGAAGGGGAGAAATAGAAGCCATCTCTAATTTACCAAACACTATAATTTCAAGACATTTTCTCTGTACTTGGTGGTTTAACACTGAGTGTTATTTCTCGTGTTAGGCACACCTGGAGGATTAGCAGATAACAGCCCAGCAACATTTCAACAGTTCTTCAAAAGGTCTAGGCTGACCTTAGCCAAGGCTTTCTTTTATTTATTTATTTATTTTATTTAATAAATCTCACAAGTGGATTCCACTTAAAACAAATAAGTGGCTGCATACGTGGAATGCACATTCACACCCACACACACCCAAGGAAGGTGCCCCCATGCAGCACGTGTACACACACACACACACACTCACTCACTCACTCCCCAAATCTGCAAACTTTAGCCCCAGAAGCCTTTTCTTCTGGCACTTTGACCAGCTCATGACCTCCTTCTTCCCAGGTCTATTTTCTTCTCTACCAAGAGCCAGCCCCACATCTCTCACAGTCAGGAATAACAAAGGCTTGTTTATATAGGGTAATTTCGCTACAGGATCAGTGGCCAGGCAAGAAGGATGATGCATCTGATCCACAGGTCCAAGGCAAAATCCAGACATGCAGGGCTGACAGGTTTAAGGGGGCCTCTCCAGGGGCAGGGCCAAGGGGCTGGCTGCCTTCCAGAAAGTACGACCACAGCACTTGAAGAGGAGAGCATCCACTAGGATGCCTCAGGCTTGGGCACACCCTTCACATACAGGGTATTGGGGGTTACAATGAGCAATGCTAAAAAAATATTAATAAATAGAAACTGCAATTAAAATAAAGTCAGGAGGCTAGAAGGGGGAAGCCCTCATGCCCTACCATGATAGCAGAGGCAAACAGGAAGAAGAAAGACTTCCTCTTCTTGCTTGGCAAGAGCTCAGCCAATGAGAGACGGTCACAGTGCAGCCAATGAAAAGCCACTCTTCCTCAACTCTCAATTCTGCCAATGGACCCTTTGTCTACTACAACCCTCCCAACTTCCTTTTCCCCTCTTTAAAAGAGTTCTCCTCTCCTTGTTGCCTGGGGACTTGCACATGGCTCGCCATGGATGCAGACCCGAGACTGAAATTCTTTTTTGATCTTGAATAAACCCATTTTTGCTGGGGGAAAAAAGAAAGGTGAAGAATGCCATGGAAAGAAGGTGCTAGAGCCTAAGGCCAAGCAGACAGGTAGCACAGACCCCAGACTTCCCAGAAAGGAGAATCGCATATCAGAGTCCTTGGAACAGGAGGCAGCATCTTAAGGAAGAGGCACAAGACTTGAAGGTGGCAAACATCATGGGTGCTGTTCTGTGACCTTGACCAGATTAATTTGACCTTCCTGGGCCTCAGTCTGCCCATTTGTAAAATGGGTTAATATTTCTTGCTTATTTCCACAGGTCAGGTAAAGGTAAAACAAAGTAAGAAGTCGCTAGAGAAAGCCATGTGTTAGGTGACACCATCAAGGGCTTGCAGTAGAAGTCCTGGCTCTTATCACACTCGTTTCTACATCGTACTCCAGCCTCAGAATCTCACTGAGAAACCACCCTCCAGAGTCTTGATCTGCCCAATATTGTAGCCATATGTGGCTATTTAAATCTAAATGTTAATTTAAAATTACATAAAATTTAAAGTTCAGTTCTTCAGTCACATTTCAAGTGCTCAGCACTACCCATGGGTAGTGGCTACCATACTGAACAGCACAGACAGAGGAAATTTCTATCACCACCAAAAATTCTACTGCGCACTCCAGTGTAGACCTACCCGTTTTCAATGGAGGACAGACCTGCCAACCCTTCCCCCGCCACCACCCCACCCTCCCCATGAACGTCCCCCTTGACCTCAGTCTCCTTCATTTCATATTCACCCTAAGACCCTCCTCCAGGACAGCCATGACTGATGACTCAAGCACGGACCTCTCACCTTCACAATTACCTGCCGACCATCGTGCCCCACCCGTCCGGTGACTGATCAGAATGACGGTCAGAAACAGGACACCTCACTCTTTCTTGCCAACTATTTTAGCTTATTTGCCACGAGTACAGGGTATAATTAATATCACACAGGAGCCAGCATTGTCATTTTTCAAATCATTTCCCTGGAAATGTTCTACACCTCTTAATGGCCCTGCTAATGCTGTAGCTGTCATGTTTTGGACAGCTGCACTTTTACAAGACAAACTCTGCAGCGCCAGGAGCCTCTCTGCAGACTTTTTAGCTCAGAGGCTCAGAGGCCGTGAACGCCAGCCGGTAATGGCTGGATGGAACTCTTTGATTAATTTTTTTACCTCTCGGTGCTGACGGCTTCTCAGGTGTCACCTTACGGGCTCCTACCTCCAAGCCCCCTCACCTCTCCCTGTCCTCTCCCCTTGCCCCCCAAGCCCACCTCCTCTCTTCTATGCCACCTGATGGACAGGGGATGAGGGAAACAGGCCGAAGTCACGCGACTGACTGAAGCCAGGACACGCTGCCCAGAGCGGCAAAGGCTTGAAAATCTGGATGGAAGCCAGGCCTCCTTGCTCAATGCCATACACTGAAAAAATAGGGCCCTTTGTGCCTATTTAATTTTATTTTTCCAAAATATGCCTGTTCCTCCCTGTTAACTTTCTGCAAAATGTTCACATTTCTCTGTGTACTGCGTACGTATGCAAAGGACAATGACAGGAGGGTTACATGTGAAGTGTCCCTTGAGCCACGCCGCATATTTACTAAGGGACACCAAACGAAGATGCTTTTCAGCCAGATGGGAAAATGTACCACCTTGTTTGGGTAGTAACAGCATCTTGCTGCTGCTTTTTATTGATGAAAATTTGCGTTTTTGGTTTTCAATAATCGGTTTCAAGTCTAGGGGCATTGCTTGAGTTGGATGTCATCGTTAATTCTGCCCAGGAAAACCTAACTACGAGGGCCAATGTTGTCCAGGAAAGCCCTCTCTGCTAAGGCCGTCCGTCTGGGAAGGAGCGTAGGCCAGATCTGTCTTAAAAGGAAGCCAGAGCCGTGCTAGGGACACACAGCTCGCTTTTTAAGGCTCCACAGCGGCACTGGTTCACGGCTCCTTTAATCCCGTGTTTATTAGCGATCCGCAGCCCGCGGAGAGAGAGCACACGACTTCCTTTCACGCTGCGTCTGCAAAACGCTCCAGAAAGGTGGACTCATCCGTGAAGCAGCAGGTCCCTTGGTTGAGACCAGCCAGGCCAGAAAAGTGACATGAACAGGATGCTGCTAAACATGCCCGATTCGCAAATACACACTGTATTCTCTTCTGCATGATTTGCTGCCATTTAAAAGACAATAAACAGCAACTTTAGATTGCTAACAACATGTCATTTAAGGTTTGCTGTTGCTCAACATCAAGAAAAATCAATGCCAGCTCTACGGGGACAGCAAACCCGGAGAACTGAGCTCCATTTCAGGTCTGTTTGAACTCATTTCCTTTCTCCACGGTTGCCCCCTTGCACTCCCCCTCAGGCGTCCCCTGGCAGCGGGCTGACAGCTTGACACATTGACAGCTCGCACTGAATGACAACTGATTTGTACAAATTTCAAGCCTTATAAATCTACCTGTCACAACAACAACATAAAAGCGCCCAGGCCCAGCAGGTAATTCAGAAAAAGCTTCCCTTGACAGCACTTTCTGAAAAGCAATGGCGTGCCTCCTGCCAAAAATTCCAACTATCATCCTTGTATAACTTTGAATAAAAATCCAGGGCCCATTTTCTTGCCAACAGGCTACCAATCGTCTTATTTAAAGATTAAAAAGAGTGAACGGGAGAGTGGGGGGGGGCGGTTAGAAAACAGCCACACAATTTCATTTTATACTGATAGGAAAGGAGCAGCACCTGCTGCGCCAGGATTACCACACCGTTTTCCTCTCCGGTACTCAGGAGTAAATGAGTGAATGAGTGAGGCTTTTTACGGCATTTAAACAACATCCCAGACTGCAGGGGCTGCACCTCCCAGTACCCTCCCCGCTCACCTGGGGCCAGTCCTGCGGCCAGAGCAAGGCGGTTGGACTCGGTTGACTCGTCAGGGGCTGGGAGGCAGAGGTCCAAGGCCACCCAAGATTTCTCCAAGACAAAGGCCCTTCACGTGGCCGTCACCCCACCTCCCCTGACCACTTTTCCTACTAAAACATTCAAACTATGTCAAGGTAAACCTTTACCCAAACACTCCATTCAGCCCAACAGCCTAACACATCATGTCATCACTGCATCCTCATTACAAAAGAATAACTAGAGTTGAGAATTTAGACTTGGTTTTTAGGCGTGGTTTTATAATTAAGTTTAACGCTGAAGAAAAAAAATCTTCTGGCCAAATAAGGTTCTTAAGAGAAAGGGAGAGACACTAAGTACATGAGCACTTAAACAGCAAAGAGCAGTTTACAAAAAAATTTCCCTTTACCTTTACAGTTCAAGCCCTTCCAATTCCACTTCATACAGAGAAAGGTGTGGCTGAAAACCGGCTCGAGTGATTTCTCATGCACCTCATTTGCTCTTGTAAAATCTCTCAGCAGACTCACAGATGGAAAAATGAACTTAATCCTTCCTTTGAGGGTCTGTTGTAAGTGCATGTTGAATGGGGATGCCAAGGAGACTCCTAGGAAGGAGACATGGGCCCAAGAATGAGGGCCAAGTGAGGATCCATCCAATTGGCCAAACTCTGAAGCCAACAATGGTGCCAGCAAAGCATCCTGTCACAGAGCAAGTCACCTCCCCTCTCCTCTCTTCAGCAGGGCAGTCAAACCTAACAATGAAGAACCCAGATGCTGGGGGGTGGGCAGACATTTTGGTTTCAAATCCTGGGTTTTCCACTCATGAGTCATGTAACTTTGGGCAAGTGATATTTACACTCTCTGTGCTTCAGTTTCACCATCTGTACAACAGGGAAGGTAATCAGATCTCAGAGAGAATGAGGATTAAATGCCCATAAGAAGTCTAGTTCATAGTAAACAATATCTGTTCATTTATTCATTTATAGATACATACAGATATATACACACATGCATATGTAAAATATTAAAAGTGGTAAGTGTTATAGAGGAAAAAAGATGATCATATGATCAGTATTATTAGTACTCTCTTAGAGATTCTAGATATAATTACTTTGCTTCCATGGAGTGTAAGCTTCCATTGCAGTTTAAAAAAAGACAGTAGGGAATCATCCCTGAAAATGTTTTCAAACTCATTTGGCTGAGATGTGTAGATAAGAGATCAGTGTAGCTGGATTGAATTTATTTTCTATCCTTTTATAAATTTCTTTATCTACTCTTTTCAACTTGCTTCTTCATCAGCTCATGACTAATAAACCCATCTAGTGTGGTTGGAAAAATATTTATTCATTTAGAAGCACATAATTTACACTGTCTTAATACCATTTATCACTCAGAAACACTACAAATATGTGGATTACAAGGAGAGAAAAGTTATGCATGTATAATATACACACAGTATGTAAACACAGATAAATATATATGTAGAAAAAGAATACTGTGGCCCCCAAATATAGCTGATGTCAGTATTAGCTGCCTAATCTTGAGATTGGGATTAGAGAATAGAGTAAGATTATGATTTGCTATAAAACCCACTGTCAACATCAGCTGAACACTAAAATATAACAGATAGGGATTATCCAAATTATATAAACCGATATCCACTTTGTAACATTCTTATCCTCCTCAATTTGGTTAGTGTCAAGACTGGCATAAGCCAGCTGAACTTGGGATGCTGACCGGGAACAACAACCAGCAAATCCATTATTTTGTAATTATTTGAACAACCAAGAGCAAGTGTTTTCATTATGAGCCACTAGTGGCCATTAGTAAATAAAATTGGGTTTGAATGTCACAAGCATGTTTGATTCTCAAAAGATTTGTATGTTACGCTAAGAAACCCAAGAACAAAATTTTCACGTAATAAAATCATTGATGTCATAAACCAAAACAATTACACATCAAATCTTTATAAAATGGATGGAGAAAATGACAACCATTTATAAAATTGATAATAATAAAAGAATGATAATTTACATCAACTAAACTAGCCTTCCTTTTCATCTCTCATCAATTATAAAGTGAACATATACGAACAGGTGAGGCGTAAATAGGAAAAAGCAAAGTTGTCAGCTCAAGTTCATCTTTAAGCCAATATCCACCCAGAGTAAGTAAATTAGATGTTCTTTTGTTAACCCTTCTGTTCTCAACAGCACACATCTGACCTAACAAAATGATAAATAATATTTTGTTAACTATTGTCTTCCTGACATCAATCACTGAGATTTAACAAACACTGTCTCACATATGCCCGGGGTCCCCCCTACTATGACCAATTAAGTAACAAATCATTCAAGGGAGCACTGAAGGGCTGACAAAGCACAATCCAGTACAGAGCTGGTACATTTCGTTGCACACTGGCCCACTGAGAGTTTGCTTAGAGAAAAACAGGAAATTTTAGATGCAAAACACATGATGTCTTATGTGTATTTTATATTCATATTTGTGTGTGTACTGTTAACTACTTGTTTCCCAAGAAAAGAGAGCGATGCTTTCAAACCTGTTGGCCTTTGGTGCCTACAAAGTTTTGCTTTTTGGTTCTTTTGTTTGTTTGTTTTCCCCTGAGAGGCTGCTCAAGGAGCTGCTGATTTCTCCATCTCAATAAAGGCCAAACCTGGCATCTCAGAATGTCACCCACCTATCAGCCATCAGGCCACAGAAGCTAACAGGCTTTAAAACACAAAGTGGTATTTCTTCGGGACCTAGGAGAAAGCACCAACTACCATTCACAGAGAAAATTCCTAGGCCTCTGAGAAGCTTCCCCGTACCCCAGAGCTGGGCTCTCCGCGTCAGGATGAGCCTCTACTCACAGCTCCCCTAAGTGCATTCTATAATACATGAGCCCATCAACAGGTACACCCATGGTGACCAAAGGCGAAGTTTTCAGTCCTTCAACCAACACCATTTTGAGAAGAGCAGCTACATTTCTACTCTTCTGCATGGATCTCTGTGTACATTTGCTGGGACAAAAGGACCAACTTCACCCAATCTTTGCCACAGAACCACCACCCACAAAGACATTCTCCTGCCAGCTGAGATCATGTAATAAGCATCCATCACGAGTCACCGTGGCCTCCTCAGCCTCACTTACAGAAAAAGCCAAGTGTCTAAACCTTAAGCTACTGAACCAGGGGCCACCCACGCAGGCTAAAGGCCACCAAGAGTCAGTCCAGGTGTGGCTTGTCTGGTGCCCCCCAGGGGCGAGATGGGAGAGCTGGCCAGGAGCTAACGGAGGGAGGACCCATCCACACAGCCTCTGGCTTGAACTTCCATGGAATCAGTAAATTTTTACCACTTAGGACAAGCCATGTTATTTGTAACTGTCAGAGGAAGGAAAATCTGTAATTGTTAAGGGGGATGAAGCTTGTGCAAATTCTTTCCTGTGCAAAGTGAACAGTCAATCACTTTTATAAGGACAGCAACAACTTGAAACTATCCATTCGTATACTTTCCTTTAGTCAACAATATTACCTTTAGTAATCTGGGGAACCGTGCATCCATAAATTACAGCAAGTGTTATTGCATTGCTGAATAAACAGCAACATTTCCAGCAGCAGCAGCAGTGGCAGCTCCACAAAGGTATAACAAACAGACTCAATCATTTTCTTGTCAAGCTTTGCAATGACTGCAGAGTTTACTGCTGGAGATAATGTTGCTTTCCTCAGCATTGTGGGCCAAACTGCAAACTGCTTATTAAAACAAAACCTCTTTTTCAGAGCAGCATGAGTTGGATAATCACTTATTGCACTCAAGAAAAAACAGGTTTGGTGCCCAGAGGAGGTTAGCAATCAGGCATATGTGTTAACATTTGGTTGGTAAAAACTGGTTAAGAAATAAATTATCTGACACTGGGGTGGGGGAGGGAAGAAGTTCACTTATTAACCTCACTGGCCCCCGATTGACTCTGTTCCTTATGATGTCATTCCGTCTTCTGACAATGTGTTTCCAAGTACTGAGCCTGATGAAAGCTTCCGTGTGGGGCGTCCGGGACGGGGGAGGAGGACACGTAGAGAAGAGGACTATGGAAGGAAACCAGAAAGCAAAGGCAGCCCGCTCATCTTCACGGGAAGAAATCTCTGGGAGAGACCGTATTCCGGAGGCAGGGGTAAGACTGGAGAAAGGGACAGGAGGGAAACGAATAAACTTTAAGCACTAGGCATTTGTGACTAAACTATTTCTGAAGACAGCACCCATTATTACTCTCCGAAGAAATTACTTGACACAACCAAGCCAGAGATAGCACTGAAAAGCCGTCCTCAATTTTCCCCACTTAAAATAGATTGACAGCCATTTTCCTGAGCCTGAGGAACAGGGATGCGGAGATGCAGCCTGGGAGGCCTGCTGTGTGAGGGGCACTGCTCTGCCAGGAAAACCATTATCCCTGACTATGGAAGAGTTGCCCCAATACTTTTTTATGTTTTTCTTTCTTTTCATACCCATCGAAGATGAATTAATATCAAAGTAAGCAGACCCTCTCCCCTCAGCCCACCCCTCCACTGTCTCCATGCTGCCGATAGCCTTGTTGGCCCAGATGTCCGCTGTGCAGGGGAAAGCCTATACTTTGGATGTCCCTATCAGAGCAGGAAATGAGACTCTGAAGACTTTATTATAACTTTGGGCCACATCCGAGGTTTGACTCCTATCACTGCTCTAAAATGAGAACAAGTAGGAAACAAAGAAAAAGAAACAAAGAGCACCAACGGTACAGTGGAAAGGCAACTCCAGTGACTGTCATTCAGCTTCGACAACAGAGGGGAGGCGAATGCAGGTCAGCACTGTGCCCACTGATACCCTCACTCCTGGGAGGGCTGGTCAGCCCCTGGCTGACTCCCACCCCGCCCCCCTGCTTTAAACCTGCACAACAAGGGCCGTCCCGTGCACCTAGCCGGTTCCTCTTTGCCACCTCAGAGCCTGAAACCATGCTGCTCCCTCTGCCTGGAAAGCTTTTTCTCCCTTTGCTTGGTCCATTTTTCCCATCAGTAGGCCATTCCTGACCACACAAAGCTCAGCCAGCCCCCTGCCCCACCTCCTCAAGCACACCATCCTCCCTGCTTTTCTCCTGACTTCTTCGGATCATTACCTCTACCTGAGATGATCATTTATGAATTTATTAAAATGCTTATTACCTGGCCCCTACATAAGGTAAACTCCATAAAGGCAAGGACTTAATTTTATTCAAAACATTACCCCCAGCACCTAGAATATAGTGCCCAGCACCTAGCATGTAGGTGCTCAACAAATATTTGAGAAATTACTTAAAAACTATTCCATGGTAGCACAGAAAACACCTCCATGAACATAAATCAGAGACCTCTCAGGTGAGAACAGTGGTTTCTGAGTACAAACGATGAGTCCTGATCATGGGAAGGACTGTGGAGAATCTAAAAAAAAAAAAGGACATCTTTATTCTCACGTCTCCAAGATGTATAGGAATAAATTACTGCTCTTGAATTGAGTGTGAGCCATAGAAATTTTGGTTTTGTTTGTTTAAAGTACAAAGATAAAGGACACTGCCCATGACCTAAATAAAAAGAACCTCAATAAGGAGCTAAAAAAAACCCTGAACCTAAGACCCCCCCCCCCCGCTCTGCCACCAGATTTAAGTGGGACCCATCAAGCATCAGGGTACATCTGGACACCAGTATGTGAGGATACAAAGGTTTGCCCCACCTGTTTTTAAATGCTATTTTTAAGTGCAACAATACATTGGCACAAAGAAATAAGAATTGAAAATAGCATGTCTACAACACTCATGTACCCACCCAACTTTATCAGCTCTTAACATGTTGAGCCATACTTGCAGAAGATTTTTTTAAGAAACAAAATACTCTAACAAGAAATGACTGCCCGCCTATTTTATCACGAGGATCAAGTACAGCTGAAGTCTTAAAAATATTTAGGTCACTATTAAATGACAGATATTCTAATAGTTACCAGCTTCCAATTGTCATCAATTCTCACCTTTCTTCTCCTGCTGGCATTTTAATTCTCTTTTCACTCCTCTTCCACAACCCTCATCATGATTTCTTTCTGTTCATTTCTCCGGATCTCCTTCCTGCCTGAGTCCCCACTGGGCCAGATCATGTCATATAACAAGATACATTCCAAATTTTTTTTAAAACACATTTTTTAAAAAGGAAACAGTGAAAGTATTAGAAGAAAACCAAGGAATAGAGAAGTCCTTTCTAGTGTAACTAAAAATCAAAAAGCCATAAAATAAAAGATGATATAAAGCTGCACATAAAGCAAAAATTCTGCATGACAAAACAGAAAATAAAGCAAATAAAAAAACACCAAAAGCAAATCAGCAGGCAACCGAAAAATGTGGGGAAAAAAACCTGCACCCTTACTACAGAAAAAGGACTACTTACATACCCACAGGGTACACACATTCATATGCACAACTATACACACATGAAAACACACATATGTACACAAAGAGCTCCAAAAATAATCATAAAAAGGCAGAAATCCAATAGAAAAATGGACAAAGGATACAAACACACAGTTCGCAGAAAAGGAAATACAAATGTCTCGCAAATATATAATAGGATGCTTAACCTCACTCACAATAAAAGAAGCACAAATTAAAACATGGAGAAAAGTTTTTTTTACCTACCAGATTAGCGAGAATCCAAAAGTTTAATAACACACTCTGTTGGTGAGGCTGTGGGAAAACAGGCATGCACCTAACACTGCTGGTGACGATTTAAATTAATTTAACTCCTAAGGAATGCAATTTGGCAATACCTATCAAAATTACAAACACACATGGCCTTTGACCTAGCAAGTCTATTTCTGGGAATTTACCCTATAGATATTCTTACAGTCAAAAATGACAGTCTAAA
Source organism: Mesoplodon bidens (assembly GCF_964165515.1). Classification (NCBI taxonomy): domain Eukaryota; kingdom Metazoa; phylum Chordata; class Mammalia; order Artiodactyla; family Ziphiidae; genus Mesoplodon; species Mesoplodon bidens. The sequence continues at coordinate 166,995,267 of NC_138176.1, forward strand.
GTCACTTATTGCAGCTCTGTAATACTGAAAGGAAGCTAACAAGCACAATGTCTACCAGTAGGGTACTGGATAAACAAATTATTATGAATTCATCTAGTCAAACACTACGTACCTATGAAAAATTAATGAGAAAGCTCTCTGTACTGATATGGGAAGGTATTACTGCTACGTGAAAAAACCAAGGGGCAAAATAATATGAATAGCATGCTATCTTTTGTATAAGTGGAAAAGAAATAATGTATATTTCCTTTTGCTTGTACATACAAAATTTTAGAAACTGAAAAAATATAAAAGAAACCAAAAATAGTTACCCCTGGAGGCTACAGTGGGAACCTGGAAAAGTAGAACAGAATGGGAAGAAAACTCTTCATAATCTTTCAATCTCTTAATTTTCCTATCATATGGGGGATTATCTACTCAAAAATTGAAACTGGTAAAAAATAAACTTCTACTCACTGAGTGTTAAGAGTTTTTTTTCTTTGTTCTTTGTTTTATTCTTTTTTGGCCACACCGTGCAGCATGCGGGATCTTAGTTCCCCGACCACGGATCGAACCCGTGCCCCCTGCATTAGGACAGCGGAGTCTTAAGCACTGGACTGCCAGGGAAGTCCCTAGAGTATTTTAAAAGGCAAAAAATGTAGTTTGGCTAGAGCTGTAGGTAAAAAGGGAAATGAAGACCCTAAGGGGCAAAGAACTTGTGTGACTGCGCAAGAACTCAGAAGGAGTGGGAAAGTTCTATGCATTTTGGCATTCAATTGACCAACAGATTACTCAGCACACACAACTCAGCATACTTTTGACAAGAAGACTGTGGCTCAAGTTGGTCCATTTTCTTTCTCTGGCCATGCCTTCACTTTCTACATGTCATGGTAGCACACTTCCCAGGTTCTCTCCTCCCTGCCTTGTCCCCAGGTCCCCCCTGTGATGTCTCACTCACCTCCCTCCTCCCAGCCCCAGCACTCTGTTCTGCCTTCTGACAAACCCTCTCTCACTGCACCCCTCCGATACCCCACAACTCACTCTTGACCCCATTCTAACTTCCTTCTCTCAAATCTTGCTGATTCATAGCAAGTGACCGGACCAGTAACCTGGGGTTACCTCGAGATTATCAGTAAATTAAAGAAGATCAAAGGGAAACGGTGTTCTGTTTCACTAAGAAAACATATGCAAGAATCCTTTATTGTTTTCCTTCATCCAGCATTCAGTTGCACAAAAACAGGCCGAAGGACAGGATTTTCAGGATTGTACAAGAGACAGCCAGCATGCACTGCCTCTTCTAAGGATCCTGGCTTGGCACCCCTGCTCCAATGATGGGGTGCACCTAAAGGGACACATCTGCTCCCAACCTTGGGACCAGGGATAGGTGGGCACCAGCAACCTACCATGTTAGATTGGGGCCATCTATCTTCCCAGCCTGTCACATCTTTGGAGCTCAATTCTGTCATTCAAGCTTAATGATTCTAGATTGCTCCCTACTTCAAGTTACCCTAAGACTTGACCAGTATATCATCAACTGCCTTAGTCAAGGCAACCCTCATAGAACCACAGGCAGAGGACTGTGGCATACCATTAGAGACTCTAAAGAAATGCCACTTCACCTATTCATTTTATAACACACAGCACTTTAAATACAGTTTTGGTAATTCTATGCATGTATGTAACAGAGGTTAGCAAAATGCTGTTAAATGTGTGGGTTTAAAGACTTCAATTAAAAGGTAATGCATTATCTCAGCATATTATTTGTCTTAAGGGGCCCCTAAAACACTCTGTGGGTCCCCTTAAACAGAAAAAAAAAAAGCCTGGATATCATATGCTGAACATGCTTTGCAAACTGCTATCAAGAGATGCTATGAACGTAAATTTCGGTTTAGCCTATATGCATGCCACCCCCAGTTCTGTATCAATGGAATCCAAGTGAACAAGATTTTATTAGAGGGGAAAAGTATTATTGACAAGTATGTGACACTACTGGAACTTTCATATACTGTTGATGGAAATATAAGTTGGTACAACAAAACTATGGAAAACTGTTAGGCAGTTTGCACTAATGTTGAAGAACACATACACTCTATGACCCGGAAATTCTACCCCTTGGTATGTATCCAACAGAAATGGGAATGTACAATCACTGAACGATGGACAAGACTGTTCATAACAGCACTATTCGTATTTATCAGAAACTACTGGAAAACAACCCAGATATCCACCAACAGGAGAACAGCTTTTAAAATTTTGGCCTATCTATGCAACGGAATATCATATAGCAATGAGACTGCATGAACCACTGCTCATCAACATGGGTGACTCTCAAAGATACAATGTTGAACAAATGAAGCCAAAAATGGAAGAGGACATACTATATGATCCCATTTACATAAAGGTTTAAAACGGGCAAAACTAATGTCTGCTGTTTGAGGACAGGACAGCAATCAGTTACCCCTGGTGGAAGAAGGGGTACAATTGGTGCCTGGGGCAGACCCTTGGGGAGCTTCTAGTTCAGGATGCTAAGAGTATTCTGTATCCTGGTCTGAGCACTGATGACACGAATATATTCACTTTGTGATAATTAATTAAGCTGAGCACTTAGGATCTGTTCGCTTTTTGTATGTATGTTTTATACCAATGAAACATTTATTTTAAAATATTTAGAAAAACATTGAGTGCAATTATTCTTCAAAGAGTCAGGTACCTGAACTGCTGCTCCAAAGTCATAGAGACCCTTAATTCCTATCATTAGCCCCTGACATGTCCAAATGATTCTTTGGCTACTTGTTAATAACAGAATCAAAAGGCACTAATCTCATTATCACTTGTCAGCAGGGGCTGTCACAACACTGTTGGCCATTAGTCGCCCGCTGCTGCTATCAGTCAGAGACTTGTAAAGCACCCAAAAGGAGACAAAAAATACTGACAGTTTAGTTTTTCTCTTGTCCCACTTTCAGCAATCTCATGCCGAATCCTTCACACCCCAGACCACAGGCTGCCTTCTCCAAGAGGTCATCCCAGACCCCTCTAGCAAGCACAGAACTCCCATTCTCTCAACAAAATTCCTGCATTTATTCATTCACTCTTCCACCTCAACATTAATGAGCAACGACTGCGTGCCCGGCTCTGTGCTCAAGATACGAAACTGAGTGAAGCATAATTCTTTTCCTTTAGGTGCTCACAGTACTATATGGAAAACAGACACAAAAACAGGATTATGATAGACACGTATGCAGAGAATAGCAGGAACGCTGGAGAAGAACATGCAAGCCAATTTGGGGGGGGGGGCGGTGGGAGGAAATGATTGTTAGAGGAGATTTCACATGAAATAGGCCTTAAAGATACAAGTTGGCCAGTGAAGTGAAGATGAAGGCAGCTCCCAGTGGAGGGAATGTCATGAGTAAAGGTGAGGAAGCAAAAAAAGGCCTGGTGTAGGGATATGGGTGCTGGCACGTGGGGAACTACAAGAGTAAAATCTGAGTGAAGACAGAGGAGAGCAGGCAGAGAACAGATCTTAAAGGTCTTTGCAAACCATGTGAAACAGATGAGACTTCATGCCAGAGAGGAAGGGCAGCCATTATGGGTGATGAGCAAGGGAATGGCAGGATCAAGTTGGTCATCAAGAAACTGTGTGGGAAATGCAATTGGAGAGAAAGAGGCTAGGAGATGTCAACATAGACCTGCTTGAACCAGACCACTTGGTGCAGGGTTGGAGTGGAGAAAAATGCAATCAATGTTTAGGTGGTAAAAATCAGAAGGACTAAGGGACTGACTCATGGTGTGAGAGTGGGGAAGGAGAAAGGGAGGTTGTTGAGAAGTGACAAATGGGTGACAGCAACTGAAAAAAATACAAGAGGAAGAGAAGGCTGGGGTGGACAGGAAGGAAGGTGATGAGGTCAGCACTGGAGGTATTAAATATGGGGTGTCTGTGGGGACTTCAGGAAGTATGTTCAGCGGGAGAGTTGAAAGCCTGAGTCTGGCAGGAAGAACGTGGGCTAAAGATAGAGATGGACTCATCAGCAGATATAAGAAACCATGGAGTGCATGAAATCACAGGGTGCACACGAAGAGCACATGGAGAACTGAGGCCTCTCAGGAACACCAACTTTTAGAAAGGAGCGGAGGAAGGCGGTCTATAAAGAGGACAGAAAGGGAATGGGCAAAGAGGTACTCAATGATCAGGGCAGTGTCATATCATCGATGCCAAGGCAGAGGAGAGTTTCAAAACATGAGTGACTGATCATACTCCTAAATGTAGCAGCCAGAGTTCCAGGAAGGGTAGACCTGAAATAGTTCCACTGAATTTGGTGATTACCAAGTCATTGATGACTTTAGTGATTTCAGACTTCAGTTCACTTCTAGCAACACAGCAGACCAACCTGAAATACACCCACATCACAACACTCCTCAAGAAATCTAGATAAAATATAACCCTCCCCTAAAATTTTTAATACATAGCAGAGCTGGCAGTCAGGGGGATGAGAGAGAGAAAAACTGCCAAGTAGGAGAAAGGAAAGACTAAAATCCAAGCCTACAACCACATAAGCCCATGACACTACCTAGGATATAAACCCTAGGATACAAGTATTTGATGCTCTCTAAGGGACAGGACACATTGCTTTGAGCTGACACAAGATGGGGAACTGGAACTAAGAGTTCTCCAGAAAGCTGGACATTTAAGCGCTGCCCAGTATATAAAAAGGGGACAAAAGAAACCAACAACCAGGTCAGAAAACAAGGAGGCATGTTGTTTCTCGGGGCATGGGGCACAACAAAAGGCCTCTTGCAAGAAACTAAAACTCCAACCCTGCACTAGTCCTGGGTGTAGAGTAATGGTATTTCAAATCCAAGGTGAAAAATAATATACAACTGGTATTAGATCTATTAAAGCTCTGTTTTTCAAAAAATAGTAATCCTTCCATACTCCACAACCCAAGAGACAACACTTGAAAAGTACAAGCTCACAGTTAAAAATAAATTATATAACACACAAGGAAACAAACAACTATGAAGGAGAATCAACCAATCACAAATAGGAGAATGGGAAGTTATAGAAAACTCTGAAAGATCATAAAACAAAAGTTTAAAAGGTATAAAAACCATTATGAAATAAGATGACACCATGGGTAAAAAAAGTTTTAGAAAAAATAGAATATTAAAAAATACACAGTCATCAAAATTTTAAATGTGATAAATGGACTGAACAGAATATTAGACACAACTGAAAAGAATTTATGAGCTATAGGGAAAATCTGAAAAAAAAATCATCCAGAACTTAGCAGAGGGAGATAAAAAGATGGCATATCTGCATTTGCAGCAACATGGCTGGACCTAGAGATTATCATACTAAGTGCAGTAAGTCAGACAAAGAAAGACAAGTATCATATGATATCACTTATGTGTGGAACCTAAAAACAATGATACAAATGAACTTATTTACAGACCAGAAACAGACCCACAGACATAGAAAACACACTTATGGTTAACAAAGATAAAGGGGGGAGGGATAAATTAGGAGTTTGGGATTAACAGATACACACTGTCATATAAAAAATAGATAACAACAAGAACCTATAGCAGAGAGAACTATATCCAATATCTTGTAAAACCTATAATGGAAAAGAATCTAAAAAAGAATATATGTACATATATAACTGAATCACTTTGCTGTACACCTGAAACACTGTAAATCAACTATTCTTCAATTTAAAAAAAAGAAGATGGCCTATTTGAAATAACAGATATTGATCCATGCCAAGGAGGAAAGAATAAGATCCATGATATAATCTAACAGGAGCTCCAAAAGAAGAAAAGAGAGAATGCAGAGAAGGCAATGATCAAAAAGAATTGCCAAGGATTTTCCAAAACTGTAAAAAAAAATTAAATACACGAATTCTTAGACTGAATAAGGTCACTGAGTCCTAAGAACTTTAAATTAAACAAATCCATAGTAGTGTAATGAAAAACCTGAAAGTAAGGAAAAAATCTTTAAAGCAAGTAGAGAGAAAAGATTATGCTCAAAAGAATGAAAGACTTAGAGCAAACTTCTCACCGGTAACAGTAAATTCCAGAAGACAATAAAATCTTTATCAGTCTGCTCAGGCTGCCATAACAAAATACCACAGACTGCAGTGGCTTAAACAACAGACATTTATTTTCTCACACATCAGGAGGTTGGAAGTCCACGATCAAGGCACTGGCCAATCTGGTTTCCAGTGAGTACTCTACCGGGCTTGCAGACAGTTGCCTTCTCACTGTGTCCACACATGGTTTTTCTTCTGTACTCACGCAGAGAGAGAGATTTCTGGTATCTCTTCCTCTTCTTACTAGGACATCGGTTCTATTGGATTAGGGTCTCACCCTTATGACCTCATTTAACCTTAAATCCCTCCCTAAAGGCCATATTTCCAAATATAGTCACATTGGTGGTTAGGGCTTCAACATATGAATTTGCATGGCTGGAGACACAATTCAGTCTGTAAAAGAACATCTTCAAAGTGTTCAGAGAAAAGTAACTATCAGGTGGAATTCTATACCCAGATAAACTATACTTACCCTTCAGAAATAAGGCCAAAGTAAAGACATTTTCAGACAAAGTGAGAAAGTTCCTATATCTAAATCATCACTGAAAGATCTACTAAGCTAACTGTGGACTTAGCACTACACTAACTGAAACTAGAAGGAAAGAGTGAATGGAAGCAGTAATCAATCAACTAAATTGATAAAATGTTCACTCAACAAATATCCACTGAGCACTCTATTCTATGTGCCAGGCCCTGTTCTATTTGCTGGGGATGCTACAATGAATTAAAATCACCGATTGTTACATGTTTTCTGGTAAATGGTGATTAAGTGCACTGAAGGGAAATAAAGAAGGAAAAGAAGACAGGGAGGAACGTTAAAGGTTTCATTTTACACTGTTAAGTCAAAATATGCATTGAGTATTCAAAAGTAATAATAGCAGTGAATTTTGGGGTTTTAAGAAAAAAAGGGAATCCTGATTTGAAGACAAAGCCAACCAGGAGAACTTAGAACAGACAGGTTTAAGAGGCTCCAAGTCAGGGCTGGGGAAGCAGAGTCAAGTTTCAAGGCTCTTTCCCTATTTCCCCTCTGCCACCTCCAGTGTGCCAGCTTGTCCCCAGACTATCAGACCCCACAGAGGTAAGGTGACTGGAGTTACAAGAGCTCTCATGTGGACTCAACAGAAACTAGTGGAAGCAGCAGAACCATCTCTTACTTGTATATCTTCTGAATAGCAAACCTTTCCCTGAAGACTCTTGGCACATGTTCCCTTGTGTTCATTGGGCCAAACAGCGTCACCTGACCATGCCTATCATAGGCAAGGGGAAGGGGACCCCAATACTGGTCTTAGAATAATCCAGATTACACCCCTGTAGGGGGGTATAGGTAACACACAGAATGAGACACATGCAGACAAAATCCCAGCTTTTCCATCAAGGAAGAAAGCAAGGCCCACTGGGAAGACCAAAACCAGCCTTTGCCCACCTGTCATCTGCCTCAAAACTCACACACAGTGGTGACTACATGACACTATGATCACACCTCCACAAACCATGGCAGAGCATCACTCTGGAAATGTGAAAAAGGAACTTTACGTTCATCTAATTTTCTCTACAACTCCAGCTGCTTTAACAAAGCCCATAGCACGTGCTCACTGGCCAAGTGCATGTCAACCAATCTTCATCTCTGTTGTGCTAATAACAAAACTATAAGGACAACAGGGCCACCCCCAAGTCAACCCCTGAAGATGGCTGATCAGAACACTTCCCATGTAGAAGCCCAAACCATAGTCAATTTAAGCAGATACTTAAAGCTTCCCAGATGCCCCTATAAAAATTCTCTCTTCAGGCTATATAGACAGTTCCAGATTAGCAGAAATGTCAAAGAAATGTGCTGTTTCACTAAAGACCATTTCCAAATTATTTCAACATTATCAGGTTGGAGGGAAGTGGTGGCAATGACTGGCTAAAGTGGATTAAATGCTTTCATTTCTCTGAGAAATTGAAGCTATGAAAATGAATTTTAGATCCAAAAAGGACTTCCCAGAGACTATTTAATACAATGCCCACATTTTACAGATGAGGCTTTGTGCAAGTCAGTGGCACCGAGGCTAGCAATCTGACATAAGATTTAATCCAGGAGAAACCTTTAAGGAAGAGAAATCTTCGTTATCACCCTGTCCTGGAAACAAGAGCATATCCATTAATTCAGTAGTTCTCAACCTTTGTGGCAAGTCACAGACGCAAATTTTGCATCTAATTTCAGGTTGTTCCAGGGCCCTCTGAAGCTTATCTAGGGATCCTAGGAATAAAAATCTCTCCTTTAGACATGGTTAACATACCCAGTTCAGATAAATACATTGAGATTATGATTTCCCCTATCATTATTTACATGTAGGAAATCATTTCATATTAGTTCCTTTTTCTAACCCCTGCTTAATCCTATTACATCTTACCCAGCTACTATAAACTCAAGAAATTCTATCCATTTTAACATAACTCCAAGAAAAAGACAATACTAATCCCATAATGTGAGGTGATTAAGGGGAAGCCTCTGTCCTCTTTCCAGTCTACCACTATATCCCTAGGTCTAGCACAACTCCTAACAAAAGATAAGCCATCAGTAAAGGTTTTTAAGTCAGTTACTTGATCAATGTAATGCTTTCATCTTTCAAGGTAACTTACAAAACTATTACCTCAAATCTCTTTCCATCTAGGAAGGATCAGTTTATTATTCCCATTTTACAGATGAGAAAATACAATGAGACTCAGTGACTGGCCTAAGGTCATGTGTGTAAGTAAGAGTAAAATTAGGCGTGATACCTGGGTTTCCTCGCTGGTGTTCCAGTGGTACACAACAGCACTTTTTCAACTGGAAGTAGCCAGACAAAATATAAGCTATTGTTAACATATTGTGTTCCTTCCAAAGCTAAACAGAACTTTTTTGTGGCTTATCTGGTCACTTTGAATTATCAATGCTGCTTTACTCCACTAGCCTGGAGTATAACACTGGCCATGCCTTAAATAAAACTGCCTCCATAGATATGGGCTATCCAGGCAGCAAAGGCATAAAAATGAGGTTTTCCACCGGCTAGCTGACTGCAGCTAACCTCAACACTCTCCAAGTAATCCTGAGTAACTTTCCCATCACCTTGATCTGATCTGTGCTAAAAATAATCCCTTCAGCTGGGCATAATCAGAAAGAGAAAACAACAATTGAGCAAGCTGTCTAGAGGCACTTCACCAACTTGGATCACTTTCCTGCTCATTTTAGCTGGGTAAATAATAGCTTGATATGTAGCACCTGCTAAGTGAAATGAAAATGGAAAATGTTTTAAAGGGTTTTCACTTAATGTCTTCGTACTACTATAAATGTATGAAAATTTTATATCCGAGTTTTTATTACTGTTGATTGCTAAACTGACAGGGGAAAATAATCCAAGCTGGCACATTAACAAAACATGATTTTTTAAGTTCTTTTTTTTTTTTAAGAACGAAGCTAAACACAATTAAATGGTAAAAAGCCACTCCAACTTTCAACCCTTTAAAGACTGAACAGTCAATAGCAGATTGTTTTTACATGCTTTCTTAGCCACTTCACGCTTGTCCAGAAAACCAACTGCTTTCTTCTAACACAGTGGTATGCGAAACCCAGCCTCAGGTTTTCATGTTTGTTCTCCCAACACCATCACTTTTCCTCTCTTCCAAAGATGTGCTTTCAGAACCTTCAGAAACATGCCTACCCAGTTCAAAGAGCTATTACAATTCAGAGAACTAGAGAGTAGAAAAAGCATACCAAGAATCATGGGTATATACCAGGAGAGGCTCCATGGAGAGCAGACGTGCCCTCAGGAAAGAGCGCCAACATTAATCCCAGACTCTCAGAAGTGCATTTAGCCCCACCAGTAACAAAAGAGAGGAGTCCAGCACCCTTCCAACAATGCTCTCTCACAGATACTCATGAAGGAGTTGCTTTAGAAGCTCACATTCATCCAAGAGGCGGTGTCACTGGTGGAATTAGTCACACCTGCTAGTGGATAGCAAATAACAGCTGTACAGACACAAATGAGTTATTGGTCTTAGGCTACAATCTCCCGGGAAGCAAACAGTACAATTTCTGCTGCTTCCAGGCCAACTGAAAGGAACTTAAACTTGCACATGATTAAGTATCTTAATTGTGTCATCTTAAAGCATTTCATTACCATAACCAATACCAAAAGGCGGGGAGAAACCCAGCTGTGGCATTCAGACACCTGACCTTAAATTGTAGCAGTCATGATGCTTCCCATCCTACTTCTCCCTCATCATCAGAGCCTGTACATGGGTTCTTACTTGCCTGATGTGAGCTCATTAGTGGAAAAGGCAGCCCTAGAAACCAAGGCTTCTGACCTGGTCAATATCCCTTCCCCTCACTATATTGTTCCCTTGTTTTTATATAAAAGGAAAGGGGGGATTTGGGGATTAAGCATGAAGTGTCTAATGGATTTCTCCCAATATTTAACTTTGTGAACTCAGCCTGTATTTACCAAGTACCTGCTGAAAAATCCAACCTCATGCAAGATGCTGGGGATGATATAAAACATTAATGTGGTATGTGACCTCAAGGAAATTATGTTCTGGGTCTGGAGGCAAAATTTACATCACACTAACAACATTCATTCACCAATATTTATTAACACATGTTATGAGCAAAGCACTGCACTAAATGCCTTCAGAGAAGCTACAATAATAAGACAGCTATTACCCTCCACCACGGAGACTATAATGGAGTAAAACTGGGCTTGAAAAGGGACCTCAAAGACAACCCGGGGAGCTCTTCACACTCAACCACATCCTGGTCCAACAACTCTGCCTGTGATCCCCCTAAAAAGACTCCCATTTGTCTACTTCCAACTTAAAATTTAGTGCCCAGAATTGAACACAATATTCCAGGTGTGGCTTTCCTTCTTTTTCAAGATAACGTGCATCTGTCACTGAACCTATGATCACATGAGCTCCTTAAACACTCATATTCAGGTATTTGAAGATGCCAAATAAAACTTAATTTTCCCCTACATCACCCCTACTCTGATACTTCACCCTAACAGTTGATTTGGAGACCCAAGTGCAAATGGAATCTTAAATTTCACCTCTTCTGATTTGGCCATATTCTAGCTGGTATCATCTCCCAATATTTTGATTCTATTATCTGATTCTACCATCCTTCCCAGCTCTGTCTCCTACAATTATGATACATGTCCTTTCTGTATCTTTACCTAAGTCACTGGTAAATAATTTTCCCAAGAATCAGGTACAAAATCAAGCTCTGTGGGGAACAAGAAACATTCCTCCATACTGACAGAGCTCTATTTAGGTGCCCTCTTTTGGTAGAGATGTTTGGCACAAATCCAGTATTCAACGCCTTCCTGATCTTCAAATGTACAATGATTGAAACATTTCCCTTATATATTAAGTTTAAAAAGAAAAAGGGAGGGCTTCCCTGGTGGCGCAGTGTTTGAGAGTCCGCCTGCCGATGCAGGGGACACGGGTTCGTGCCCCGGTCCGGGAAGATCCCACATGCCGCGGAGCGGCTACGCCCATGAGCCATGGCCGCTGAGCCTGCACGTCCGGAGCCTGTGCTCCGCAACGGGAGAGGCCACAACAGTGAGAGGCCCGCGTACCGCAAAAAAAAAAAAAAAAAAAAAAAGAAAAAGGGAAATCATGTGACCTGGTCTGTTAGCAATAAACTCAGGCTGATTCATAAACAATTACTGGTTCACTACCCATCCTTGTAATAATCTGTATTAGAATTGTATTCCAGATTCCAAAAGGCAGTTAGTAGGGGAATGCCAAAGAGAAGAAAGAGACTTCAGTTTGGCCAAGCATAGGGTGCTTGGAGACAATAGTAAAGAAGTAACTGGGATCTGAGCATAGAAGACTCTGAAGTCTGCACTAAAGAGATTACTCTTCACTCTGAAGGCAGTACAGAAACAACGAGCACTTTGATGCAGAGGAAGATCATGATGAGAACATGTAGAAAGAACAAGCCAACAGTGGGGGGCTAGAGTAGCAGGAGTTGGCAGTGGCTAGTGTTATAATGATGAGGCCCTTATAACAGTTCAGGAAAGAGTCTTAAATAACTTGACGAAACAGTAAAGGACAACATCAGAACACGTGACAATGATAGAGGTACAATTAGACAAGGTACAAGATTAGACAATGTGCAAGATACGAGAAAGGTACAAGATTAGATAAGGAAGGAAGGGAAGAAACAGTCAATGATCCTGCTGTGACCCCCCCCTCCCCCCAGGGATGTCACTAAGCAAACTAAGGAAGGCCAGAGGAGAAACTGCCTTTTAGTGTAAAGGAAAAGATAAGTTAGTTTGGACAGAGTAATCTCGAGGTTCCAAAGGAACATCCAATGATGAGCTGTCCAGAAGTCAACTGGAACAGTGGATTGGGACCTTAGGAGAAAGATAAAGTGGGCCTGGAGATAAACTGAAAATATCTGTATTTTGGAATTGACAAAAGGAAAATGGGCCAGAAAATGATCCCTGGAAAGAATGGTCAGTCAAGTGTCAAGAAGATCTAGATAGAGCTATGTTAGAGAAATCAAAGAGAGAAGCTATAAAGAAGAAAATCTTGTCTACACCTGTAACACTGTAAGTCAACTATACTTCAATTAAAAAAAAATTGGGAAACAGAACTAACTCTCAGTCAGATAGGACATGGTCATTCAGTGCCTTACACCATAGTATTTCAACCATGACATTCTGGCTTATTAATCTCTAACAAAAACTTTATAGTCATCATTCTCAAAAAAGAGAAAAGAAAATCATGGCAAATCACAGAGAAGAGTGAGAAGTGGCCATTAGATTTTGTACTTAGAAGGCCTATAAGAAAGGATTGTAGCTTTGGCAGTGCTTCTCAGACTTTAAAGTGCCACAAATCACTTAGGGATCTCATTAAAATGAGGATTCTGACTTAGGTGTTGGGTGGGGCCCACAATTCAGCATTTCTAACAAGTTCTCAAGGGATGCCAATGCTGCTGGTCCATAGACCACACTTAGAAGACCAAGAGTGAAGGGTGAATAGGAGGTGGGCATATCAGGCAATGAGTGGAGAGGACTGTTTCAGGAAGTTCAGTACAGTTGGAGGAATGAGTGATGAGATAGAGTATGAGTACTGAAAGAATTAAGAATCAGAGGAAGGAACAATCAGTGCTGGTTTGTTTTCTATTGTAGTTGATTTACAATGCTGTGTTCATTTCTGGTGTACAGCAAAGTGATTCAATTCTATATATATATATACACACACATACATATACACACACACACACACACACACACACACACATATATATATATATATATACACTGTTTTTCATATTCTTTTCCATTAAGGTTTATTACAGGATATTGAATACACTTCCCTGTGCTATACAGTAGGACCTTGTATCTGCTACAGTAGTTTGTATCTGCTAATCCCCCTTTCCCCTTTGGAAACCATAAGTTTGTTTTCTATGTCCATGAGTCTGTTTCTGGTTTGTACATAAGTTCGTTTGTATCATTTTTTAGATTCCACATATAAGTGATATCACATGGTATTTTTCTTTCTCTGTCTGACTTACTTACTTAGTATGATAATCTGTAGGTCCATCCATGTAGTTGCTGCAAATGGCGTGATTTCATTTTTTATGACTAATGTTCCATTATATATACATACCACATCTTCTTTATCCATTCATCTGTCAATGGACATTTAGGTTGCTTCCATAGCTTAGCTACTGTAAATAGTGTTGCAATGAACACCGGGGTGTATGTTTCTTTTCAAATTAGAGTTTTCTCCAGATATATGCTCAGGAGTGGGACTGCAGGATCATACGGTAACTTTATTTTTACTTTTTTGAGGAACCTCCATACTGTTTTCCATAGTGGCTGCACCAATTTACATTCTCACCAACAGTGTAGGAGGGTTCCCTTTTCTGCACACCCTCTCCAGCATTTATTATTTGTAGGCTTTTTGATTATGGCCATTCTGACCAGTGTGAGGTGATACCTCACTGTAGTTTTGGTTTGCATTTAACTAATTGTTAGTGATGTTGAGCATCTTTTCATGTGCCTGTAGATCATCTGTATGTCTTCTTTGGAGAAATATCTATTTAGGTCTTCTGCCCTTTTTTGGATTGAGTTTTTTTTTGTTGTTATTGAGCTGTAATGAGCTGTTTGTATATTTTGGAAATTCAGCCCTTGTTGGTTGCATCGTTTGCAAGTACTTTCTCCCAGTCCGTAGGTTTTCTTGTTTTGTTTATGGTTTCCTTTGCTGTGCAAAAGCATATACATTTGATTAGGTCCCATTTGGTTATTTTTGCTTTTATTTCTATTGCCTTGAGAGACTGACCTAAGAAAACATTGCTATGATTCATGTCAGAGCATGTTTTGCCTATGTTCTCTTCTAGGAGTTTTATGGTGTCATGTCTTAAAAAAAAAAAAAGCACTATTGCTTAAATATAAGTCCTCTAGTCTAGAAGCTCACCCTGAGTTTGATAAGTGTGTGAAGGGGATTCACCATTTGATTTTTCACTTCCTCTGTCCTTTAATCTAACTTGTCCTGCATGATTTAAAGTTTAAAGCTAAGTAGGAAGTGTCGAATTTGACAATCAGGTTGGTCAGCAAAAAATTAATGTACGCCTTCATGACTGTTCTCATTGGCTGGTTCAACACCCTGCTGTCCCATTCTCCTTCAAGATACTTCCTGACTAGACGGCTGCTCCCACAATACAGTTCTCTCTCCCCAATAAATCCACACCTGTTTGATTAGGACTTAGCCTCTGTTAACAGATTTTTATCTTTGGAAATGCCCCCCCTCCTGTGCCAAAAAGAACAAGTGAAGCAAGGGATTAACCAACACACCCTCACAGAAACAGTCAAACCAGCACCCAGTTAGAAGGCAGAAAACAACAATTTCAGGTAAGCACCCTCAGTGAATCACTGCCAAGGTCCCCAGTCATTTCCCAGTGAATGAATTCAGCACTCAGCCCCTGTCCTCTGACAACTGCCTTTTTGCTTTTAAATAATAACTCTATTATTGAAAGAATTTTCGTATCATCATGATACACCCTAAAAAACAAAATCCTCCCCTCCAAACCCACAGAGAAGGTCTGACCTGCCAAGGTCACATGACAGTCCTGAGACAAGTCAGAACTGCACAGATGAACTCGCCATCCAGGAGGTGCCAGAGCTTTTGCTTCTGGAGTTGACTAGGAAACCTCTGTGAACCATTTTCATTCCTTGGGATAGGTCAACCAAAATAAGCAACTGAATTGTCAAGAGACAGGTTGCCATAGGATGGGACCTAAAGGATATTAAGATAAAAATATCTCCATCCTAAAGGGACCACTATAAAGGAGAGTTTACATACAAAAATTATCTTTCTTGACATTTATGTATAGTCATGGAATCACAGAATGCTAGCATCTGGAGAGGGCCTCATTAGAGATCAGCAAGAGAATCACCTATAAAGCTCCTTAAAAATACAGATGTCCGCCAAAATTTTTATGTCTTCTGCCAGTATGCATGACACTGTCGTATGCTGGTATGCTAACGTAGCTTCCAAAATGGATAAAACTTAGACCCTTCATAGTTCATGACACTGCTCTTTTATTAAACTGTGCTACTATTGACATGTATCAATAAATTTGAGAAAAGATTAAAAAAAAAAACACACAGATGTCCAAGCCTCACCCCACACCATGGATTTATTGACCCCAAACTCTCCACAAGTGTCCAATTAACTCACTTTATTCATAAGATCCAGAGAAGTTAAGTGATTTTCCTAAGACCATAAATGTCTATTTTAAAGTTATACTACACCTCATTTCAAAACGTGCCTCAGGCAGAAGTCATACGGTTGATAACAGTGTTATCTGAGATTGAATATAGGCCCTTAAATAGGATTCAAGTCAACGAATACTTTGCAAATTAGTTTTATGTTATCCAGTGCAAAGTCTTATTGAATCACAGAGGGTTTTGCTCCCTTGTCAAGGTGCCTGAAAATAGCATTCCTCTCTCAAAGGAAAATGAATTCACTGTGCCAACACCCTCTTGGTCACACTTAAGCCCCAAACTGCTTTACACAGACTCAATTTCAGGGAGGTGCTTTAAAATGTTTGTAGAAGATACTAGGCCAATCAGGCAAGGAGAAAAAGGACAAAAAATCATACCGTGGACTGTCATCTAATTTACTTTTTTCTTTCCAAGTTGATGAATGTATTTCCCAGTCCTTTCTCTGGAGGAGGGGTACGGGGGTGTGAATGTTGTTTGTCCAGTGAAGCAGTACACTGCATACCCTTCCTTCATCAGAGAATTAAAAAACATGCCATTGTGCTAGCTGCATCCTCTATGCCAGGGGTGTCTTGGAGGATTTAGACACCATTTAATAAGTCACTCACACTAGACCTCCTGCACATCAGTCTGAAAGGACACATCAAAACACTTTGTCCTTGAAACCTCTTGGGGGCCCAGACTGAAGACAGTTGAACTTAACAAATCGACACATAACTCCATATGTTATGTGGCTTTAAGGTGGGTGGGAGGAAAAAGCTTAGTGAAAACAGGAACAACTTGCTTAAAGATGGACAGGATGCAGCCAGGCGAAACAGGAGAAAAGACACATAGGCATCTTGTCCCATACTTCAATCTCACCTCCAGCTGGCGCTCAACATTGAAGTAAAGCCAGTTTTAGCTCTGACTGAAACTGTGTGATGTTGAATCATGGCCAGAAGAGCTGGACAAACCAGAACCCATGCCTCACGTTTGCTCTAAATAGTTAACTGCCTTTTATCTGCTCTTTTCCTTTTGTTCATCAATATCAATCTTGCAGGACTAGAACTTGAGCTTCCATAGCCACGCTGTCTCCTGAAATCCCAAAGCACGTCCATGGCCCTTTAAAACATCCCTGAGGAGTAAAAAGTCAGGCTTTATTCGTCCCATTTCAATTGGGTGTTTGGTCCATTAACATTTAATGTAGAGAGGAGCTTCAAGATGGCGGAAGAATAAGACGTGGAGGTAACCCTCCTCCCCACAAATCAGAAATGCATCTACATGTGGAACAACTCCTAGAGAACACCTACTGAACGCTGGCAGAAGACCTCAGACTTCCCAAAAGGCAAGAAACTCCCCACGTACCTGGGTAGGGCAAAAGAAAAAAGAAAAAACAGAGACAAAAGAATAGGGATGGGACCTGCACCAGTGGGAGGGAGCCGTGAAGGAGGAAAGGTTTCCACACACTAGGAGCCCCTTCGCGGGCGGAGATGGGGGTGGCGGAGGGGGAAGCTTCGGAGTAGCGGAGGAGAGCACAGCAACAGGGGTGCAGAGGGCAAAGCGGAGAGTTTCCCGCATACAGGGTCTGCACCCACCAGCCCGAGAGGCTTGTCTTGCTCACCCCCGGGGCGGGGGGTCAGGGGCGGTGCTGGGAGCTGACGCTCGGGCTTCGGAGGTCGGATCCCAGGGAGAGAACTGGAGTTGGCTGTGTGAACACAGCCTGAAGGGGGCTAGTGCGCCACAGCTAGCCGGGAGGGAGTCCAGGAAAAAGGCTGCAACTGCTTAAGAGGCATGAGACCATTGTTTCAGGGTGCGCGAGGAGAGGGGATTCAGAGCGCCGCCTAAAGGAGCTCCAGAGATGGGCGCGAGCCGCAGCTATCAGCGCAGACCCCCGAGACGGGCATGAGACGCTAAGGCTGCTGCTGCCGCCACCAAGAAGCCTGTGTGCGAGCACAGGTCACTATCCACACCTCCCCTCCCGGGAACCTGTGCAGCCCGCCACTGCAAGGGTCCCGTGATCCAGGGACAACGTCCCTGGGAGAACACACGGAGCGCCTCGGGCTGGTGCAACGTAACGCCGGCCTCTGCCACCGCAGGCTCGCCCCGCATCCGTACCCCTCCCTCCCCCCAGCCTGAGTGAGCCAGAGCCCCCGAATCAGCTGCTCCTTTAACACCGTCCTGTCTGAGTGAAGAACAGATGCCCTCAGGCGACCTACATGCAGAGGCAGGGCCAAATCCAAAGCTGAACCCCGGGAGCTGTACGAACAAAGAAGAGAAAGGGAAATCTCTCCCAGCAGCCTCAGGAGCAGTGGATTAAATCTCCACCATCAACTTGATGTACCCTGCATCTGTGGAATACCTAAATAGACAACGAATCATCCCAAAATTGAGGAGGTGGACTTTGGGAGCAACAATATACATATCTTTTTCCCTTTCTCTTTTTTTGTGAGTGTGTACGTGTATGCTTCTGTGTGTGATTTTATCTGTATAGCTTGGCTTTTACCATTTGTCCTAGGGTTCTGTGTATCCGTTTTTTTGTTTGTTTGTTTTCTTTTTAGTATAGTTTTTAGTGCTTGTTATCATTGGTGGATTTGGTTTTTGGTTTGGTTGCTCTCTTTCTTTTTTTTTTATTACTTAAAAAAATTTTTATTTTAATTATTTTTTATTTTAATTATTTTATTTTATTTTCTATTATTTTATCTTCTTCTTCCTTTCTTTCTTTCTTTTTTTCCCCCCCCTTTTATTCAGAGCCATGTGGAGGACAGTCTCTTGGTGCTCCAGCCAGGAGTCAGCGCTGTGCCTCTGAGGTGGGAGAGCCAAGTTCAGGACATTGGTCCACAAGAGAACTCCCAGCTCCAAGTAACATCAAACGGGGAAAATCTCCCAGAGATCTCCATCTCAATGCCAAGACCCAGCTCGGCTCAACAACCAGCAAGCTCCTGTTCTGGACACCCTATGCCAAACAACTAGCAAGACAGGAACACAACCCCACCCATTAGCACAGAGGCTGCCTAAACTCATAATAAGGCCACAGACACCCCAAAACACACCACCAGACATGGACCTGCCCAACAGAAAGACAAGATCCAGCCTCATCCACCAGAACACAGGCACTAGGCCCCTCCACAACCCACTGAAACAACCTTAGCCACTGGGAGCAGACACCAAAAACAACGGGAACTATGAAACTGCAGCCTGTGAAAAGGAGACCCAAAACACAGTGAGTTAAGCAAAATGAGAAGACAGAGAAACACACAGCAGATGAAGGAGCAAGGCAAAAACCCACAAGACCAAACAAATGAAGAGTAAATAAGCAGTCTACCTGAAAAAGAATTCAGAATAATGACAGTAAAGGTGATCCAAAATCCTGGAAATAGAATGGAGAAATTACAAGAAACGTTTAACAAGGACCTAGAGGAACTAAAGAGCAAACAAACAGTGATGAACAACACAATAAATGAAATTAAAAATTCTCTAGAAGGGATCAATAGCAGAATAACTGAGGCAGAAGAACGGATAAGTGACCTGGAAGATAAAATAGTGGAAATAACTACTGCAGAGCAGAATAAAGAAAAAAGAATGAAAAGAATTGAGGACAGTCTCAGAGACCTCTGGGACAACATTAAAAACACCAACATTCTAATTATAGGGGTCCCAGAAGAAGAAGAGAAAAAGAAAGGGACTGAGAAAATATTTGAAGAGATTATAGCTGAAAACTTCCCTAATATGGGAGAAGAAATAGTTACTCAAGTCCAGGAAGCACAGAGAGTCCCATACAGGAGAAATCCAAGGAGAAACATGCCAAGACACATATTAATTAAACTATCAAAAGTTAAATACAAACAAAAAATATTAAAAGCAGCAAGGGAAAAACAGCAAATAACATACAAGGGAACCCTGATAAGGTTAACAGCTGACCTTTCAGCAGAAACTCTCCAAGCCAGAAGGGAGTGGCAGGACATAAAGTGATGAAGGGGAAAAACCTACAACCAAGATTATTCTACCCAGCAAGGATTTCATTCAGATTTGATGGAGAAATTAAAGCCTTTACAGACAAGCAAAAGCTAAGAGAATTCAGCACCACCAAACCAGCTTTACAATGAATGCTAAAGGAGCTTCTCTAGGCAGCAAACACAAGAGAAGGAAAAGACCAACAATAACAAACCCAAAACAATTTTTAAAATGGTAATAGGAACATACATATCGATAATTACCCTAAATGTAAATGGATTAAATGCTCCAACCAAAAGACACAGACTGGCTGAATGGATACAAAAACAAGACCCGTATATATACTGTCAACAAGAGACCCACTTCAGACCTAGGGATACATACAGACTGAAACTGAGGGGATAGAAAAAGATACTGCATGCAAACGGAAATCAAAAGAAAGCTGGAGTAGCAATTCACATATCAGACAAAACAGACTTTAAAACAAAGACTATTACAAGAGACAAGAAGGACACTACATAATGATCAATGGATCAATCCAAGAAGATACAACAACTGTAAATATTTATGCACCCAACATAGGAGCACCTCAATACATAAGGCAAATACTAACAGCCATAAAAGGGGAAATCGATGGTAACACAATCATATTAGGGGACTTTAACACCCCACTTTCACCAATGGACAGATCATCCAAAATGAAAATAAAAAAGGACACACAAGCTTTAAATGATACATTAAACAAGATGGACTTAAATGATATTTATAGGACATTCCATCCAAAAACAACAGAATACACTTTCTTCTCAAGTGCTCATGGAATATTCTCCAGGATACATCATATCTTGGGTCACAAATCAAGCCTTGGTAAATTTAAGAAAACTGAAGTCGTATCAAGGATCTTTTCTGACCACAACGCTATGAGACTAGGTATCAATTACAGGGAAAAATCCGTAAAAAAATACAAACACATGGAGGCGGAACAATACACTACTTAATAACCATGAGATCACTGAAGAAATCAAAGAGGAAATCAAAAAATACCTAGCAACAAATGACAATGAAAACACAATGACCCAAAACCTATGGGATGCAGCAAAAGCAGTTCTAGAGGGAAGTTTATAGCAATACAATCCTACCTTAAGAAACAAGAAACATCTCAAATAAACAACCTAACCTTACAAATAAAGCAATTAAAGAAAGAAGAACCAAAAAAACCCCAAAATTAGCAGAAGGAAAGAAATCATAAAGATCAGATCAGAAATAAATGAAAAAGAAATGAAGGAAACTACAGCAAAGATCAATAAAGCTAAAAGCTGGTTCTTTGAGAAGATAAACAAATTGATAAACCATTAGCCAGACTTATCAAGAAAAAAAGGGAGAAGACTCAAATCAATAGAATTAGAGATGAAAAAGGAGAAGTAACAACTGACACTGCAGAAATCCAAAGGATCATGAGAGATTACTACAAGCAGCTATATGCCAATAAAATGGACAACGTGGAAGAAATAGACAAATTCTTAGAAATGCACAACCTTCTGAGACTGAACCAGGAAGAAATAGAAAATATGAACAGACCAATCACAAGCACTGAAATTGAGACTGTGATTAAAAATCTTCGAGCAAACAAAAGGCCAGGACCAGATGGCTTCAAAGGCGAATTCAAACATTTAGAGAAGAGCTAACACCTATCCTTCGCAAACTCTTCCAAAATATGGCAGAGGGAGGAACATTCCCAAACTCATTCTACGAGGCCACCATCACCCTGATACCAAAACCAGACAAAGATGTCACAAAGAAAGAAAACTACAGGCCAATATCACTGATGAACATAGATGCAAAAATTCTCAACAAAATACTGGCAAACAGAATCCAACAGCACATTAAAAGGATCATATACCATGATCAAGTGGGGTTCATCCCAGGAATGCAAGGATTCTTCAATATATGCAAATCAATCAATGTGATACACCATATTAACAAATTGAAGGAGAAAAATCATATGATCATCTCAATAGATGCAGAGAAAGCTTTCGACAAAATTCAACACCCATTTATGATAAAAACCCTCCAGAAAGTAGGCATAGAGGGAACTTACCCCAACATAATAAAGGCCATATATGACAAACCCACAGCCAACATCGTCCTCACTGGTAAAAAACTGAAACCATTTCCACTAAAACCATTTCCACTAAGATCAGGAACAAGACAAGGTTGCCCACTCTCACCACTATTATTCAACATAGTTTTGGAAGTTTTAGCCACAGCAATCAGAGAAGAAAAAGAAATAAAAGGAATCCAAGTTGGAAAAGAAGAAGTAAAGCTGTCACTGTTTGCAGATAACATGACAATATATAGAGAGAATCCTAAAGATGCTACCAGAAAACTTCTTGAGCTAATCAATGAATTTAGTAAAGTAGCAGGATACAAAATTAATGCACAGAAATCTCTTGCATTCCTATACATTAATGATGAAAAATCTGAAAGTGAAATTAAGAAAACACTCCCGTTTACCACTGCAACAAAAAGAATAAAATATCTAGGAAGAAACCTACCTAAGGAGACAAAAGACCTGTATGCAGAAAATTATAAGACACTGATGAAAGAAATTAAAGATGATACAAATAGATGGAGAGATATACCATGTTCTTGGATTGGAAGAATCAACATTGTGAAAATGACTCTGCTACCCAAAGCAATCTACAGATTCAATGCAATCCCTATCAAACTACCAAGGGCATTTTTCACAGAACTAGAACAAAAAATCTCACAATTGTATGGAAACACACAAGACCCCGAATAGCCAAAGCAATCTTGAGAAAGAAAAACTGAGCTGGAGGAATCAGGCTCCCTGACTTCAGACTATACTACACAGCTACAGTAACCAAGACAATATGGTACTGGCACAAAAACAGAAAGATAGATCAATGGAACAGGATAGAAAGCCCAGAGATAAACCCATGCACATATGGTCACCTTATCTTTGATAAAGGAGGTATGAATATACAGTGGAGAAAAGACAGCCTCTTCAATAAGTGGTGCTGGGAAAACTGGACAGCTACATGTAAAAGAATGAAATTAGTACACTCCCTAACACCATACACAAAAACAAGCTCAAAATGGATTAAAGACCTAAATGTAAGGCCAGAAACTATCAAACTCTTAGAGGAAAACATAGGCAGAACACTGTATGACATAAATCACAGCAAGATCCTTTTTGACCCACCTCCTAGAGAAATGGAAATAAAAACAAAAATAAACAAATGGGACCTAATGAAACTGAAAAGCTTTTGCACAGCAAAGGAAACCATAAACAAGACCAAAAGACAACCCTCAGAATGGGAGAAAATATTTGCAAATGAAGCAAGTGACAAAGGATTAATCTCCAAAATTTACAGGGAGCTCATGCAGCTCAACATTAAAAAAACAAACAACCCAATCCAAAAATGGGCAGAAGACCTAAATAGACATTTCTCCAAAGAAGATATACAGATAGCCAACAAACACATGAAAGAATGCTCAACATCACTAATCATTAGAGAAATGCAAATCAAAACTACAATGAGATATCATCTCACACCGGTCAGAATGGCCATAATCAAAAAATCTACAAACAATAAATGCTGGAGAGGGTGTGGAGAAAAGGAACCCTCTTTGGGTTGGTGAGAATGTAAGTTGATACAGCCACTATGGAGAACAGTATGGAGGTTCCTTAAAAAATTTAAAACAGAACTACCATATGACCCAGTGATCCCACTACTGGGCATATACCCTGAGAAAACCATAATTCAAAAAGAGTCATGTACCACAATGTTCACTGAAGCTCTATTTACAATAGCCAGGACATGGAAGCAACCTAAGTGTCCATCAACAGATGAATGGATCAAGAAGATGTGGCACATATATACAATGGAATATTACTTAGCCATAAAAAGAAATGAAATTGAGTTATTTGTAGTGAGGTGCATGGACCTAGAGTCTGTCCTACAGAGTAAAGTAAGTCAGAAAGAGAAAAACAAATACCATATGCTAGCACACATATATATGGAATCTAAGAAGAAAAAAAATGGTCATGAAGAACCTAGGGGCAAGACAGGAATAAAGACACAGACCTACTAGGGAATGGACTTGAGGATATGGGGAGGGGGAAGGGTAAGCTGGGACAAAGTGAGAGAGTGGCATGGACATATATACACTACCAAATGTAAAATAGATAGCTAGTGGGAAGCAGCTGCATAGCACAGGGAGATCACTTCGGTGCTTTGTGAGCACCTAGAGGGGTGGGATAGGGAGGGTGGGAGGGAGGGAGATGCAAGAGGGAAGAGATATGGGCATATATGTATAACTGATTTACTTTGTTATAAAGCAGAAACTAACATACCATTGTAAAGCAGTTATACTCCAATAAAGATGTTAAAATAAATAAATAGAAAAAACGTTTAATGTGATTATTGCTATGGTTTGACATGTCTACCATGTTACCTCTGTTTTATCTTTGTATCTTATTTTTTTATTCTGTTTTTCCCCCTTTCCTGCCTTCTTTGAGAGTATTTTTTTAGAGTATCATTTTAATTTATCTATTGGTTTTTTAGTTCTATTTCTTGCGTTATTTTTTATGAATTCCTTTAAGATTACAATACACTTTCTTAATTTGTCACAGTCTGCTTAGTGCTAATACTGTACCACTTCAGGTAAAATGAAGAAATCATGCAACCATAATGAGTCCATTATCTCACCACCAGACTTTATGTCATATATACTATCTCTACATAAACTATACACTCCAAAACACAACATTAAAGTTTGGGGGTTAAACACTCACACGTGTTTTAAAGAAATTAAGAGGAAAATTAGTCCTTTTGTTTGTTTACCCACATATTTATCACATCTGATGCTCTTCTTCCTTCCTCAAGTTGAGTTTCCATTCTTCAGCCTGTAGAACCTCCTTTATCCTTTCTTGGCACACAGGTCTGCTACTTATTATCTTAGTTTTTTTTCTATATGATAATGTCTTTATTTCATCTTCATTCTTCAAGGATATTTTTGTTGGATCAAGAAGTCTGGATTTACAGAGGTTTTTTTGTTTTGTTTTTCTCTTTGTAAGCCCTTTAAAGATGTTCTCCTACTGTCTTCTGGCATCCATTGTTTCTGATAAGAAACTAAGGTAATTCAACTTATCTCAGTAACTCCTATAAAAAATTTACATTTTTATCTAGTTATTTTTTTTAGAAGTTTGAGATGTGCCTAAGTATGGTTTGATTTAAATTAATCCTGCTTGGTGCTCATTGAGCATCTTGCATCTATAAATTTATGTCATTCATCAAATTTGGGATATTTTCAGCCATTAATTCTTCAATTTTTTTTTTTGCCCCATTCTCTCATTTCTCCTTCTGGAACTCCAATAGGTTATAATTTACATTGGAACATATATTACAGCTTTTGATATTGTCCCACAGGTCCTTGTGGTTCTGTTTACTTTTTTCTTTTCTCAATTTTTCAGATTGAATAATTTCCATCAATCTTTCTAAAATTTCTGACACTTCTTCTGTCACCTGCATTGTACCATTAAACTCATCCAGTGAATTTTTTGTTTGCTATAGTTTTCAGTGCTAGATTATAATACTATTATTAGACTAGAATAACATAATCACATAATAGAATACTAATTCTCTTCTGAGATTTCCTATTCTTTCCTACATTGTGACCATATTTCCCTTTATGTCCTTCTGCATATTTTGTAATTAGCAACTTTACAATCTTTGCTGTTCCATCACCTGGGTCATCTTGGGGTTGGTGTCTATTGACTACTTTTCATAACGCAGTGAGTAATTTTAGATTGTAACCCGTATGTCCTGAATGATATGCTGTAGAAATTCTGGATTCTGTTAAGTTCCTCTGAAGATCATTTTTTTAAATTTTATTTATTTATTTATTTATTTATTTATTTATTTATTTTGCAGTACGTGGGCCTCTCATTGTTGTGGCCTCTCCCGTTGCGGAGCACAGGCTCCAGATGCACAGGCTCAGCGGCCATGGCTCACGGGCCCAGCCGCTCTGCAGCATGTGGGATTTTCCTGGACCGGGGCACGAACCCGTGTCCCCTGCATCTGCAGGCAGATTCTCAACCACTGCGCCACCAGGGAAGCCCTGAAGATCATTTTTTAAGCAAGCCATTAACTTGGCTGAAAGCAAACTGCAAAACACTGTCCTCCCTGTGGTAGGCAGAAGTTTAAATTTCACTCCAACTGTTTTAGTTTTACAAGTTTGAAATCTACTCTTGTGATTCAGGGTCCAACTACAGATTTGGGCAGATTTTGCACATGAGATTTGGGGTTCCATTCACTGGCTCACTCCTTACAGGGATTCGCCTCTTTTCAGCAGCTAAGGTCACCCTAAACCTTGGTCTCTGATTATTCAAGCCAAAAAAAAAGTATGATTTCTATCGAGTTTTTTCCTTTCCACATGGCACAGACTAAAGCCTGTCCTCAAGATAAAACCTGTAGAAAATGAGAAACTGACCTACTCCTTACCCTTCCCTTCAAGTGCGAACCCCCCTCCAGGAACTGCCCACTTCTTCCTCCCTCAGTAATTATATAAGAATAGTAGCTCTGGGGTGGGATGGGGAGGGTGGGAGGGAGGGAGATGCATGAGGGAAGGGATGTGGAAACAGATTATATGTATGACTGATTCACTTTGTTATAAAGCAGAAACTAATAAAAAAAATAAATAAAATTAAAAAAAAAAGAATAGTAGCTCTCTAGTTTTCTTTACCACTTTCTTGTAAGGCAATAGCCAGCAACCAGTGAGGACCCACCAAATTCTCCTCGTGAGGATCAGCAACTGTCCCCTGCATCAGATATATATGGATTCTGAAATCCTAGCCCCTCAAGACTGACTGTAAGGGACCATCAGATTATCCCGTCCTAGTTCTTATCAGGCAGGAATCCCCTCTACACTGGCTGACTGGAGACATTCAGCTGATGTTGCAAAGCAGACAAGTGAACTGAATTCCAAAATCTCACTTGTCCCTCTAGAAGGGGAGACCAGACATATAAACTGTTTCACCTTTGGCAGAGGACAGGTTGAAGGGCAGCCATCATAAAAGTAATTAAGAAGAAAACAGCTGAAATTTTAACAAATTTGTAAATGCTAAATGTGGGCACGCCGGAAAGTTTAAAATTCCTGACCTTCCCAGATACAAGAAGAGTCTGTAGCTACTCACCAGCCTTCTTCCCCCATGGTGCTCACAGGAGATTAAGACCAAGCAAGAGACATTGGAGAACCCCCAACATTGTGCACAGGCATGAAATCTTGCCTACTTTCAGAACCTTCTCTCGTTTAAAACAAAACAAAACAAAACAAACAAACAAAAAAACAGCCATAAGCCACTAAGGAGGAAGAGTCCCAGGTAAAGGTACACTGCCACTAACGAAGAGCTAGAAGCAAAAGACATCTGCTCCTGAGGAAAGGGGTAGAAAAACCTGTTCAGGCAGAGCATCTTGCATAAATTAAAAGCAGGGGCCTGCTCTCCTACTCAAGAGCATCCACTAATATGAGACAGAGAAAAGTTTAGGCCTGGGACTTATGCACTCAAGACCTGCCTAAGACAGACTGGAGTAGGAGAAGAGAAAAAACGCTCCCACCACCACAAGCCTCATATTGAGTAACCAGCAACAGCAGTCTAGCCCTCAAGGAGAGGAAAAGGCATGGACATGGTACAAGCATATGGGACCTGCTGAGCGGTAAGGATAGAGTGGGAACAAGAGGAAAACCGTCTATGTCTCCAGGCTTCTCACTAAACACAAGGCAGTAGCAAGCCACCGTTGGAGGAATTTGAAGTATGTCTTACAAAAACACTCAGACCCAGCTCAATTACTGACTCTATTGATTTAACTATCCACAGTAACATCCCAACAGAAGCATCTCCATTTTCAAGTACTATTTACCTCGATCTCTACCGTTGTTTTACACATGCTGTCCAGAATTTAATCAAAAATTATATGACACACAAAAAGCAAGGAAAAAAGATTCTTCATCAAAAGATAAAGTAGTCAACATTACCAGAATGAGAGGTGATGCAGATGTTGGGATTAACAGATGGGAACTTAAAATAACTATTACTGCTTTTTTTTTTAATCCAGAAGAAAAGGTGAACATCATGGATGAGCAGATGTGTAATTCCCAGAAGAAAAAAATGGAAACTATAAAAATGAGTCAAATGAAAGTGCCAAAAATAAAAAGCATGATAGCAAAGAGGAAGAGTTCCTTCAACAGGCTTATCAGCAGACCATACACAGCACAGAAAAGGATTTTTGAACTTGAACCTAAGTGAATAAGAAATTATCCAAATTAATTATGCAGAAAATGGTGGAAAAACAAAGCAGAGCACCCAAGAGCTATGGGATGACACCAAAAAAGTGTAACATATATTTGGAATCCCAAAAGCAGATGAGAGAGAAAAAAGAGCAGAAAAAAAGTTTGAAGAGATAATAGCCAAGAATTTTCCAAAATTGATGAAAAACATCAAATCACAGTTCAAAGAACCTCAGAAATCCCCAAGTCGGGGGGAAGGACATAGGCACCTCACAGTAAAACTCCTAAAAACAAAAGATAAAGTGTAACTCTGAAAAGCAACCAGAGAGAAAAAGAAACAAATACAGAAGAACAAAGCTGAGAAAGACATCAGACTTCTCAGCAGAAAAACTACAAGGCAGAATGAAATGGAATGGCATCATTAAAGTACTGCAAGCAAAAACTGTCTACGAGGAATTCATTCACACTGAAATTATCTTCTAAAAATGAAGGTGAGCTGAAGATTGAAACAAAAACAAAGAATTTGCTGCCAGCATAGCTGTATTAAAAAGACGTTAAAGAAAGTTCTTTAGGCAAGAGTCTGGTACCAGAAGGAAATCTGGACCTACATAAAGAAATAAAGAGCTCCATAAATGGTAAAAATGTGGATAATGTGATAGACATTTTTTTTCTTAATTTTCATCTCCTTAAAAGATACTGGCTCTGAAAAATATATTTAATTTGCAAATAGATCAAACTAGAAAAGTTTTAAAGACTGATTTTCCTTTTAAAATGAGCAAATTAAAACTATTTTCCCTGGTTTAAATAATGATAACTGCTGTCTAAAGAAAAATAACAATAATCTGTGGGGTTTAAACATATGTAAGAAGTAACATGTAAGGCAACAATGAAACAGAAGATGGGCAGGAAGGAACTGAAGTATACCATAGTGAGATTCTTAAACTACACCAAAAATGGTATATTATTTGAAAACAAACTGTGATAAGATGTATACAATACATGCTAAAGCTAACAAAAAAATTTTTTAAAGAGAAAAAAATTTTAAGCCCATGATGGAGATGAAATAGAATCGTATATATTTGTAAGTAATCTAAAAGGAGGCATGAAATGAAGAACACAGGAATAGAGAACAGATGGGACAAACAGAAAGCCATTTGCAAAATGTTAGATTTAAAACCAAGTATACTGATAATTTTATTAAATGTAAATGGCCTAAACATTCCAAGTGAAATGCAGAAATCATCAGATTGGATATGAAAAAATTCACTATACATGTAAGTTCGGAGACACATTAAGAGTAAAAAATATACCACACAAAAGTTGAAATCTCTGTAATAAAGTAATACACAGTGGGCTTCAAAACAAGGAATATTTTCAAGCACCAGAGTCATTTAATCAATAAGATATAACAATATGTATGTGACCAACAAAATACATAAAAATTTGATCAAACTGAAATAAGAAACAAAAAAATTTATATCTAAGGATTTCAATACTCCTCCAATTTATATTAAAAGTAAACCATAAAAATCAGTAAAGATATAAGACTTGAACAACACTATGAACCAACTTGACTTAACTGACATTTACAGAAGACTCCAACCAACAACAGCAGCATCCACATTCTTTTCAAAAGCCCAAGGAACATTCGCCAAGATAGACTTTTCTGAGATGTTTATTACTGCTTTATGTATAATAGTCAAAAACCTTAAATAATCCAAATGTCCATCAAATGGTGAACGTGTTAGCATATTGTAGTACATCCACACAATGGAATACTATTCAGCAATATAAAGGAATAAACATACATGCAACAACGTGGGTCAATCTCAAAAGCATCATGCTAAGTGAAAGAAGACAGGCACAAAAGGCTACATATACTATACGATTCTGTTTTTATGATATTTTGGGAAAAGGCAAAGTTACAGACACAAAAATTAGATCCGTGCATGGCCAGGAGCTAGGGATAGGAAAAGGACAATAAGGGGGCACAAGGGACCTTTTTGGGGTGATGGAAATGTTCTATCTTGATCGTGGTGCTGGTTACATGACTGCATACATTTGTCAGAAATTGCCTGTTCCCTTACGAAGGGAATTTATTGTATGCAAATTCTATCTCACTAATCTGACCTTTAAAATAAAAAATAAACTTAAATATTGTCAGCCGAGATAGGAAATAGCTCAAAAATATAATGATATTAATAATAAACTCTTAATGTGTTTATTCAGATCAGCAGAGGCCTTGACTTACTTTCCTGGAAACAACTTTTTGAGGAGCTATCTCCTTCTACTGCCTCACACAAAACTTCACTGAGGTTTCATCACAAATAGGTCTGCACAACAAAAAATAAATATTTCCAGTGCATTCTTAGATCTCTTTTATACCACAGCAACCAAAAAGATAAGAAATATTACAGACTTCAGTAACAAGAAGTTACACGAAAGTTTATTTTCATGTCTGTAAATGGACCACTCAGAATCTGGTTCTGAGTTGTCCTCCTGAAGAACATGGAGCATTCACGGAGTTCTGGGTAGCAGAAGACCATGTGGAGAGACTTTGCTGAGAAAAGAAACTGTCCTTCATTGTCTACAATACTGTGGGCTGTCCAGGTCAGAAGGAATCCAATTAGCAGGAAAGAAGGCCTAGGCTGGGCCCTGGACTCCTGGGTCCAGCCCAGGGTATTAAAATAAGAGCTCCTCAGTCTTGGATGGGGAAGGTACTCTCAGACCTCTTCCTTGGGCAAGGCCAGGGCACAGAGCGGGTCTTCCTGCATAGGAGGGAGATGCTAGCTAAAGCTCCCGGAGCCTTGCTGGTTCTTGCCAGAGGAAGTCAATACTGGGCCCTCTTTTCATCACTAGAGGTTAACCTGCAAAAATATTAAATACCTTCCTGCTCTGAAGAAGAGTCATTAGAAAAGTTCACAATGTTGCAACCAAGCCCAAAATAACTTTCTTAATTATCCGTTAAGGGCTCCCGACAGGCCATCTCTAGAGAAACATTTGTCTGTCCTCTGAGTGTTTTTGTTCCCCCTTTTAAATGTAGTCTTTCACCACTGTGTTTATACTTGCCACAAGGTACAGCGTGATTAACACAGAAAAAATAAATATGAAAAACCTTACAATCAAATTAAGGAGGGCGCTTGATAAAATGAGGCCTCTTCTTGTGAGTAATTTGAAAGAATAACTGTTTTTCATTACAACCTCAGCTCCCAGCAGGTCCTACATAAACCAAGCCAGCTGTGGTTCAAGCAAAGGTCCAAAGGAGGACCCACTCGAGGTGTGGGTAAATCACAGTTGTGATCCCAGACCAGGTTTCTATCTCTTTTATCCCCCTTAATAAATTGGGCTTGACCTGAAACTCCAAGAAAGTTAATTTATAACAGCCAATTTCTTTTTCTTTTTTCTTTTTTTAACATCACAGCTCACCTTTCTTTTTCTTTTAAATTTAAACCATTATGACAAATAGAGATTTATTATATACCATAAACACATGTGGCTTGAGCCCTGGTATTTCGTCTGGAAGCTCAGATGGGGCGGTAAGCTGCTGGTGCAATCAGGAAATGCCATGTGGCATTCCTGATAAAGATGAAACACACACGCATTCCACAGTGCATCCTGTGGCCACTGTGGTTTTGACCATTGTGTAGGCACCACAGACCCAGCGCAGGCTGTAAATTGAAAGATGATTCCACTAGGCCAGGGAGTGGTACTGTCTGTTAGAGCCACACTCACCCAAATCAGTGCTGAAATCGTCACAAGGGCTTTTAATTAGCGATGAGCACAGAGAGGCAGAGAAGTGACCCAAGGCACTCCTCAAACCTGGGCCTGGTCTCGTCCTCCTCACGTGCTCCTAACATAACCCTGCAAGTGGTTCATGTGTTTTGATCCAGAGACACTCAATAACGCTAAACAGAATCATCCTGAAACATCATTACTGACGAGTCAATGGAATCTTGATGGAAGGGGGTTGGGAACCTTATTTGCCATCAGGCCAAAATTACGAAGAGACTCCTGGTCCTCCTTCTCCCTTCTCTTATCCAGGCTAAAAGGATCTGTTCCTCTTCAACTGATCACTCATATACATCCTCACTGGCAATGATACTTGGTGGTTTACCAGCTAAGCAGGGTTCCCTGGGAGGTAATATTAACTGGTGGTAAAAGACAAACTTTGGAGTCAATCTTTGCTTCAGCAATCCCCAAATTCTCCATCTGTAAAATGGGAATACTAGCAAGTATCCTATATGACTGTTGGGAAGATTCAGTGAAATAATATATAGAAATTACATAGACTGCCCCAATCCATTACGAAAACTTTAGAGATTCTCTATTATAATCTAATCAGCCGCACATTAGCACAACAGTTAAAAGTTATCAGTAAATATATTATTAGTAAACTTCCCACATATGTAGGACTTCTCTCCAGAACTACAATAAAGGTTCCTCAAGGGCAGAACCTCCATCTTTATTCTTCTTCTGCTTTGCGTATAGTTCCCAGGCACCATCAACTTACTAATAAACACTGATCACATCAATTCTACCATTATTCCTTGTAAAACAGATGTACAAAAATACAGATGAAAAAGGAAAAGTAAAATCATCCTTGATCCCAACACTACAAATAACTAGTTAATACCCTGACATAAAGTTTTCCTTTCCTTTTGCTATGCATACACAGGTTTTAAAGTACAGCTGAGGTCCACAGCGTACATACTATTTCATAGCCCACTTTTTTACCTTAAGAGGAGTTCAGGGATAGTTTAACCCTACCATTCGACATTATTCAGAAACATGACCTTGGAAGGCAGCACAGCATGCCATTCTGTGGCTCTATCACTCACTGTTCTCATCCGCCACCTTGTAAGTGGAGAACACTTGTGATACCAGAGCTCACTAAAACCAATGAAACCAGACAATGTGCATGGAATCACTGGACACTGTGCCTAATACTGAGCAACACTCAGCAAGTGTTCTCTCTTTCCTCCTCTGTGTGTTTGAGACCTTCAGAGAAACTTCAAAGATTCCAACTACCACCATGAAATAAGGCTTCTCGGCACAGAAAGAACCCCAAGACCATCTCTGTAAGTCTTCTACCCATTTCCTTCAGCTCCCAGAACAAGATTTTGGATCATGACAGAGTCTGCGTAAGCTTCATGGTCATTATAAATAATAATCCTACTTCTCTACTCCTGTGTCCTTCCAGAATCCAGAGCTCTCAGATTGGAAGTTTGTCACTAAAGGAGTGTCTACTTATTTCAAACATGTTGGACGTGCCTTCCTAAGCAGACTTAAGTTCTAGACCATAAAGGGCACCTTAACATTGTAAAGAATAGAAGACCTGGGGTGAGGAGACCCGAGTACTAGTCCCAACTTTGCCATCTGCTAGCAGCCATCATTTTGGATAAATAACCTCCCTTTCTGGGTCTCAGTTTTCTCATCTGTAAAATGTAATGCTGCAGTAAGATCATCTCCAGATTCTTTAGGGCAGCGACCAATTTATACAACCAGTCATTTACTTACTAAGGTCTAGTGTAAGCCAGACACTAGTCTACAGGCTTTGTCCTACAATATAGTACACTATCACAACAGAGAAGAAAACTGAGACCTAGAGAGGTTAAGCAACAAGCCCAAAGTCATGCAGTATAACCATCATTTGAATCCAGGTGTATGTCTAAAGCCTGTGTTCATGACCAGAAAGCTCTATACATCTCAAATCCTTTGGTTCTGGGCTCCCCACAGCAGCTCCAAGTTCTCTGTAACACTTGTGGATGGACAGATTGTGGTTTCTGACTCAATCCATGGACTTTTACTGAGAGCTTATTTCTCTATGTCCTTGTGCTAAACAATACTGACATTTAGGACCCGACAATTCTTTGTTGTGGGCGCTGTCCTGTGCGTTGTAGGATGTTTAGCAGCATCCCCAGCCTCTACCCAGTAGATGCCAGTAGCAACCACCCTCCCAACTGTGCCCATCCAATGTTCCCAGCAAGGGGGGAGTCAAAATTGTCCCTCGGGACTTCCCTGGTGGCACAGTGGTTAAGAATCCACCTGCCAGTGCAGGGGACACGGGTTCGAGCCCTGGTCTGGGAAGATCCCACATGCCGCAGAGCAGCTAAGCCCGTGCGCCACAACTACTGAGCCCGCGTGCTGCAACTACAGAAGTCTGCATGGCTAGAGCCCCTACTGTGCAACAAGAGAAGTCACCGCAACGAGAAGCCCGAACACCGCAACAAAGAGTAGCCCCCGCTCGCCACAACTAGAGAAATCCCATGCACAGCAAAGACCCAACGCAGCCAAAAATAAATAAATACATTTATTTTTAAAAATTGTCCCTCACTGAGAACCACCACATTAAAACAAAACACACCGAAAACACAGGAAAGGCAGG
This sequence comes from Mesoplodon bidens, assembly GCF_964165515.1. Lineage (NCBI taxonomy): Eukaryota > Metazoa > Chordata > Mammalia > Artiodactyla > Ziphiidae > Mesoplodon > Mesoplodon bidens. The sequence goes on from NC_138176.1 coordinate 167,029,721, forward strand.
CTTGAATAAAGCATTAGTCTAATACCATATGAATAGCAACAAGAGAAATGGAGTCAAATAATCACGTGAAATTCCAAAAACACATCCCTACTTAAAAACGCACCTGACTTATAAGCATGCCCCATGCAGGAAAAACACTACAGCAGAGACAGTAGGAAGGGTTTACACTCTTGTCCCAGTACTAAAGGCAGGGTTAGGGCCAATCTTTTTGCTGCACAGCAGAGGAGGGGGGTTCTCCCTTTCCAAGTTATAGGGGAAGGCAAGAAAAACTGTTGTCCTAGCATTCCATATCCAAGCTAGAACCCTGAAGGTATTTTCCAGTAGAACCAATGCTACAATGGTGAGGGTCTCAGGCTAGCCTGCAAAAGTATTTTACCTAAAATGGTGCTCCTTTGCACAATTTGGTGAGATAGCCTGGAAACCTAACATCATTTAAGCCTGTGTTTTGTAAGAATATAAATTGTAAATATGCACTATCAATTAACCACAAATTTGGGGAGCCAGTGACTAAATATAAGGTAAGTAACCACAATCAAATCTGTTCTGCTCTTATCCAGAAGTTCCCATTAATCTGTCTCCTTCCTGTTAGGTTCTCCATCAAAACTCTTCACGTGAGTATAAACACACACACAGCTTCTTTTCATTCTTAAGCGCGTCTATAGTTGCATTTTTTCAGGGATCTTTCCTGGCACTCTTTTGAAGTTGGTTTTTGGTGTGAAACTGTGCTTGGAGCGAGGTGGGGTGAGGAACCCAAACTTTAAATATGCCAGAAAGCACAAGCCCCAGTGGGGAAATGCATTCAGGGACCCTTATATCAGAATTAGTAAGTTTCTGTCACTGACGGGAGTGAAAATCCAGAAGTGCCATAGATCATCAGGGACATTTCAGCTTACCATTGTATTTTATCGGCAAAATTACATTCCAGGAAAGGGAAGAGGGAAGAAGGGAAAATAGGTGTAGGGAGGGAGGAAAAGCCACATAAAAGTTCTGAAATATATCAATGTCCAGAAATGGGAAAGGAAAAAAATAAAAAGAAGCCTTTGGAGAATTTTAAAAACATGAAATAAAACATCTATCTTATTTCAGAATCCTGGAGGAAATAATATTTCTGATGCCCCCATGGAGAGTCAAATCCAGCCAGCAAAGCAAACACAAATACAAATAACTACTGGGCTAGCGAATTAGGGAAGGTACACAGAGGAATTTAAAAACAGGATGAGGGTTTTGTTCAGAAATGGGATCCTTCCTCTGTCTTCCCCTCCCCTCCCCAATTTTATTTTCTTCAAGTAAAATCCATTATTTTGAAAACACCATTTGAAATCCTAAAGAAATAGCAAAACACAGTATTGTGGTATTCCAAAGTAATATCTCTTGTTTATAACCATATAAATTTAGCCCCTGGCACTACAGGGCTTATAGAATAGAATAGAGTTATTTTAACAGTGCCCTGTTAAAGAAGAAGCAAAACATTCAGCTCATTTTCTCCAGCGGGAGGGGCACATGGCCTCCTGCGAGAGAGGGAACATGCCTAAGTCATTACCGCGGGAAAGCAATCCGTCAAAGCCAGGTCGCTCTGGCACGGCCAACACCACTGGCGAGACCACAGAGGCTGCCTCTGCTTGCAATTACCAGGGAAGGACCTTGGCATTGGCAGCCTGCTATCAATTACTACCCTGGCCTCACCGCCTGGACTTGTCAATTTCCCAGGGTCTTCTGTTTTGTAACAGTAAGAAAAAGGGCTCCTCCTGACTGATTCTTGGAAGTTCCTCATGTGTTATGTCACTCCTCGGTGTCATTAACAATTCAATTAAAATTTCACAGCACACAGGCAGGCAGCTCCGGACAGGGGCGGGGAAGGGGCCCGGCCTAGGAGATTTCCGAAGGGCCTGCAACGGGGCCACGTCGGATCAGGCGAATCCAATCCCAAAATTTCTTTGACTTCACAAGTCAGGCTTGCATGTGTCTCCCATCTGACACGATGCTGGTTGTCATCTTGGCAAGATGACATGTTTGATGTTCTCACCCCACTGGGGGTATAGTGATGGGAAGGAATTTCAGGCTGGCTGGAAACAAAATTTCACACATTATTTCACTAAAAGTTTTGGCCCCGTAATAGATAATTATAAATATTCATACTCAGCTCTATTAATCTACAGTGAGTTCTAGAAACTTCTTTTTCTCCACTTTTTTCCCATTGGGGCCTCCTATTTTCTTGCTTTCCAGAGTGGGGCTGTCTCTAAGAATTTAGAGACAGAGTGTAAATCACAATTAAATTCTTCAGGAAGGTGGATGACTGGGAACGCTAAGATAGGGTGGCTGGAAACAAGAAAGACTCACTACTGTCATTATTAACTCTGTGAGAGTGCAAACACTCCTTTGTCTCACTGGATGACGAAGCTATACACGCTCACGTGCTTTTAAGCATCCCGAGGGTTTAAGGCAAAACTGAAAAAAAAAAAAGTTTCAGGCTTAAGACTTCTGAGGCAGCTTTCTCTCTAACCCTCTCAATGAGTTTAGTCATGCAAGGAAAGATTCTTTAAAGTTACCAAAGACTTTGTTTAATGCCCAAGAAAATGCAGACTGTCAGCACCCTTTGTCAGGTTTTGGTGGCTTAAGTCCATTCCCCAATACACTGGTGACCCTCCACCCCTCATTCAGTAGTTTCTTTTTGACATCAAGCGCTGGATAATTGTTTGATTTCCTTCTAGGTAAAAGGAGATTAAATGCCCAGCTGCAACAGCTGACACACAAAAGGGAAAATATAGTTTAACCACCATATTTATCAAGGTAATTTTTCTTCCACACACTGATTAATAACATTAGCCAACCATCCCCCTCGGTTTGGGGGGAGAAGGGGTGGGGGAGGGACATGTCCCCCTTAAGAGTATCAGAAACAGGAGTTGACAGTTCAAGGCAAAAATGATTTGCATGTAAATTCTGATCAAAAGCAAGTCTGCACCCTGAAGTTGTCAAGTTTTGCTACCAATTTGACACTTAAATGGGCTATAGCAAAACTTGATTTAAACTGAAGAGGAAAAAAACATGGCAACTCAATTACCCCCTAGCAGATCGGATCTGGCAGCTGAGGTCAAACTTTTCACCCTGCCATTACATTTCTCAATACCTGATGCTTTAAACAAACACTATGTATTCCTCCTTCAATCCTGGAGGAAAATGCATTTCTCAGGACTCCCTACTGTGCCCCCGATTAAAAAATAAAGTTTCACTTGTGTGGGATCTGGGGCCATTTTTTCCATGTAAATTTCTGAATAAATCAGGACTGAAGAAATGGCCTTTTTACACTGGGAAAAACAGTCCATGCCCCCCACCCCCACCCCCAAAAAAAAAAGAAAAAAAAAAACTTTGTAGGGAAGATTTGTGGACTACTAAAAGATGATTTAAAAACAAATATTCCCATAGCATTAGAGGAAAAACATTGACCTGTTTTTAGTTTGCTTTTAATATATTTCATATTTGAGCTTCAGCTTCACATTAATTCAGCAGGGAGAAAAACAGCTAGCTAGTTCCAAATCAGCTCCAAATTTATGGAGGACCAAGTATCTCGTAAGGCCCTGGGACAGAGGCTCAAATGCAGGAAAGACCCAGTATAACAACCCATCTGGCCTCTGGGATTTCTATCCCACCAGAGTTCAAATGCTGTGGTCTCAGAGGCCATTTGATCCCCCCAAGAGCACTCATTCCTGCAACTTTTTAAACCAACAACTGTTTAAACTCTTCTTAATAAGTGCCTCAAAACAGCTCTAAAACTGTTTTTTTTTCCTTTTTTTTAAAAGTCTTATTTCCCTAAGTTGGTTTTAAGTTCCTTCTGAAAAGTAAGGTGCTTAGGTACTGCATTCACCCTAATTTCTGGTACTCATATTGGGCAATCGAGTCTTGTGTAAGGAACTGTCTCACTTGTTTAGCCAACAAATACATAGATTATTTACTGGGTGCCAGGCACTATGCTAAGCCCTATGGGCCCAAACATGAGTAAGAGTTGCTTACAGCTGGAAAGACAGTCACACATACAAGTAATTGTAATAGTGCGGGATAAGCGTTGTAGAAAGTAATATTCAAAGTATGTGAAAGCACATCTAACTGAGGGATTCATTCCAGGGGAGTGAACATTTAAAATTCCCCTGGTGACTGAGACTTTATCTATATTGACAACCAGTGAATGGTGGAACAAGAGTGCCAATGGGGAACTGAGACATTTGTACGGAAATAAGCAAGGTAAAAATAGGCAAGCTTGTTTGGCCAGGCTCCAAGTAGTTGGAGACAGTATGGTCACAGAAGAAGAAGCGTCCAGCTGCACAAAGAAACAAACACGCAGAACCCCATTTGTCTTGTACCTGGCCTCCCTGTAAGCCTACCGCGTCAACCCCCAAACGTGGAGCACTCCCACCATTGCCTTCTCTGAGATGTACTGGCCTTCTTGCTGCTCCTCAAACATGCCAAGCTTGTTCTAGCTCGAGGGCCTTTGAACTTGCTGTTCCCTTTCCCAGGTTCCCAAACCTTGACACAGCTCAAGCTATCTCATCATTCAGTTCTTTGCTTAAATGTCACTTCTCAGAGCAACGTTTCCTAACAACGCTACCTAAAATAACACCTAAGCCCACTTCTCTGAGACACTCAAACCCCTTACACTCTGCTTTATTTTCTTCATAGCATGCATCGTGACCTGAAATTTTATTATCTATTTCTCTTCCCTGCTTACTAGGCTGTAAGCACTATATCCCAAGTTCCTGGTATAAACAGTACAGTAAATATGTAGTGAATCCATTAATCCTCATTAACCCCCTGATGCCATTAAGCTAATATCCCTGAATTCACACTGTAAAGAAAATTAAGGCCCAAAACCAAAGTCACCACAGACCCTGACTTCCAGACCCTCTGCATAAAGAACAAATAACAATTCAGGCATACCTCGTTTTACTGTGCTTCACATTATTGCACTTCAGACACTGCATTTTTTTTTAACAAGTTGAAGGTTTGTGGCAGCCCTGCATTGAGCAAGTCCATCCATTTTTCTAACACCATTTGCTCGCTTTCTGTATCTGTCACATGTTGGTAATTCTCACACTACAAACTTTTTCATTATTACTATACTTGTTATGGTGCTCTGTGATCAGTGATCTTTGATGTTACAACAGCTTACTGAGGGCTCACATGATGATTAGCAATTTTTAACAATAAAGTATTTCTAATTAAGGTATGTACATTTTTTAAGACATATGCTATTGCACATTTAATAGACTATAATATCATGTTAACATAACTTTTAGATGCACTGGGAAACCAGAAAATTCCTGTGACTCGCTTTACTGCAGTAGTCTGGAAGCAAACCCACATTATATCCAAGGTACGCCTGTACAGAATGGATGCAAAAGGAGCATTTTTGAAATCCAAATACAGCCAGAGGAGGGAAATCACCAAACACCCCCCTCAAAAAAGCCATTTATTAGAAATCTCTGAGATCTTTCTGAAAAATATACATTTAACTCTAACCAGGTTCCCAGGCTTCCCACAAATCACCACCACACAAGGGGAAACCATGTGAGAACTTACGTTCTGCTTCTGAACATTTAAGCATTTTTATCAATGTTATTTGCCAGTATAAATATTTTCCCTATAACTTTATATTTAAAATAGGAGTGCACCAAACCGGGACTTACAACGTGCAAAGGAAACAGTTCAGGCTAAGGTATTCATGATTTCAGTCATTCTCATAAAACAACAGATGAAATAAAATGTATGACATTCCCAAAGAGGGAGTTTCTCGTGTAATTCATCTTAAAATGCAATGTTCTGTCATCTCAAGTAACACTTACTGAAAGCAACCATCAATACTTTTTGTCAAAAGCCTGTACTCTGTGCAAAATGTTCCATCAATCTCTATTTACATAAAACAAAAAAGTTTCCGCGTGGTTCTAACACACAGCCGTGCAGTGTCTCCATCTCCACTTTGCATGCTCTGCTGAAAAATAATTTGACTGACACCAGAAAAATAAAGATGACCCTTAAAGCTTTTAGGAAGGGAAAAGCTGCAAGGGTAAATACCTTACTTTGTTGGACCTTTGTGTCCTATTAGACAGAGGGATTTTTTTTTTAATCATAAGATATATATATATATTTTTTTAATATATCTTTATTGGAGTATAACTGCTTCACGATACTGTGCTAGGCTGTCACACAACAAAGTGAATCAGCCATATGCATACATACATCCCCATAACCCCTACCTCTTGAGCCTCCCTCCCACCCTCCCTATCCCACCCCTCTAGGTCATCGCAAAGCGCCAGAGCTGATTGCCCTGTGCTATGCTGCTGCTTCCCACTAGATGACTATTTTACGTTCGGTAGTGTGTATATGTCAATGCTGCTCTCTCACTTCATCCCAGTTTCCCCCTCCCCACCGTGTTCTCAATGTCTGTGTCTTTATTCCTGCCCTGCCACTGAGGTTCATCAGGACCTTTTTTTTTTTTTTTAAGATTCCATATATATGTGTTAGCATACAGTATTTGTTCTTCTCATTTTTGTTGTTTTTTTTTTGTTTTTCTCTTTCTGACTTACTTCACTCTGTATGACAGACTCTAGGTCCATCCACCTCACTACAAATAAAAAAAAAAAAAGGAAACAAAATTGAGTAAGTAAAAACTCCATTTTGCTAGGAAATCCCACCACCACCACCAAATGCTTTTATTCAATGGTATGCAAGCCACACTTGCCGACAACTAATCAACCCTGCAGGTTCTAAACTGGAGCAGGCCACCTCACTCTACTCCAAGGCAGAAATTTTAGCTTTAAGTCCTGCAGAATGTATCACATGAGGCTAGAAGAAGGTCATGTCCTGGGGATGTTTATAAAACACACAAATTAAGGTATTAGCCTTTCACCTTGAGGGTCTGAAGATCAAATCCCAGCTTAGGTAACAAAACAGTAAGTGTCCCCACCAACCTTTTCCTAATGCTGGCTTGTTGAAAACCTACAGACCCTTTCATGTGACCCACACTGGCGAGGGCCTCGAAGACAAAGTTAGAAATTGCAGGTTAATACCAAGAAAAACTACTCAATGCCCATCAGACACATTTGAACTTTGCACCCAGTGACCCTTCTGGCCATTCTTCATCCTACCCAGATGATTTGAACAGTGAAGGGTTGAGGATTACACAAGAAACAACAGCAGTGCTTACATTTTTTGATTCACAACTATAAGGTCCATTAGAACATCATGGAACCTTTCATAATTATTCCTTTCATTCACTCACCCAGTGTGTCTGAGCATCCACTACTCGAGAAGCATGGTGTAGCGGGGGGCAGGGTAGCCAGAGATGGCTTCCAGTGGCACTGTGACGTCTTGGCCAAACCACTGCCCCTCTCTGAGTCTCCGAACCTTAGTTTGTACACCTATAAAGTGAGAGAGCGCAGCCAGACTGGTGGTCTTCCCAGTGTGTACTGCAGTCCCAGTGGGGGGCAGCAAAAAGCCTCAAGGGTCTTCTAAGAAGGGAGATGAAGACTGAGTGGCAGGGTCCTGGCCCCTCTTGGACACAGCAGCCTCATCATTATCTGTTAACAGGCTGACAAAGCTGGAGGCCTCATTGTAACCACACCCTTTAAAAAAAAAAAAAAGGAACACGGAGGAAAAAGAACACTCCTAGACACTGAGTGATGGTGGTAAGTAACCTCTTGGATAGTCTGGGCTTAAAATTCACTTCTTGGCCTTTGTTCTCGACTTGAACCTAACGTACATGAGTAGCTGAAATACCAGAGCTTTCACAATCGTTACAAATTCTAGGCTTTAATCAACAATCCGCAGGACACCTATTATTTGCCCAGCTTACACTGGGTGCAGTGCGGGACATGATGAGGACACCCTTTCTGTCCCAAGGTCCCCAGGCTTGAACACACAATCCCTTCCAGATCAAAAACACTGCAACAAATGGACAGCAAGTGGTCCAGTAAACGGTTCTATTGAGCAATATGGGATGGACAAGTACAATGAAAATTCAGAGGAGAAACAGCTCATTAAGGACCTGAGTAGCTAGGAAAGGCCTGAAGTCATTTGAACTGGCCCTGTAAGGATGGTTAAGATTTGGGTAGGCTAAAAGAAGGCAATGTTGAGCAAGCAGGGTAGGCATCTCAGATGGTAAGACTGACGTGAGCAAAGTCAAGTGAGGCTGAGGGACAAAGAGAGCACTGCATAGCTGAAGCCAACTGACAAGCAATCAAGTCAGACAGTAAGGAGGTAGGTTTACCTTGCATCACACAATCCAAATCATCATCCAACCAACCTCCTGTTTTACATGATGCATAGAGTAATTCAAGGTGTCGTTCAAAGTCCTAGACTCAGATTAGTAACAGATGAACCAGAAGAGCCCTCATCTGGCACACTTTCTACTCTACCACACTGCCTCACCACAGAAGCACCAGCAATGTTTGTCCCTCCAAAGGGAGGTGGCACCAGGAACCTGACTGAAGTCAGTCCCAATGTGTAAATATGAGTCTACTTCAACTTCATCCAAAATGTTTACCGGCCTCCTACTTGATTTTTTTTTTAAACCACACCTAATGTTTTCTAGGGTTTCATTCTGAAAACTCTTGAGTGATTAAGTTCTCTTTGAGGATCAAGTTCCTCCAAAATGACCTTAGGGTTCTTTCGTCTGGGTCACTGCATTAGTGAGCCATCTTCTCCCCCAAAATACACCAGACGCAGAAAAGAAAATAAGATGGGAAAATCAAAGAGGAACAAAGTATCTGAATTTGAGTTTTTAACCTTTCACAGAGGGATCTATGACTTGAATAACAAATCTCTAAGCTACTACTGACATTACACCTTGTGAAAAGGGGACTAGAGTGAAAAAGAACAAGAGAAAAGAAAGGAAAGAGAGGGATCTAAACTGTCATTCTAGGGCAGAAATCAGAACAGAGAAGGCTCACTGAGTATTTCAGGTTGTTGATGAGTGTCAATGCTGAGAAGAAAAACTCAGGTGAAATCTTTGTGAGAATGTTCCAATCATGCTACAATCCTGAAAAGGAAAAGGCATCAAAGAATGGGCCAAAGAAAGCAACAATAAATTCATGACAATCAATTTCTAACTTGGAAGATAACAAGAACAGACAACAAAAATAGTGAAGGATTCTAAGACATAGTCACAAAACATTTGTCTCCTGTAAACATAACCAAGTCCCTTCATGGTGGACAGAGATATCACCAAGTAACGGTTTTTATTTATTTTAGGCTTGGAGTTTGTGTGTGTGTTGTTTTTTTTTTTTTCCCCGGTACACGGGCCTCTCACTGCTGTGGCCTCTCCCGTTGCGGAGCACAGGCTCCGGACGCGCAGGCCCAGCGGCCATGGCCCACGGGCCCAGCCGCTCCGCAGCATGCGGGATCCTTGCAGACTGGGGCACGAACCCGTGTCCCCTGCATCGGCAGGCAGACTCCCAACCACTGCACCACCAGGGGAACCCTTTGTGTGTGTTTTTAATGCAAGTTGTAGATAGAAAGAAATCCTGATGTACAGTTTAAGATCTTACTAAAAAAAAAAAAAGTCCCCTAAATCTGACCCCCCCCATTACTGAAGTGTACACCTAATTAAGCTTAAAAGGAGAGGAAACAAGAAAACATCATGTCTATTTCCTTAAGAGTCCTATTTTGGGATTCAAAATTCTTCAAAAAAGTCAAGCTTGAATTATTCAGCTATTCTGTGGTTTGAATCAAGGTTTTATGAGCATTTTCTGTCCATCAGCAATCACGGGTTGGGGGAAAAAGACAAGAGACAACGTAACTCAGATGCTATTCTGGGGCTATGTATGTGGCCAGACACAATGCTCAAAGTTGACTTGTCCGCCAAGGACTAACGCACATTTTGGAAAGCAGTCCTTGACTTAAAAGCTAAAGATCAGAAACTACCGTCGTCTTCCATTCTTACTTCTGAAGTTGACTCACGAACTCAGAAACTCCCTGCCAAATACACACCCACAGCATTGCAGAGAAAGCAAATAAAAGCTTCCAGAGTCAGGATGGCTGGAAACAGTCTTAAAGGCCACCCAGTGCAGTGGTACAACTTTTTCACTAGTTTTTCTTAACTTCTGTTTTCACTACCCCACAAGATAGGCAGTCTCAGAGGGTGGTGTCCACCAAATGTGATGTGCACTTAACTGCCTTGCACAGCTCTTAGTACCAGTAGGTGGACAAAGTTATTTGCTGAACTGAACAAAATAGTCGGAGGTGCATATTACAAGCACCTCACAATTGAGCACCAGAATCACTTCAAATATTTGCCTTCACACACCATGTTCTCTGTGAATGACCTAAATTACGCCACAAGTGTAGCAGGTCTGTGATGGTGTCTAAAAGATCAGCGTGTCGACGCCAGGAATAGCCAAGAGGAGAAAGACTTGAAATGAGTTCTTGAGGACATCTTTTGAGCCGCTGGATCAACCTGTCCTGAAACCTACCCAGACACCTAGCCAATAAGCTTCCTTTATTGATGAAGCCAACTGAGTTGGGTTTCCTGTCACCTGCAGTCTAACAAGTCCTAACACTATGTTGCACATATGGCATGTACATTATGACATTTGTCTTTTTATTCCATGATGAACCTTTCAGTCCACTCCATCTATCACCTCCTACAAGGAGCTAACCCTTCCAGTTGCAAGTAATTGTTACTTTTCTGTGCCCATGGAAAACTGTTGACTCTTTTTCTGCACTTAGCCTCTGAGTGGACCCAAGTCTCCTAGGGAGAGCAGGGGCAGGAGAGCTTGCTCAGCACCTGACCACTGCAACCATCCTGATCCCAATCCGACTCACATGAGACAGCAGAGAATAAGTTTCCAAAGTTCCCTAGTCCAAGATTTTCCAGAAAGTGATGTCTTCACATAGAACAGCCAAGAAAACATCGATGTGAAAAGACCTCATTTATTATTTATACTAACTTTCACCCAGTCAGTGGGAGAAACAGTAAGTTTGAGCGTACCCAGAAGTCTCCTACTCCAACTCAGGGGAACACATTTGTAAATAACTCAGAATTTTCCACCCATGATATCAGTGTTTTGTCTGCTGCACAAAACCCTTCCAGACTCTTGTTGCTGGCCTTTCCCTGAGGTAGATCCAGATGAAACACTGGTTGCTCCTTTTCTAATTACTGTCAATTTTGTTTGTGAGTTTTCTTCATTAAAGGGACAAGCAGCCCATCTGAAGGGTAAATGAGTGGTCCATGAACATCTCAGCCTTTCCTGAAACTCATTTTTATGTAGTCAAACCCCCACTCTGTTCTTTGTTACCCTTCCCTCCTCACAGTTGAAAGGATGCAGAATATTCTATAGTCTACAGGTGGCTTCTCTTCCCCTAAAATCTGACTAGGATATGCTTTTTGAAATTAACCACCCAAATGCATTTCTTTTCTACTGACTATAAAATAGAGTCTTCCTCTAATCAATAAGGCACCCTCAACAAACACAGTGTGTGTTCTGTCGTAAAGTTAGCTAAGGTTGGTCTCTCTCTTCAGTGTGAGCCTCGTGAGGGCAAGTACATCCCTACTTTAAATCCTACAGGGCTTAGAACCAGGCTTTATACAAAACTAGCCAGTAATTTTCCAACTTGAGTACACATCAGAATCAAGCACAGAGCTCATTAAAAATACAGACTTCTGATTCTCAGTCCAGGAACTTAGAGCCACTGGGTCTGGGGTAGAGTCTGAAAAACTGTATTTCTAACAAAGTGAATCTGTAGGTTGTCTGCTGACTATACTGAGAATTATTAAAGTATGCCCTCCATGAGAATTTTTTTTTTTTTTTTTTGCGGTACGCGGGCCTCTCACTGCCATGGCCTCTCACGTTGCAGAGGACAGGCTCCGGACGCGCAGGCTCAGCGGCCATGGCTCACGGGCCCAGCCGCTCCGCGGCATGTGGGATCCTCCCGGACCAGGGCACGAACCCGTGTTCCCTGCATCGGCAGGCAGACTCCCAACCACTGCGCCACCAGGGAAGCCCCATGAGAAATTTTTTGAATGAATGAATACAGACTCATTCATTCATGCCACTGTCAGTCCTTTCCCTGGTATACCTGACCACCTACAGCTCCTGGACAACAGAGCCTGACACTGACAAACTAGCCTCTCTCAACGGCAGAAAGAGTGCCCTACCCAATTTCTTCCTCTGCTCTCAATATGTCAACATCCAGGCTCAAAAATTACATCTGAGGACTCAGAGTCCCAAAAGCTCAAAGACAGCAAGCCCAGGACAACAATTCCAGTATTCAGCACAGGAAAAAAAAAAAAAAAAGGAAACTGAGGTTCTAGGGCCATTATGGAATCAGGCAATTAGGAATGCCTTTGTCACATTTCTCCAGGGTCTTCGGGATCTGGCTTAAAAGTTGTATTTCTAGCAAGAGGTCAAACAAAATGAGATATTACAGAATATAATGAAGATAGCAATGGGGTGAATGAAATTCCAAGAGGTCATGAAAAGTGACATTCATTTCCTTTTTACAAAAAAAATTTAAATACTGCCTTATGCTATTCACTGACCAATTTTTTTTTTTTTTTTAATAAGGGCCAGTGCCTGTCAGCCCAGCTGGACTGGAAGATCCTTGAGGGCAGTGAATACATGTCCCATTTCTCCTGTATCTTTATTAAAGTTGAGCACATTCTCATTAGTTTGAACTCTTTATCAGATAAATTACTTCTCTCTATTTCATTAAGGTTTTTCTGAGGTTTTATCTTATTCTTTCATTTGGAACACATTCTTCTGTTTCTTAATTTGTTCGGCTGTGTTGGTTTCTATACAGTAGATTGCAGAACCACCTCTTCAAGTCTTAGAGGGGCCTCATGTAGGAGGTGAACCTTGCTGTTCAACCCTGCCCCAGATCTCTGTTTTCTTTCAAACCTCTGTGCTTGTCCAAGCATCCTATTATATTTTTAATACTCTCAATAGGTGAGGATGTGCCAAGACCTGTCAGTGCCTCTGAGGGGAAGATCTCAGCACCTAGATTCAGTCTGACTTCAAGCAAGACCCTCAGGCAGCAGCTTTTTAAAGTATGCAAATTTATACAGTCCTGTGGTGCCACAAGTATCAGCCATGCTGGCCCCCAGAGCCAGGCAGAATGGCAGTGTTCCCTGGGTGGCAGTCACAGAGACTGGGGCTCCAGACAAGTGTATAAGCTCTTTTCTGGGAGATACTGGTGAGCTGGAGCGAGGGAGAGGGAGAGGGCCAAGATGGCATCCACAGCCTAAGTTCCTTGAAAACAGCTCTACAGGCCATTCAATGTGTGCCAAACCTGAAGCCTGCATCTGAGTCCAAAGCACCAGGACAAAGTGGCCTCCTTCACAGAAAGACTGGGGGGTGTGCCTCAGTCCACTGTCTGTTCAGTGCCCTGGGTATGGGAGCCTGCCAAGAACCATCTCTCCAATTGCTACAGCCCCACAGGACGCAGGAGTGCAAGCCCCAGCCCTGGCCACCAGAGCCAGACGATCAAGGGGCATCCCTTGGGTGGCAGCCACAAAAACCAGGGCAGCAGATGTAAAAATCAGCATACCAGACGTGTGCAAAGCTCCACTCCAAGAGACACTGGTACTCTGGAACATGACAGATGAAGAACACAAAGATAGTGCTCACCCTATGTGGTCGCTGGAAAGGATTACAGTCAGCCACTAGATGCAGGTTCAATTAGAAGCCTGCCCCTTAGGGCACAGCCATGATGATTATCTAATAAGTCTCATCCACAGAAAGACAGAGCTCCTTGGTCTGTTGCCTCTAGATGTACCCTGGGGGTAGTAGCTGTTTAAGAACTCTTTCTCTGTTGGTTACAGTCCTGTGGGACCCACGAGTGTGTAAGCCCCACTGGCCACCAGAGCCAAGTAACGTAGAGGTGTCCCCTGGCAGAAGCCACAGAAATTGGGGCATCAGACGGGGGTATGCACTCCTTTCTGGGTGACATCAATTATGAATTATAGTCCCAAGAGACCAGGAATGTATGCTACCCTGATCTCCAGAGTCAGGCAGTCAAGAGGCATCTCCGGGATAGCACCCACAAAAACTGGGGGATTAGACATGTGTAAAAGCTTCCAGGAGATACTGTGCTCTGGAGCACGGCAAATGGAGAGCATGAAGATGGTGCCCACTAGTCTCCATTCCCATAGAATGTTCCAGCAGACTCATCAAACTTGGAAGAAGAATGGATGAGCACATGAGAACTTCAACAAAGAGATGGAATCTATAAGAAAGGACAAAAGTTATAGAGCTGAAGCATACAACTGAACTGAAAAAAATACACTAGAGGGGTTCAACAACAGACTATACGAAGCAAAAGAAAGGACCAGTCAAGTCAAAGACATGGCAGTGGGACTCATCCAATCAGGGAAGCAAAAAGAAAAAAAGAATGAAAAAAAATTAAGGTACCTCAATGGACTACCTGGACAACATCTGCATTATAGGGGTCTTAAAAGGAAAAGAGAAAAAAGAGCAGAAATCTTATTTGAAGAAATAATGGCTAAAAACTTCCCTGCCTGCTCAGAATGGCCATCATTAAAAAGTCTACAAATAACAAATGCTGGAGAGGGTGTGGAGAAAAGGGAACCCTCCTACACTATTGGTGGGAATGCAAGTTGGTGCAGCCACTATGGAAAACAGTACAGAGTTTCCTCAGAAAACTAAAAACAGAATTACCATATGATCCAGCAATCCCACTCCTGGGCATATATCCGGACAAAACTATAATTCAAAAAGATACATGCACCCTATGCTCATAGCAGCACTATTCACAATAGCCAAGACATGGAAACAACCTAAATGTCCACTGACAGAAGAATGGATAAAGAAGAAGTGGTACATATATACAATGGAATACAACTCAGCCTTAAAAAAGAATGAAATAATGTCATTTGCAGCAACATGGATGCAACTAGGGATTATCATACTAAGTGAAGTAAGTCAGAAAGAGAAAGACAAATACTATATGATACCACTTATATGTGGAATCTAAAATATGTCACAAATGAAACTATCTACAAAAAAGAAACAGACTCACAGATATAGAGAACAGACTTGTGGTTGCCAAGGGGGAGTGGGGGAGGGAGAGGGATGCACTGGGAATTTGGGGTTGGTAGATGCAAACTATTACATTTAGAATGCATAAACACCAAGTCCTACTGTATAGCACAGGGAACTATATCCAATCTCCTGGGATAAACCTTAACGGAAAAGAATATTTAAAAAAGAACGTACATATGTGTAAAACTGAGTCACTTTTTTGTACAGCAGAGAGTGGCACAACATTGTAAATCAACTTGAATTCAATTAAAAAAAAAAAAAAAAAACTTCCCTGACCTGGGGAAGGAAACAGAGGTCCAGATCCAGGAAGCCCAGAGAGTTCCAAAAAAATGAACCCAAAGAGACCCACACCAAGACACATTAAAATTAAAATGTCAAAAGTTAAAGAAAAAGAGATTATTAAAATCAGCAAGAGAAAAACAACTTGTTACATGCAGGGGAACCCCCATAAAGCTCTTAGCAAATTTTTCAACAGAAACTCTGCAGGCCAGAAGGGAGTGCCATGATATATTCAAAGTGCCAACAGAAAAAAAGACCCTACCCAGGAAAGTTATCATTCAGAATTGAAGGAGAGATAAAGAGTTTTCCAGACAAGCCAAAGCTCAAGGACACCATCACCACTAAAGTGATCTCATAAGAAATGTTAAAGGGACTTCTTTAAGCTAAAAAGAAGGACTTCCCTGGTGGTGCAGTGGTTGGGAATCCACCTGCCAATGCAGGGGACACGGGTTTGAGCCCTGGTCCGGGAAGATCTCACATGCTGCGGAGCAACTAAGCCCATGCACCTCAACTACTGAGCCTGCACTCTAGAGCTCGTGAACCACAACTACTGAAACCCATACATCTAGAGCCTGTGCTCTGCAATAAGAGAAGCCACCACATTGAGAAGCCCATGCACCACAAGGAAGAGTAGCCCCTGCTTGTCACAACTTGAGAAAACCCATGTGCCATGACAAAGACCCAGCCCAACAAAAAATGTAAAAACTAAATAAATAATAGTAAAAAAAAAAAAGAAATATATTAAGCTAGAAAGGGAGTTAATCAGTAACAACATATGAAAAAATACATCTCACTGGAAAGATAAATACAGAGTAAAGGTAGTAGATCAATTACTTATAAATCTAATATGAAGCTTAAGAGACCAAAGTAGCAAAAATAACTGATTACAATAATTAGGTAAGGCATAGACAAGATAAAAAATGTAGACTGTGGGGTTAAAAGCCTAAAATGTAGGAAGGGGGAGTAAAAAGTTGAGCTTTAGAATGGGATCAAACTTAAGTTGTTATCAACTTAAAATAGACTGTTATAGATATAAGTTGTTACAACATGTAAGCCTCATGATAACAACAAAGCAACAACCTATAATAAATACACAAAAGATGAAGAGAAAGGAATATAAGCACACTGCTAAAGAAAGTCAAACAATGAAGTGAGCAAGAAAGAAACTACAAAAACAGAAAACAATTAACAAAATGGCAATAACTACATACCTATTATTAACTATAAATGGACTAAATGCTTCAACCAAAAGAGTATGAATAGTTCTAAAAAAACAAGAACCATCTATATGCTGCCTACATGAGACTCACTTTAGATATAAGGACACATAGACTAAAAGTGAAACATGGAAAAACCTATTCCATGAAAATGGAAACCAAAAGAAAGCTGGAGTACCTACACTTCCATCAAACAAAATAAACTTTAAAACAAATACTGTAATAAGAGATAAAGATGGGTGTTACATAACAATAAAGGGTACATAACAATAAAGGGTTCAATCCAACAAGAGGATGTAACATTTGTAAACGTTTATGCACCTGACACAGGAGCACCTTAATATATAAAGCAAATATTAACAGACCTCAAGTGAGAAATAGACAGCAATACAATAATAGTAGGAACTTTAATACCCCACTTACATCAATGGATAGATCATCCAGACAGGAAAATCAGTAAAGAAACATTGGCCTTAAACAACATGTCAGATCAGATGAACTTAAGAGATATATTCAGAACATTCCACCCAAAAACAACAGACTACACATTCTTCTAAAGTGCACATGGAACATTTTCCAGGATAGGTCATCTATTAGGCCAAAAAAACAAGTCTTAATTAATTTAGGGGGACTGAAATCATATCAAGCATTTTTTCTGACCACAGAGCTATGAAACTAGAAATTAATTACACAAAGAAAACTGGAAAATTCACAAATATGTGGACATTATACAACATGCTACTGAACAACTAATGGGTCAAAGAAGAAATCAAAAGAGAAATCAAAAAATACACTGAGACAAACAAAATGGAAATATAACATATCAAAATTTGTGGGAAGCAGCAAAAGGAGTTCTAAGAGGAAAATTCATAGTAATAAATGCCTATTCCTCAAGAAATAAGAAAAGTCTAAATAAACAACCCCATTTTACACCTCAAAGAACTAGAAAAAGAAGAATAAACAAAGCCTAAAGTCAGCAGAAGGAAGAAAAAGTAAAGAGCAGAAATAAATGAAGTAGGGACTAAAATGACAATACGGAATTTCAGTGAAACTAAGAACTGTTTCTTTGATAAGATCAACAAAATTAACAAGCCTTTAGACTCACCAAGAAAAAGCGAGAACTCAAAACTAGAAATTAAAGGGAAGACATTACAACTGATATCACACAAATAAAAAGAATCCTAAGAGGCTACTTTGAACAATTACATGCCAACAAATTGAACAGCCTAGAAGAAATGGATAAATTCCTAGTAATGTACAACCTACCAAGACTGAACCATGGTGAAATGGAAAATTCAAACAGACTGATTACTAGTAAGGAGACCGAATCAGTAATCAAAAATGTCTCAACAAACAAAAGTCCAAGACCAGAGGGCTTCACTGATGAATTCTACCAAACATTCAAAAAATTAATACCACTCCTTCTCAAACTTTTCCAAAAAAATCTAAGGAGGGAACTGTTCCCAACTCATTTTATGAGGCCAGCATTATGCCAAAATCATACCAAAACCAGACAAGGACACCCGAGAAAATTACAAGCCAATATTCCTGATGAACATAGATGCAAAAACCTGCAACAAAATATTAGTAAGCTGAATTCAACAATACATTAAAGAGACTATATACCACGATCATGTAGGACTTATTCCAGGGATGAATGGATGACTCAACATCTGCAAATTAACGATATGTCTGTCACATTAACAAAATGAAGGATAAAAACAATTTGATCATCTCAACAGATGCAGAAAAAGCAGCTGACAAGGGCTTCCCTGGTGATGCCGTGGTTAAGAATCTGCCTGTCAATGCAGGGACACGGGTTCGAGCCCTGGTCTGGGAAGATCCTACATGCCGCAGAGCAACCAAGCCCATGTGCCACAACTACTGAGCCTGCGCACCACAACTACTGAAGCTTGTGCACCTAGAGCCCATTCTGAGCAACAAGAAAAGCCACCACAATAAGAAGCCCGGACACCGCAATGAAGAGTAGCCTCCGCTTGCCGCAACTAGAGAAAGCCCGCACGTGGCACTGAAGACCCAACACAGCCAAAAATAAATAAATAAAATAAATAAATTTATTTTTTTAAAAAGCTTTTGATAAAATTCAACATCCCTTCATGATAAAAACTCTCAACAAGGTGGATATAAGGGGAATGTACCTCAACATACTAAAAGCCATATACGACAAACCCACAACTAACATCATAATGGTGAAAAGATCAAAGCTTTTCCTCTAAGGTTAGGAACAAGTCAAGGATGCCCACTATCGCCAATTTTATTCAAGAAGATCTAGCCAAAGCAGTTAGGCAAGAAAAAGGAATAAAAGGCGTCCAAACTGGCAAAGAAGCAGTAAAACTGTCACTATTTGCAGATGACATGATACTAGAAAACCCAAAATACTCTACCAAAAAACTATTACAATTAATAAATGAATGAAGTAAAGTTGCGGGACACAAAAATCAGTGTACAGAAATGTGTGGCATTTCTAAACACTAATAGCAAACTATGAAAATGAAAATGAAATTAAGAAAACAATCCCACTTACAACTGCATCAAAAATAATAAGGTATCTAGGAATAAATTTAACAAAGGAGGTGAAACACCTATATACCGAAAACTATTAAGACATTAATGAAAGATGGACTTACCTGGTGGCACAGTGGTTAAGAATCCGCCTGCCAATGCAGTGGACACGGGTTCGATCCCTGGTCCGGGAAGATCCCACATGCCATGGAACAACTAAGCCCTTGTGCCACAACTACTGAGCCTGTGCTCTAGAGTCCACGAGCCACAACTACTGAGTCCGTATGCCAGAACTTCTGAAGCCCATGCACCTAGAGCTCGTGCTCCACAGCAAGAGAAGCCACCAAAATGAGAAGCATGCACACTGCAATGAAGAGTAGCCCCCGCTGGGCTTCCCTGGTGGCGCAGTGGTTGAGAGCCCGCCTGCCGATGCAGGGGACACGGGTTCGTGCCCCAGTCCGGGAAGACCCCACATGCCGTGGAGCGCCTGGGCCCGTGAGCCATGGCCGCTGAGCCTGCGCGTCCGGAGCCTGTGCTCTGCAACGGGAGAGGCCACAACAGTGAGAGGCCTGCGTACCGCAAAAAAAAAAAAAAAAAAAAAAAAAAAAGAGTAGCCCCCGCTCGCCGCAACTAGAGAAAGTCTGTGCGTGCAGTAACAAAGACCCAATGCAGCCAAAAATTTTTTAAGAAAAAGATATTAATGAAAGAAATTGAAGAAGACACAAGTAAGTGAAGATATTCCATGTTCATAGATTAGCAGAATCAACTTCGTTATAATAGCCACACTACCCAAAGGAACCTACAGATTCAATGCAATCCTATCAAAATGCCAATGAAATTTTTCACAGAAGATAGAATAATACTAAAATTTGTATAGAACCATAAAAGACCCTGAATAGCCAAAGCAATCTTGAGAAAGAACAACAAAGCTGGAGATATCACAGTCCCTGATCTCAAACTATATCACAAAGCAATTGTTATATAATTAAACAGTATTGAAATAAAAACAGGTACACAGATCAATGAAACAAAACAGAGAGCCCAGAAATAAACCCACACATATATGGTCAATTTATTTACAAATCAGCCAAGAATGTACAATGAGGAAAGGACAGTCTCTCCAATAAATGGCACTGGAAAAACTGGATAGCACATGCAAAAGAATGAAATGGGACCACTATCTTACACCATACACAAAAACTAACTCAAAATGGATTAAAGACTTGAACCTAAGACCTGAAGCCATAAAACTCCTAGAAGAAAACATGGGTGGTAGGATCCTCAAGTGTATTTACACACACACGCTTTGCTGACCCTTTCTAAGGCCATGCTCACCATGAGTCTATGAAAGGAGGAAGAACATTAGCTCTATATTCTCTTTTCCAGGTCTTGTCGATGATTTTTTGATTGTGACATCAAAAGCAACAAAAGCAAAAATAAACAAGGGGGACTATACCAAACTAAAAACCTTTAGCACAGAAAAGGAAATCAACAAAATGAAAGGGCAATGCAGTGAATGAGATAAAGTAATTGCAAATCATATCTGATAAGGGGCTCATGTTCAAAATATAGAAAGAAGTCATACAATGCAATAGCAAAATCACAAATAATATGATTTTTAAATGGGCAAAATATCTGAGTAGACATTTTCCCAAAGAAGACATACAGATGGACAATCAGCACATGAAGAGATGCTCAGCATCACTCGTCATCAGGGAAATTCAAATCAAAACCACAATGAGATATCAGCTCATACCTGTCAGAATGGCTACTTTCAAAAGGACAACAAATAAGGCTCGGCGAGGAAGTAGAGAAAAGGGACCCCTCATGCGTGTTTGGTGGGAATGTAAACTGGTATAGCCACTTGGGCCAATAGTATGGAGGTTCCTCAAAAAATCAAAACTAGGGCTTCCCTGGTGGCACAGTGGTTGAGAGTCCACCTGCCGATGCAGGGGACACGGGTTCGTGCCCCGGTCCAGGAAGATCCCACATGCCGTGGAGCACTTGGCCCGTGAGCCATGGCCGCTGAGCCTGCGCGTCCGGAGCCTGTGCTCCGCAAGGGGAGAGGCCACAACAGTGAGAGGCCCGCATACCGCCAAAAAAAAAAAAAAAATCAAAAATAGAAGTACCACACCACACAGCAATTCCACTTCTGAGTATTTACATGAAGAAAACAAAAACACTAACTTGAAAAGATATCTGCACTCCCATGTTCACTGCAGCATTATTTACAATAGCCAAGAAATGGAAACAACCTAAGTGTCCATCAGCAGATGAATGCATGAAGAAATTGTGGTGTGTGTGTATATATATATATATATATATATATATATATATATATATATATATATACAATTTTTTAAAATGAAATCTTGCCTTTCACACCAACGTGGATGGACCTTGAGGGTATTATGTTAAGTCCATTATGTGAGAGAAAGACAAATACCGGATGATCTCTCTTATATGCGGAATTTTAAAACAAACAAACCCACACACACAAAAGCTTACAGATACAGAAAACAGACTGGTGGTTGCCAGAAGCAGCAGGTAGGAGAAATGGGTGAAGGAGGGTCAAAAGAGAAAAAGAAGAAAAAGATATAATGTAACTGAAAAAAAATAGTTGGCCACATGCTAGGTGCTTGGAACCTATCTGTCAGAGAACAAGACAATGCAACAAGGAGGTGATGAATGCTGGCTTTAGAGCCAGATGGAGACGAGTTATAACACCTTCTCATCTTTAGTCCTTGCAGTGCTTAGAACCAGGCTTTGTACAAAACAAACCAGCAATCATCATTTATTCTTGGGTCAGTCACTCAACTTGCACTACAGAGCAAAGAAGGGTGGGAAGGGTCTGGGGGTGGGAACGGTCTGACTTTCAAGACCCTCAGGTGTGTTCACACACACATGCTTTGCTGACCCTTTCTAACGCCATGCTCATCACGAGACTATGAAACGAGTTAGAACGTTAGCTCTATATTCTCTTTTCCAGGGCCTTTGCTCACACTGTTCCCTCTGCCCCATTGTCTTTCCCCTTTTCTAAGGTAACTCTACAAAACTCGACTGTCCAGCAAGTTTTCCCTGACCCTCTGACAGTGTTAACTGCCCCCTTTGTTGCACCCACAGGCCTCTGTACCACTCCCACCTTAGCACTTAGCACCCTGCATCATAACTGCCTGTCGACCTGTCTGCTCACCCTGCTGGTGAGCTCTTTGAGGACAGGGATTGTCAGCACCCTGTCCTCTACAGCAGGGGTCCCCAACCCCCAGGGCCGCAGACCGCTAATGGTCTGCAGCCTGTTAGGAACGGGGCCACACAGCAGGAGGCGAGTGGCGGTGAGCAAAGCTCCATCTGCCGCTCCCCACCGCTCACATTACCGCCTGAACCGTTCCCCCCGACCCCACCCTCCGTCTGTGGAAAAACTGTCCTCACAAAACCAGTCCCTGGTGCCAAAAAGGTTAGGGACCGCAGTTCTACAGGAATCAGGGACAGCACTGTGCCTGGTCCACACAGGCACTCAGCAGGTATGTTCAATCCAAGAATGGATCTTGCTAAACCTTGATCTTCTCAGATGTGAAACAGAGACAATGTTTCACGTATAGGACTGCTGAGGATTAGAGATGGTATGTGCAGCACAGCCTAGTACAGCTATCATTCCATAAATTATAGGTATTCTCGTTGAGGTTGCTAATATTGAACCATTTATTACCAAAAACCCATAGAGATGGAACTGAATCAACCCAATTCAATCCAAATGGCCAAACTGCCACAACCAATGGTTCAATTAAGACTTTCTGAGGGATCCATCTCCAAAGCCTGTCTTCAGTTTCTGCTTAGGAAAGGAATATCTGCTCTTGGTTGCATATAGCCCCATGTTCTTTCCCAGTGTCAGTGAGCCATTACCTGAAACCAAGGGTCGAATGGGAGGGAAGGCAGGGAAAAGCTGTTCCCACAGTGAAAGAGTGGGGCAAGCTGATTTATGAGGCTAGATTCTAAAGGAGCTAAATACACAAGCTTGACACAGCATCCTGGGGTGAGGAATGGGGGGTATGCCTTTCACAGCCAGGAAACATCAGGGATGAGTCAACCCTGAGGTCAGCAGCGGGAAGGGGGTAAAATGCAGGTCCCTTCGTTCTGGGAAGAACTCACAGGCGTCCTGTCACTTGTCAACTGACCCAAGGTGCTCTCTGCATTTCTATCTTTGAATTCCTGCAATTCTGCGAAGCAATTAACTCCTCCCTTGGGAGAGTCACAAATAGAGCATTACTCCATGGAGACTCACCAAGAATTCCCATCCATCATTCTCATCAATTAGTATGTTTTCAATTTTTTTCAAGTTTCAAAAGCAGCACATGATTGTTGTAGAAATTTTTAAATAAATAAAATGTGTAAGATACTTTTGGTACTTTTCTCCATGTTTTTAATTTACCAACAAATATTATTTCTTGATTTTTCAGTTTTAGGCATTATCACCCTTTCTATCCACCTTCATTTTCCAGTATAGTCATATTGTAATCTGAGTTAGACCATATTTTGTGTTCATAATTATATTCCTCATGCCATAACATTTTTTGTTTTCCTGCACATTTTTTTTTTGTTTTCCCAGGAGCTAACAGTTGTCTACCAATAGTCTGATACCAAATTCCAGCCAATTTTTAAGGCTTCCTCTCAAAATGTCCAGATGCATCAGCTATTAGAGCATATCCATCATCCTTGGGAAATCTCCCAGGAAGTTCTCTCTCCTGACCACCCTAGGCCAATGGTCCTCCAAGCCTGGTGCACAGCTGCCCTCCTGAGATCTTCCTTGTTTTGATCACCCTAGAGATGCCCTTCCCCACTCATTGGCAACATCTTCCTCTTTCTTGTTTAGTCTCCTGTTTTGATGGAACACCTCTTCCAACAGTTTCCTAGGATGGTGAAATGTTTGAGATATTCCATACCTGATTCATTTACCCTCAATCTTGTCTGGGTGATGATAAACTCCTGGTTAAATATTATTTCCTGTTAGAATTTTGAAGGCCCTGCTGTATTATGCCCTAGCTCCCAGTGTTGCTGTTTCAAAGTCTGAAACCCTTCTGAGTCATGACTCTACATGTGACACATTTTTCCAGTGCCTAGAATTCTGAAATTTTGCATTCATACGTACTGTTTTGAGTCCGTTATATCGTGGGTACTTGGTGCACTCTTAGTAATGGAACCATATGATCTTCAGTTCTGGTAAATTTTCTTGAAATTATTCTCTTCTCTTCCTTTTTCTCTGGAGCTGCAATTTTGTGGACATTGGGCCCCTTATGTCTCTTCCTTTCATTTTTTCCCCTCCTATTTTCATCTCTTTGCCTTTTCTTACTCTATTTTCTAGGAAAATTATCTTCTACAGATTTTTCATTTCTGTTCCATGTTTTTAATTCTCAAGACCTCTCTTCTTATTTTCTGCATATTGCTTGCACGATATTCTGTTTTTATTTCAGGACTACATTATCTCCTTTTCTCTCTCTAAGGATACTAACAAGATTTTTCTGTTAAGCTTTCTTTTCTCAGCATAGTCCCTGATTGCTCCAAGTTTCTTTCTTGTTTGTTCTAACCTCTTTCATGTTAGAGGCTTCTCACAGATATCAGACAATCCTTAGATTTCTGTCCATAATTAAGAATGGAGAACTAAAAACTGACTGGAATCTCTGAAAATGAGAGAGGCTTGTCATCTGGAGCTTCACTATACGGTGATCTGGCTTGTCCATTTACTTGAGGAACTTTCAGGGGAAGTACTTTAAGATATTTTCTTGGGCTGGTCTGTGTCTCCCCAAGCCCCACTTCAAGGTAAAGGCCTTACTACCTCAGTCCTAGGAGCCAAGTAAGTGAAGAGTGATGGGTGGGGGTTAGGAGTGTCTCCAAACAGACTACCTGTGTGTTTAATTAACATGCATGATTAACATGTTCAGTTACCTGGTGTCTATAGTGAATCCCTACCCTCAACAGTGTCTGGTATCTCCACGTCCAGAGATCCTCTGGTTTACTCTCCCCAGTTCAGAAAGCTCCAGCCTTTTTCCACAGTGGAGGAAGAATAGTCACCAGGCTATATGGAGTGGGTGAGGGCACCTGAGGTCTTACAACTTCCAAAGGGACTTGCCACCAACTTCCAGGCTTTGAGGGAATTATGTAGTATAAATCAGATTCGTTCTCAGCTTTCCCTCCTACTGGTTTAGGGTCCAATTTTCCTCATCTACCTTCCAGCTTGCAAAAAGCTATTGCTCACATGAAAAGATGCTCAACACCATTTGTCATCAGGGAAATGCAAATCAAAACCACAATGAGATACCATCTCACATCCACTAGGATAGCTGTAATTTCTTTTTTTTTTAATCTATACAAAATACCAAGGGTTAGTGAGGATGTGGAGAAATTAGGATCCTCAAACATTGCTGGGGAGAATGTAAAATGACACATCAAATAGTTTGACATTTCTTCAATAAATTAAACACAGCATTACCATATGACCCCTCCCTCAATTCTATTCCTAGGTATGCATCCAAAAAATTGAAAACAAGTGTTCAGACAAAAATGTGTACAAGAAAGTGCATAGGGGCATTATTCATGATAGCTAAAATTTAGAAACAACCCAAATATCCACCATCTGATAAATGGACAAACAAAATGTGGTATATTCAAAGAATGAAATATTATTCAGTCACAAAAAGGAATGAAGTACTGACATGCTGCAATGTGGATGAACCTTAAAAACATTATTCTGAGTGAAAGAAGCTTGACACAAAAGGTCACATATTTTATGACTCCATTTATGTAAAATATCCAGCATAGATATTTCACAGAGACCAAGCAAATTAGTGGTTGCCAGAGGCTGGGGGAAGGGAGAATGGTATGTGATGCTTAATGGGCAGGGGGTTTTCTTTGGGGCTGATGAAAATATTCTGGAGCCAGACAGAGCTGGTAGTTGTACAACACTGTGAATGTACTAAATGCCACTAAATTGTACACTGTAAAATTATTTACGTGGTAATTTTTCTGTTGTGTATATTTTAACCACAAATTTTAAAAATCTTTTGCTGGTGCCTCCACTCTTGTAATCTCCATATCCTATGAGTTTATGCTTTTAAAAATCTTTTTGCTCTCTTTCATGAGGCTTCAGGGGGAAACTAAAGATTCATGGGTTCCATCTGCAGTCTCGCCCAAAAGTCTATCCGCACACTATTTAAAATATGAAATCAAGTATTTACCAAGGTGATAGCAAATACAGAGCATTATATGGCTGTATACTACCATCAAGGAGTTTACAGTCAAGTTGGGATTTTTAAAAATAGTAATAATAATGAAAGAAAACCACACTACGCAATAAATTATTGTGGCTAGACTAGTTTAAGCAGTATGCCATGAAGATCAAAGCAAAGAGTTGTAGCTGTGGATATTTTGAAAGGCTTTGCAATAATCACTGAATTGGAACCAGGTAAGAAATAATCTAAAAGAGATTTTCCTAGTAAGTTGGCTCAGAAATGAGGTAAGCACAGGAAAATACAACTATATTTAGGGGATGGTCAAGAGACTAGCTGGGCCAATTTGTAACAAATTTTTTATAGAAAAAAAGTGGTCTGGGGTCAGTTGTGAAGAGCTTATTTGCTCATCTGATCTTTCCTTTAAAAAAAAAAAAGTCTTCCAGATACAATTATCTCAATTCTGGTCTTATCACATCAGGTTAACAGCTTGCATCAGCCAACCCATTCAGAACCTTCCATACTGGACTTAATCCTAGGCATTTCCATTTTCAGCTCTGGAAGATAAATTGCCATCATAAAATGCATAGTCCAGTCTGCTCAAGAATTTAACACCATTGGCATGATAGGTCTGGGCTCACATACCTGCCCAAACTTCCACACAAAAGGCACTCATGAACCACACTTACCTCTGGTCCATCATTCTGACTCATCCCTGGAACTGGGAGCAAATAACTGCTGACTGGTAACCAAATGACCTCTGAAGGCTGAAAATGCTCTCCCCTTCCCAATTCAACAGGGATACCAGAGAATCAGAGTGTAGATGCTACAAAGGCATGGGTGGTCTACCCAAGATTTGTCAGTGGCCTGAGAGGGAGGGTAAAATCATTATCCAAACCTCTGTATCCAGGGCTGGGCTTCCCAGCTACACGAGGCAATAAATTTTCACTAGGGCTTTTGTAAATTTATGTTGGATTTGTACACCTAAAAGGGTCCTGACTGATACATACCCCCAACTAAGTCCCAACACCATTGGGCTCAGTCATCTTACAAGTAAAAGCTCCTTCAAAGTCTAGTTCCCATTAAATCAGCTAGTGTGTAAGTTCCTTGGATGTCTCTGTGTCTTCTTCACATCAGCTTGTACATCTCAAGTATTCAACAAATGCTGGATGGATGGATGGATGGATGCAATGAAACTGACAGAAAAAATAAAAAATATGAAACTTTCTGCTTAATTTCTTGGTTCTTCACCTTCTTTCCTTTAACTCCAAGTTCTCTGTTCTGAGTATCTTGGAGTAAGATTTCCAATAGGTCTTTATCTGATGACTACAGAGTCCACAGTTATAAGGGAGCAGCCATCTACACAGAGAATTCCATTAGGGTCATCTATACCAACTACTCATTTCCTAACCCAATGATCCTGGGAGACAAACAAAGGAGAAAGCAATGACTAATATTTTGAGAGTATATGAGACATCACACTAAGTGTTTTGTGGTTATTCTCTCACACAATCACCACCAGAGTTATCAATCATAGGTATCAGTTCGCCATTATACAGATGAGGAACCCAAAGAGAAGTTGAAAATCTTGCCCAAGGTCATACAATTAGACAAAGAACAGATTCAAACTTGGATATTTCCACCTCCACAATCCACTGCACCTCAAGGCATGGGTAAATGCCCATGCAATGTGAGTTGAGGACCCCAAAAGAGACCAATTTCTACAATAATGTCTATTCTCCTGAGCTTAGAAATTCCCCTATTATAAATTCATCCCTTAGGTTGCTATGTTCCAGACTCATTTATTTTTTTAAATTAATTTATTTATTCGTTTATTTTTGGCTGCGTCAGGTCTTCGCTGCTGCGCACGGGCTTTCTCTTGTTGCAGCCAGTGGGGACTACGCTTTGTTGCAGTGCACAGGCTTCTCACTGTGGTGGCTTCTCTTGTTGCAGAGCACGGGCTCTAGGTGTGTGGGCTTCAGTAGTTGTGGCACATGGGCTCAGTAGCTGTGGCTCACGGGCTCTAGAGCGCAGGCTCAGTAGTTATGGGGCACGGACCTAGTTGCTCCACGGCATGTGGGATCTTCCCAGACCAGTGCTTGAACTGCAGGCACTGGCAGGCGGATTCTAAACCACTGCACCACCAGGGAAGCCCCAGACTCATTTATAATGTTATTCATAACTCACATTTGTATAAACTCTTCATTAGTCATGAATCACGGAAACTGGACTGAGATGGCCCGGCATTATTCCTAGAGTGGCAATGCATCCCAGCCTGGGGAGGTCCCTGCTTATGTCTGTTTTCCCAGTATAATTACTAATACCACCTTCTTTCATTTTCAGAAGTGTCCTAGTTTAGACAGTATTATATGGTCACTTCAATTATTACCCACCACACATCAAGATGGGGTAAAGTCCCCATACCACAGTCCCTGCACAGCTCCCAGCTATGTGTGTTTCAACTGAGTGCAACCAAGTCCCCTTGCTTCCCATTTCAGATGAAATTAACAGTTCATGAAGAGGCCCCTGGACAGCAGAACTGGGCACCCATTTGTTGTTCAAGCGCTTTTTCTCCTTCGGTAACTACTGGTTGCTTAGCAAGCTTAGCACCAACACCCGTGTAAGCCACCATGTAATTATGGGAAGGCTTGAAAGAGGGATGCCCTTCTTTCAAGGACACAGCCTTTTCCAGGAGGACACATGCACGCACATGCTCATGCGCCTGTTCTCACAAGCTCTCCACAACTGGGAGGGCCAGTACTAGCAGTAACAGATTATAATGTGGACAGCACCTTACAGTTTATGAAGCTCTTTTACGCATGTTACCCCATCTGCTTTCCAACACTCTCACGACGAGGGAGGGCAAGTGGTCTAAGCTCCAATTTACAAGTGATGAAACTAAGATTCAAGGAGAAGTAACTGCCCACGGTCAGAGGGGTAGAGCTGGGACAAGAATGTACATCTTGTGACCGATGCTCAAACGTCCCCTCCACCAACCACATGCATCCAAGCACCAGTGCTGGTCTCAGAGCCACCCTCCAGCCTCCACTCTGAACAATACTGCCAGGGGCTGAAGTCAGCTGCCTCTGGGTCCTACTTGCCCCAGAGCTTCAGCCTTCTCTCCACCCTTCCACATACCCCTTTTTTAATTTTAGTATCACTTCAATTCAGTTAGCATTTAGTAAATGACTCTTCTGCGTTCAGCCCCAAAGGTAATTAAGGCTTGGCCTCAGCCCCCGCAGCACTAACAACCGCAGGGGGTAGGTGATAGAAGAAGGTCTGGCGCCAGCACCCAAGTCTCCTGGGCCACCCAGGGACAATTTGCCTCAGCTCTATGTGTTTCGGTTTCCTTCTCTCTAAATGAAAGAGGGTGAACTAAATCAGAGGTTGCAATCTGGTGGCCAGGAGGCTGCACCCACTTCCCCAGATGTCTAGAAGAGGCCAACAAAGCAGTTTTATGTCATTCTTTAAAATCCTTGTACATTACCCCCAGCATTCCTAATTCTCTTACATGAAGCTGCTTTGCTCTTTCATGCTCTCTGCATGGAGCTTTTGAATTTGTAACCCCTAAACCAGATGACCTCTAAGGCTCTCCCAGTCCACATCCTGTATGTGACGGACAGCAGACTCTGAAGCCAGACTGCAACTCACTAGCTGTGTGACTTCAACTGAGTTGTTAGCTTCTGCCCCGAAGTCCCACATCTGCTGACCGAGGATAATCACAGTACCTACTTCATAGGGGTGTTAAGAGGATTCAGTAAGTTAATCCCGTAGAGTGTATGAACTAATGCCTGCCTCCGAGTAGGTGTTATATATTCATTAGTAATTACTTTCTATTACTGCCACCAAGTTAAGAGTTAACAATGCAACAAATATAACAGAGCCAAAGTGACAAAATGAAAAAATAAGGGTTTTTTTGTTTGTTTGTTTTGTGATATGCGGGCCTCTCACTGCTGTGGCCTCTCCCGTTGCGGAGCACAGGCTCTGGACGCGCAGGCTCAGCGGCCATGGCTCACGGGCCCAGCCGCTCCGTGGCATGTGGGATCTTCCCGGACCGGGGCACAAACCCGTGTCCCCTGCATCGGCAGGTGGACTCTCAACCACTGCGCCACCAGGGAAGCCCATAAAATAAGGGTTTTAAAAGGGACTTTCTCCTATTCCAACAGAGTATCTGAATCAGATCTTCATCTCTGATCTTCCATACTCTGACAGTGATCCTCTGGCCTTGCTTTTTTTTTTTTTTTAATAGACATTTCCTAGAGCAGTTTTAGATTCACAATGAAACTGAGGGGAAGGTACAGAGATTTTCCCCATATACCTCCCGTCCCAACTCATGCATAGCCTCACCCATCATCAACATCCCCCACCAGAGTGGTCAGTTTGTTAAACAATGGATGAACCTACACTGACACATCATTACCATCCAGAGTCCACAGTTTACATTAGGGCTCACCCTTGGTATTGGACATTTTACAGGTTCGGATCAACAATGACAGGCACCCACCATTACAGGAACATACAGAGTGGTTTCACTGCCCTAAAAACCCTCCGCTCCACTTACTCAACCCTCCCTCCTCTCTAACCCCTTGCAAACACTGATCTTTTCCATGTCTCCATAGTTTTCCCTTTTCAAGAATGTCACAGAGGGGCCTCCCTGGTGGCGCAGTGGTTGAGAAACTGCCTGCCAACGCAGGGGACACGGGTTCAAGCCCTGGTCCAGGAAGATCCCACATGCCGTGGTGCAACTAGGCCCGCGAGCCACAGCTACTGAGCCTGCACGTCTGGGAGCCTGTGCTCCGCAACAAGAGAGGCAGCGACAGTGAGAGGCCCACATACCGTGATGAAGAGTGGCCCCTGCTTGCCACAACTAGAGAAAGCCCTCACACAGAAATGAAGACCCAACACAGCCCCAAAAATTAATTAATTAAAAAAAAATGTCATCTGATACTATACATAGAGAATCCTAAAGATGCTACCAGAAAACTACTAGAGCTAATCAATGAATTTGGTAAAGTTGCAGGATACAAAATTAATGTACAGAAATCTCTGGCATTCCTATATACTAATGATGAAAAATCTGAAAGTGAAATCAAAGAAACACTCCCATTTACCATTGCAACAAAAAGAATAAAATATCTAGGAATAAACCTACCTAAGGAGACAAAAGACCTGTATGCAGAAAATTATAAGACACTGATGAAAGAAATTAAAGATGATACAAATAGATGGAGAGATGTACCATGTTCTTGGATTGGAAGAATCAACATTGTGAAAATGACTCTACTACCCAAAGCAATCTACAGATTCAATGCAATCCCTATCAAACTACCACTGGCATTTTTCACAGAACTAGAGCAAAAAATTTCACAATTTGTATGGAAACACAGAAGACCCCGAATAGCCAAAGCAATCTTGAGAACGAAAAATGGTGCTGGAGGAATCAGGCTCCCTGACTTCAGACTATACTACAAAGCTACAGTAATCAAGACAGTATGATACTGGCACAAAAACAGAAAGATAGATCAATGGAACAGGATAGAAAGCCCAGAGATAAACCCACGGACATATGGTCACCTTATCTTTGATAAAGGAGGCAGGAATGTACAGTGGAGAAAGGACAGTCTCTTCAATAAGTGGTGCTGGGAAAACTGGATAGGGACATGTAAAAGTATGAGATTAGATCACTCCCTAACACCATACACAAAAATAAGCTCAAAATGGATTAAAGACCTAAATGTAAGGCCAGAAACTATCAAACTCTTAGAGGAAAAGATAGGCAGAACACTCTATGACATAAATCACAGCAAGATCCTTTTGGACCCACCTCCTAGAGAAATGGAAATAAAGACAAAAATAAACACATGGGACCTAATGAAACTTAAAAGATTTTGCACAGCAAAGGAAACCATAAACAAGACCACCCCCCCAAGACAACCCTCAGAATGGGAGAAAATATTTGCAAATGAAGCAACTGACAAAGGATTAATCTCCAAAATTTATAAGCAGCTCAGGCAGCTCAATAACAAAAAAACAAACAACCCAATCCAAAAATGGGCAGAAGACCTAAATAGACATTTCTCCCAAGAAGATATACAGACTGCCAACAAACACATGAAAGGATGCTCAACATCTTTACTCATTAGAGAAATGCAAATCAAAACTACAATGAGATATCATCTCATACCAGTCAGAATGGCCATCATCAAAAAATCTAGAAACAGGACTTCCGGGTAAGATGGCGGAAGAGTAAGACGCAGAGATCACCTTCCTCCCCACGGATACACCAGAAATACAGCTACACGTGGAACAACTCCTACAGAACACCTACTGAATGCTGGCAGAAGACCCCAGACCTCCCAAAAGGCAAGAAACTCCCCACATACCTGGGTAGGGCAAAGCGGAGAGATTCCCGCACAGAGGATCGGTGCCGAGCGGCACTCACCAGCCCGAGAGGCTTGTCTGCTCGCCCGCCAGGGCGGGCGGCACTGGAAGCTGAGGCTCGGGCTTCGGTCAGAGCGCAGGGAAAGGACTGGGGCTGGCGGCGAGAACTCAGCCTGAAGGGGGCTAATGTGCCACAGCTAGCCGGCAGGGAGTCCGGGAAAACTCTGGAGCTGCCGAAGAGGCAAGAGACTTTTTCTTCCCTCTTGGTTTCCTGGTGCGCGAGGAGAGGGGATTAAGAGCGCTGCTTAAAGGGGCTCCACAGACGGGCGCGACTCACGACTGAAAGCGCGGAGCCCAGTGACGGGCGTGGGACGCTG
This sequence comes from Mesoplodon bidens, assembly GCF_964165515.1. Taxonomy (NCBI): domain Eukaryota; kingdom Metazoa; phylum Chordata; class Mammalia; order Artiodactyla; family Ziphiidae; genus Mesoplodon; species Mesoplodon bidens. The sequence goes on from NC_138176.1 coordinate 167,062,762, forward strand.
GGGCTGCTGCTGCCGCCGCCAAGAAGCCTGTGTGCGAGCGCAGGTCACTGTCCACACCGCCCTTCCGGGAGCCTGTGCAGCCCGCCACTGCCGGGGTCCCGGGATCCAGGGGCGGCTTCCCTGGGAGAACACACGGCGCGCCTCGGGCTGGTGCAACGTCACGCCGAACTCTGCCGCTGCAGGCTCGCCCCGCACTCCGTGCCCCTCCCTCCCGCCCGGCCTGAGTGAGCCAGAGTCCCCGAAGAGGCTGCTCCTTTAACCCTGTCCTGTCTGAGTGAAGAACAGACGCCCTCCGGCGACCTACACGCAGAGGCGGGGCCAAATCCAAAGCTGAGACCCAGGAGCTGTGAGAACAAAGAAGAGAAAGGGAAACCTCTCCCAGCAGCCTCAGAAGCAGCGGATTAAAGCTCCACAATCAACTTGATGTACCCTGCATCTGTGGAATACATGAATAGACAACAAATCATCCCAAATTGAGGAGCCAGGAGTCAGTGCTGTGCCTCTGAGGTGGGAGAGCCAACTTCAGGACACTGGTCCACAAGAGACCTCCCAGCTCCACATAATATCAAGCGGCGAAAATCTTCCAGAGATCTCCATCTCAACACCAGCACCCAGCTTCACTCAACGACCAGCAAGCTACAGTGCTGGACACCCTATGCCAAACAACTAGCAAGACAGGAACACAACGCCACCCATTAGCAGAGAGGTGGCCTAAAATCATAAAAAGTCCGCAGACACCCCAAAACACACCACCAGACGTGGACTTGCCCACCAGAAAGACAAGATCCAGCCTCATCCACCAGAACACAGGCACTAGTACCTTCCACCAGGAAGCCTACACAACCCACTAAACCAACCTTAGCCACTGGGGACAGACACCAAAAACAACGGGAACTACGAACCTGCAGCCTGCAAAAAGGAGACCCCAAACACAGTAACATAAGCAAAATGAGAAGACAGAAAAACACACAGCAGGAGAAGGAACAAGATAAAAACCCACCAGACCTAACAAATGAAGAGGTAATAGGCAGTCTACCTGAAAAAGAATTCAGAATAATGATGGTAAAGATGATCCAAGATTCTATTTCCCAGATCCAAAATCTTGGAAATAGAATAGACAAAATGCAAGAAACAGTTAACAAGGACCTAGAAGAACTAAAGATGAATCAAGCATCGATTAAAAACACAATACATGAAATAAAAAATACTCTAGATGGGATCAATAGCAGAATAACTGAGGCAGAAGAACGGATAAGTGAGGTGGAAGATAAAATAGTGGAAATAACTGCTGCAGAGCAAAATAAAGAAAAAAGCATGAAAAGAACAGAGGACAGTCTCAGAGACCTCTGGGACAACATTAAACGCACCAACATTCGAATTATAGGGGTTCCAGAAGAAGAAGAGAAAAAGAAAGGGACTGAGAAAATATTTGAAGAGATTATAGTTGAAAACTTCCCTAATATGGGAAAGGAAATAGTTAATCAAGTCCAGGAAGCACAGAGAGTCCCATACAGAATAAATCCAAGGAGAAATACGCCAAGACACATATTAATCAAACTGTCAAAAATTAAACACAAAGAAATCATATTAAAAGCAGCAAGGCAAAAACAACAAATAACACACAAGGGAATCCCCATCAGGATAACAGCTGATCTCTCAGCAGAAACTCTACAAGCCAGAAGGGAGTGGCAGGACATAATTAAAGTGATGAAGGAGAAAAACCTGCAACCAAGATTACTCTACCCAGCAAGGATCTCATTCAGATTTGATGGAGAAATTAAAACGTTTACAGACAAGCAAAAGCTGAGAGAGTTCAGCACCACCAAACCAGCTTTACAACAAATGCTAAAGGAACTTCTCTAGGCAAGAAACACAACAGAAGGAAAAGACCTACAATAACAAACCCAAAACAATTAAGAAAATGGGAATAGGAACATAAATATCGATCATTACCTTAAATGTAAATGGACTAAATGCTCCCACCAAAAGACAAAGATTGGCTGAATGGATACAAAAACAAGACCCATATATATGCTGTCTACAAGAGACCCACTTCAGACCTAGAGACACATACAGACTGAAAGTAAGGGGATGGAAAAAGATATTCCATGCAAATGGAAACCAAAAGAAAGCTGGAGTAGCAATTCTCATATCAGACAAAATAGACTTTAAAATAAAGACTACTAGAAGAGACAAAGAAGGACACTACATAATGATCAAGGTATCGATCCAAGAAGAAGATATAACAATTGTAAATATTTAGGCACCAAACATAGGAGCACCTCAATACATAAGGCAAATACTAACAGCCATAAAAGGAGAAATCGACAGTAACACACTCATAGTAGGGGACTTTAACACCCCACTTTCACCAATGGACAGATCATGCAAAATGAAAATAAATAAGGAAACACAAGCTTTAAATGATACATTAAACAAGATGGACTTAATTGATATTTATAGGACATTCCATCCAAAAACAACAGAATACACATTTTTCTCAAGTGCTCATGGAACATTCTCCAGGATAGATCATATCTTGGGTCACAAATCAAGCCTTGGTAAATTTAAGAAAATTGAAATTGTATCAAGTATCTTTTCTGACCACAATGCTATGAGACTAGATATCAATTACAGGAAAAGAGCTGTAAAAAATACAAACACATGGAGGCTAAACAATACACTACTTAATAACGAAGTGATCACTGAAGAAATCAAAGAGGAAATTAAAAAATACCTAGAAACAAATGACAATGGAGACACGACGACCCAAAACCTATGGGATGCAGCAAAAGCAGTTCTAAGAGGGAAGTTTATAGCAATACAATCCCACCTTAAGAAACAGGAAACATCTCGAATAAACAACCTAACCTTGCACCTAAAGCAATTAGAGAAAGAAGAACAAAAACATCCCAAAGTTAGCAGAAGAAATCATAAAAATCAGATCAGAAATAAATGAAAAAGAAATGAAGGAAACGATAGCAAAGATCAATAAAACTAAAAGCTGGTTCTTTAAGAAGATAAACAAAATTGATAAACCATTAGCCAGACTCATCAAGAAAAGAAGGGAGAAGACTCAAATCAATAGAATTAGAAATGAAAAAGGAGAAGTAACAACTGACACTGCAGAAATACAAAAGATCATGAGAGATTACTACAAGCAACTCTATGCCCATAAAATGGACAACCTGGAAGAGATGGACAAATTCTTAGAAATGCACAACCTGCCAAGACTGACTCAGGAAGAAATAGAAAATATGAATAGACCAATCACAAGCACTGAAATTGAAACTGTGATTAAAAATCTTCCATCAAACAAAAGCCCAGGACCAGATGGCTTCACAGGCGAATTCTATCAAACATTTAGAGAAGAGCTAACTCCCATCCTTCTCAAACTCTTCCAAACAATATCAGAGGAAGGAGCACTCCCAAACTCATTCTACGAGGCCACCATCACCTTGATACCAAAACCAGGCAAGGATGTCACAAAGAAAGAAAACTACAGGCCAATATCACTGATGAACATAGATGCAAAAATCCTCAACAAAATACTAGCAAACAGAATCCAACAGCACATTAAAAGGATCATACACCATGATCAAGTGGGGTTTATTCCAGGAATGCAAGGATTCTTCAATATACGCAAATCAATCAATGTGATACACCATATTAACAAGTTGAAGGAGAAAAACCATATGATCATCTCAATAGATGCAGAGAAAGCTTTCGACAAAATTCAACATCCATTTATGATAAAAACCCTGCAGAAAGTAGGCATAGAGGGAACTTTCCTCAACATAATAAAGGCCATATATGACAAACCCACAGCCAACATTGTCCTCAATGGTGAAAAACTGAAACCATTTCCACTAAGATCAGGAACAAGACAAGGCTGCCCACTCTCACCACTCTTATTCAACCTAGTTTTGGAAGTTTTAGCCACAGCAATCAGAGAAGAAAAAGAAATAAAAGGAATCCAAATTGGAAAAGAAGAAGTAAAGCTGTCACTGTTTGCAGATGACATTATACTACACATAGAGAATCCTAAAGATGCTACCGAAAAACTACTAGAGCTAATCAATGAATTTGGTAAAGTAGCAGGATACAAAATTAATGTACAGAAATCTCTGGCATTCCTGTACACTAATGATGAAAAATCTGAAAATGAAATCAAGAAAACACTCCCATTTACCATTGCAACAAAAAGAATAAAATATCTAGGAATAAACCTACCTAAGGAGACAAAAGACCTGTATGCAGAAAATTATAAGACACTGATGAAAGAAATTAAAGATGATACAAATAGATGGAGAGATATACCATGCTCCTGGATTGGAAGAATCAACATTGTGAAAATGACTCTACTACCCAAAGCAATCTACAGATTCAATGCAATCCCTATCAAACTACCACTGGCATTTTTCACAGAACTAGAACAAAAAATTTCAAAATTTGTTTGGAAAAACAAAAGACCCCGAATAGCCAAAGCAATCTTGAGAACGAAAAATGGAGCTGGAGGAATCAGGCTCCCTGACTTCTGACTATACTACAAAGCTACAGTAATCAAGACAGTGTGGTACTGGCATAAAAACAGAAAGATAGATCAGTGGATCAGGATAGAAAGCCCAGAGATAAACCCACACACATATGGCCAACTTATCTTTGATAAAGGAGGCAGGAATGTACAGTGGAGAAAGGACAGCCTCTTCAATAAGTGGTGCTGGGAAAACTGGACAGGGACATGTAAAAGTTTGAGATTAGATCATTCCCTAACACCATACACAAAAATAAGCTCAAAATGGATTAAAGACTTAAATGTAAGGCCAGAAACTATCAAACTCTTAGAGGAAAACATAGGTAGAACACTCTATGACATAAATCACAGCAAGATCCTTTTGGACCCACCTCCTAGAGAAATGGAAATAAAAACAAAGATAAACAAATTGGACCTAATGAAACTTCAAAGCTTTTGCACAGCAAAGGAAACCATAAACAAGACCAAAAGACAACCCTCAGAATGGGAGAAAATATTTGCAAATGAAGCAACTGACAAAGGATTAATCTCCAAAATTTATAAACAGCTCATGCAGCTCAATAGCAAAAAAACAAACAACCCAATCCAAAAATGGGCAGAAGACTTAAATAGGCATTTCTCCAAAGAAGATATACAGACTGCCAACAAACACATGAAAGAATGCTCAACATCATTAATCATTAGAGAAATGCAAATCAAAACTACAATGAGATATCATCTCACACCAGTCAGAATGGCCATCATCAAGAAATCTAGAAACAATAAATGCTGGAGAGGGTGTGGAGAAAAGGGAACACTCTTGCACTGCTGGTGGGAATGTGAATTGGTACAGCCACTATGGAGAACAGTATGGAGGTTCCTTAAAAAACTACAAATAGAACTACCATATGACCCAGCAATCCCACTACTAGGCATATACCCTGAGAAAACCATAATTCCAAAAGAGACATGTACCAAAATGTTCATTGCATCTCTATTCACAATAGCCCGGAGCTGGAAACAACCTAAGTGTCCATCATTGGATGAATGGATAAAGAAGATGTGGCACATATATACAATGGAATATTACTCAGCCATAAAAAGAAATGAAACTGAGCTATTTGTAATGAGGTGGATAGACCTAGAGTCTGTCATACAGAGTGAAGTAAGTCAGAAAGAGAAAGACAAATACCGTATGCTAACACATATATACGGAATTTAAAAAAAAAAAAAGTCATGAAGAACCTAGGGGCAAAACGGGAATAAAGGCACAGACCTACTTGAGAATGGACTTGAGGATATGGGGAGGGGGAAGGGTAAACTGTGACAAAGCGCAAGAGAGGCATGGACATATATACACTACCAAACGTAAGGTAGATAGATAGTGGGAAGCAGCCGCAGAGCACAGGGAGATCAGCTCGGTGCTTTGTGACCGCCTGGAGGGGTGGGATGGGGAGGGTGGGAGGGAGGGAGATGCATGAGGGACGGGATGTGGGAACAGATGTATATGTATGACTGATTCACTTTGTTATAAAGCAGAAACTAATTTAAAAAAAATAAAAATAAAATAAAATAAAATAAAATAAAAAATAAAGTGACACAGGGAGCTCAGCTCGGTGCTCTGTGATGACCCAGAGGGGTGGGATGGAGGGGGGCAGGGAGGTCCAAGAGGGAGGGGATATACGTATACATATAGCTGATTCACTGTTTTGTACAGCAGAAACTAACACAACATTGTAAAGCAACTATACTCCAATGAAAATAAAATATTAAAAAAAAAAATCTAGAAACAATAAATGCTGGAGAGGGTGTGGAAAAAAGGGAACACTCTTGCACTGCTGGTGGGAATGTGAATTGGTACAGCCCCTATGGAGAACGGTATGGAGGTTCCTTAAAAAACTACAAATAGAACTACCATATGACCCAGCAATCCCACTACTAGGCATATACCCTGAGAAAACCATAATTCAAAAAGAGACATGTACCAAAATGTTCATAGCAGCCCTATTTACAATAGCCCGGAGATGGAAACAACCTAAGTGTCCATCATCGGATGAATGGGTAAAGAAGATGTGGCACATATATACAATGGAATATTACTCAGCCATAAAAAGAAATGAAATTGGGCTATTTGTAATGAGGTGGATGGACCTAGAGTCTGTCATACAGAGTGAAGTAAGTCAGAAAGAGAAAGACAAATACTGTATGCTGACACATATATATGGAATTTAAGAAAAAAAATGTCATGAAGAACCTAGGGGTAAGAGAGGAATAAAGACACAGACCTACTAGAGAATGGACTTGAGGATATGGGGAGGGGGAAGGGTAAGCTGTGACAAAGTGAAAGAGCGGCATGGACATATATACACTACCAAACGTAAGGTAGATAGCTAGTGGGAAGCAGCCGCATAGCACAGGGAGATCAGCTCGGTGCTTTGTGACCGCCTGGAGGGGTGGGATAGGGAGGGTGGGAGGGAGACGCAAAAGGGAGGGGATATGGGAACATATTTATATGTATAACTGATTTAATTTGTTATAAAGCAAAAAATTAAAAATAAATAAATAGGGCTTCCCTGGTGGCGCAGTGGTTTAAAGTCCGCCTGCCGATGCAGGGGACACGGGTTCGTGCCCCGGTCCGGGAAGATCCCACATGCCGCGGAGCGGCTGGGCCGGTGAGCTATGGCCGCTGAGCCTGCGCGTCCGGAGCCTGTGCTCCGCAACGGGAGAGGCCACAACAGTGAGAGGCCCGCGTAACGCACAAAAAAAAATAAATAAATAAATAAATAAATAAATAAATAAATAAGAAGGCAGAAAAGAAGAAAGAACGCAGACAGATACTTGGAGAGAGAGAAAAATAGGTTAAAATCTATTTGGTCAGCATAGCATAGGGAGATCAGCTCGGTGCTTTGTGACCACCTAGAGGGTTGGGATAGGGAGAGTGGGAGGGAGGGAGATGCAAGAGGGAAGAGATATGGGGATATATGTATAAGTATTGTTGACTCACTTTGTTATAAAGCAGAAACTAACACACCATTGTAAAGCAATTATACTCCAATAAAGACGTTAAAAAAAAATGTCATCGAGTTGGAATCATACAGTATGTAGCCTTTTCAGATTGGCTTCTTTCACTTAGTGATATGCATTTAAGGCTCCTCCAAGTCTTTTCATGGCTTATTTCTTTTTAGCACTGAATAATGTTCCATTGTCTGGATGTACCACAGTTTATTTAACCATTCACCTACTGAAGGACCTGTTGGTTGCTAACACGTTTTGGCAATTATGATTAAAGCTGCTATAAACATTCAAGTGCATGTTTCTGTGTGTACCTAAGGTTTCAGCTCCTTTGGGTAAATACCAAGGAGCTTGATTGCTGGATCACACGGTAAGAGTATATTTAGTTTTGTAAGAAACTGCCAAACTGTCTTCCAAAGTGGCTGTACTATTCTGCATTCCCAAAAGCAGTGAATGAGAGCTCCTGTGCCTCTACATCCTCGCCAGCATGTGGTGTTGTCCGTGTTCCAGATTTTGGCCATTCTAATACATGTGTAGTAGTATCTCGTTGCTTTAGTTTTCATTTTCTTGAGTACATATGATGTGGAGCATCTTTTGATGTGCTTATCTGCCATTGTGTATCTTCTCTGGTGAGGTGCCCATCAAGGGCTTTGGCTTTTTTTTTTTTTTGCGGTTCACGGGCCTCTCACTGTTGTGGCCTCTCCCATTGCGGAGCACAGGCTCCAGACGTGCAGGCTCAGCGGCCATGGCTCACGGGCCTAGCCACCCCGCGGCACGTGGGATCCTCCCGGACTGGGGCACGAACCCGTGTCCCCTGCATCAGCAGGCGGACTCTCAACCACACCAGGGAAGCCCTTTGGCATTTTTTTTTTTTTAAGATGTTGGGGGTAGGAGTTTTTATTAATTAATTTATTTATTTTTGCTGTGTTGCGTCTTCGTTTCTGTGCGAGGGCTTTCTCTAGTTGTGGCAAGCGGGGGCCACTCTTCATCGCGGTGCGCGGGCCTCTCACTATCGCGGCCTCTTGTTGCGGAGCACAGGCTCCAGACGCGCAGGCTCAGTAGTCGTGGCTCACGGGCCTAGTTGCTCCGCAGCATGTGGGATCCTCCCAGACCAGGGCTCGAACCCGTGTCCCCTGCATTAGCAGGCAGATTCTCAACCACTGTGCCACCAGGGAAGCCCCTGGCATATTTTTTAATCAAGTTTTTCTCTCATTAAGTTTTAAGAATTCTTTGTATATTTTAGATAACATCTTTTATCAGTTGTGTCTTTCGCAAATATTTTCTCCTGGTCTGCGGCTTATCTTCTCATTCTCTTGACATTGTCTTTTGTAGAGCACAAGCTTTTAATTTTTATTTTTTAATTAAAAGTATAGTTGACTTATAACATTATATTAGTTTCAGGTTGCAGCATAGTGGTTCAGTATTTTCACAGATTATACAGACTCACAGACACAGAAAACAAACCTGTGGTTACCAAAAGGGAGGGGGAAGAGGAGAGGGATAAATTAGGGGCATGGGATTAACAGAAACTACTATGCATAAAATAGATAAGCAACAAGGATATTCTGTATTAGCACAGGGAATTATAGCCATTATCTTGTAATAACGTATAATGGAGTATAACCCACAAGTTTTTAATTTTAATGAAGTCCAGCTTCTCAATTATTTCTTTCACAGGTCATGAATTTTTAGATATAACACCAAAGACATCACCATATCCAAGATCATGTAGGTTTTCTCCTATGTTATCTTCTAGGAGTTTTATAGTTTTTCCTTTTGCTCTGAGGTCTATGATCCATTTTGAGTTAATTTTTGTGAAGGGTGTAAGGTGTAGATTCATTGTTTTGCATGTGGCTGTCCAGTTATTCCAGCCCCATTTGTTGCAAAGACTATAATTGCTCCATTATATTCCCTTTGCTCCTGTGTCAAACATCAGTATATTTATGTGGGTCTATTTCTGAGCTCTTTGCTCCGTTCCACTGCTCTTTCTTTCACCATATCTGTCTTGAGTACTGCAACTTTACAGTAAGTCTTGAAGTTGGGTAGTATCTGACATCCAACTTTATTGTTCTCCTTTGATATTGTGTTGGTTATTCTCAGTCTCCTACCCATCCGTATAAACTGTACTATCAGTTTGTTGACATCCACAAAGTAACTTTCTGGGATTTTGATTGAGATTACACTGCATCTACAGATCAAGAACTGACATCTTGACAATACTGATTCTTCCTATCGATGAATATGGAATATCTATTTATTCAACCCATCTTTGGTATCTTTCATCAGAGTTTTATAGTTTTCCTCATACAAATCTTGCACAGTTTTTGTTAGATTCATATCTAAGTATTTAATGGGGGGGTTGTTATTGTAAATGGTAGTGTGTTTTTAATTTCAAATTCCAGTTGTTCATTGATGGCATATATGAAAGCAATTGAGTTTTATATATTAACCTTGTATTCTGCAACCTTGCTATAATCGTTTATTACTTCCAGGCACTTTGGTTGATTCTTTCAGATTTTCTACATAGATGATTGTGTCATCTGTGAACAAAATTTTATGTCTTCCTTCCCAATCTTTTATTTCCTTTTCTTGTCTAATTGAATTAGCTAGGACTTCCAGTATGATATTGAAAAGCAGAGGTATGACAGGAAATCCCTGCCTTGTTCCTGATCTTAGTGAGAAAGTTTTCAGTTTCTTAGTGAGAAAGTTTTCAGTTTCTTACCATAAAGTATAAAGTTAGCTGTAGGGTTTTTTGGTAGGTATTTTTACCAAGTTGAAGAAGTTCCCCTCTATTTCTAGTCTACCAAGAGTTTTTATCATAAATGGGTGCTGGATTTTGTCAAGCGCTTTTTCAACATCTATTGATAGGTATTGGATTATATTAGTTGATTTTCAACTGTTGAGCCAGTCTTGCATACCTGGGATAAAGTCCACTTGGTTGTGGTGTGTAATTCCTTTTATATGCCACTGGATTCAATTTGCTAATATTCTGTTGCGCATTTTTGCATCTGCGTTCATGAGACACATTAGTCTGTAGTTTTCTTATAATGTATTTGCCTATTTTTGGTATTTGAGTAATTCTGGTGTCACAGAATGAGTTAAGTATTCCCTCTGCTTCTACCTTCCGAAAGCGACTGTAAAGACTTAGTATTTCTCCCTTAAATGTTTGGTAGAATTCACCAGTGATCCATCTGGGCTTGGTGCTTTCTCTTTGTGAAGGTTATTAATTGTTAATTTTTAATAGATATAGAACTTTTCAGATTACCTATTACCTCTTGTGTGACTTCTGGCAGATTGTCTTTCAAAAAATTGGTCCATTTCACATAGGTTATCAAATTTGTGTGCATAGATTTATTCACAGTATTTTTTATTATCTTTTTAAAGTCCAGGAAATCTAGAGAGATGTCCCCTCTTTCATTTCTGGTATTAATAATTTGTGTCCTTTTTTTTTTCTTTTTCTTAGCCTGACCAAAGGCATATCAATTTTATTGGTCTTTCCAAAGAACAAACTTTCAGCTTCATTGATTTTCTCTATTGATTTCCTGTTTTCCGTTTCATTTATTTCTAATCTAATTTTCTTTTTTCCTGTTTACTTTAGATTTAATTTGATCTTCCTTTTCAAGTTTCCTAAGGTAAAACTTAGATTATTGATTTAATATCTTTCTAGTAAATACATTCACTGCTATAAATTTCTCTCTAAGAACTGCTTTTGCTGCATCCCACAAATTTTGGCAAGCTGTATTTATTCAAAACATTTAAAAATTTCTCTTAAAATTTCTTCTTTGACCCATGTTATTTAGAAATTTGTTGTTTACTTACAAGTACTTTGGGATCTTTCAGCAATCTTTGTTACCGATTTCTAGTTTAATTCTAAATGGTCTAAGAGCAGATATTACATGATTACTATTATTTTAAACTTGTTAAGGTATGTTTTATGGACCAGAATGTTGTCTGTCTTGGTGAATGTTCCATGTCAACTTAAGAATGTGTATTCTGATGTTGGATGAAGTAGTCTATAGATATCCATTCTATTATATCCAGTTGATTGTTGCTGTTGTTGGGTTCAACTATGTCCTTCCCGATTTTCTGCATACCATCTTTCCCAGCACCATTTACTAAAGAGACTATCCTTTCCCCAAGAGTAGTCTTGGTTCCTTGTCAAATATTAATCATATGTGGGTTTACTCCTGGGCTCTGTAATCTGTTCCATTAGCCTACGTTTCCATTTTTATACCAGTACCATATTGTTTTGAATACTACAGCTTTATATTATAACATAGTTTGAAATCAGAAAGTATGATGCCTCCAGCTTTGTTCTTTCTCAAATTTGCTTCAACTATTAAGGGTTTTCTGTGGTTCTATATGAATTTTAGGATTGATTATTCTGTTTCTGTGAAAAGTACCATTGGAATTTTGATAGGAATTGCACTGAAGCTACAGATGGCATTGGGTAGTATGAACATTTTAACAATATTAACTCTTCCCATCTGTGAACACATGATATCTTTTCATTTATTTGTGTCTTCAATTTCTTTCATCAATGTCATATAGTTTTTGGTGTCTACATCTTTCACTTCCTTGGTTAAATTTATCCTTATGTATTTCATCGTTTCTGATACTACTGTCAATGAGAATTTTTTTGCAGATAGTTCATTGTTAGTGTAGAGAAAGGCAACAAGTTTTTGTGTGTTTATTTTGTATCCTGAAACTTTGCTGAATTCATTTATTAGTTCTAATGGTTTTTTGGTGGAGCCCTTAGGATTTTCTATATACAAGATCATGTCATCAGCAAACAGACAATTTTATTGCTTCTTTTCCAATTAGGATGTCTTTCCTTCCTGTTCCTTGCCTAATGGTTTTGGGAAGGGCTTGCAGAACTATGTTGAATAGGATTGTTAAGAGTGGGCACCTTTGTCTTGTTCCTGATCTAAGAGGGAAATACTTCAACCTTTCACCACTGAGTATGCTGTTAGCTATGGGCTTGTTAGATTTGGCCTTTATTTTGTTGAAGTATGTTCCTTCTGTACCCAATTTGAGAGTTTTTATCATGAAAACATGCTGAATTTGTCTAATGCTTTTTCTGCATCTATTGAGATACAGATCCAAGTTTCTGACCTACATCATTCTCCTCTCTAAAGAAGTTATTTTAAGATTTCTTACAAGGCAGGTCTACTGGTAACAAATTTCCTCAATTTTTGTTTGTCTGGGAAAGTATTTCTCCTTCACTTTTGAAGGATAATTTCACAAGGTACAAAATTCTACGCTGGGGTTTTTTTCTTCCTCTCAACACTTTAACTATCTCACCCCACTCTTCTTGCATAGTTTCTAAGAAGAAGTTAAATGTAATTCTTATCTTTGCTCCTCCATAGGTTAAGTGTTTTTTTCCTTTGGCTTCTCTCAAGATTTTTTTCTTTAACTTTCATTTTCTATAGTTCGAAAATGATGTAACTAGGTGTAATTTTTTGGCATTTATCCTGCTTGGTGTTATCTGAGATTCTTGGACCTGTGGTTTGATATCTGAAATTAATTCAGAGGAAATTATTATTGTTTCAAATATTGTTTATTTCTTCTTTTCTAGTATTCCCATGATGGGCAAGTTATACTTTTTGTAGTTGTCCTACAGTTCTTTTTTTTTTTTCAGTCTTTTTTCTATTTGCTTTTCAATGTTAGAGATTTCTATTGAGATATCCCCAAGGTCAGAGATTCTTCCCTCAGCTGTGTCCTGTCTACTAATAAGCCCATCAAAGGCATTCTTCATTTCTATTTGTGTTTTTGATCTCTAGCATTTCTTTTTGGTTCTTAGAATTTCCATCCCTCTGCTTACATTGCTCATCTGTTCTTGCATTCAGTCTACTTTATCCATTAGAAGCCTTAGCACATGAGTTATAGTAGTTTTAAATTCCTGATCTGATAATGTCCACATCCCTGCCTTATCAGTCTGGTTCTGAGACTTGCTCTATCTCTTCCAACTGTGTTTTCTGCCTTTTAGTATGTCTTGTAATTTTTTTCTTGATAACTAGGCATAAGGCACTAAGGAAAAGCAACTTCTGTAAATAGGCACTTAGTAATATGTGAGGGGAAGGGAAGTAATATGTGAGGGGAAGGGAAGTATTTTCTAATTCTATTATTAGCTTTCAGCCTTTTAGTTTCGGAGCTTGTGCCTCTGGACTGTAAACTTCACATGTGCTTCTCACTTTTTCTAGACAGGCTGGCTAGAGTAGGCTGTAGTTGGGTTTGTTAAGAACAGAATGCTCTGGCATAATTCAAAATCATTCCTTTCCCCCTCCTCCTGCCAGAAGCATGATGCTATTTTTCTCCACTTTCACTGTGAAAACCAGGTAGAGTTCCAGGAGGTAAAAGTCCCAGGCGTGTGGAGGGCCACTGAACAACTGGGTCCCTGTAGGTGGTTATTCAGTCTCATGAGTTGTCCACGCTGAACCTCCAGCAATTCGTCATTTACAATGGAGGTTTCTCTACCCAGGCACTGGTCCCCAGGGAGGTTGCTCCTCTGCTAAGGTGAGATTCTCTGTACTTGCCTGTCTTGCCAGTTTTGAGGGCACTCATCTACCCTGTGACCTCACTTCTCTTATGGATCTAAGTAGAGTTGATTTCTCAGTTTTGTTCAGCTTTTTAGCTGTTGTTAGGAAGTAGGAAACTTCCAAGCTTGTTACATGTTGAACCAGAAACCTGAAGTCTTTTTTCTTAATTGAGGTAAAATTCACATCATAGAAAATTAACTATTTTAAAGTTAACAATTAAATAGCATTTAGTACATTTCAATGTTGTACAACTATCACCCCATCTAGTTCCAAAATATTTTCATCCTCTTAAAAGAAAACTCCATTCCCATTAAGCAGTCCCTCCCTCCGCAGCCCTTGGCAACCATTAATCTACTTTTCTTTAATTTTACTGAAGTATAGTCAATTTACAAAGTTTGCCACTAATCTACTTTCTATCTCTATGGATTTACCTATGCTCAATATTTCATACAAATGGAATAATAAAACATGTCAACTTTTTTGTCCAGCTTCTTTAACTTAGCATAATGTTCTTAAAATTTATCTACATTGCAGCATGTATCAGTACTTCATTCCTTTTCAGGATTGAATAATATTACATTATATGGATATATCACATTTTGTTCATTCATTCATCAGCTGATACACTGCCTTTGCTACTATCCAGAACAGAAAAGCTAAAGTGTCCTCAGGGCCTAGTCACCCCCAGCAGGACCTCTCAGGCCCATCCACTCTGACCCCATACAATACACATTCTGAAAAGACATTACAAAGACCACCTGCTCCAGCCCCTCCACATGAGGACACTGATCTTCCTCATACGAAGAGACAGAGAAACTTATGACATTTGGAGACTGACATTCTGGGGTTTAGTTGTTAGGTTTGAAAAAGAGAGGATGAATATAGTTGGAAATGTGGTAGAATCTTGTCTTGGGAACCAAGGAGGAGAAAAGAAAAAAACAGGTAAAAGGTGGTTGCCTTTGAATCAATTGTACCTTGAGCAGGAGTAAAGCTAAGCTGTATAGTTTACATTCTGGAAAACAAAGAAATACCCCCAAAACAGAAATAATCACTCTAATTATAACAACACCATGATTTCAGAAGCTCAGAAAGGCTCCTGAGTAAACTACCAAGAGAAATAGGTCCACTTTTACCACTCAATGTCTTCTTGCCCACTGTCATAGGTAAATCATGCCCCCCAACCCTGCAAGATGTCCATGTCCTAATCCCTAGAACCTGTGACTATTACCTCACATAGCAACAGGGACTCTGCTCAGGTGATTCAATGAAGAATTTAGCCAAGGGGAGATTATCCTGGATTATCCAGATGGGCCCAATATAAGTGCAAGGATCCTTTATAAGAGCACTTCTCAGAGTCGGCGAAGGAGATGTGAAAACAGAAGCAGAGGTTGGAGTGTTGCAGGGTCACAAGCCAAGGAATGAGGGCAGCCTCTAGAAGCTGGAAAGGTAAGGAAACAGCTCTCCCCTAGAGCCTCTAGTAGGAACACAGCCCCGCCAACACCTTGACTAGCTCAGTAAGACCTATTTTGGACTTCTGACCTCTAAAGTATAAGATAATAAGTTTGTGTCATTTTAAGCCACTTAGTTGGTGGTAATTTCTACAGTAGCAATAGGAAACTAACAAACCCATCAAAAATACTCAACATTCCTGCAGTTTACGAACCTGTCACCAACATGTGTTAAGGTGCTTTGTGAAGTTGGTTGTTCTCCTCAGGGATGATATCTGTGTCTTCTTGATATAATGTTTTTTTTTTTTTTTTTTTTTTTTTGCGGTACGTGGGCCTCTCACTGTTGTGGCCTCTCCCGTTGCGGAGCACAGGCTCCGGACGCACAGGCTCAGCGGCCATGGCTCACGGGCCCAGCCGCTCCGCGGCATGTGGGATCCTCCCGGACCGGGGCACGAACCCATGTCCCCTGCATCGGCAGGCGGACTCTCAACCACTGCGTCACCAGGGAAGCCCCTTGATATAATGTTTTGTCTGCATGTAAGACAGCAAGCCAACACACATGCAAAAGAAAGCGAACTGAGAGGGAGGGAGGGAGGGAGGGAGAAGGGGAGAGAGTGCGTGCGCCCACGTGTGCAAGCATATAAGGAAACCTGAAATTAGAAGCAAAAATTGACCCTGAAGTTTGTTACAACTGGAATGGGGGGAAAAAACCGTAAGGATCACAAATTATTTTCATCTGCCATAAAACATTTCACAGCACCGTCAAATCAGATGGGCCCTGGTGAAAGGTTTTAACAGGCAACCACCGGTATGGTAAAGCTCAGAAAGTGAACTTTCAATTCCCCTAAATTTCCAGTTAAATGAATCTGATTCTCTCCACAGAGAGGGAATTCAACTCCCCCAAACCAAGAAAAACCCCTTTTCCACATAACAAGTGATACAGTAAAGATAAAACTTGGCGAGCAATGACTTCGTTACTCTTGTTGCAGACCATCTGTCAAATTTTGTTTAACAAGTAGGGTGAATTCAAGAGAAATAAATAACAGTTTTCTGCAAACCCTCATGTCCACACAGGTATACTTTAAATGAGCTATGCTTGACATAAAGTGTGCAAGCACACAGGCGCACACACACAAACACACACACTCACACACACACACACACACACTTACTTTCTCAATTTCCTGGCAATGTACTCTTGGTTAAATACACAACCATGAAGCACAGAGAGATACAAATAATTCTTCCTCCTCCTCTCTCCCCCCTCCTCACCCCACTTGCTCCCTCCCTCCCATCTTGTTCCTCTGGGAACTCAGACCCAAACCAGTTCTGCTCCTTCCCAGCTGCCAGTTCCCAAGAACCCTCACAACCACAGTCCTCTTAAGACCAACAGCACATAAATCAGCCACAACAACTAACTCAACTTCAAACCAACCCGTTCCAACATTAATAGTGCCTAAGTTATCAATAAACCTATATTTGGCTTCTCCTGTTTTTATGTGTATCTTATTTGTAAATTACTAATGCTTTTCCTGGAGCAAAATGGTCAGAGTAACAGTCTACACGGAGCCATATTCCAACAGCTAAAAAAGAAAAAAAAAAAATCCAGTTCAAATTGAGTCAAGGAGAGAGAACTATTAGCTGTGACTATACAGGCATGTCCCAATTCTGCCTAGTCTCTAGTACCTACACTTTCCATCCCACCTACCAGGAAGCAGGCAGGACTATGTGGGCTTTATGCTGCAGTCAATCAGACAGATGGAAAGTGCAAGTCACCGCTCCAAGGAGCCCTTCTATCCGGCTGTGCGTACTCTTCAGACGACAGTATTGATACACTGGTCCAAACTGAAGGAAGTGTAGAGGTGGTGGTTTTATACTAAGTGAGACCTGACTACAAACCAGGTACATGACCGAACCATCCAGCCCCTCAGGAATATGAAGAACTTGCAGAAGCAATAGTCCTCTCTTTCCCAAACTTCAGAACAAGCTAGAATGTGGTGCTTGCTGGAGGAGATGAAAAAGTGAGCTACTTGCACAAGAAAGCAGAAGAGGAAGAAGTCAAGATTTAACATGATGTTCCAGTTCTTTCTTTGTGCAGAAAACACAAGACCCAATTCTCTCCCACAGGAAGCTCTCCATCTAATGGGTTTGGAAGATGCAGTGACCTATAAAGGGGACATAGGAAAAGGCTGACAACCCAAGTGTCTTGAGCCATTTGGCTTAAAGGAAACTTTCTCCTTCTGATTCCTGGTTCAAGTAGTTCAAAACATGGGTTGCTGTTATAGAATTTAGGAGACAGGACCATTACACGGATGTCTGTCATCTTGGAATTAGCCGAATACCTCTGGGATGTCAGGCCTTCCCCAAGCTGGCCCAATTTGCCAACAGGCACAAGGGGTGCCACCTTCCACAGCGCCAAAACACACTGAGGGAGAAAGCTGCAACCAGAATCCTGGTTTTCTCACTCCTCCTTTATCTTATTTTCAGTGCATCAGAGGTGGGCTCCTCCAGAAGCCGACAGAATGTGGATACAGTGGGAGCAGGGAAAAGGAGGGTCTGCTACAGTGCCACTGGCCTTTTTTTTTTCCTCAAGGCATCCAGCTAGGGGATGAGCAGGTACAAACTCAGACCAGTGGTCTGGCTTTTAGGGATGCATGGGGCTTGTTTCGAAGGAGGATGAGTCACTCTCCTGCCTCAGGGACCAGGCCAGTCCCATCCTTCCTGAGCTTACTCACCTCCTCATCCAGCGCTCCCTTCTGCCTCTATGGCCAAGGTCCCCAACTCTTCCAGCCTTGCCATCAGACCAGCATCCTCCTTCCCCATAGTAACTGTCACACCCCACTGTCCATTCAGTTGGCCAAGAGAGCAAATGCAGGTTTACGACTTAGGGGGACCCATCTATGGGCACAGAGGCTTTCAGACTGAAGCTGTCAGATATCACCTATCCAAATCTCCATCTCGCTTCAGAATTCTGCTCAAACTCCCCTCCTTCCTCCAACAAGCCTTTCTCATATCCGCATGTGTTTAGACATCTTGGATCACCCCACCCTCTCCCAGTGTTCTCAAGTAATCAAGCTTATATATCAAGCTTATATATCAGGGACAAGTTTTAGTCCAAAACTATTTAAGATACAGGGCCCCTTCTCAGGGACCCACTAACATCTATACTTTTCTCTGCCTCTGACTCTCTCCTCCCCCGAGCCCAGGAAATCTCTACCTAGTACACAGTCAGCCAGTTCTTCTATCATCACACCTTCTTCCAAATCTTTTTTTCTTATCCTGTGGCCCAAACTTCTGAGATTCAAAAGGCAGGATCAGACTTTGTTTTCTGCTATGTCATCCCTTATTGAAGAAAGTGAGAATAAAGTACCCAAGCTTACAGAAAGGGGTGCAAAGAAATGTAGATTGAACAAGAAAAAATAAAAGATCAGTGATGATCTAATTCAATACCCTGTCAACACAAATATTTAATGAGCGCCTCTTTTCGGCTGGACACTTCCATTTTTTTTTTAACATCTTTATTGGAGTATAATTGCTTTACAGTGGTGTGTTAGTTTCTGCTGTACAACAAAGTGAATCAGCTATACATATACATATATCCCCATATCCCCTCCCTCTTGCGTCTCCCTCCCTCCCACCCTCCCTATCCCACCCCTCCAGGTGGTCACAAAGCACCGAGCTGATCTCCCTGTGCTATGCGGCTGCTTCCCACTAGCTATCTACCTTACGTTTGGTAGACACTTTCATTTCTGTTCTCTCAGCTGAACTCAGAGCAACCCCGTCTCCAAGCCACAGAGGAGTAAACAGACTCAGATGGCCAAGGACTTCCTCAGAGCTACACAGTCCACGTGCCCCCTCCCCACACAGGTATACGGCCTCAAGACCAGGGCTGTGAGCTCACACATTTGCAGGGCGGCAAAGCGGAGTGGCTAAGAGCGAGGGGCCAGGCTTGAGTCCTACCTACCCACCACCTACTCACCGAGTACCTCCTGGCTGACCTCCCAGAGCCCATTTCCTCACCTGCAAAATGGTGATAGCAGCCATACACATCTACTTTCCTACTTCCCACCCTCTCTTAATGGATCATTAGAAGATTAAGTCAGTTAATACCTATAGAAGTACTTAGAATTGTGACTGGCTCAGACTGGATCCTTAATCAACGTGAGCCGCCATCATCCTCCTCATCATCACCATCATCATCTCCCCAGCCAAGTCTGGGCACACTGCCTTGTTGCAGCCAACACTGCAAAAGCTACTGGCTTAACCTCAGGGATTCCCCTCAGGTATCAACATGCGCATCTGAGAGGGATGCATTTCAGAGGGGCTCAGCTCTGACAAGCCAGTCACCCTTTGGGACTCCAGATTATCCCCACCTAGTTCCAAGTCACATGTGCCAGCCTTTCCTCCCCCTCCCCCAAACACCCGTGGGTGCTTTCAGAACTTCAGCGACTCACTTCTGAGAGATATCAGGCCTGCACTACATCCTCGATTAGACCTCAAGCCCCCTGAAGATGTGGAATCAAGTCCCTAAATACAATCCTACACTTCCCTAAAACTGGAGATGTAAGCTTGCAGATGTGCTTCCCAGCACAAGGAAAGGAACAGCCCCTGAGGTTTATCTGTTCGGCTAATTTCCTATTACTCATCAGTATCAATGTTGTTTCTTCTCCCAACTTTTTACCAGTTCTGGTACTTATTTCTGCCCCACAGTACACACATCTAATCGTGCTATAAAATTGTAATTATTTTAGATTAAGGGAGCCTAGGACACAAATATTTGCTGGCAGGTAAGGTAAAACAAGCCTGACACACCAGCCCCTTCTTAGTTCTTCATTGGGGTCTATGGGCAAACCAGGCCTTCTTTTCGGCCTGGAGAACCTCAGGAAACAGGAACCAAAAAAGTTAAGGTTCTGGACAGCAGGGAAAGGAAGGATGAGGCACACACATTCAGAAATAAGAGAAAGTGAAGAAACAAGACCCCAAATGTTTTTAGGAGACTGTTCCCAGTACAAAGCCCAATCCGTCCTCAATTCTTATCATAAAAACTCAAAGGCTTCTCTAATAAAAGGGACCAAGGAAAAGAGGCTAGCCAATTCAACCCTCCAATTTTACGGATAGAAAAACTGAGGCCAGAGACATGAAGGGACTTGCCCAGCATCTTCTAAGCAAAAGAAAAAAATGAGCATTTAGTGCAGGGAAGGAAAACAATGAGGTGGAAAGGATGGTCGATCTCAAATAAAGACACACGGACACCAGTCCCAGTTCCGCAACCCATCGAGACATGCAACCTCTCTGGGGGCCCAGACTCATCTGTAAAGTCAGACCTGGAAGAAATGCACAGTAAATCAGTGTCAACAGGTATCAGGGACACCCTTCCAGCAGTCGCATTCTGTGACCCTCGGAGATCCTGTCTTACAGTCTAGTGCTGTTTCGACACAACATCAGAAGTAGTCCTCTAATGTGCACACACTGCACAACTAGGCAAAGACGCACGCCTGTGTCAGCTGAATGCAGAAGAGAATTTGAACTCACTTCAAGAGTTTTGAGTTAAATATTTACTTTGGTTTTTTTCCTCCTGGTAAAACTGCTTGTGTTTTACACACACACACAAGAGGAAGGCCCAACCTCTCTGGCCATTTGGGTTTCTGTTCCCAGCGCCAAGGAGGGGGAGGTAAGCCAGCAACGGTGGCCCACGAGGGCCAACAAGGAGGGGCCAAGCACCCCGACTGTCACCACCCTGAAACACCTGGTCGAGTCTGATTAACGAGATGAGGACCAGATGCTTAAAAATGTCTGTTAAATTAAAAGAAAAGAGAAACAAAGAGAAAAGGAAAGGAAACCAGAAGCCTGCCTTTAATACAGTGCACTTTGTTATCTGTAATGTCTTTCAACCACAGATAACAGAATCAACCACATGGAATCTAAGATGCATGCCAGGTGAAAAAACATCATAAAGACATAATAAAAAGTTCCACCAGTGCCCATAAATTGTTGGGGGACTGTTACAAGGGCAGAGCCATAAATTCTTGATGTTTCCCAAATTAGAGGGTACTAACACATATGCAGATATATTTGTGTGGGTAATTGAGGGCTAAAAATCTTACATTAAACACAGCTCCCTCCTTCAAACGCTGTTAGGGGAGCCTCCAACAGGCGCAGACATCCAGCACACACTGTAGGAATTCAATTTGGAAACCATCATCTAAAGCACAGAGGAGAACAGGAAAGTCATATTGCTATAATGCTTAGATTATCAATCATCTTGACAGTTTATTGGCTTTATCACCACACATACCATTAAAATGATGTCTGGCCTAGACTGTCAGGAGCAAACGTTAAACAGACCAGGATTAAAAAGCAGATCCCAAACAGCACTCCAGTCAAGTTTCCCTTCCACTCTGAAATTAGTTAGAGCTGACTAAGAAACTGGCGCTCGACTTTGAAGAAATATACAGCCCAAAAGGCTGCGAGTCAACTCAGACCTGACAAGCTGATAGGTAATGTCATGTTATGGCAAATCTGACTCTCCTGAGGTTGATTTATCACATGCTCTGTGCAACAGAGTGATCGCTAATGGTGGAAGGGAACAGGAGGGGGAGAAAAACACCACCATCATTTGCCTCTTCTTACAACCAAGGGCTTGCCTCCAAAGGGCCAGACCAGGTACCCAAAGTGGGCTGGGTGTGCTAATAAATTCACACGACTGAGCAAACATATGAACATTACCCCCCCACACAGGTTATTAAAGTAATTTTACAGATTCAGAAGAACTGAATAGGCAGCGGAAGAGACATTCATAATTCAAGAGCTCTAGACAGCGCAAGAGTTACGAACCCTATACGTTTTTCAAATGCTTCTGCATGTGTCACTTTGGCAAGGAAATCTCAACACAATTAAAACTATACCAGCACATCAATAGGGCTCAATTGAGAGCTGTGTACCTGCCTTTTACTAGGCCGAGGCTTTAGAGATGCTTCAGGAAGAAAGGGGAAATGGGAAATTCACTGCTAATTAAAGGGAACCTTCTGTGCCAAAGAAAAACTGGGGGCATTTCTAAAATATACATAAAAGGAACACGTTTTCGAATCTCTGCCAACGGTTTGGCTTGTTTCACAGTCCCTAGAACTGTTCTGTGTTTGTTTGGAAGTTACAGAGCCATTCTGGTTGTGATTAATAGTTTGCTTTCCAGTACAAGTTAGTCATTAAGAAGGGTGGGGTGGGGCACAGAGAAAACTGACCGGGTAGGAACTGGCCCAGAAACAATGCAAGTAAGAAACTCAGACCACGTTTTCCAATTTTTTTTACTCCCCTTGGGACATGGGGGCCCCATGTCCTCCCCACTGGGTGACTCCAACATGACCTCTAAGGTGAAAAGACTCATGGGGACACTACATTAGACCCCCTTTTTCTTGTTCCTTTCCCCTAAGTGGGCTTGTCAGTACCTTGGGAACTCTGTTAACTCAATGCCAGAGAAGGCTCTGGAAAATGATGGGACGAAAGCAGCCACAGGGCATGAAGGAGCTGCCTCAGCAGTCCTGCTCTCACTGGGTACCCCTGACAACAAAGGTCTCCCCCAATGGGCGGTGCTAGCCATTTTGTGATGCTTCCAACCAGTTGTCTGTCTCCAAGCTGTGCTGTCTGTTTTGCTGGTTACATGTTGGGAAAGAAGGGTGACAATATACCATTTGCCCAGGGAAAGTCATTCTCTATGTTAGATGTCACCAGGGAAAAAAAAAAGTCATGCCAAAACACGGAATCTGTATGCAGCTGAACGCTGAACTTTACACCTGAATGAGCATCTGGGTTTGGGAACCCAGGTGACAGCCACCCAACATCCCTCAAGAACATCACAACTCTTTGTACAAGAGCCAGGAGAGAAATAACTAGGGGGAGCACAGCCAGTATCCAAGCTCCTTACACCAGAAACTTCCTCTGCCATCACCTCTGGCTCCAATTTCCAAAGCACTTTCACTATCAGCCAGGAGGAAACCTCCCACAGCCCTCCCTCCCTCCCTCCACCTCCCCTCCCAAACAGGAAACAGACAGAATCTCTGCTTTCACACTCAAAGACATCAAGGCACCAAGAGCTCCATGGGGAGATATGTAACAACCCGTCCATGAAATCCATCATCAAGGTCCCTGGGCACCAGCCAAGGGACCAACATGGCACTGAGCTTCTTCAGGGACACAGAGGACTCTGAGGGGCATGATCCGTGTCTCCACAGAGCCTACAACCAACCCAGCCGGGTGACACGACTGGCTCATCACCAAGCAGAAGAAGAGTTTTCATTCTTTCCACTAGCCCCTGAGCTTCTGCCAAGCAGGGACCACGTCTGCTGCAAAAACAAAACCTAGGAGCAGACACCAGGTATGAGTGAAAAAATAAAGGAATCATTATTTTTCTTTTAATAATTTAATTTATTTTATTTTGGGCTGTGTTGGGTCTCCGTTGCTGTGCGTGGGCTTTCTCTAGTTGCAGCGATCAGGGGCTGCTCTTCGTTGTGGTGCACGGGCTTCTCACTGCGGCGGCTTCTCTCGTTGCGGAGCACGGGCTCTAGGCAGGCGGGCTTCAGTAGTTGCGGCACACGGGCTCAGTAGTTGTGGCTCACGGGCTCTAGAGCGCAGGCTCAGTAGTTGTGGCGCATGGGCTTAGCTGCTCCACGGCACATGGGATCGAACCCGCGTCCCCTGCACTGGCAGGCAGATTCTTAACCACCGCACCACCAGGGAAGTCCCTGAATCGTTATTTTTTAATCAAACAGTAACACAACCAAAGAGTGAAAAGGCAGAATTAACTGTCAGTCTGGAAATCCCAGCTTGGCTGCCAATTCAGGCCCTTCGTCCACCTAGTGACTGAAAGAAGTCAGACAGGGGAGCGGCAGGAAGCTGAAGAGACTCATTCTCTTTTCTCGAAGTCCTCTTAAAACTTGCATCTCCTCCCCACCACAGCTTCACAATGCCAGTGGCCATGCTACACCAAATGCCCACAGCTCGGGTCACCCCAGCCCAGCTGTAATCAGAACAGTAAGGCAGGACAGGATTCATAGGCAGAGGAAATACTAGGACATGAAAAAACTGAGGTCTATTTTAGCCTCATCTACTTATGTTTCATTGCCTCCTATCCTGGAAATGGCTCTAAAAGATTCTCAAGAGTCATCCCAACACTAAGCTCACTGGGGGTTTTCTTATTATGAAAAATAATAAGCCTTGAATGTTCTGTGTTTGTCTATTAGGTACTTCACACGAGTGGTAGGGGAAGAGCAGAAGTCATCTGGCCCAGAGAAGACTCTTAGTAAAACACGTGCTGCACTCAACTGAGACATGCAACAGTGATTTGAAAAGTTAAATAAGGCAGTATGAGAGTAAAACAGAAAAGACAAGCCATCAGTGTGAAAACTGTTGTCATTACATGATGCAGGGATGGGAACGATGAGTGTGAGTTCACCCCCAGGGCCAGCGGGTGGGGATGGGGTCGATCCAGGACAGCTTTATGGAGAGGCTATGAATCAGCTGGTCCTTGAAGCATGGGTAGACAGAGAAGGGCCTTCCAGGTAGGAAGACTATGGGGGGAGGGTGTTAAAGAGGGAGCAGCAAGTATATTGCAGTGGTCCAATAAAGGTGTCATGGAGGGGCGTCGAGGGAGCTAAAGGGGATGGGAGAGACTGTAGGTCCCCAAGCAGAGCATGAACTGAACATCTCACACTCGCTCCTGGTCTTCTACCCACTGGTCCTCTCCTAGTGTTCTCTGTTTTAGTGACTTGCACCACTGTGGTAGAGACGGCTGGTTGTCCCGATTATGTACGACCATATGTGGCCATGCAACTAAGGTGTGGCCCATGGGATGTGAGCAACTTCTGGGTGGCGGCTCTGAGGAGAGGAGACACATCTACAATGCGGCTGTAGTAGTAAACTGGCTAGAACCATGCTGATGAGGACAACAGTCTATAGAGATGGCAACAGGACAGCCGAAGGATTCTAGGAGTACAACACCGTGATGCCACTGTACCAGCCCTGCTGCTCTTACACTTGGGCTGCGATGAGGGAGCAATCCGTTCCCATCTTGCTGACCCACTTTTGAGTCTTCTTATGACAGCCATCCCTGTATCATAACTAAAACAACCCTTATTCATCCAGTTCCCAAGGCAGGCAACTCAGGTGTCAGCCTGGACGCCTTCCTCTCTCTCACCCACATAACCCCTCTCTCTCTCACCAAGTTCTTCTGAAGTTAATTCGTATCCATCACAAATATTTTCCTTCTTTATTCTATCTCACTGCAAAAGCCAAGCACACAACCTACCCACATCTACTCTGACCTTCTCTGAACCATTATCACACTGTAGCCAGACTGATTCTTTTTCCAGACAAAGCTGATGATATCCCCTGATGAAAACTCCCAATGGTTTCCCACCATTGTTAGGATAACAATCTTCAATACATACTGTAAGGGTTGGCACAGTGTGATACCTAACTCCCTCTATTACATCATAATCCACACCAACCCTCTATTGGTCCTTAATACCTCCAATGCTCTCTCCTACCACAGGGCCTTTACACATGCTGTTCCCACTGCCTAGAATGCCTTTTCCTTCTCCTCATTTAGTTAAATCATACTCATCCTTCAGATCTTAATTCAAGCATCACTTGGCTAGTGAAGACTTCCCTGATATCCCAACACCAGGTCAACTGCCCCTATTACTGCATGCACTAATACATACATGTACACACTAATAACTACATTTTTACCCATGAGGCTCCCACAGTGTTTCTATTTATAATTAGCTGGGAGTCTGGCATGCCTCATTTTCTATTAATCTATTAAAATATGAAATGAATATTACATTTATTTGTCTACCACTCCCTCCTCCCCCAAAGACTGTGAGCTCAGTGAGGATAGGGACACCCCTGCTATTCATTTCTGAATCTCCAGCACCTGACACGATACCTGGCACAGAGACACTTAACAAATATTTAATAAATGAATGAACTAACACAAAAAGGAATTAATGGGTGACTCTGGTATCTTCTATAGCTCTTCCTCCATTAATACCCCTTGTCCGTCTGCTCTCAACTTTCAGATTGTTGATCTTACCAGACCAAACAAAGGTTCTCATAATCAAATTTTGGGGGAAATGTCCTGCCTGCTCTTCCTCACTCAGTTTCTTCCCCTGTAAAGACAACCTACTGTGTGAGCGTGGTTCCTAACTCCCAGTACAACTCCTGTGATATCAATACATAGCCCAAAGGAATTGAGTATCGCTGGTACTTAATGATCCATTAGACAGTCACCTTGATGCAAACCAGAAGGTGGTTAATGCTCTAACAAAGTGACTCTAAACCAAGGTAACAGAGGGTGGCAGAGGGATTATGGCTTCTATAAACCAATAGTCACGGTTTATAACACTAATATTTCATTCACTGAATGAGAAATAGGGCATACTGGATTCCTGACCAACTATAAGGCAGCAGAACCGAATCGCAGGGGCTGTGGCCCGGTTCCCCAAATGTCTGAGTCCACAGGCCTAACGTCATCTACATCCCCAAAACGGCACTATTTTCCTTTATGAATCCACCACCATCACCCCTGCCCTACACACACACACCACATACAGCACCGACAGTCTCTAGCACCAGAAGCTGCAACCTCCAAACTGCACCATGAAGTGTTCCAGAAGCCCATGAAACCGCTCTAAAAACCAGCTGACTTCACATTCAAACACAAAATGGTTTTTTTAAAGAAGACAAACACAATGGTGGTACCTATAATAAAGAAAATGGGCTATGAATTGACAGGGGGTGGCCTCACCTCCAAAAACAAGCATTCCCTTAAAAAAGGGGCTCCTCCCTGGCATTTGCACTTTTACACAGTGACCATAAAAAGGCCTTTATGTATTTGTTTGCCATCTTGCTCTGTGTTTGGGCCTCTCAGGTTAAACTCAAGAAAGGCAGCAAGTGATGCCAATGGGTGAGGCTGTGGGTTGCAGGGTCATCCCAGGGTTGTGGGATGGTTGCCTCTCCCTGGGAACTGCAGGATTGGGGCGGGAAGGACAAGCACCAGACAAGATGAGAAGAGGGGGAAGTGCACCTGGTAGAGCCTGGGGAGGACTTGGAACACACTGGAAGAAATAGCAAAAGTAAACTTGGGCCCATGCTTGCACCTGCCTGAGTTCAAGGCCAACGAGGCCCTGAGGCCATAGGTGACAAGAGGAAGTTTATTATACCTGATGCTCCCCCAAGAAACACTGGCTTAGCAAGGGCTCTAATCCCCATTCTGCAGAGGAGTCAACTGAGGCACACGGCAAAGATCCCATGAATTCAAGTCAGAGGTGACTTTTTTTTAATCTAAAATTCAAGAAGGTATGTAGGCACATGAAAAGATGCTCAACATCACTAATTATGAGAGAAATGCAAATCAAAACTACAATGAGGTACCATGTCACACCGGCCAGAATGGCCATCACTGGAAAGTCTACAAATAACAAATGCTGGAGAAGGTGTGGAAAAAAGGGAACGCTACTACACTATTGGTGGGAATGTAAGTTTGTGCAGCCGCTATGGAGCTCAGTATTCCTCAGAAAACTAAAAACAGAACTACCATATGATCCAGCAATCCCATTCCTGGGCATATACCTAGACAAAACTATAATTCAAAAAGATACAGGCACCCCTATGTTCACTGCAGCCCTATTTACAATAGGCAAGACATGGAAGCAACCTAAATGTCCATCAACAGAGGAATGGATAAAGAAGTAGTAGTACATATATACAATGGAATACTACTCAGCCACAAAAAAAGAACAAAATAATGCCCTTTGCAGCAACATGGATGTAATTAGAGATTATCAAACTAAGTGAAGTCAGAAAGAGAAAGACAAATACCAGATGATATCACTTATATGTGGAATCTAAAATATGGCACAAATGAACCTATCTATGAAACAGACACAGGCTTACAGACATAGAGAACAGACTTGTGGTTGCCAAGGGGGAGGCGGGGAGGGAGAGCGATGGACTGGGAGGTTGGGGTTAGTAGATGTAAACTATTATATATAGGATGGATAAACAAAAAGGTCCTACTGTACAGCACAGGGAACTATAATCTCCTGGGATAAACCATAATGGAAAAGAATGTAAAAAGAATGTATATATGTGTATAACTGAGTCACTTTGCTGTACAGCAGAAATCAGCACAACATTGTAAATCAACTATACTTCAATTTAAAAAAAAGAAGGTATGTAACTTGTTTTCTGGACTGGGTGGCTCAGTGACAATCCCCTCCCAAACTATTCCCACCAACAGGGAATGGTAAAATGGACCAGTCAGTGTTGAAGAGGCCATGAAGATGCACCCGTCCTGCTCTCTTCTTCCTGGGCACACACTGGACTTCACTTCGAAGTCTCCTGTTAGAAAGGTGGGGTCACATAACTAGTTCTCACCAGTGAGATGTTAAAGGGAGTGAGGGGTGCAGCTTTGGGACAGAGGTGGTTAAGAGTTGGTGTGCCTTCTCTGTATTCCCCTGCCCCATCCATCAGAGCAACCAAGAGGATTCCAAGAACAGAGAGGGGAACCACAAGAGGAAAGGAGCCTGGGCCCCTGAGTGATGGTATGAAACACAGCTCTCCTCTTCTACCTCACCACCCACTACGTACACACACACTCTGCTTCAGACCTGAAATAAACAGACTTGTATCATGTTAAGCTGCTAAGATCTGGGGGGCTGGCTTTAAGAGCAATTACTCTTCTCTGACTGATAGAGTAACTCAAACTTCACTAGCATCTGGTTTGAGACCTACATTGGTTATGTTTATTTTTATAGAAGATTCACCCTCTTGATTATGCTGGACTTTTATCCCAGACTCAGTGAGTCTGGGATAAAAATGTCACTACGGAAAACCCTCAATATGGAAAAGCCACCAGCAAATATTCAAAAGCTGACCCCACTTCCATGTCTAGAAATGGACCCAGTTCCTCTCATTTGCCCGTTCTTTCTGGTCTCTCTTGCAATGGACAGGACACATACATGGAGTCCACTACTTTTACAGGTAATACTTTTTATTAGGTCCGTTACAGCTTTACTAGTAAGACACACAAACACAGACACACACACACACACACCAGGCAAATATGGGAGCAACTGGGAATACATTTTGCAAGGGGATAAATATGCATTCCAATCAATCAAACAAACACTTCCTTGTCTGAGACTGCCAATTAAAAATGCTTGTTTCAAAGAAAAGTTTGTATACGGTTTATTCAGGATGCTTATCACATGTTTAGAAAAGAGTAAACCGCATACTGACTCCTGCTGGAGTGACAGGTAGAAAAGAAAAAGGCACTTAAAAAACAGCATCCCAGCACCCTGAATCTCCAGAGTAGCCCAAAAGGCACACCTCAGCTTGGCTGAAGCCTAGATTGATTTTCTAGAAAGATGTCATGAATGGGTGGCACCTGCAATGGGACAGTCTGTGTCTTAGAGCAGAGATAAGATGCAAAGAGCAGATCTGACAATCTGTCCAGAAGGCTGGTAGCAGATAGTGTGGAGCTGGGGAAACCAATGCAAACACACAGATCAAATCACGTGGCTAAGTATTTAGTGAGCATCTACTACATCATTTGGAAACCTGTGGGAGAAAATGAATTTGACTACTTCAGAGCTGAATGGACTCTCTGAGACCATGTGTCACCTCTCAGCTATGAGATCCTTCCTTGACCTCCCAACCTTGGTTTGTTCATCTGTAGGACAGGGATAATACCCTGGCCTCTAGTGGTAATATTCTAAGGATGTAATTAGCTAACAGATGCAAAGCATTTAGCAAAGGGGAGCACACAGTTTATTTTAGCTGTCACTAGAACTCTTAACAGTAACCATCCTGAGGGGCTCAAGAGTGTGTGTCTGTGTGAGTGAGTGTGCACCCATGCATGTGAACAGTGTTCCATGGCGGCCTGGGAGTCGCTGGGGGTGCCTTCAGGACTCCCACGAGGAAGTCAGTCAGGCAAGTCTCCAGCCTCCCAGCCCATTCAGAAACAGCTCAGTTTGAGGCTATCCTACATAGTGAGGTCCCACATAACATTTCACTGGTTCTTGGCAGAAAAAAAAAAGTTTAAATAACACACTACTTTAATTTTCCCTCCCACCTTCTTTTTTTTTTTTTAAACCATTGAGGATATTGCAGGTTGGAAAACAGAAGTTAACCTAAGTCCTCTCCCTCTCAGCTCAATTATCTTTTCATTGAACCAGGCTGGAGGCTGCGGATGAAGGGGAACCAGTTTTCTTCTCCCTGCCAAGCCTGGGGCTCTAGTGTCCAGACCTTGGCTCTGGCCCAAGGTCATCTCTGGAAAGCCTGGTACAGCAGGGAAAAAAGCACTGTTACCATCATCTTCTTCTCCTGGGGTGCAAACATCCCCTTGTACCACAAACTGTTAGGAGCACTGCCCTAACTCGCTGTGTTAGACAAGGCACTGCTCAGGCCAGCTCCAGACCCAAGTCATGTACCAGGATAATCAGAGTCACCACCGTAGCCTCATTATACAAGCAGTAGCCAACACTCATTGGGCATTTACTTTTTTTAAAAATTTATTTATTTTTGGCTGCATTGGGTCTTCGTTGCTGCGCGCAGGCTTTCTCTAGTTGCAGCGAGTGGGGGCTACTCTTCACTGTGGTGTGAGGGCTTCTCATCGCAGTGGCTTCTCTTGTTGCAGAGCACAGGCCTTAGGCACACGGGCTCAGTAGTTGTGGCGCACGGGCTTAGTTGCTCCATGGCATGTGGGATCTTCCTGGACCAGGGCTCGAACCCATGTCCTCTGCATTGGCAGGCGGACTCTTAACCACAGTACCACCAGGGAAGCCCTGTGTATTTACTTTTTGCCAGGCACTCTATACACATTATTCCTTGTAAACTTCAAGACAATTCTGTGAAGCAACATGCTCTGATCATCTCCATTCTGCAGAGAAGGAAATCAAGGCCCATGGAGTAAGTAAGTGGGCCCATGCAACCAGCTGGAAAGGATGGAGCCAGAGGCTAATAACCCAGGCAGCTTGGTTCATTTCCCATCCTCTTCACCAGTACGTATATTGTCTCCCAATCTCACAACCACGCCTGGATAAGACAAACTGGCAGTGAGAGATCAAAACCATGGGCCAGTCAAGGGCAGATGCATTTGAGGAATGGGGGGTCAGGGTAGACACCAGGGAAGGCAGGGAGACGTGGGAGGTAGGAACTTCACACCTCAAGCAAACTAGGTACGTAACGAAACTGTCAGTGCTGCTCCTCTAAATCCGGGAAAACCACCAGGAAGAGGGAACACTTAGGGGGCTTCCCTAGTGGCGCAGCAGTTGGGAGTCCACCTGCCGATGCAGGGGACACGGGTTCGTGCCCTGGTCCGGCAGGATCCCACATGCCGCAGAGCGGCTGGGCCCGTGAGCCATGGCCACTGAGCCTGTGCATCCGGAGCCTGTGCTCCTCAACGAGAGAGGCCACAGCAGTGAGAGGCCCTCGTACCGCGAAAAAAAAAAAAAAAAGAGGGAACACTTAGGGAAATGTCTGGATCTCACTGTCCCAGTCATTTCCATCACCACCCTTCCTTCGTGCCCCCATGTTCCCAGCCTGTGTGCCCAGGTCAGCAGTTGCCCACACGAACCTGCTTCACTCAGCACACACGCAGCTGTTTTCCCTCTAGGGGGCTGCTTTAGAAGGAGAACCCACAGTGCCTCTTGGGGTTCATCTTCCCAAAACCAACTCACCCCCCATCAGGCTTCTGAAAGAGAGAATTCACAGGTCACATCCCTGCTAATACTCTGCCCACTCACCCATCCTCGCTCCCCCTTTTAATTTCCCCAATTATGCCTGGATCAGTTTCCTCACCCTGTGCTAATTCCTGTCCCTCTCCGGTGTTTATACCCTTCAGATGTTTGCAGGCTATTATCATGTACCCACTTAGTCAAGCAGCACACATTAAGTTCTTTTCATCTTTCCTCATAAATCAATCCCTTAATCCCTCCAAGCCCTTTAATCGTACTAGCTGCTCCTCTCTGAACTCCGTCCAGTTTCCCCTAGTCTCTGATAATGTTGTGACACAAGGGTGGATGCGAGGCTCCAGCTGCTGACTCTCCAAGCTGCCTGAGCATCAAGGAGTCCCACGCAGGCGCACACACATGGACCCAACTGGGAGAACGGACACCTGGCCTTACCAGCTCCCAGAACCCTTTGTGCAGACATATCGTCTATCTACGGAGACGCAGAGAGCTCTCCAGCATTTTGGTGCCATACAGAATTTAAAGGGGAAAAAAAGCCTGCAGGAAGTTTTACAGCCCCATAAGATTTTCACTAGCAATTCCCACACACTACCTAAGAATAGCAATAATGCCTCTGAGACCCAGGGGGATTTAAGAACCCAGGAGAAGGCCATTTTGGAGCCCTGAGCCATAAGCAAATTAAAACCAAAATGAAGCACCACTATACATCCACTAGAATAGCTGTAATTAAAAAGACTGACAACACCAAATGTTGGCAAAGATGTGGAACAACCAGAACTCTCCTACGTTGTTGGTGGAAGTGAAAATGGAACAACCACTTTGGGGAAAGGTCTGGCAATTTCTTATAAAACTAAATATACACCTACCCTAGGACCCAGGAATTCTACTCCCAGATATTTACTCAAGAAAAATGAGAATAGGGATTTCCCTGGTGGTACAGTGGTTAAGAATCCACCTGCCAATGCAGGGGACACGGGTTCGAGCCCTGATCTGGGAAGATCCCACATGCCCTGGAGCAACTAAGCCCGTGCGCTACAACTACTGAGCCTGCGCTCTAGAGCCCGCGAGCCACAACTACTGAGCCCACGTGCCACAACTACTGAAGCCCATGTGCCTAGAGCCCATGCTCCGCAACAAGAGAAGCCACCACAATGAGAAGCCAGAGCACCACAAGGAAGAGCAGTCCCTACACCCCGCAACTAGAAAAATGCCCGCGTGCAGCAATGAAGACCCAACGCAGCCAAAAATAAATTAATTAAAAATAAATAAAAGTGGCCCCATTAAATAAAAGAAAAATAAGAATATATGTACACACAAAGGCTTGTATGCAAATATTCACAGCAGCTTAATAGCTAAACCTGAAAACAGGAGAATGGACAGCTGTAGTATATGCATACAATAAGAGACTACTCAACAGTAAAAGGAAACAAACTACTAACATATACAACACAGATGAATCTCAGACCTATTGTACTGGTGAAAGAAGCACACAAAAAAAATACTATATGATTTCAATTGTAATAAGTCCTAAAACAGTCCAAATCAAGCCATGGTTGAAAAAAAATCAGCAGAGTGATTGCCTCTGGAACAGGGAGGGCAGGGAGGGAGTAACAGGGAAGGAGGATGAAGAAACTTTCTGGGCCGAGGTCAGGTTTTACATTTTGATAGGAGGTTGGATTACACAGATGCATATATGTATCAAAATTCATAGAATGTACATTAAAGTCTGTACATTTCTCAAAAGAAAAAAATAAAGCAATACTGAACTCTAGTAAAGGATATGATGCTAAATTTTTACGGTGAAGGGTACTGATGTCTGCAACTTACACTGAAATGCATCAAAAGTGAGATGAGTTGAGGGACGGATAGAGGCAGGACAAAGTGAGCAGAGTAACATGTTAATGGGAGAACCTGGATACCACCTGGGTTGTGGGTATATGCATGTTCACTATACAATTCTTTTCACTTTCTGTATGACTGAAAAGTTTCATAATAAAATGTCAGAGAAAAAAGAAAAAACTTGACCCCTTCCATTGTTGACTCCTTTTAGACCCTGGATCCACGAATGCCACACTGAAGTGCAACATGTTTATTATTCAGTCATCATCTCAACCACTTGCGTCTCGTTCTAGATGTGGCCCCCTCACCATTCCCCCCACCCATGCCTATGTCCTCCCTTCCCTTCTCTCCCCCATTTTCTTAGTGTCAATTATCTACATCCTTAAAAGAAATAAGAAGTTCATCCAAGGCTTCTTAATCTAAGATTCCTGGGCATCAGAGTGGGGGCAAGAGTGAGGTCCACACATCACCTGAAATTGTATGAAAGATTCTATATTGCACACACGTATCTGCATCTTTCTGAGAACAGGCTCCATAGCTCTTATCAGATTCTCATGGAGGCCTGTGGCCCAGGAAGGCTCAAAGCAGCCTGAAGCCCTCTTCAGCTGCACTTCCAAACGTATGCCAGGACAGGTAATGTTTCCAATTTAGAGATCACCTGCATTTTGGAACACCTGTGTTTTTAGCTGTGAAAGTGCCTTTTCATGGAATACTCACCTCATGTAGAGGGAAAAGGGGGCTGCCTGAGAACCAGTCATTCGAGAGCCTGTGCCCGTGAACAGCCCCTCTAGCCATGAGCAATAAGATGTATATGTATAACTGATTCACTTTGTTATAAAGCAGAAACTAACACACCATTGTAAAGCAATTATACTCCAATAAAGATGTAAAAAAAAAAAAACAAA
Source organism: Mesoplodon bidens (assembly GCF_964165515.1). Classification (NCBI taxonomy): domain Eukaryota; kingdom Metazoa; phylum Chordata; class Mammalia; order Artiodactyla; family Ziphiidae; genus Mesoplodon; species Mesoplodon bidens. Next base: position 167,097,769 of record NC_138176.1, read on the forward strand.
GAAAAAGATCAGTGTTATTAAATGTAAAATCCAACTAAAATCAGCACATACACTATTGATCAAATTTTTTAAAAGATATTGATCATAAAGTAAATCAAATATTTACTGAACACTTAGCATGGTGAATTGCATAAAAAAGAAATCAACTGTTACTGAGGACCTACTACATGCCAGGCACTTTATATATGTTCTCATTTAATTTCATTCTCCACTGATTTATACCTCACTCGCCTTGTTTTACAGTTTTCTTATAAACTGAGCATCGAATAAATTATCCCCTGAAAGTCATCCGGCAAGAGAATTTGAACCCAGGTCTCCAGGGTTCTAAAGTCCATTCTTGTCAAAACCTCTCTAAGCAAGGACTCCAAGTACCACAGTCATAGCTCCAGAGCTTGGTGAAATCTCCTCCACTTCAAATATTCTGCCCCACTGGCTTTAAAAGGCCCTAAAATGACCTAGAAATGCAAGCAAGCATTTCAGAAGGCAAAACTTATTGCCTAAATACCCTTTATCTTCAGAGGCACCACCTCTTTCATCAGATTACATGGAACTATCCAAGTCTTGGTTTGAAAAACTCCACTGCTGGGGCTTCCCTGGTGGCGTAGTGGTTGAGGGTCCGCCTGCCGATGCAGGGGACACGGGTTCGTGCCCCGGTCTGGGAGGATCCCACATGCTGCGGAGCTGCTGGGCCCGTGAGCCATGGCTGCTGAGCCTGCGCGTCCGGAGCCTGTGCTCCGCAACGGGAGAGGCCACGGCAGTGAGAGGCCCGCGTACCACAAAAAAAAAAAAAAAAAAAAAAAACTCCACTGCTGCCAAAGCAGAGAGTGGATGGGCTGGGGTGTTAGAAGGGACCCAGCAATGTCATGTGTCACCTTTGTGCCCAGTGGAAGGAGGGTCATCTTCCCTGGAGCTTGGGGACCTCCATAAGCGTTATCACCTGGGTTTGCAACAGCTGAGGCTATGCAGAGCCAGCTTGCCCCGAGGCACTGCCTTCATCTTCTGAGAAGTCTTTAAAGTCGTCTATTGGAGGGAAGGTGAATGTAAGACACTGGCCTTGACTTCCAGATTCCAGGGATTTCTGTGGTGTAGAGGCACTTCAGCCCACATGCCTCAGGGCTCTGGACCACCAGGGAACCACCCTTTGGCCCAGATGCCTGCAGGGTCTAGGGAAGAGTGACAGTCCTGATCCCATGAAGGGCAAAAAGACAGCTCAGAGGCTTCCAAGAACCACTCTGGCGGCTCTTTGGTCATCTCTTCCTTTGTAAGGCAGGCCTTGATGTTTTAACTGCATAAAAATGCTATGAAGGGGGCTTCCCTGGTGGCGCAGTGGTTGAGAGTCTGCCTGCCGATGCAGGGGACACGGGTTCGTGTCCCTGTCCGGGAAGATCCCACATGCCATGGAGCGGCTGGGCCCGTGAGCCATGGCCGCTGAGCCTGCGCGTCCAGAGCCTGTGCTCCGCAACGGGAGAGGCCACAACAGTGAGAGGCCCGCGTACCACAAAAAAAAAAAAAAAAAATGCTATGAGGATGAGATATAAAGACCTGGCACTCAAGAAAGGGCTTCCTCCAGCCCCAACATCTTTTTTTTTTTTTTTTTGCGGTACGCGGGCCTCTCACTGTTGTGGCCTCTCCCGTTGCGGAGCACAGGCTCCGGACGTGCAGGCTGAGCAGCCACGGCTCACGGGCCCAGCCGCTCCGCAGCATGTGGGATCCTCCTGGACCGGGGCACGAATCCACGTCCCCTGCATCGGCAGGCAGACTCTCAACCACTGCGCCACCAGGGAAGCCCCCAACATCTTAATATCGATAAAAGCAGGTTAAAACAAACATCAAGGGAAACCTTGAAAGGGAAAAGTCATAAAGAGCCAGTCTGGGGAAGGTACGGAACTGGGGAGAGCCATTATAACTATAGCTTGGAAGATGGTAAAGCATTCACATGTGTGTGAGAGAAAGGGGATGACCAATGAATGAACTGATACACTATACGGCAGAGTTTGCAGGTGGCCTGTCCCAATATCCACTCTCCCCTTCTCCCTCAGGGTCAGAACTTCCAACTTCAGCAGGACACACTGCCACCCAGGTCCAAGTCTCCAATTCTCTGCCTCCCTTGCAGCTAGGTGTAGGCTTACAGCCAGATTACCTCCTGGACCTTCTAAAAAGATTTAAGGGAGGAGGGAATGTGCTCCTTTGCCTTTCCTCCTGCCACCAGCTTCAAAGGTGGCTATGATGGCTGGACCCATGTCCGTCTTAGACCATGAGGTTTAGTCCAGGATGCAATTTCCTAGAGATAGCAGAGTAGAAAGATGGAAGGAGCTTGGGTCCCTGGTAACACCACAAAAGCCACCACATCAGCCCTAGGTCATCAGCCTCTCGACTTCATTAACTTGAGAGAAATAAACATGAATCTTGTTTAAGCTGCTGGTAATTGGGATTATCTATCCTATGTAACTAATCTCAACTGATACAGAAGTAGACCGAGTGGATGGATAATCTCTTTAAGAAGTTGTTTTTAATAAGGAGTAGCAAAAGTACCACACCTTAGTCGCAGCTCTGGTCTCTAACTAGCCCCTAACCACCCAAGTTAGGAAGGGTTGGTTACCAGAAGAAGTAGCCCCCATACCTCTCCAATAGGGAAGGCCCAGAAGTCAAAGACCACCATTTTCAAGCTATTAAATCAAATCCATCCTTTCAAGCAAATTCACCTGTTCAGGGCATTGTACCTTATATGAAAAGGTGGAAAGAAAAGTGAATTCATGATTGATTAGGCCTCAGAAGCCCCAGCTCATGGTGAACTCTAAAATTCCTACTTTCCCTTAAGAAAAATTTACAGGGAGAGATGCATGCTTTCAACAAGTAAATTTCAAGCAAGTCAGCCAGAAAGTCTCAAGACCAGAAGCTCCCTAATGAGACAACCCGGAATAAGAAATGGGCAATGGTGACTGGTCTTTCCAGATGCTCTTCTCCCACAGTTATGACTGGGTGGGATGAAGAACTCATTTCTTGAAATAATTTCTCAGACCAGCCTGCACCCATGGGGATATCTGTTCATATACATAATTCCAAGTCCAGCAATAAGACATTACCCAACAGCAGGGTAGATGAGGCCAAGGTTCCAGCAGGGGCCAGATTTCAAGGACGTGACTTAACCATCTCAACCAGGAGAATGATCAAGTTATTTTCCATTACATCTCCAGCAGTCTCGGCCTCCTCACCGCCCACTTCAGAGAGTGCCAGCCCTGCCTGCCGTGCCAGTCCAGGGACTCTGAGAGAACACCCCTTCAACCCACAAGGATTCTCAGGGGCTCCTTTGGCTCCCCACTTGCCTTCTACTCATTCTGACCTCCTGGGCTCAACACACACACACACACACACACACACACCCCAACCTTGGGACCCCACAGTCCTCATGTCACTCCCCGGACCTCTTCACAGAGCTCCTCAAGGGCCAGGACTTCCGAGATTCTCAGGAATAATCAAGTTTTCCACTCACTTCCCAACTCTGGAGGACTCATTCTGCAAGAACATCCCAAGGAGGAAGGGAAAGCCATCTTTTAGGATCTCAGAGGTTGGCTGTTGGCAATAAAGTTTTAAATTGCTGTCCATTATTAATGTTAAACTCACAGCAGTCAGCCCTGAGATCCGCAATTATAACAATACATAAAAACAGTCCCTTTGTTAGTTGCACTTGAAGAGCTTTTGAAACATAATTGCAACGCGGTACAAACTAAAATAAAAATTCAGATTTTCTTTTACGGAAGCCATGAACAATACTGTCCTTTTTACAGCAGCGGAAAGCCTCAAGACATCCGTTACATTCCTTCAATGAGCTTTGTTCAATAAATGCTAAGCCTTGAAGCTTTTAAATGTATTAAAGTGATTATGATATCATCACTCCAAAGGCACGTCAATAGAACATTAGGACCGAAACAATTTTCCTCCACACAAAGGGCATAACAGTAACAAAAAGTTGATTAAATGCACACTGTATCAAAAATACTTTCAGTATTTATAGACATATGTAGATAACATTAACTGCACCCCACACCATGGGCAGGAAACAGAGGAGAAAGTAATAAAAGCATTAGGGGGGAGAGCAAATGTTAACAGTAAATCTTCAAAACAAACTGTGGCTTGACTGTGACTTTGCTTATGGATTTACGGTCCAAGTCACACTATATAAAAGAGAATAAGGCTCAAAATTAATAAATTACTAGAGGAGCACAAGTTCTTGTTTGCTGTTCTCATAAGTCCAAATAACATTCCCTGCTCACATGGGCCATACTTCCTTAAATGGCCTCAATGTGACGACTGGCAGGAAACGTGCAACTATTTATTTAAAATGTCATTTAACATACTGCAAGCAGGCGATGACTCTGCAAGGGGCAAGATGCCTGAAGCGTCCAACCAGGAGGTGTGGAGAGGTTAGGAAGGAGGCCAAGAGGTGGGGTCAGAGCAAAACCGCAAGATGTAAGATTCTCTTTGTTGCAGGCTCATTACTGAACACTCTTAGCACAGATAAGGGGATTATGAATTCACATGTGAATTTATCCCCTATTAAACTTTCAGGAGAAGGGTCAGTTGGCTGGAATAGTGAAAGCCAAGGCACCATGGTCACATGCCAAGGGAGAAACTACTTGGAGGTTCTCCTGACAGATGAAGTAAGAGAAAGGGGCAGTTTCAGCCCTTTCTTTGAGTGCATACAGATTAACATTCACATCTGTGCGCTCAGTTTCACGTCCTGCTATTTGGCTCAGCTTTACCTTGAGAGCATGTTCCCAAGGCCTTTAAAATAAACTTGATAGTACCCTTCTTAGTGGATGCACAGTAGGGTGTTAGTGGTTAGTAGTTGCTTTTTATATAGTTAGGATATCTATCCCTAGGCTGGTCATATATGGTTCAAATATTTATCATCTATTGTTTCTGCCTCTTAGGTTTGTTTATGGGATTTTTTTATGATGGAGTTTTACATCTTAAAAATGAGAAAAGTATTCTAAGGAACAGAGTGGGAGACTACCAAGGAGAAGATAGCCAACTCCCAACTCCCAAACCAGTCAAGACCAAAACCCTATGTATGACCCAGCACCATTCAACCTATCTGACTCCTTAGGCCAAAGAAGAGTTATCTGTGTTTCTCAGTGGAAAACACCCTATAAACAAAGCAGACTACACAAGAAAAGCCACTGACAAGGCCTTTTATTACCCGACTTGGGGGCCCTTGTGATTTTCTTTATGGGGAGAGTATCCTTGTCCATCACTTCAAGCACTGCTACCTGGCCCTCGTGGCTTCTTAAACCAGCCCAGAGAAAGGAACACATAACAAAGGGCCAAGAAAAATGTGAAATAAAGACCATACAGTGGGTGACAAGTTCCCCCACTCAAGCAACTAGCCAGTGCCGTGGGCCAAAATTGATTTTCTATACGACATCAGAAAGGATTACCTCTCCCCCACAATACTGCTCATGGGGATGGAGTGGAAATCATAATTAATTCAAGCAAATTCAATTCTGAGAGTCTGAGTGACAAATACTTTCCTTATAACATGAAGCACAGTCTCAAAACATCTTAAAACAGTCGGTAGGAGCTATAGCAACACACTTGATGCAATAATGATGCGAAGTCACACAATAAAATGCCTCTGACCCAAATAATTCTTCCAAGTCAGGAAAGGATATTCTTTTTAAAAAATTCACACTTCCAAGAAAATGCATTTTCATTAATAATGCTGACTCTCCTTCCCTCTTGGTGATGGGATGTAGGTGGAAGTGGAGGTCAATTTAATTCCTAAACTATCTTGGTCCATTAGGCCAACAAAAACATTCTGTGTCAGGGGAAAGTGTATTATTGTGCTCCTGATGTAGGGAATCAGATGGGAGTGGTTGCTTCCATAGCCAACGTGACCTAAACCCACAAGAATCTAAAAATACCACGGCAGTCCACTACAAATTAGCCACACCAGCAGAGAATTAGTGACACCCATATTTCAAAACAGATAATCAAAACACAATTTCTTTTTGGCTTCAGAGTCTATTCCACTGAGTGGTAGGGTGATACAGAGGGGAGAGCACTGGATGAGAAGGCAGACAGCCCAAATCTAGTACCAGTTCTAGCACTAATCAACAACAGGCCTTGTGCCAATTAATACTTCTCTGGAGGGCCTCAGGCACCTTCTTTCTCAAACAGAATAGTTGACTTACCTGTTTCCATATGCTCTTTCAGTTTCAATATTCTATAACTGTGATTATTATAATCTTCCTAAAGCTATTTCTCTTAGAATCACCCTTAAATGAGTTTCTATTCTTTGACCACAACAGCTGGGCAAGGGTGAGAATGTGGTGGGTAACAAAGAAGATGACATTCTGCAATTAACAGAGGATTATCTCCAAAGTAGAAATCGTGTGTGTGTGTGTGTGTGTGTGTGTGTTCTAAGTGCACATACACAAGCATGCGCCTTCTTGGCCAGAACACTTCTCACCTCATCATTATAATCCAGTATTTGTTAAGTGCCCTTTAGAGAATGCTTCTGTTCAGCTAATTATATGGGATCAGAAATGGTAATAAGAGCATGGTTAATACATGCACAGTCTTTGAAATCAGATGACTGATCCACAGTCCACCTCCTTGGCCAAATTTATACAACCTCTCTGAACCTCTGTTTACTCATCTGGAAAATGGGAAAGATAATAGTACCTTGCTCATAGAATTATTATGAGACTCAAATAAGATAATCCATATAAAGCAGACACAATAATTTCTATCATTATTACTACTTATCACTACTACCTCTATTTATATCTCACTGGGTTGTTCTAAGAGTTAAGAACAAACATATGGTAAATACTTAGCACCAGTACCATGCACACAGTCAAAGCTAATACATGTTATTCTTACTCTTATACCCGTCTAGGCAGTATTAATACATTATCACCGGATAAGCTTTTAGCATTTCTCTTTAGTCCAAAACTTCTTGCTTTCCCCACAATGACCATTTTCAATGGAATGATTCCAGCACTCAGACCACCTCAGAGTCAAATGACAAATCCCAATCAAGCCAACGCATTTTGGTAGTAACAAGGCTAGTGACAGGAGCCAAGGAGTATAGCCTGGGAGACTTATGATCCTCTTCTGAAAAGTGTGAAGCCAAGGCCAGTGAGCTCACAGATCTCCTCCGACTCTGACTCTGTACAACCCTACCCATCAGCCATTACCAATGAGGGGGCACACAGAGCCCGACTTCCTCTCTCAGCAAAGTCTTAATGTCTGATGGCCCCAAATAAACAACTTGAAATCCACAAGAACAGCTTTCACACACAGCTGCAAGAACAACTTGCAGGAGATGATTACCAAAACCAGGGCTGAAACCATTTTCTGGGCTTGGCCTAATTTTGTTCTTCATATTAAACAATGGATGGTTGTTTCTGGACACCAAGCTTCTCTATCAGTCCTTTCGTTTCCACTTAGCACAATATTCCACAACACTCAGATTTTATTTCAGTCCTCTACCCGTGAAAATTCCTTCGATTTTTTTTTTCCTAAGAGTCCAAGGGGGTTGGCATAGCAAGTTTTGCCCACAGTGGGGTGGCAATTGCAAATCAAGATATCTCAACCCTTTTCCCCATGGTTGGGGCCCTTCAAGACGCAGGTTTTGCTCTGCTCTCTATAAGCCACGTTATATCACAAGCATTACACGTTCCTTTGGCTGTAACTTGTGTAATTTATCTTCCTGGGAAAGGTGCACAAGATCTTAGAGGGACTCATGGAAGGACTCGTGTCAGAACTGAGACAACTTGTGACCATGGTCACAGTTTGCCAATTTCAGTCGGTTCCTATGAGAGGGAAGAAAACTGTATGCTAAGGAGCCTCCAGGCTATAAAACAGAATGACGCAACCATTATGCTTTCAGGAGACAAGGCAGATGGCAGTTCAGCCTGTCCTCTTCTGGGTGCTTCTTCCTTTCCACAGATACCCCAGCCCACAGCTTTGCTGCCCATCTAAATTTCCCCTTGGCTTCAAGAAGGGTGTTGCTGCTGACTCTGGACCTTTAAATAGAAGCATATGCCAGAACCATGGGGACAGTGACAGGACACCCGCCACCTCACCCCTGCCGCTTGCTTACTTAATGCCTGGCAAGTGAGTCCCCAAAACCAACGGGCAGGAGAGGAGAAACGAAGGTGACTCCAAAGCTAACTTCTTATCCCTATTATTTAGTTACTTTATTAGAGTTTCCCTAACTCCTCGGCACCAAGGGAAGGGTAAGCTACAAAAAAACTAAGTGGCTTTGTCATCAAAAGCTTCCTCCACACTGGCACACAAACACCTGTCAGTGCAAAAGATGCCTCTTTAGCAAGTCTTCAGACCTACCAGGAGCCAAGCACACTCCGAGCTTTCAGACTATTTTCTTCCAATGTTTTGAAGTCCCTTTCAGTTCACATGAAGGCTAACGATTTCAAAAAGGGGGAAAGGCAAGAGAAAGTTATTTTTTTTGAGAAAAAGGAAAAGATACCGTGCCATGATTATGAAGTCCTAAAAGCCTTTTAGCTGACAGCGTAGGCTTTTGTTGAATAGCCTCTAAGAACCTCCACTGAGAGACACAATTCAGCAATAAAACAGAGGCAGAGTATACATAGTTTAGCATCCCCAGACTCCCAAATTCAGGTAGCCCACTGAATGCCACAAAACAGGTTTCTCCCCCAAAAGCCCTTTGAAATGCTCGAGGTCCAGGGTGGCATCAGATCAATGGACACAAGAGTTCAACTAACTGTTACATTATGTTCTGCCAACAGAGCCCCTCACATGAAGGCACTGGCTTATGGAGAGGTGTGGTCAGAATTGCATAAACCTACCCGGTATCATTTCAATAGCTACTATACTTCCTGCCATTCTGCCCTGAGCTGCTGTAAGAGAATGAGAGTGAGGGATGGGGAGAAGAAACCACAACCAAGATTATATTAAAAAACTTCATAGGGGCTTTCCTGGTGGCACACTGGTTAAGAGTCCACCTGCCGATGCAGGGGATGCGGGTTCGTGCCCCGGTCTGGGAGGATCCCACATGCCGCGGAGTGGCTGGGCCCGTGAGCCATGGCCGCTGAGCCTGCACGTCCGGAGCCTGTGCTCCGCAACGGGAGAGGCCACAACAGTGAGAGGCCCGCGTACCGCAAAAAAAAAAAAAAAAAAAAAAAAAAACTTCATACATCCCAACATGAAACCATGGTTTCGACAGCACGTGTGGTATTTGGCTTACGTGTGTGAAATACCAGCTTCTGAGTGATGGAGTACTCACCTCTATTTCAGACATACCTTTTCTCTGAAACTATTACACTTGGAGAGCTTCAAGTTCCTTCTCCAGACCCATCCATCTAACAACAGAAAGCACCTCTCAAGCTCCTTTCTGACATGAGCCCATCATTCACCATTTGCTGGTATGCACAGTTTTTGCTGACAAAGCTCCATTACTAGAAAAAGCTCAGTAAGTAAAGCTGATTTGAAATAACTATATATTATACGGAGGCTGGATGAGGATAACTGATTTGGAGTCTAGAAAATCATCATATAAAAAGGCTGTAGAAAGAACTGCTTAGTTATTTAAATACTTTTGTTTTCTACAGACCACACATCATTTGATTTATCCTCACTGTTAAATACTTGGTAATTTACTGGGGTCATCTGACAAAACAAGTCCATATAGCAAGTACATAGCAGACACTAATTCTTCGGTTGAAATGCCTATGTCTCCCTGATTAATGTTCCAATACTGAGCTAATGCTATCAAACAGAGGTGTGTGCCAATTTCAGCTCTCCAGTGAAGCTGCAAAACTGAGAGCACACCAGTAGGGCAGCCTGAAAAGCAAATTATCATGTGCTGTCCTCTGTTGTTGCAAGGTAGACTTATAACATGGCTGGGATGGCCCCAACAAAGATGCTGATGCATGAGTCAATTGAACAGAGATGGCTGGTCCCATGTGACTCTCCTCCCTGACTCAGGTGCTAGGGCAAGTCACAGAGAGCAAGACCTTGGGAGGAGGATATGCACTTTCTCCCGCATATGCCAGGCTCACCCCAAGCCCAGCTCTGCTCATGCTGCCCCCAGCCCACGATGTCCCATTATAGACTCACCACCTCCTCACTCCTACTTGCTCTTCAAGACCACCTCCTGCATAAAGCTTTCCTTCACTGTCAAAGCTCAACATGCTCTCTCTGGTCTTTCAACTCTTAGTGCTACCAGTATTTTTGGAGTGCAAACTGTCTCCTTAGTAAATTCAAGGTAGAATCTATGTCTTCTATATATTCTCTGAAGTTCATAGTATAACAATGGATAAGAGTGACTAAGTTTCAGGCCATGAGTCAAGCAGGTCAAAAATAAGGAACACGGGCTTCCCTGGTGTGCAGTGGTTGAGAATCTGCCTGCTAATGCAGGGGACACAGGTTCGAGTCCTGGTCTGGGAGGATCCCACATGCCGCAGAGCAACTGGGCCCAAGAAGCCTATTATCAGTCATAAGGAAATCTAATTCACACATTTCTAATTCTACAGCTTGAAAATAAAGATATAACTTTTTGAAGTGCCTACTTAAACTCGACATGTATTAATTCATCAAGAAATAGAATTCCAAGAGATAGTACAAACTACCTTCTCTGATCACACTCCCGAAATTTTAAAACCTTTTCCATCAACTTTTATAACAAGAGAAAATCAAAATTCCAAAATATCTAGAAAATAAAAATGTGAAACATTATGTATTTGAATGTACAGGACACAAAGCAGTGCTCAGAGGAAAATTCCTAGCTTTGAAGTAGATACAGTTCTGAAGAAGATAAAATGCTTGAATGTGCAGCTCAAAAACAAGACACAAACAAAAACTGGTATATATAAAAACAGTAATAAGAGAAAAATAGCAGCCATAATAAATCCAAGTTATTAAAGTAAAAATAAACTACTAAACCAATAATCAAGGGGAAGAAAAGAGAAAGTATATTTAGACAAAATAAGAATGTAATGTAATATAACCACAGATACAGAATAAATTTAAAGACATAGAAGTGATAACTTTGTTCAGCTTTAATACATTTGACATCCCGGATAAACTGGATATTCTCTAAGAATATAAATCACCAAAAGTAAATCCAGAAAATATTAAAAATCTAAATAGACCAAATACTACAGAAGATAGTGATGAAGTTAGAGATATAACTAACAAATACTAGGCCCCAAATGTCTTACAGATATGCTTTACCTATTCCTTGAAGGTAAATGCCATTCCAACAGTTTCTTCCAGAACACAGAGAAACATACTGAACAATTTTTACAGTAAGTATAACACTCCATTAGTCTGCCATAACAAAACACCACAGATGGTATCTAACGAAACAAATTTATTTTCTCATAGTTCTGGGGGCTGGAAGTCCATGATCAAGGTGCCATCGGGGCTGGTATCTGGTAAGAGCTCTCTTCCTGGCTTGTAGACAGCTGCCTTCTCACTGTGTCCTCAAGTCGCTTTTTCTCTGTGCCTACCCCTCCCTGCTATCTCCTTCTCTTAAGGACACAATTCCCATTGGATTAAGGTCCTACCTTTATGGCCTCATTTAACCTTAATTACTTCCCTAAAGGCCTTATGCTAAATATAGTCACATTGGGGTTTAGGGTTTAATATGTAAATTTTAGGGGGACACGATTCAGTCCCTAATAACACACTGAGAACAAATCCTGACTAACACAGTACAATAAAACTCCGGCCAATTCCTCTCATGAAAATCAGTGCAAAATTTCTAAACAAAGTATTAGCAAATAGACTGTAGATAAACACTGAGTATGATATTACACTTACAGAAATATTAAAACCCCCTCTTCACAACTAAGTAATGATATTATATTATTACAAAGGGAGGCTTTTTAGCAGGATTAATAAGTGCCTCAATATTAAGAAATCTAATACAGTTTATCATATTAGTGGGTAAAAAGGGAGGAAACCACATGCTCATCTCCACAGATGCTGAGAAGCACTAATATGAAAATCCAACATCAGTCCCTGTTTTTAAAATAAGCAATAAAGTACAGATACCTCTTCAAGATCCTGATTTCAATTCCTTTGGATATATACCCATAAATGGAACTGATGGATCCTATGATAGTTGTATATATATATACATTTTTTTTTAATGTCTGTGTTGGGTCTTTGTTGCTGCACGCGGGCTTTCTCTAGTTGCCTTGGGTGGGGGCTACTCTTCGTTGTGGTGTGCAGGCTTCTCATTGCAGTGGCTTCTCTTGTTGTGGAGCACGGGCTCTAGGCACACAGGCTTCAGTAGTTGTGGCACATGGGCTCAGTAGTTGTGGCATGCGGGCTTCAGTAGTTGTGGCACGCGGGCTTCAGCAGTTGTGGCTCACGGGCTCTAGAACGCAGGCTCAGTAGTTGTGGCGCACGGGCTTAGTTGCTCCGCGGCATGTGGGATCTTCCCAGACCAGGGCTCAAACCCGGGTCCCCTGCATTGGCAGGTGGATTCTTAACCACTGCACCACCAGGGAAGTCCCTGTATTTTTTTTTAACATCTTTATTGGAGTACAATTACTTTACAATGGTGTGAGTCCCTGTATTTTTAATTTGAGGAACCTCCATACTATTTTCCGTAGTAGCTGCACCAATTTACATTCCCACCAACTGTGTGCAAGGGTTCTCTTTTCTCCACATCCTCACCAACACTTGTTATTTTTTAATTTTTTTGGTAATAGTCCTCTTAACAGACATGAGGTAGAGAAAAGTGCTTAAAGGTAACAATGCTATACTGCATACCTAACAGGGTAAATCTTATGTTAAGTGTTCTCTCACATATACACACACACACACACACACACAAATAAGACAGCAGGAGGACACTTCTGGATATGACGGATCACTTTTGGTCGTAGACATGTTTATGGCAAAGATTGTGGTGATGGTTTCATGGTCATGTACCTTATCTCCAAACTCAAGTTGTATACATTAAATGTGTACAGGTTTCTATATTTCAGTCTTATCTCAAAGCAGTTTTTTAAAAATACTTTTTAAAACCCTCAACATTAGCCAATACAATTAGAAAAGGAAAAGAAACATAAAAATTAGAAAGCAGCAAAATAATTTTTTCCAACTGTATGCCAAAACCCAATAAAAATGACTCACTTTTAGAAAAGAAACATTAATAAGGTGGCTAACTATAAAATTAACATTTAAAAAACAATTTTACTCTTTACCATTTCATTCTCATTCATTCCATTAACTTACAAGCCCTTTTACTTTTGCAATGCATTTCTCACAATCCTATGAAGCACATATTAATCAACCCCATTTTACAGGTGCAGAAGAAAAAGCTGAGGATAATGGCCATCATCAAAAAGTATACAACAATAAATGCTGGAGAGGGTGTGGAGAAAGGGGAACCACCCCTACACTGTTGGTGGGAATGTAAATTGGTGGAGCGCCACTGTGGAGAACAGTATGGAGGTTGCTTAAAAAACTAAAACTAGAACTACCATATGATCCAGCAAGCTGGATCCACTACTGGGCACATATCCAGAGAAAACCATAATCCGAAGAGACACAGGCATCCCAGTGTTCATTGCAGCACTACTTACAATAGCCAAGACATGGAAGCAACCTAGATGTCCATCGACAGAGGAATGGATAAAGAAGAAATGGTACATATATACAGTGGACTATTATTACTCAGCCATAAAAAAGAATGAAATAATGCTATCTGGAGCAACATGGATGGACCTAGAGATTATCATACTGAGTGAAGTAAGTCAGACAGAGAAAGACAAATATCATATGATATCACTCATATGTGCAATCTAATTTTAAAAGAATACAAATGAACTTATTTACGAAACAGAAACAGAGTTACAGATATCGAAAACAAACTTATGGTTACCAAGGGAGAAACATGGGGGGGAGAAATAAATCAGGAGTTGGGATGAACACAGACACAATACTATATATAAGATAGATAACCAATGAGGACCTAATGTATAGCACAGGGAACTCTACAATATTCTGTGATAACCTAGATAAGACCCTAATAAAGAATGGATATATGTATATGTATAACTGAGTCACTTTGCTGTACACCTGAAACTAACGCAACATTGTAAATCAACTATACTCCAATAAGACTAAAATATAGGAAAAAAAGAAAGAAAGCTCAGGAATGTTGGACCACTTTTCATGATCATTGCTAATAAAGAGCAGTTCTCTGACTCTAAGCCCTATATTCATTCCCTATCACAAGATTCCCTTTTTCCCCCTAAAATAGATATTAAATCCCATGGGCATTTTACCTCAACTCAGCCAAAGTTAGCTCTTAAATCAACAACAGATCTTATAGCCCTGACCTGTTTCTAATATAGAAATTACCTAGGAAAGTGACCTATTTGTTAATGGGGTAGAATGATGAATGTTATACACAGTAACCTAAACAAGAAGTAAACCTTAACTAGGCAGAATATGGGATTAACATACTCATTTTTGCTTCAAGATTGCAGATGAAGTATTTTTCCCCACAATTCACACCATAACCTCTTAAACCAACGTTTTACCAAAATTTTTTTAAATTACATCTCTATAAGCTGTCATTTTGTTTCAAGTTAGCAAAGTACTATAATTGAATGCAAAAATGTATCTCAATACCTCTGGCAGTGGGCCAATTTAGCCAGAACCAGGAAACTCTTAGGATCATCATGGAAGATAAAGACATACACCACACAGTTGAATTGAACAGACTTTTCTTAATCACTTATCAAATATGTGTTGCATATGTACCATGTGTCAGGCACTGTGCAGGATTGCTGGGAAATACGGTACACTTGTAATAGCCTCAATATTTGCCCTCTTGTGAAACTTAGCGTTTAGTTGGGCAGACATAAATAACATATATGCATATACAGATATATAATTGCAACTGTGGGTGCTATCTTCTCAGCCATCTATTGCCAAGATAATTCTGCCTAACAAACTATCCCAAAACTCATTTATTCTCACCTATCTGCAAATATCTGGCTATCAGTTAGCCAGGCTACACTGCACTCCAGGTTGTAGACTACAGAAGGGGCTCAGGTCCACTCCACATTGTGAAGCCCAGTCTCAGAACGGGCACTGGCAAAAGCTCAAGAGGAGGAGACAGAATGTGCAATGCCTCCTAAGGCCCACCCTCAAAACTGGCACACTCTCACACCACCTATGTATCACTGGCCAGAGCAAGTCATGTGGCCATGCCCAACTTCAATGGGTCAGGGGAATATACTCCGGGGGCAAAACTGCAAAACCACATGCCAGAGGGCATGGATATAGGGAGGGGGAAGGACTAGGAACATAATGCAATATGTCACAGCTTTCAAAGGAAGACAGGTGCTATGAGAACACCCAACAGAGAGATTTGACCCTGTGAGAGAGGTCAGGAGAGACTCCCCTAAGAAAGTGTCGCTGGAACCAAAATCTGCAAGTAGAAATGAAGTAGGTGAAGTAAGACTTCCAAATCAAGAGAATAGCACGTGCAGAGTCCTGATGGCCAAAGGAGACACAACCAGCTCAAGGCATTTAGGCAAGACTGCTATGCCTGAGCAGAGAGGGAGAGAACACGGTACATGATGAGAACAGAGGAGACAGGAGGCCTGTGCTGCACGTCAAGGGATTTGTCTTTATCCTAACAGTGTAAGACCATTAAAAGATGCTAAGCAAGGAAGTGGCATAATTAGATTTGCCTCTTCACAAGATCATTCTCTCTGCCACACAGAGAATATATTGGTGGAACAATCAGGAAGCTACAGCAAAAGTCCACCATGTGAGATACGAACATGCCTTGAACTTGAATGGTGTTGATGGAGATGGAGAGAATGGAAAGTGTTCAAACAACATCATATGGACAGAAAAGCCCACCATTCCCTCAAATCATCCCTACCAAAATCACTAACTACCTCCCTATGGCTGAACCCAATGGCTATTTCAAGGCCTCATTCAATCTTTCCTCTGCAGCATTTGACCGTGCTGACCACTCCCTCCTATTTCAACTGTTCTGTCCTAAGTTTCTGGCAAACCATCTGGTTTTCCTCCACCACCTTTAGCTGTTCATCCTCAGTTCATTTCTTAAGTCCTCAGATCTGTCCTATAATTTGTTACCCTAAATGTCTTCCCACAGCCCTAAGCAAATTCATCCAGTCCCACGCTCACAGCTCATTAGGCTGATGCTTCCCACTGTGGGCCTCCAACGCAGACTTTGCTCTCAACCCTAGATCTGTATCTTCAGCTGCCTCCTGGACACTTCCACCTGGATGCCACACTTCCACAGGCATCTCAAACTCACTGTGTCCCAATTTCATCTCCCCTTCACCTCCTCCACCCTAAAAACCCTGTTCCCCTCCAACTTGCCCATCTCCAAGACGGCTGCCACCATCCAGCTGTTCCATCCATAAACCCCCGAGTCAGCTCTGATTTCTCCCAGGCCTCACCCCTCCACATCCACACACATACTATCAAAACTGCCTCCCAAACTCTCTCTCAGATTCGTCTACTTGTCTTTCATACTATCACTGCCCCAAGGCAAGCCTCACAGCCTCCTAACCTACCTCCTAAACTGCACCCACAACCCACTCTCTCTAGCACAACAAAAGTGATCTTTCTGTTGATAAAATACAAACATGACCTGGCAACTCTCCTCCCTAAAACCATTCAGTGGCAACCCCTCACCCTCAGGCTAAAGTTCAAACTCCAGAGTTTACAAACCCCTCTGTGATCTGGCCCCTGCCTTCCTTCTTTGTGTGCCTTGAATATACTCATTCATCCTGGGATCTGGACATGGTCCAGGCTGTGCCCTCTCCCTGAAATACTCTTCACCTCCCAATAGCACCTTACTTAGCTACCTCTACTCACTAAAACATAAGCTTCACGAGGGCAAGGACCCCACCTGCTTTGTTCACTGCTATTTGCCAGCCATGAGCACAGTGCCTACCCCCTTAACACATAAGGGTTCTGTAAGGTGAATGAATGAATGAGTGAATCCTTCAAGTTCACCTAGATAACACCTCCTTCAAGATGCCTTTCCTGATACCCTTCCCTCATCCCAAGGTCGGGTGTACCTTCTAGGTATTCTCAGAGGAGCCTCAGCTTTCCCCATGGTGGCATCACTTAACTGCTCACTTGGCTATACCCTCCATCCCCTGCTCCAACTAAAATGTAAGTTCCTTGAAGGTAAGAACTCACTCTGTTGCAGGAAGCAGCCCTCAGAGCTGGAGTCCACCAGAAATGCCTGGAAGGGGGTCCCTGAAGGCATGGAACCAAAGAGAAATGCAAATGAAGCCAGAAAAGAAGCTGAGGGTGAAAGCCCAGATGTGAAACCACATGCAAGCTTCAGGGGTACACAGAGGACATCCGCAGGGGGAGGTAAGGGTAGTGAGGTCAACAGTGCAGGAGTGCAAAGATCAGAAGGAGGGCTGAAGTCAGTCACTGAGACCAGACACCCCGTATCTAATTCGCCCATCACTGGTTACACAGCGATACCTTCCTTTTAACACAGAAATTTGTGCTGGTGGGACGGTACCTCCCTACCTTATAAAAATGCACCAATTTCCACTGAAATCCATTATACATCATTGAAGAAATGGTATTTTGGACATTTTTGTCATTTTGTTTCAAGGGGGCAGACTACATTTAAATAAAATCTGAAGTGTACGTTAACACCTTTCATAATGGATAGGATTTCATCAAAATCACGTCCTTCCAAAGTTATTATAGCCGTTTGAAGGTAAAATGCTAAGTACTGAAGTTGAAACAGAAACCTTCCTTAATTCAGTCAATTAAATATAGTAACATGATAAGGGACAAAGCAAAGCAAATCTAGAGGCGAACCCAAGCAAAATCAAATATTAAAACTAAAACAGAGGATTGGAGATCCTCTGGTGACAGGCAAAAATATGGCCTGGCTGGGTCTTCAATCTCCTGGTTATTAACAGCACACGATGCCACATCGGTCATCAAGCCTGAACCAAGGACCTTTTGCCTGAGGTTAGGTTTCCAAAGCATCCACTCAGCACATTCAGACTCTTAAATATGATGTTCCCTTTGCTATTTTTCTCCACCTGACTCAGAGCAGGTCGTCATCATGGGAGAGAGCTGCTTTCCCCAAGGTGAAGGCAGGCAGCTCTGGGTGAGGGACAGTGCACTGAGGCTTAAGGACCAACTCTCCTGTCCTTTGGCCCTTCACAGCAATGGTCTAAAAATCAAACAGGTAACAATAGGTTTTTTTTTTTTTTTTTTAAAGGGGGCATGGTTCAGAAACCAGAGAAAGGGGAAAGGGAGCCAAACAGGAGAAGAGGGAAAGGAGGCCTCGGGGCAGTAGTGGCAGTGACCCAGCTTGCCTCTGCGTGAGAGGAGAGGGGTGTCGCCTCTGCAGCAGCTGAAAGGGGCCATCCTGGATAAGATAAGTAATTAGAAAAGGAACAGTAATTACCACCGATGTGACAAGGAGGCCTGCACGACAGGGAGTTCTGTCAAAGCTCATAATTCTTGCAAATGAGCAGCAGGCCCTGGGTGACACGACTCCTCTCTCATGAATTATACACGTGGCTATGCATAGTACACGCTGGGCACTGCTCCATCAGAAGGGACCGCTCGTGGTGGGGACAGCAAGACCCCAGGAGTTATACAAGCCTCATGTCCCCCAAGAGGTGGACGCAGAAATCCATCCTTCATTCCAGCAACCGAATGTGGGGACTTGGCTCAAGCGGGAAGCTCCTGGGGACACACAAGGCAGCTGGGCCACCATCCACAGAGAGTTAGGGAGAACTTCGTGGCAATGAGACACTCAGATCATAAGCCTTGAACATGTAGATGTTTGAAAGGTGGAAGATTGGGGTGTTATGGGCTGAACTGTGTCCCCCAAAATCCCTGTGTTGAAACCCTAACCCCCAGTACTTCAGAATGGGACTGTATTGGAGATGGGGTCTTTAAGAGGTAATTAAGTTAAAATGAGGTCTTTAGGATGGGCCCTAATCCTGTATGACTGGTGTCCTCAGAAGAAGAGGACACAGACACACACAGATGGAAGACCATGTGAAGACACAAAGAGAAGGCAGTCAAGGAGAGGGGCCTCAGGAGAAACCAACCCTGCCAACAACTTGATTCTGGACTTCTAGCCTCCAGAACTGTGAGAAAATAAATCTGTTGTATAAGCCACTCAGTCTGTGGTATTTTGTTATAGCAGCCCTAGTGGACTAATACAAGAGGACCACACAAAGACCAAGACCTGGGGGCTTGCCTGGTGGCACAACGGTTGAGAATCCGCCTGCCAATGCAGGGGACACGGGTTCGAGCCCTGGTCCAGGAGGATCCCACATGCCGTGGAGCTGTCTTACAACAGGAGGTCCTGGTAGGGAACACAGAACTAACAAGCTACCACCAACCGGAAGAATTTGGGAAAGGTCAAAAGGAGAGAGGAGACTCCAGTCTCTCTGTCCTACCAACCTCCCAGAATCCTTCTCCCTGGAATCCATCTTGGCTGAGCAATGTAGGCGCCACCAGGAAAGGAGCCTGAGTCAGAATGATTGGCCAGAGACAACCCAGAAACTAACCCCATCACCATAAAATCCAAGACTGGGAGCCACATGGCAGAGCAGTTCTCCTGGGTTCCCTTACCCTCCTGCTCTCCACCTGGGTGCCCCTTCCCAACACAGTCTCTTGCTTTGTCAGCACGTGGGTCTCCTCGGACAGTTCATTTCCAAGCGTTAGACAAGAGCCCACTCTTGGGCCCTGGAAGGGGTCCCATTTCCTGCAACGGAACAACTAAGCTAGTGAAGTCCCTTGTAAGCTGGCCTGGATTTCAAGCAGGGGAGGACTTGAATCAGATGGTGCCTCCTGACAATCCCTGGTCTGTCAGCAAGGTCTGGAGGGGGAGAAGAGATGCGGGAGGACGGGCAGAGCAATTAACATAGTTCAGCAGTTCTTAAGGTATGGGAACATGAACTTAGATTTGAACCTGGGATCCTGGGAGGAGAGTGACACCAGTAACTGAGATAAAGGAGACAGCAAAAAATGTGGGGAGGAAGCGGATGACATCCGCTTTGGATGAGCTGAATTTACACATATTTAGGGTGGGAAGGCAGGGTAGATTCTACCCCTCCAACCTCACCTCGCGCTAATGATCAAGCTAACCTCATCAAGCTTGGGTCCACACATGTGCAAACACATCTATTCCTATCTGGGGACCCACTCTCACAAGCAGTGATTTTTTTTTTTTTAATTAACCTATCGTGAGGACACCACAAGCAACCAACTTCACCCTAATACAATGGTCTTGAAACAGACACCCAGTAAGCAGGAGCAAGCCTTGAATCACACCACTTTAAATTCAGATTCCCAGTAACTCCCAAAAGGCTGGCCTCGCATTTCCATTGTGATAGGCCAGAGTTGAGAATCCTGAGGTTGTCAGAACATTCTAATGTTTGCAAATTGAGAAAGTTCAAGCAAGAGTCAACCACGTGGGAAAGCAGCGCGGTGGGGGAGGGCAGCTCTCACCATGCTGTGGTCTTGGACCACTTAAGAAAAACAGCATCAAAAATCACTTTCAACACCCACGCCTTCTTTCAGAAGGAGAAAAACATTAAAAAGCACTGCCTATTGGAAAAGAAAGTTGTATAAATCATTTTATTTTGTGCTCCATCATTTACTCAGCACAGGCTTCAGTGACACCTCCCGATTAGGTTTAATTTTAAACCCGCAAGAACACCACACGCAGTATTGTCAGAGAAAGTTCCATTTCTCTCCAAGCCTGATGGGCGACTATTGTAATGTAAAACCATTGGATTTAAATAACACAAGCGGATTCTATTATGAGAAGAAAGGTTTATATTTTCAAGTAGTTTTACTTCAAAGGAGCCCAGATGCCAAACCATGAATTACCTGAAACAATGGGCTTCAATGATCAGCCCTTCGCCTGTTTCTTTACGAAAAAGACTACTTGCCTAACGACCAGGACTTGGTGATCCAATTATCTCTCCGAAGCAGTACCAGGTTCTCAAAATTAATACTGTTTAGGGAAACTGGAAGACGGAGAAGACCTGGCTTACCCCAGCATGGCCGCTAGTCCCTCATTAGGCCATCCTGGCCCAGGCTCCAGGGTCCTCCCATTCCAAGGGCTTGGCTCCCACAGACTGAGGTCGGACTACCCAATGCCCATGATAATCTCCAGGGAGAGCTTCACAAGAGGGTTCGAAGCTCCCAGGAGGATCATCTCCCCAGAAAACACAAAAAAGAAGCAATTAGGATCAGAAGGAAAAAACCTAAGAGGTACAACCTCCTGGATCTTCAGATCCCCCAACCAAGCACCCAGCCAGAACTGCCCACATTGCCCCCCCACCATGAGGTCCCGTTCTGTCCAAGGACCCCATCAACCACATGGGAATCTTACTCTGATATCCCCAGAGGACTTTTATGGCCTCTTAAGAGACATTTTTTTTTTTAACACAACTGTGTGCCAGGTGCTGTTGTAGAGATAAAAGAATGAGTTTCCACCCTCGATGAGCACAAGTCTGGTTGGCAGACAGCACCATGAAGCAACACTTGTCCTGCAGTGAGACACACGCTGCCAAGTACAGACGACTGGGAACAATTTCCTATGGGAAGTGACACTGCTACAGATATTCAGTGTCATTGCTCAAGACCATGTTTATCAAATGAATTGAGTACTGTGTCACACATATCCACACACACACACAGAGGAGTCTTACAATCCAACTGAAGGAAGCAGCCCCCCAGGAAATAAGATGCCATACAAAGTGAAATGGTAGCACAATGACAGGCTTGGGCTATGTCCCACTCTCAATACCCTCCAAAGAGGTCTAAGGCAAACTGGCCTTGTGCCGTGCTCACCTGACAGAGGGTCTCTGCTGTAGTGGCAAGTCTGTTCCACAGCCAAGCAAGGCTGGCTTAAAGGGCAAAAGCAGTCACTGCCTTATTCTCTCTCTATGAGGCCTCATCCCGCCACTAGGTTCTTCCTGCTTTCATCACAGGAATCCTTGATCTCAAAGGAATTCTGGGTAACGCATCATCTAACCATCTGGGAGAGATGGCAGTGTGGTGGAAGCAGCAGGGCATGCAGCTACATATTCTAAATTCTATCACATGGGACACAAGTGTTAAGGGATGTTCTCCATTGTGGTCCCCAAACCAGGAGTATCAGCATCAACCAGACCTACTGAACCTGAAACTCAATGGGGTATGGCCCAAGAATTTGTCCTTCTAACGCACTCCCAGATGATGCTGATGGTCCAGGAATGCAGGTTGAGAAGCACTGCTCTAGGGAAAAGTTCCCTTTGGTAACTGGTGAGACGATCATGATGACACAATGACAACACCAGCTGCTAACACTTACCGAGCAGTCACTATAAGCCAGACACTACGCTGAACAACTTATAAGCACCCTCTCATTTAATCCTCACAACCGGCATTCCACAGATGAGGAATCTTGAGCCACAGAATATTGAACAGCTTACCCAACGTCATAGAAGTCAATGGTAGGGCTGAGATTTGAACCCAACCTCTCTGCAGGTGTCCTACAACTTCATCTCCAAAGGCGGCCTGCTCATCCACAGCCTAGAGATTCCAATACGAGGCTGGCATGTGAGGCTGTGAGAAATCCTGACACCAAGAAAGCGTTTAACTCCGGAAGCCCAGCACTTCCAAACAAACATTGACTATCATCTCTCTGTAGAATGCCCCTTGCTATGACTCCTTCAGCTCTCTAGCACTGCCTTCGCCCATCAAACAGCACTGACAGCCTCTGCAGCTTTTGTTCCTAATTCCATCACAGCATGTTATGCTGGTCCCAGCAAAAAAGCTTCATGTTTGCACCACTTTGGTGTACACGCCCGGTTTCCCCCCACCTTGATGCCCATCCCTGGTCCGTCTCCACTTTGGTGTGCACCATTTGTAAGGCCCCCTCCTGGTATACTCCCCTCATTGGGCCCTCTCATTTCGTTAACAGCCAAGAATGAAGCCACAGCAAGAGGAAAGACCTTTATAGCTTCCAAAGCCTCCCAAACAGTGTGATGGTCAAACAGCTCCCCTTTGGTCCGCCATGGGGAACAGAAGGTGCAAACCCTAGAATTACTGCACAGACCAAACCCCATGTTGGGTACACCCAACCTGACACCCAACCAACACGGCAGATCATGCCCCAGGAGCCCTCAACTCCCCAGCTCAGATCACTCAACTCTCAGGTCTGGCCACACCCACCCTTCCTGCCTACCGTTAGGATCTCAGCAAGAGAGGGGAACTGGGGCCGAGACAAGGAACAGATGTGGGGCTTTGCTCTCCTCGCAGCAGAAGGCAGCTTCAAGATGTTTTTCCCTCCTCTGCACCTCTTGTCAATGCCTGACCCTTGCCAAACTGCAGAGATCCCTGTTTGAAATTAAAAGCACATGCCACGTGCACAGCTGACTCAATTTTTCCCTCCTGATTCAGCAGTGCACAGGAGGAATTTTCACCCCCACAGAGGAAACTGTTCAACAATTCAACTCAACAGGCATTTAACGAGCACCCACTACGTGTCTCACACTGCACCCTAGTCACTAAGGGGGAGGGAGATGAAGTGAAAGAAATGGTCTCTTGCCATCTGGGAGTTCTGTCACTTACAGGGCGCTCATTTTCTCTAGCCCTGCCTGGGACAACGCGAACCCCTCCTCCCTGTAAAGTGGGGATGATAAATCCCACCTCACAGGGCTGCTACAAGGATTTAAATAAGAGTAGAAGGGAGCTGAGAACATGAACATGAGACCCCCTTGCCTCTTTCCTTACCCAGTTTTGAGGAGACAGGAATTCATGTGACAGCGTATAATTTGGTGTCAAGTTGGAAAGGGTGGGGTTTCAGGAAGCTTGACACAAGGAGAAATCAACTTTGGCAGAGGGGCTGCCTAGAGGCTATAGATGTTGAGCTGAGGTCTAAAGGCTGGACAGAACTGGGTAGGCAAGACTTGGGGGAGGAGGAGGCAGGGACCATTCTGGGTAAAGAGAGCGGATTTGAGCCTCTGGACTAAGGTGAGCAAGTTGGTGGGAGAGAGGGGACCAGTCTGGCAGCATGGTCTTGGATCTCCCAGAGGAAGAGGGTGAACTTAGGGACCTCCAAAAGGCCCAGCAAGGAAGTCTGGCTTGAGTCGGAAGCCAGAGCATCCAGGACAAGAAGCTAAGCTGTCTTTCCATGAAGCTTCACTGGCGGGAGGGCAACATGCTCCCCAAACAAGCCTGTGGGGAGACCCGCCCCCCCTCAAGGCTCCATCTGTGCCAGCCCTATTGCTCCTTTGGAGGAACCAAGTGGGGAGGAGGCAATCGCAGGACTCCCCACTCAATTTCCAACATCAAAGAAATTAGAAATAAACATTTAATATTCTACAGACTGGTTTACATTAGAGTACATCAGCATGGGGAGAAAAATCATGTAGTCATTTTAAAAGATTATCATGAATACTATAGAAACACGGAAAAATGCTTTTGACATGTTAAGTGAAAAACAGCAGAACCCAAAGCAATATGTGTACCATTATCTAGAGCTTGGTGTGAGAGGGAGCACAGGCTTGGAACACACAGTACCCAGTTCTAGCGCTGTCTGCAACTTAGGAGCTGTGAGACCACAGGCAGGCTTTACCTCTATTTTTGGTTTGGGGTGGTTTTTTTTTTCTGTTTTTTTTTTTTTTTTTAAGATAAAAGGGAGACAATAAAAATGACCTTACAGGGTGACTAAAAGTTTTCAAATGCCTGGCACAGAGCTGAAGTTCAACCGTCCCCCACCACTCCCACCATGTATGCAGGGTGAACCATAACTCTGGATGAAATTAGGTTTCTTCCACAGAAAAAAAAAAAAAAAGTTCCCTCAAGACTTAAGATGAGCTTCTTGAAGGCAGAGACTGTATCTTGCTGACTGCTGTGTCCCCAGACCTCAATAAAAGCAGGATGAAGGTGATGGGATGATGGGTCGTTTATTACTACCACTGTCTACAGTTGTTAAAAAGGCAGTTAGGAAATGCCTATCTCTAGCGGACACCAAGAACGTGATTACAATCAGGCCATTTCTCCTCTATGGGGCCAACTTCACTGCTCAAGGCAGAGAGCCCAGGAGAGAGCATGTCTGGGCTCATGAACCAACCAGCCTACTCGGGAGAACAGCAGCATCTTTGCACCACTGATGTGCATTGGGCCAGGGCTGGTAATTTAGCAGGGAAGGCCCCAGGCTTCAAAGACCTCCCAGGACTGGACTGAATCCTTCCCGGGTGTGGAAAGGCAGGGCAGGGCCTGGCCTGGGCCTGCTGGCCTCCTAAGCATCACCCAGGCAGTGACCGTTCCTTCTCCTAGGGGAGTTTTCCCTAACCTCATGTACAGACTATTCAAAGTGGACAATCAGTGAGGCTGCTCAGACTGAGGGCCCTCCAAGGAAGGACCCGCTCTGCAGAGAGGCCATCCCAGCACGGGCAAGGTGGCACACCATCCACACCACAGCCGGCCCAGCCAACTGCCTGCTCCACCCCAACCTGACGTCTCAAAGGGCTCCCCCAAACCCCTCTTTCTGATGGCTGGAGCTCCTTCCAGAGCATTTCTGTCCTTCAGCTTTATATTTTGATCTTCACTGAAATGCAAATACACACAAGGTAGTTAGAACCCATTCTGTCAACTCACCCTTAATGCAAAAGGGTTCCCGACCTGGTCCTCAAGACCATTTTGATGATGGCAAAGGGAAAGCAGGAAGGTACTGGTGTCTCAAGGAAAACGGAGGAAAGTGTCATTCAAGGGGAGACGTGTATCATCAAAGAACCAGGAGTAACGGGAAAGCCTTTGGACCCTGCCACATTGCCAAAACCCAAGGTTGGTACCCTGAAGGTGACGAGCCACAGCACAACACACAACTGAGAGGAGAGAACTCCTGGGAGACCAACACTAGGCTGCAAACCTTGTTTGAGGGTGAAAGTGCAGTCACCGTGATTCCCGGGCCCAGAAAGCTGGATCCCTCACCCAAACGACCATCTCCAGCTTCTTCCTTTGAACAAGCATGGCAACAACCCACACCCCTCCACCAAAGTCCAACACTGTTGTGCTACTCCAGGAAAAGCAGACAGTCACTGGCTCCTTCACCCTACCATCCTCCTCCATCACCCACCACTTAAACACACAGGGTCAGCACCCCCCCAACACACACACACACACACACACACACACACGGGCAGCCAGTTCAACACCTGCACACCCACTTTATCTGACAGGAAGCTAAGAACAAGGCCGGATGCAATCACAGAAAGGGAGGCTGGGGGGAGATGGGGGAGACAGAAGGCCTCAGGCACTCTGGGTTCAGGCTGGGCTCAGGCTCTCGCAACCCCTTTACAGCAAGGCCCTAAGAGCTGCCAAGGCCTTCGGTTGGGTTGGGAGTGGGGGTGGGGGGAGAGTTAAGGCAAATAACTGAAGGCATTTCAATTGATGATGCTCCCCCAGTGACTCACTGTTTCTTTATTGCAACATGCGCTCTATAAAAGCCATTTTCCTCTCGCAGGATCTGCTTGGGTAACATGTGATGTCATCATAAATCATCTCTCTCTCTTTCCCCCCCACCCCTTTAAAATGTCAGCAGATTTCTTAGAGTTTCTAAAAAGCCCAGAGAGCCAGCACCATCTCCCAGTCTTGGCAAGGAAACCCGTTTTCTTTCCCAAGACGTCTGTCTTCACTTTTTCCCCTTGCTCTCCCGTAGGAGCCCTGCAGAGATAAAGCCTTGAAGAGTATAAAAAGTCACAGAAAGCATTTATGAAAAAAGCTTTCCTTTCTACCCTTTCCAAATGCAGGCTCTTTCTCTCGCTCCCTTTTCTCCTCTCATCCTATTTTGGTGCACTTCCAGGGGAAGTGAATGTATAGTGAGCACTTTTAAACAAGGTCTAATACAATCCATGCCTCCCAGACACGGATGCCATTAATCAGAACCAAGGCTTTGTGTGAGAGAGGCCACAGGCTGGATGGGCGCCACGGACCGATAATGCAGGCAGGCCCCTACCTACCCACCCCACCCCACCCCTGTTGGGGCTTGGCATTCATCCTTCCTACCCTACCCCCTCCCAAACCCTAGGCCCAACATTCCCCCAAAGACCTTCTGTGAAAGTCTTCTACCAAGTTCACTGGACTGAAAAGAAATAATTATCACTTTAACTGCAGGACCTCAAAAGCAAAAGGAATATCCAACCCAACTCAAAGCCACAGAACTTGTAGGGCCATGGCAGAGGGGAGTCTGTTGCTGGCCGAGGTGTGTGTTTGGTCACGCTGAGTGTCTTTTGAAGCTCATCTGCCTTCTGGAAGACCTCCTTCCAGAAAGATCTCTGTGGGCAGAGACCATGGCTGCCTTATCACCTAAATGCAATGATCACACAGTAATGAAGGTGGTGCTGGACTCCTAATGGTCTTTTTATATCCTTGAGCCACAGCCAATAAATTGTCTCTCTACCTCCACCCTAATAGAATCTAATTACCTACAGACAACTAGGAAAAAAGGAACTTAGGTGTGATGGAGAGTAACAACCATCTTTGTAGAGTCCTCTGGGGCTATTATGAATGCCCCTAAGCACCTTTCCACCCCTTCCTAAAAAAAAAAAAAAAAAAAAAAAGAGCCTCATCCTGGTCCAAGATGCCTGATGCCCTACAATTACTGCTCGATCCATTAGGATTCATCACAGGAAACAGGCAGATATTCTTTGGGGATTTTTATACTGCTATCACCTATCTGTACCTAAGTATGAGTACGTGGCAGGTAGCCTAGTAAGGAGAACAGACAATGGAGGTACCAGACATCCATATCGAATCCAAGAAGGTAAAGAACTTGGAGCCTTGATGTGTGGCATAGGGTCATCTGCAGTCCCCACAATTTATCCAAACACAGGCAGGACATCTTCCAGGAACCCATTCACATTATACACTTGATGGAGCAGCCACACTCTGTCTCACTCTCCTCTTTCTCATTACCCTGACTAGTCACATTTCGCTATCATGAAGAAAGAGGCAAAAGGTAGGGGAACTCTCAAAGGGAAAAGAAGGAAAAGCAAAGAGGCACCGAGGACAGAGGTCTTTGCCTCATTCCGTGATGTAGTTCAAGCACCTAGGACAGTACCGGACACAACGTAAACACTCGGTATGTGTTCACTGAATCAAGCACACGCTCAAGAAATGGCAAGGGGGGAAGTCACCCACCCTGGCGAGCCAAGCCTTGGCTCCAGCTGTTTCACCCTTCCCTGCTGCTCACATTGTCCCTTCTACTGAGAACATCTTTCCTCGCTCTCCCAAATGGTTCACTCTGCTCATCTCTTCAGATACAGCTCAGGCACGCTAGCACTCCAGGAAACCTTCCTCCACCACCCCCAGGATGGGGCAATTGCTTCTCCTCCGTGTGGTCAGTGCCCCGTGCATCCTTCAATATTTCAACACTTCAGTGGGTTGTAGTCACCAATTTCCACATCTGTCTCCTCTATAGGGATGTCAGTCCTCTGGTATCTTTAATGCCTAGCCTTCCAGCCGGCAAGTAGCAAGCATTCAGTAATCGAATAAACTGAGCCACTTAAAGAAAAAAAACAATCATCAATTAAACCTAATCATTTAAGTTTTGTTTTTTCGCCTTGCTTTCCATATCAGAGCAGGTGTTTCCAGAGAGATCTATGCCTGGGTTTCCAAAATGCTAAAAAGGGAGAAGGCAGGGAGGGCAGGATGGTTTAGAAGTGGGAGAGATCCATGCCCAATATGAGAAGCGCTCATTCAACAGGGGGCAGGAGGCATTCCCTGTCTGTGACGAAGGGGCTTTCTGGAATCTGTCCACAGGACTCGGCAACACCACCTGAGGTGGAAAATACTGGGAAGGGGGTAGGGCCCAGCCTCACCTTACTGAGGTAGTCCAAGCCCCCTCAACTTCAGGAGGGAAAGAGCCTCAGACTTTCTATCCATCCCTGATGCCTACACAGCAGACCAGGGTGGTTTGGGGTGGCTTCAAGGGATGAAAAGGAGATTGTCCATAAAGACACGTTAATGACTGCAGAACAGTTGAGGGGCGAAGCAAAACCACCAGCTCCCACAGCACCCAGAAAAAGCAGGGAGGTGCTGAAGGAACTTACCGAGTCAAAGAAAAAAGGTACCCAAGCAGGACCCCACCGCCCGGAACTGCTAGGGCCATCCATCACTACAGACTCAGAGCAAGATGGGAGGGGAACAAAAATCTCTCCCCAAATAAAGCCAAATACACAAGGCAACCACCGCCCTCCAAATCGTCTCCTGTCGAATGCCTTAGTACTACCTTTTGCAATCTCCCAGCCTCGCTTCTGGAAAGTTTCAAAGTCACCACCAACCAACCCTTCCCAATGCACAATGGCATTTAATAATTGCTCACGGTTCTCGCCTGGGAAGCCAGGCAAGCACCCACAATTCATTACACGTGTGACCTTTCGAGCCCTCAGCCCCCAAATGATTTTCAGTCACTTTAATCTGACTCCGATTCAAAACAGATCTGCTGTCAGCAGCCTGAACTCTATAGCCCCATCGATGGGCAGTGCCTACGGCTAATCTTTTAGTGCCTTAATCATAAAATGCAGCACTTCTCCAGCTGTTTTCACCCAAATAGCCAGAAAAGGGGGTGAGCGGGGTGTGAAAAATGATGAATTATGAACTCCAAAGTAGTATTTCATTAAGCAAGATTGGACGCTAAAACTTTAACTGTGCTCTCTGAAATTGAAAGGTCATTTTATAAAAATCTGAAGTAAGAGATTTGCAAAAGCCCTCCAGTTCACAGAGGAGATCACCACTGTGTGCCAGAGCAGTGGGGAAGGGGAACAGATGCAAAAGCGGGGGTCAGCATGGAATGCTTTTTAAACTGTGGCCACTTTAGATTTTTTCAATGTGATGCCAAGCACATTCAACAGGTCTACAAATGCACGGCATTAGCCTAAATTTAGTGGGTGTTAATTGAAATCAGAGCTGCAGTCGTTACCACCGACATGTTTCTAAATACTACCCAATAAATTTTTGTCTGTTTCAGATTCTCTGTGACAGCCAGCAATGAAAGGAAAACCAAGAGCGGGCACGTAAAATGGTCTTCTTATGTACCTAGTCCCCTAGTATTCGAACAAAAGGACGTCTGTGTGTGGATCTGGCCTATGTCTGAGCACACAGACATGTGTATGGATAAACACGAGATCCATGTGCATGCCTTGCCCATTTTTAGAAGGTGAACAGGGAGACGTGGGAAGACACACACATATACTCTCTGTACACACATATACTCAACTTCCTCTTTGCTAAGGCACCTCCATAGAAAGCAAAACGGGCCTCTCTCCACGTGACAAAAACATTCTCGTTTATAGTGAAAGGAGTTTAGGGCGCAACTTATGTGCCTTTTTTTTTTTTCCCCTTCAGATGGGCCGTTTCCCTTCCTTTCTCTCTGGCTTGCCTCACTCCCTTCAGGTAAGCCTTGTTTCAATTTAAAAAACAAAATTAAAAAATTTCCTCCAGAACAGAGCATTTAAGGGTCAGCCAGGGAAAGGTCTGCAATACACAGAATGTGAAACGAAGAAGGCAGGGGCTTCCTGAGGGAAGGGAACCATCGGCTTTCCTGAGGTTCCTCAGAAAAATAGCAGTTTCATCCTCCCAATTACACATTACTTCATTATTAGTTTACATGAAAAGAAAAGACGTGGCTTTGTGCTCTGAGTCATGATTGCAGCTCAAATAAAAAGAAAAGGGAGGAGAGCGTCTAGTCCTCAGACTCCACGTAATTTGCCCTTCCTGATCCTCTGATGATAATTTGAGGACCTCCCCAGATCCCAATAGGATTGTCTAACTTTGCCAAGGGTCTATTCCATCGGAAAATAAACACTGCATTCAGCTTTCACGGCAGTGGGCCAGGAAGAACCTTGGAGGGAAATATGTTTACCCAAGACTAATAACACCAAAGGACCATGCTGCAGCCCCAGCAGTGGATCCTCATGCCATTTTCTTCCCCTACATATATCCCATCGTTCTGATTATTCAAATGAGTATCAGCTAAGGATCCCTAGTGCTCCACTGAGCAAATTCGCTCTCATGCACACATCCCCTCCCATAGTTTGGTACATACCTGCTATGTAAATGTATAACATGTGTGTTTATAAGTCACACACAAATAGTGTACACTCAGGCCTGCTGCATGCCTATCCCCAAATACACAAGGTGCACACAAAAACACACAGGTTCTGCCAACACACATGTAAGGTTCAGTACATGCCCTTCCTCAACCACACAACAGCGAGCCTATGTGCATTTTGTATGTACGCGCATACACACACACACACACACACACACACACGGTGCCAACCCCTTCAGAGAAGGCAGGGTACCTTGGACTCAGAGAGGCCTGTCCCCCAGCCACATAGAGTTGGAGAAAAATCAGTGAGTCTGGGCCTCCTCTGAAGGGGCAAGAAACATTTCTGCAGAAAAAAATAACTTCTTGATGTAGGAATGATCCAGAACAGTCTAGTCCACCCCAGCACCCGAAGCCTTGCCTCTCCTCTTAACTCTACGCTCTCTACAGGAGCCCACCAGACGGTCTGTGAGAAGATGAATTGAACTCCTTGATATTCAAGTTGGGTCTACAAAGCAGCACATCAACATCACCTGGGAATTTGTTAGAAATGCAGAGGCTCGGACCCAAGGCCAGACCTACTGCATCAGACAGTGCGTTTGAACAAGACCCTCAAGGATTTGTGTACACACTCAAGTTTGGGAAGCATGCCTTAAGAGTCTACCCATCCTATAACCAGGTGTCCTTACCAGCCCTCAACGTCTAGGGGCTCCCCAGATCCTGCGGATACAACGGGGCGCAGGAGCATTCCTCCACCATCAGACCTTGTCTCTTCTCTCACCAGCAACAAGTTAACAACACAGCCTCAGGTGTCCAGACTCACCTGCATCTCTAAACCCACCAGGAGCTCAGTGAAACTAACAGTTTTCTCCCCACTAACTGTCTCATCACTCCACAACTGCTGCTTTTTATTTCATTATGCTTCTCATCAGGCTCAGAGAGGAGTATAACTGAAAAAGAAATTGGAGGGGAACAATTTCAATATTGCAAAACACATGCAAATCAACACCCAGAATCCTACCTGGAGTGTTTTTATTGAGACAATTCTGTGCTTGTCTGGGAGATGACCTGATAATAAATAAATTCATATCTTCCAAAGGTAGCTTTTCTCCCCACCTTATAAAGCTAATTAGACCAGGACAATATAACATCGTCCTAAATGCCTGATAACCTCATCCTGTTACTCAGGAAATATTATTTTTAAATAGGTGTGATAGATACAAACCGAAACACTCGGATTTCAATTCCAGTCCCAATTCCCGGATCCCCTCTCTGAGTAATTTAAGGACTTCCTCCAGATAGTTTTTCATATTCTTTTAACTGACATTTTATCTTTATACAGTATCTCACAGAATGAGCACGCACTAAGACAATGACAGCCAAGAAGGCCTGTCATTTCTCATTCCGACAAAGACAGATGTCTTACACTGGCTTATGCCAATAATAGATCCAACAAAAAACAAAAGAGACTACACCTGCCGCTGATGTAAAGGCACCAATTCACATTTGTGACACTCATTTGTCAATTAACAGATTTCTCCCATTGTTGACACACGAGACTTAAAAGATGTGGGCTCGAATGTGATGAATTAAAAAAGACAGATGAGTAAGCTATGAGCTGCAAAGTAATGCTATAATGTGCTTTAGATATGAATATCAACTGACACCCCTGACAGGCCATACAAGGTTTTATTTCATTTTGCACTGTATCCAGGCTTCATACTTTGTCTTCTTTGTTCGCTTTTCATCAGGCTCCTAACATCTCATTCTGACAGCCAGAGACATTTAAGGCACTTTCGTTTCAAATGCAAGTTAGCGTACTTGATTTGTCATTAAAATGCAAAACGATTGCCCTTGCAGGTAAATGTAGGTATGCTTAAAAGGTAGGATCTGAAAATGAAAGGCTGAAAATGGTTTGGGTTCCTCTCTCTACCTCCTCACAAGCCTGGCCACCTCTGGGGGCCTGATACCCCACTGGCCAAAGACCTGCCCGAAAGGGCCTCTGGAGCTCCAAGGTCCCCGCAGTGGGCAGGGACAACACATGGACTCAGAGGTGAGCTGGACCTCACAGACGCTAGGCAGATCTCAGATTTACCCACATTTGAACCAGCCTAAGCACACACAAAGCATTCGGCCTCTGGAGAGGAAGCATGGGCAGGCTTAGGTCAAGATGCTCGGGATGATCTTTCCCACTGAGGCCGACCCCACCCCCCAAATCTGATACCTCCTACAGGGAGAAAACGCCACACCCAAGACTCTCCTGTGGGAGATGAAGGGTCAGGTAGAAGCTTCTGGGGAAGACTTCTGTTTTAATGACCTTTAGTTCAGTAATTTCACTCTTTGGGAAGTTATCTTAAGGAAACAGTGAAAAGAGTGAAACAAATGATTTATAGGCAAAGATGTTCATCACAGCATTTCTTATTAACACGTAACAGTGGGAAACAATACATACGTATATGTCAACCAATAAGAAAATGGCTCAGTTATGGTGCATCTGTGAAAAAAATATTACATAATCACTGAAAAACCACATTATCCAAGAAAACTGAATCACATAATATAACATTAAGAGAAAAAATAGGATACAAGTCTCTACAGCTGACCCTTGAACAATGCAGGTTTGAGCTGCACGGGTCCACTTATACTTGGATATTTTTCAATAGCAAGAACTACAGTACTACACAATCTGCAGTTGGTTGAATCCCTGGATGCAGAGGAACCCTGGATATGGAGGGTCAAGTACCAGTTATACACGGATTAACCCCAACGTTGTTCAAACGCCAATTGTATATACAGCCCGAACCCAATTTTGTAAAAACTTACACATGCTCAAATGTTAAGAGTGGAATACTGGTTTCTTGTTCAGCAGTAAGCTCATGGTTTAAAATTTCCTTCTGTATATTTTCCCTGTATTTTTATAAAATGATTACTTTATAATCAGAGAAAAAGCTTGAAAAACAAATTTTAGAAAGTAAACATATCTTTGGCACAATTTCCTGTTTCCCAGCACCAACCCACCATCTACACTTTCTGGGCCTCAATTTTCTATGTTAAAAGAAAGTATCAGGGGCTTCCCTGGTGGCGCAGTGGTTGAGAATCTGCCTGCCAATGCAGGGGACATGGGTTCGAGCCCTGGTCTGGGAAGATCCCACATGCCGCGGAGCAACTGGGCCCGTGAGCCACAATTACTGAGCCTGCGCGTCTGGAGCCTGTGCTCCGCAACAAGAGGAGCCAAAATAGTGAGAGGCCCGCGCACCGCAATGAAGAGTGGCCCCCGCTTGCCACAACTAGAGAAAGCCCTCGCACAGAAACAAAGACCCAACACAGCCATAAATAAATTAATTAAATAAATTTAAAAAAAAAAAAAAAAGAAAGTATCAGACCAGTGGTTTTCAAACTGTGTTTCCACAGAACCCTAGGGTACCACAAGGGGCTTCTCAGTTTCTTCCAATGACTAATTCGAATTTAACTTTTAAATTACTTTAATGATTTTTAACAACTAATTTAAGAGCAGTATGTTGTCTCAAGTACTTTCTTTTTTTTTTTTTTTTTTGGTCTCAAGTACTTTGATACCAAATTTCAACACACTGTAGAACAGCATATTATCCTGTGCCGCCAAATTAACTCGTTTTGTGCAGTTCTTTGAGTTTCTTCCTACCAACTGTCTAGTTTAAACACTTCCTGGTATTTGCAAGGTGAAATTTAAGGGGAAAAAAAACTGTTACCATTTGCAGCTATTTATTGAGTGAACTAGTATTTACATATTGCACACTCAAAACCAAATGCAAGGGGCTTCCCTGGTGGTGCAGTGGTTGAGAGTCCGCCTGCCGATGCAGGGGACAGGGGTTCGTGCCCTGGTCCGGGAACATCCCACATGCTGCGGAGTGGCTGAGCCCGTGAGCCATGGCCGCTGAGCCTGTGCGTCCGGAGCCTGTGCTCCGCAACAGGAGAGACCACAACAGTGAGAGGCCCGCGTATCGCAAAAAAAAAACAAAAAACAAAAAAACAAATGCAGGAATCATCTGAACACTGGGGCAAGTATCAAATTGCATTTTGTCTCTCACCTCAATATCAAGCCCAGTGCTCATCTGAACAGCTTCATTGCTTTTGCTGACTCACTTTCCAAAATACCAAAGCCTTTTTATTTCATAATATTCTTTCTATGTAAAATTTTACTCGACAAGGATCCTGACACTAGAAAAATAATTTTGAAAATTACTGGATTAAACCAATTTACCTCTACCCCTCTCACAGCGTGTGGGTCTGTGAAGCACAGCATAGAGCATCATGGGAGAAGTGGAGGACTGTGATAAAGGCGGGAGGGAGGGGGGCCAGGTCAGTCTCGGCTTCCACTCTTACTACAGGATGTTGGGTGAGGTACTTGATCAATTTAAGCCTTGGTTTATCTGTAAACAGTTTCTTTTTTTTTTTAATCACCAAGTTGGGAGGGTTCAGTGAGAGAGAATGCTAAGCACTAGTTAACTGATGTTACGTCATTATTAGTACTTGTGTATGTGGGAGAAATGAACGGTTAAATAGTGGACAGCTCAACACGGCACAAACAGTTCACAGATGCAGACAAAAATGCTTTCGTACAGCCAACAGAAATTTCTTTGCTACACTGACTAATAAAATCCAGAGCCGTCTCTCTCTCTCTCTAGACTGGCTGGTCCATTTTCCTTTCCTCATTTATTTCCTCACCTTCTCTATCATCTGACTAGTTTATACTTTGCATTACTATTAAAAGAAGACTGTACTTCCAATCTCAGAACTCCACTTTCTATCTCCCTATGCACTACCTAAACGTGATTTTTACAATTCTGGGAAGAGGCTCTAAGAAGCCCTTTTTGTGAAAAAGCTAACACAGATCCTGTTAGTTATGATAGAACCCATCAATTCAACGCAGATCAGAAATTACAGAAAAGGCAAACTTTTAGTAAAGGCAAGAGAATCAGATGGAAGAAACTTAGGAACATAGAACATAGTCACGTGCTCCTTGCAAGGAAATACACTGTAGGACTACGATTTCCCTTTTGATTTGTACACAAGTCACAAACAACAAATGCAACATGAGCCCAAGCACAATAATCTCAAAGATAAGTCTGCTCAAAAAAACAGAAGAGTCAAAAAAAATGAAATTAACGATTTGGGGGATAGCTGTTTTTTTAGGTACATCACCTACAGGAACAAAACTCTTACATTTAGTACTTCATTTGATCTTCACAACCCTGATAGGTGAGTATTATCCCCTGTCTGGAAAAATCACAACACAAATTAAATGACTTGCTCAGTAGCTCACAGATAACTGTGATGGAGTAAAGACAAATAGTCCGGTATCCTGTCTCATGATCTCACTGTTTTTCTACCAGATCAGCTCCAGACAGAAGTCCTCTGGCTTCGTGGTCTCCAACAATGACTGAGCTTCAAACTAGCAAAATTTCAGTTTCTCATTCAAAATAAAAAATTATAATGACAATAATGCATCATACGATGCCTTATATGATATTAACTTATTGTGGTAACCATTTTGCAATATGTGCATTTATCAGGTCATTATGGCCACGTGTCAATAAAACCGGGAAAAATGCATCATAGTTATGTAGTGTTTAGCGATTTACAAAGCATTTGCATCCAAATAACCGATCTCCTGTGCAACCCAGAGACATCCTGAGGAGAAAAGGGGACAATATGCTTTGCCTGTAACTGAAAAGAAAACAGAGACTCACGCCTCCTGAAGGGCTGTGTCCAGATTAACAGCAGCAGCAATAGGACTCACACCTGAGATGGATCCAAAAGCAGTAGTGGAGGCCCAGCCGCCAGAGGCCCCTTATTAAGAGCAGACAGAGTTTGTTCTATTTTTGTTCTTGTTTATCTTCCTAAAGGAACAGGACAAGTTAACCCAACCTAATTTTCTACAGACTTCTAAACTACTAGTATTTGATGTAAAGATTCACTGCCTACCATTTCTATCTCCCCTGAAATATGATATGGTCAAATATAAGTCTGGGAAGAAAAACCAGCAACAACCTTGAAGGGGGGTGGGGGGAGAGCTGTCCCCCGTTCATGGGCCTGGAAGACAATTTTGCTCTTCTCTGACATTTAGTTACCAATCTACACTCGTTCAGCAAGTAAAGATCTCAAGGATAACAATCAGTTGGAATTGTGGGAAACACAATGGAATCCAATACGATGTGAGAGCCAAGGAGGGAGGCTTCATGGTTGCGCAAAACTGCACTTAGACCTTGGCTCCCCCACGACCAGCTGTGTACACTGGGAGAAGTCCCTTAAACTCGGCACACTTTCATTTCCCAACTTTAAACTGTGAAGAACACCTAGCTTGCCATAAGGCCTTCAGAAGGTAATCAGAAGAAGCTGATGGATGAATGGTAGTTACTGCTACCTTTTAAGACTAGTATCATGCTTTTACACATCCACTGTAGCCAGTGAGGAATTCCAAGATTAGATAGCGTCTTCCAATAGCCAGGGACCTACCATGTGCACAACCGTGCCCTGAGCACCCCTGAATGAGAAGATGTTGACTCATCCTGGAAAAGCTTACATTCCATGGAGCGGCAGAGCTACTGCAAGGACCCCAGGGCATTCACAGAACCAGTAGTGTGCAAGTTCTCCCAGGGGAGAATGCACCCCAAATGCCAGCGCTGCACAAACACTGAGACGTGGAAAAGCAATAATAAATATAATTTCTGAAAGATGAAATTTCAAGCTTCGGTTCCTCCCCTTCTGAATGAGCTGCAGGGCCTTGCCGGGTGCTAAGCAGCCCCGCACTCGCACTCGTAACAGCAGTCTAGAAGAACTCCATTAACCGTGACCCTTCTAACAGGGTAATTGCCACGTATGCATGTCAGGGCCGACACTCGGGCCCTGCTCAGCCAGGGAATGGGCTGCCCTCCACCAGCTGGAGGTGGCGTGTCCCCGCCACATGCCTCTCACTGCAGGGTGAAGGTCTGACGGGGAGAAGCCAAACCTCCCCGGAGTCCTGACTTGACTGGCCTCCCCCAAGACTCTGGCCTGACCAGCCTCCCTCCCCACCCAGCTTCTCCATCCCAGGACCACCTCCACGCTGCACAGCACAGGCATCTGTGTGTGTGTGTGAGAGAAGGAACTTACCCTACTCTCCCATTCCTCTCCTCCTGGACTCCTACAAACTCCTGAGGGCACACAGATCAGGGTCTCCCCATCTCCACTCAGGACAAGCCTGGTCCCAAAGCCCCAACATTGTGCAAGCTATCTACCCAGCCCAGAAATCTTGAACCAGCGTGGCAAACTCTGCTCTCTTTTAGAGTGGCCCAAGCCCGTCTTTCTCATGACGTTTCCTCTGAAGAAGTCCCCCTTCCTGAGACCTTCTGGGGCATAAGAACTGAGAGCATGACCCTGGCACTTAACTGAACTGTGTTGTCCTGTGGATACCCTGGGAGACCTGTCTGGGACCAACCCCAGGGCTCACCTGGGTCAAGTTAACTGCTCAGCCTGGCTGGCTGGGACCCTTCCTCTCCACGTGTGGCTCCCCAAAGCTGCTCTCTAACTCAGATCAAGCTTCCAGACAGTGGATGGAGTAACTATGCTTCCCAATACTCAGCCATAAAAAGAAACAAAATTAAGTTATTTGTGGTGAGGTGGATGGACCTAGAGTCTGTCATACAGAGTGAAGTAAGTCAGAAAGAGAAAAATACCATATGCTAACACATATATATGGAATCTAAGAAAAAAATAATGTCATGAAGAACCTAAGGGTAAGACGGGAATAAAGACACAGACCTACTAGAGCATGGACTTTAGGATATGGGGAGGGGGAAGGGTAAGCTGGGACAAAGTGAGAGAGTGGCATGGACATATATACACTACCAAACGTAAGGTAGATAGCTAGTGGGAAGCAGCCGCATAGCACAGGGAGATCAGCTAGGTGGTTTGTGACCACCTAGAGGGGTGGGATAGGGAGGGTGGGAGGGAGGGAGATGCAAGAGGGAAGAGATATGGGAACATATGTATATGTATAACTGATTCACTTTGTTATAAAGCAGAAACTAACACACCACTGTAAAGCAGTTATACTCCAATAAAGATGTTTTTTTAAAAAAAGGGAAAGAACCACAAAATTCTCAAAGTTGCTGGTAGATTTGGCTGTGGCCCTGTATTATTCTAATAATTTCACCTGAATTAGCCTTATCTCCACATTAAGTATACAAGCTTTTGCAAAGGGGTATATCACATCTCTAAGTTCCAGGTACTGGGGAACCTAGTATGCACTGAATATTTATGTAACTATAATGAACAGGAAGTGACTTCCCAAGAACAATGATCCAAGTCCTCAGCCCTTGCGGACATCTCCAGACAGCTCTGGGGAACCCTGCTATCCTAAGCAGTCCCCACCTCCACTCAGTTGCACGATAATCTAGGTCATGGCCATATGAGGTGGTTTCTCAAAGACCTTGGAAACCACCTGGCCCTAAAGTGCATCCATGGAGGGTGCACATGGTTGTACACGGCAGCTAGAAAGCCCACTGCAACCCTGCCGGCATTCTCCAAAACATGTCATCCCAGGCCTGACTTCCACCCACCAGCTAAAGAGGAAGAAGATAAGAAAAACCTTCAACTCTTATGGTTAAATTTACCCCTACAGTCATTCTTCCGGGGTTTCACATCACGGGCTGGAACAAATGCAGTGTTCCTCAGAGGCAGGACACTGGACAGAATTGACCTCCGGGAGTTACTGGCAGCCTCCGTTCTATACCCCAGGTCAGGCTGATTTTGCCCACCAGAGCCCAGCCTCCAAGAACAGAATTCAGGGTA
This sequence comes from Mesoplodon bidens, assembly GCF_964165515.1. Taxonomy (NCBI): domain Eukaryota; kingdom Metazoa; phylum Chordata; class Mammalia; order Artiodactyla; family Ziphiidae; genus Mesoplodon; species Mesoplodon bidens. The sequence continues at coordinate 167,137,697 of NC_138176.1, forward strand.
CTGGTTTGCTACATCCAATTATACAACTGGAAGGCTGGTTATCCTTCTGTGATTTTAGTCCAGCTCAGGCGTCTGAGGAAGAATTCACAAGAGCCAACCAAGACAGACCCATGATTCAACTGTCAGCACAGATGAAGACAGCCTGCCCTCTCAGGCTCACCCACCGGGTCCTGATCACCCACTGCTCTTGGGAGGTTTCGAATCCTGAGGAGGTGAGCTACCACAGTGATGAACTTAGAAAGGACAGGGAATTCATTCTGAAAAATAAGTCCCTGAAATAAAATGCACACTCCACCAGGCAATTCCAATGCACCCCCAAGACTGATGGGCAAGTGGGTGAGTGCCTCTCATCCAGCTTTTCAGAAGGTGGACGGACAAAGGCTCTGAGCAAACTCCACGCCCTCTCGCTTCCTGCTCCACCAACTCAACAAAAATGCATTTTAGTAGATGCAATCATCAGAGCTGCTGCTGAACAAATGTAAAAAGTAATCAGAATTTGAGGAACAAAGCACCTCAAAACTCACATATTTAAACTGCTATATGGGTGTCTGTCTCAGTGAAACAGAAGAGAGTCTTGGGAAAAATGGAGCCTTTGCAAACAGCATTCTATTTTCTGTCTGAAAAGAATTCATCTAAATTATGCCCCGTGCTGTTATTTCTTTAGTAGTACGAGGGCAAAAATCAAGCTAGCTCCAATTAGGGTGACTTTAATTGTAAAATAATAAAAATGAAAAGAGGCTTCCTTTGCCATCATCCTATGTTCTCACCGACTGACATCTGCTGTACATCTGAGCGCCGTTCAGGAGAACAGACAGGGTATAAAAACCAGCAGGTGAGTAGAGACTACAGACAGCAGCAATACTACAAATGCCACATTTTGACAGTGGTCAACAGCAAAAAGGTTTTTCTTCACACATTTTCTCTTGCCCCACGCCCCTCACTGCCTCTCACAAGTGCTCACAGCTCTCTCTGGAGGTATACGATACCTGGAATTTATCTATTTTTGGAAAACAAAGCTACACACAGAAATCATGGATTCCTCTTTGACCCGTAACAAACTAAATCAGGCTTGAGTTCCAAGCATCATTCCCCACCCCCCCTCCAATTATGAAAGTCTTTTCTGCTCAGAAGGTCCATGCATTTACTAAAATAATTTGAGACTTCATCAGAAAGGCCATTATGCCTGCAAACTTTAAATAATTTAAATGATTCCTTGTATATAAATATTTCATATCAGAAATTGATTTCCAAATGCAGCACACATGAAGAATGACCACGCTAAGCAGTGGCCGAGTACATCCTGGTGTTCCGAAAGACAGGCAGTATCTTACTGCAACAGAGAGACTGAATTCCACATGAGGTTATGCACGGTTATAGGTACCACCTATGTACAAATAAAACTGCAGCCTCTGACTCCCGCTCCTATCAGACTAGGAACTTATCCAGTGGAATCTTCAAGAAAAGCCAAGTAAAAGGCTTTGAAACAAATTTTTAATTTGTTAAACTGCTTCATTTTCAGGGGATTAACTGGGGCTTTGATAAGGTTAGAACTGATGCTGAATACTTTAACTGCCATGTCCTGAAAGCACTCAATTTTAACCTTGGGTGAGACCAAGGTAAGATTTTAAGCTCTCCAACCTTTAAAAAGCTCTGGCCACTAGCCCCATCCTGTGTCAATAGGCAGAGGGAAAAAAAAATCCTGTTTCTAAAAGTTGTAAGAAAAAGAACAAACAGGGTTGAGATGCGACCCCAAGCCTGAAAACATGCACAGGTTTTCTCTGAGCGGCATGAACAGCAGTCATGTTAAAAGCGGTGAACAAAGAACAGAGATGCACCATCAACACCACTAACCAGGGCTCCAGGCAGCACAGAATAAACCAGCTCGAAACACCTGGGCACTGAGACCCCACAGCAACTTTCCAGGCAGCCTCAGGAGCGCGACAGCCCAGGAGCCTGGGCAGCCTTGAAGTGTGGCAAAGAGAGGGTGGGTCCTCGCTGCAGCCCCTCCCTTGCCCTCTGCAGCAATTCTGGCCGCTCCTTTCCTCTGTCTCTTCCCAGAGTACCCAGGGAAGAAGGCGTAACAAGATCAAGTGGGGCTGAACCAAGTAAAATATGTCCACTTCTCACCCCAAGCCAGCGGCACATATAACCCCCAAATGTACCATCCAGGAAAGCACCTCCTAGCTGATGGAGACAATCTGTCTCTCTCTATCAAACTTTCTTTTACCAGGACAATAGCCGAGAAGACAACATAACTCCTCAAGCCTTAGCAAAAGCTAAATCCTGTCTTCCTTTAGCTGCAGCATTCAGCTTGATGTAGTAAAATTAACAAAATGTTCCCTTGACATTTAAATTCTTTTTCTTTCCTTTTTTCCTCCTTGTAAGCAGAGTGGGGGGTGATACGTAATAATATGTCAAAGACAAAGCAACTTCAAAACAAAATCAGTTACTTGTAAACAATCCTTGTGGGGATGTTTTGCCCCTCCCCTCCCCCTCCCCAAGAAAAACAGCCCTGCCAGTTGTAATAGAAAGCGAAGTAAAGATAAATCAATTAGCTTGCTAATTTCTCCCCTCTCATTTATTTAGCTCTGCACTGTATTTGTCGTAATTGACTACAATTATGTTAATTACTAACTCCAGTATAATTACTATATTTATTGTCATTGAGCAGGCGATGTACCCACAGCAAAACTGGCATTTGTCGGGCATCAAGAAAGCAAACTGTCGAGAGGTGATTCTCAGCAAACTGGCGGATGTGGCTTCGGCAAATGAAAGGGCAAAAGAGATTTCATGCAATGTTAGTTTGAAAGCACCGGTTCATTAAGGATATTAATTTTCTGATAACTACACATTTAAGCGTGACACACTCGTGCCGTATCTACAGGATTTCGCAATTATTAATGCGTGACAGTTTCAAATGCTAAGTGAATCAATTAAACAGCAGCATTCACAATTTGAGAAGAGATAACTGCTTCATAACTACCTAAGACTACAATTTTCACATGACAAAAAAGAGCCATTGAGGCGCCTTCAAAACCTGACAGGTCAAGAAAGAAGTTTGAAACAAAAGCACCTTACAACCATCATCTCTCCTCTTTACTTGTCAGATCAACTTTGCTAGTGTCTCCCCAGAAACGGCATCACATGCCAGCTGCCACAAGGTGATTTTTCATGTCTTGTCAAAGAAATCTTTTATTCTATTTGCTCTGCATTAACATGTTACATTTATTGATCAAGGGCCTGTTCCGCAGCCACAGCAGGGCACTGAGCTCTCCATGCCTACGGGGCTTTGATGTCCCAGTGACATTCGAGCCAGAATAATGCACATACTAAATGGATTTAATGCAGAAATGTGTTTGGGTCTGACAGTTACATTAATAATAGCCCCTCACACTGATAAATATGCAATTGCTACTATTAAGAGTTACCCAATTATGGGGAAAATATTTCTCTACCTTATAAATAAATCCATCAGGGAAAAAAAAAAGTTTTAACAATGGTGCATTTTTTAAAAACATTTCTCCAGCTGCAGAAACTAGGCGGTATGGGGGTTAACACCCCCTCTCCCACCCTCCTCTCCTATTGTTTTTAGTAAGTCTTGCTTTATCTCAAAAATGGTTCTGGGATTTTTTTAAAAAGAAAAAAGCTCTTTTGTCGGTCTTCCCTGCTATACCCGTCTCTTATTTCTTCAGAACCAGAGAAAAAGCAGACACCCAAGAGACTGAAAAATTGGGTTCTGTATAAACTCAGAGAGGAGCTTAGGAGAGGTGGTGCAAAGGTGGGGGGCACGTAGCTGATCCCCATAATGATGGGTCTGGAGGAGGGGGTGTCTTTTTTTCTTTAAACTCTAAAAGGAAACCTGAGCATGTGTGTGTATGTCTCCTCCTCATTTAAAATCCTAAGTGACCTTGTGCTGTGGCAGTGATGAGGGTGTGAGTGCAAAGGGGAAGAGAAAGCAGCTGGGACAGGAGAGAGCTTTTACTAGGAAACTCTCGGCCAGGGAGAATTCGTGGTTACTACATCCCTGCAATTAAACACAGACACCCAGCAAAATGCATAATCACTCCCCTTTCATCATAAAGGGGCAGGGAACAGCTGAAATCACCAGCACAGCAGTCCCCAAGGAGACAAGAGGAAAGAGGCTTTTCACATGGTGGATGTGTGCATGCTAGTGAGTACATGTCCAAGTACAGACACAGACATGGACACACACACACTCTTCTTTTCCCTCCAGAATCAAAAGTCATGCATGAAGTCATCCATCTGAAGGTTCCCCACCCTGAGGCTGGGACAGTAGAGCCATGGCAAATGCTGAGCCATTTCTTGCCCTGACAGTAACCATCTGAGCCATGCCTCATAACCCAGAGGGGGCAATAAAAGCAGAGGAGGAGGTCTCTGGGAACCCCCAACTTCCAGCTGGCCCAGGCCTCACAAGGTCACCAAACTTTGCAAATCAGGAAGGTGTGGGAGAAAACTGGAGAGAGAAGGAAATGCAACAGAGACACCCCTGAGGCTTCTACCGTCTCCAACCTGGAGCTGCAGGATCCACTCTGACCCAGCTTCCGTGAATTCCACAGGCTGCTCGTGATTTTATATAACGAACTCCCCTGCCCCCAAGGAAACATAGGCTTGGAAATGACCGCCCATCTTCTTGCACAAAGAAAGCAATGATTTATACCATGAGAAGCAGTCTAGAGTATCTGCAAATCTGAAGTCAAACCACCGGGGCCATTTAATCCCAGCATTTAACCATCATTGTGATCTGGGGGAGATTTCTACCCCTATCTGGGCCTCAGTGGCTACATCGTAAAATACTATTGGGAGGACTGAATGAGCTAACACCTGGTAGGTGTTCTGCCCAGCCTTGGCATGTAGCAGGTGCTCTATAATATGGTTCATGTATTAATAAGGAAAAAAAACATGATGTCTAATGTCACTTGTTTTACCCCTTGTCCCTGGGCTCCTTTGCAGGGCCGAGCAAGTCACCTCTGGGTACTCACATCTGCAAGGCGGCTTTACTTCATGAGAGAGCCATTCCCAAGCTCTCTCCTACAGGACTCAGAGGTCTTCCTCAGGGTGCAGCTGGCGTAGGGGAGGGAGGGTTCTTTGGTCTAAAGCTGTCCCATGCCCTACAAGACATTTAGCGCCCCAGGCCTCACCCACTAAATGCTAGTCGAGTCCCCACCGCCATCACTGTGATAGAACTTCATGGTTTAGAAGACAGAAGGCCAGTGAGTAGAGAGTCTGAACGGGTGAAACTCGCCTGTCTCTCCCCCTGTTCCCGAAAATCACCCCTGCTTCCAACAGCCACCCTGACAACAGAGAGCATCACCACCACATGCGCAATGACCTCAGAGCAGAGAGCAGGGCAGGGGGAGAGGGTAGAGCGGGGGGCCCAAGCTCCAAACAGCTCAGAGCGAGAAACTTTACCAAAAAAAGGAAAAGTAAACCGAAGGCTCTGAAGGACTTAAACGGGTGAGATGAGAAATAAAAGGCATTAGTAAACAAGTGTACGAATTTCTCATCCTGCAGGCAACACTGTAGGAAATATGAAGACAAGGTTTATGAAAGCCCTTTCTAAACCACACTGCGAGCCATAGGGAACATCACCATCTATGAGAAAGCTGAACCTCAGGAAAGCCCCAGAGTCTCTCAGTCAACTCGCTCCAAAGGCCCACCACTTCCCCAGCTCTGTGGCTCAATACCCTATCTTCTGGCCAAAGGGTAGAAATCCATGAAGTCAGGACATTCTTGGGGAAGGGAGGCAGCAAAGTACCATATAAACCTCACTCGCAGTGGCTTCCTACCTGCTCCCTTGGGTCATCTTCCTTCCCTCCCTTCCTGTTTTCCTCTAAACTGTTTTTGGTGGTTCTACAGTCACAAAGGTCACTCTAGAAAGGTTCATAAGTCAAGGAAATCAAAGTCTTGCTATCGAGACATCAAATATTACCTGCCAGGTCATTTTCCACTTCACCTTTTGACTCTATGTTCTGCTGGTAGCCAGAGACACTAGAATGGCCAATAATATTCTTGGAACAAAAAAGGTGCTTTTCATAGCATTGCCCAGATCAGACAGAACACTGCTTCCAACATACGTAGACCCTCACCTCCTTGAATCACTCAGGGCTTATCAAGGCCCTAGAACTATTGTGAAAATTCACTAACAGTTTCTCTTCCTAAAGCCTGTCTTTCCCATCATCATCTCTTCCTCTCAAGTCTCACCAACATGATGAGCTCTGTTGCCAACCCAACCCCAATATCAGTGAGCTCCCCAAGTAAGACCACTACATTTGGGCTTTGAAAACAAGTATGAACAAGGCCCCTGACTGCAAAGAAACGGCTTGATGAAGACCCAACACCAACAGAACATGCCCTTCGAGCTGTTCTCCTAAGAGCCTAGGTGGGGAGTTCTCTCTCTTACTCATTCCTACTGTGATATGAACAAAGGAACGCTCCCAGTTGGGAAGGATGAAAAATGTGAGCAAGATGAGTGGGCTTTAGCCTATGCAATGTCAGACAGTTGGAAAACTAAGGTATTTGTACCAGTTAGAATGGGCTAGGCTACACTGCATTAAATAACCTCACGTCTTGTGACACAAATTTCTCGTCTACAATCTATATCCAACATAGGTCAGCAAGGGGTTCCGGTCATTTATGGTCAGAACCCAAGACTGATGATCACAGCAGGCAGAAGAGAAAGTGGCAAATTATGCACTGGCTCTTAAAGTTTCTGCCACTGGTTATACCAAAGGGTGCAAAGATGTGCAAACATACCATAGGCTTAAAGAGGAAACCTTGAATGTTTGTGAGGAACCCCAATGACTACCAGAGAGTGAAATGGCCCTATGGAGGACCCCTAAGAGTTGGCTTTTAGCCTCACTAGCGCCATGTTTAAGGACTAACCATAGCTCTGCTTACTCAAGACCTATTATGTGCCAGGTAATTTGTTAGGCACTTTGCACACAGTTACACACTCAACATTTTTGTAATTAGCCCAAGGCCGGTTAAATAACTGGTGAGTGACAGTCCTAAGATTTCAAGCCAGGGTGGCCTAACCCCAAAGCCTTGGCTCCTTTCATTACACTGCCCATTTTCCCAACTGAGCAGCAAGCTAACAGGCCCAGTTTTGTCCAGCAGTTAGTAACAGGCATAGACAGGGTGGTATGTCCGTCCTCGAAGATTTGACAGTGTACCAGTTGTCCACCTCACTGCCTGGCAGGGAGGACAGAGCCACCCTTACTCTACTGGAGCTGCCCAAACTCCCCAGCCCATCACTGTCATCCTGGACAAAGCCAGAGAAGCAGCAACCTCCCACCTAGGAAAGCTTCTCCTAAGCAAGTCTCCCATCCAGTACATTTATCAGAGTGATGCGAAGTAAGATACAACTGCCAATGATTTTTAAAATGTAGGCTTCCTGTTGCCATAGATCAATTAAGCCTTCTCAATTTTATTGCCAGATTGACACAGATGTGCTTACCACCGTGTGCCATGGGAGCTCTGCTCTGCCCACTGTGTTCACAAGCTCAGCAGGCAACCCACCCAACCCTCTCAAGGCCCTTGGGGGAGAGAAACGGGCCACCAGAGAGAACATTGCCCTTTCCCAGTCAGGGGAGAAGGAAAATGAAAGCTGGAACAACCCATTACCGAGATCTCTTTGCCTCAGTCAAGGAACCAGACGACTCTCTGCACTGATCACAGAAGTAAAGTAAAATATGAAAACCTCAAAAACATGTTCAAGTAAGAGTTTGGGACAATGGATATTCAAATACTCCTGGTAGCAGAAATCGGTATAACCTCTCTTTAAGGCAATCTGCCATCTGTATCAAGGCCCTCTGACAATTCCATTTCCAGGAATTTGCCCCAAACAACTAATGAAAGACATTCATCAATGAGTATTACAAGGCAATTTATAATAGAGATATTTATAACAGTAAAAATCTGGAAACAATCTAAATGTCCAACGTTAAGAAATAAGAAACCATTAAAAACTGTAATGCAGTATTTATTGAGATGGGAATATGCTTCCAACACAATGTAAGCAACAGCGTCATTTAAAAAATATTTGGCATTATGAAAGACTCCAAGACAATAAAATGTTAACAATGGTGATTCCTGGGTGGTAAGATTATCAGTGAAAGTTTGAGAGAAAGAGGGTTTCTGTCATACCTTTCTGTGTTTTTCAAGATTTCTAAATTTATCATTGTTGGTTTCATTATTTACAAGACTGTCTTCAAAAAATAAAATCTAAAGTACAATGTCATGCAGATGTAAACATTGGATTCATGATCATTAATGCATCTAAGTTTACAGGACAAAACTTCACTCCTCTTGGCTGTTACCTAATATGCCCATTAAAGGGGGGATGGCAGGACCCTACACCTGAGAATCATGTCCAGAGAGCTGGTCCCAGTTCAGTCACTGCAGTTCACCTGGTTTTCATCATAACAGGAAGAATGAGGTCTGGGCTGAGAGAGCAGGTAAGGAATGTTTGAGTCTTTTAAGGGAGCCAGAAATTTTATTTGGACCTTTGTCTTGCTTCCCTTTCCAACCCAACAGAGAACATACTGGCCAGGGACTTTAATTCCCTCCAGGACAGAGTCATAGAAGCAAGACAGTCTCAATTTCCACAACTTTCTGCATAGTCTACTACTGGACAACCCAACTGAGGTAGAGATGGAGTCACCACAGTTAACGCAGGAGACAAGACGCTAAGGTGTAACAGAAAGAAAAAAATAAAATTTCAGAGCTTATAAACCCATAACCACACTCCCCTCCAGCATGAACAGGTGGCCATAGAGACAATCAGCAGAAACATCACTTTCATGAATGAAATGAACAACGATGATAGGCTATGAATTAATAGACAACAGAGAAGGATGACCCTATCACAAGTGGTTAACTGAAGCCTGGTGCCTCCATTTTAACTAACATCTTGGCAAGAAGTAATATAAATCTGGCCACATGAGAAATTCTCATGTGAGTATATGCATGGAATATCTCTGGAGGATGACAAAAATCAACTACCAGTAGTTAGCAGTGCAGATGGGAACCAGGAGGCAAAAGGACTTACGTGTAAAGGAGACTTTCTTTTCACTGGTTGCATGTTTGTTCCTCCTAAAGACTGTGCCATGTGAACGTATTAAATATTTTGAAATGAATAAATAGAACTCCTTGCCTAAAAACAAGCTGTACTCTAAAGCACAAACAGACTGCAGCTGATTTTGTGATTTATGAGATTAGCAAAATTTGTATTAGTGGCTCTCATCCATTTAAGGCAATACCCGGATATGACTCTTTGGATGAGAAAAGGAAGCCTGCAGAGATGCTCTATAAAAAGGAGGGGGGTGATTTTTCTGAATATAACAGAGTAAGAAGAATTTTGTGTTTCTGAGGGCAGCTCTGGAAAGAAAATAAGTGACGTTGGAAAGCAGAGAAAGTGGCTGGGAAAGAGGGGCACCTGGTCACATGCAGGAGGCCTGATCCTAATGAGAGGAATCTCCAGGGAGAAGGTCTCTAGGGCAAGGGGATACCCAGAAGATTTCCAGGAACAATGCTACCCCAATGTGTCTCCTGCTGCGTCCAACAATTACCACCCTATCGCCCCCAACCCACTTTGAACTGGCATAATACACAGTAACATTGTGTTGTGCTTCAGAGAGATGAAGGGGGTGTCCCAAGTGGGGCCAGACAGGCTGCCAAGAGGGAGAACAGCAGATAGAGTTAGAACAGGGAGCTATGGTGAATCCAGGTGGAGAGCAAATACAGGGTGATATGCTCCCCCAAATTCCATGGAAATAGTAAGGCAGGGCTGGGAAGAAACCTTCTACAGAAGGTGGGATGGGGATTCACAGTATTTCCTTTGGGTATGATGATCCCTGCGGCCTGGTGGGCTAGTGACATCTGTCACATTCCTGTCTATTTGGAAGGTAAGTTTATTATCTTCCTCTTCCCTTCTCCTCCTTCTCTCCCCTCCCCCATTTTTTTTAAAGAGAAATTTGTTAAGCATCTAGGTCGTCTTTGAATATCTATGCAACTGAAGGTAGAGACCAGGGCCTGAGTAAGCTTGCATCTTCCTCTGACACTCAAGATAAATAGTGCCACCTCCCTTCGCCCCTGAGTTAGGTTAATAAGACCATCAAAGATGAGCCAATCCCAACATAACCATGTCAAGCCAGGGTTACTTTTCTCCACTGTGGTCTGTAACACCTTCTGACTTTATAAGTCCTAATATAAACCCTTCCATTAGACTTCATCCCTGCCCCAACCCAGCTATAATCCACACACTGACCACAACAGGGGTAAGAACAGGTTCCTGACCAGAAGGGATCACTCCTCAAACTCAACACTTACAGAAATCTGTCTCCTCAACAGCAACAAAAATTAATAAAAATCTTAACTCCTCTCCCCCTGAATTTATTCCACCGACCTCCTTCTCACAAAATGTTCCTGCCTCCAGGACCCGTCATTTCCTGTGATAAATCCTTTTAGTTCCAGCCCCTCAGAGCCAAGAGCCCCTTCTCGCCACCAAGCTCGCTCGGCACACACACACCTCCCAGGATTCCAGCCCCTTCTTTGCCAAAGGGAGGCAGGGCCCGGAGCATGACAAAGACGGCTGTTTCCTCAGAGCTGGCAGCCCAGTCCCATGACCTGTGACTGCTGACATGAGCTCCCTCACAGGGCCCAGCCTCCTGAAACCCACGTCCGGGCTCCCAGTAGCAAAGCAGCCACCGCCTGAGCCACAGAGCCCCAAGCCCCTGGAGGCCAGTCACATGGGAAGAACTCCTTCCAATGCCCCAAGGAACCCTTTGCCTGAGTCTGTCCTGGGGAGCTACTTAAGGGGCGCCCGTGTCTCAGGCGCTGTCCAGTCCAGGTTGTGTATTCTGTCCCCAATTTGGGTAGGGACCAAAAACCATCCTTTGTTTCTTTAGAGTCAGCGTTTGTTTGGCATCCTCTCATCACTCTATTACTTTGCAACTTTTCAGTTTCCACATCTCTCCAGAAGCACACAAACCCCTTGGGAGTCAGGAAGAGAAAGCACACAGCGCCCACTCTCTTGCAACACAACTCCCTGGATGCCCCTTCCCTGGAGACCATGCATCTCAGCTGCGAGTTCCTGAGCACCAGCCCAAGAAGCTCTGCTGGCTTAGCTTCAAGTCCCCTCTACCCTCTGGTGCCTTAAAGCCCTGAATTTTGTCCATCTTCCCTGGAATCCGTAATTCCCAAGTGTCCCGACTCAGAAGACACTCCGCAGCATGGAAGCAGGAAAGTACAGAAGCCCTGGGGTGGGATTCCAGCTCCTCACTTCTCCTTCCACCTTGAGACAGTTTGTTCCCTTCCCAGGACAGCATGGCTCTCAAGGGGACACTTAGGAAAAACCTCTGTGTGGAAACACCTCGTTAGGAAAAGCCAACACCCAGATCCCTGCCCATTTGTCCCACTGATACCTGCTTTCCAAGAACCTCCTAGCTCCCTCCCCGAAGCCCCCAAGCCAGTCGAAATTCAAAATCTTTTAGGAAGAAATGAAACAACTGTCTGTTTTCTCCATTGGAATAATACAGATGATCACACTTACCTTCTCTGCCAAGTTTGGAACAGTTGTTCAAGTTTCCCTCCCACCTACCCCATGCCAACAGTGTTGGAATTACTTTGAAATACCATCTGGGAGAAATCATCATCGCAAATATTTAAAGTTCCAATTCATAAAAAGGCAAAGAAAAAAAAGCACACAAAAACACTCTACCTGGGATTTGGCAAATCTTTGGGCGATGGAGTTATCCAGGGAAGCATTCCTCAGCACCCCCAAAGCACTTGCTGGTTCTACCTCACTTTCTCCCCAAGAGTATTCTAACTCGTCTGCACGGACATCAGTGAGAAAGGAAAAGGACAAAGTGACACTGACGGCCCTCTCGTGACACATGTGAGACCGAGGATGCTCACGGTCGCTGCTTTTTCATCGGCGCAAAGGGGGAAGCAGAGAACCATGTGAAGCAGAGTCAAACCTTTAGGGTGCGGTTCCACAGGTCACACAGCCCAGTGCCCTGTGCAGAGCTGGGATGTCTGACTTTTATCTGCAGGCCGTTACCAGGGGGACTGGGCCTCCCAGGCCTGGTCTGCGTCTTGTGAAGGTTACATACCTCAGAAGGTTAAAGCTCAGATCAAGCCTCTTTGCAAAATGTCCACAGTCCCTGCCGAGGTGCTCTGGAATCTCTCTGCAGTCCTGGCCTATGTAGGACACCTGGAAATTAAATGGAACAGAAACAATTGTGGCCAACGGAAATCACCCAGCTGCTCACAACCCTGCGTCACTGATCCGATGATTGCTTCCGCAACTTGAAACACACTCTTCGCACACGAGAAGCCCCACGTGTGGCTGTTTTCCTGATCAAATCAGCTTTGGGGGCTTCAGGGACTCTGCCAACAGCTCCCCTTTGCTGGTACACTTAGCATGATGGAGACTAATCCCAGCACAATGGAAACTGGACTGAAATTGGCCTGATTCAGATGTCCCAAAAAAAACCCCAACGTCAGAGCACGCTGGTATAATCACAGCAATCAGCCTCTTGCTCAGGGGCCTTCCCAACAGCTGCCCCTCTGGCTCTCCTGCTTCCCGTCCTCTGCTCCCACCCTCCCCCAAATACCCTGTGATGCACATTATCTCATAAAAGACAGAGCAGATGCACTTACCAGCATTCAACCTGCAGGGTGCTGGAACAAATAGGGTTGGACAAGAAAACCTCCCCAGACCGCCAATTCCATCCTATTTCCACTGTGTATAAAATGTCCTCCACACTCTGAACGAAGCTGACTCAAAGGCGACGGGGCAGCGATGGGTGGCCAAAGCTTCCAAGACCCTGTCCTCCAGGGATCCTTTGGCAATCAACCCCACTCTGCTTGCAGAGCTGTTCCCTCAGGCATTCTTTTACTTATTTTATTATTATTATTTTCATTATTATTATTTACCTAGAGTGCACCCAAACATTAAGAGGCTGAACTGAAATTTGATCCCAAAACCTCTGGCTGTGACAAGGTCAGAGGGCTTTCTCACTGTTCCAAGCACTGAGTTTTTGAAACTCACTTTTACAGATAGCACACTGCAGGAAGGACTGGCAACTAATTCCAAAACCAGTAAGACAAACCAGTGACCAGTTGGCCAGTGGGTCACAGTACATGACGCTCTCCCACTAAAGGACCCTACCTTCAATTGCTCGGCAGAAATTCATGGCTGTAGCCTTGATCCTTTCCCCCTGCAAACCCTCATTCTTCTACACATACAGACAAGGATGTCTTGGAATGAGAGAGAGGTGTCCATGGGGGTGGGGAAGTTATGATTCCTAATTGAGAACAAGAATATGGTGGCCTTCTTGCATCCTCAGGTATTGGATTAAACTGTATGAATTACTAATATTTCGATCATTGTAGAACTACACAACAGTACTTTCATATGGCTCAATCTAATACAAGTCATGCTGCACCTTAGCACCCTCAATTTTTCAGGTCATCTCTCAACCCTGTCCTATCCAATGGGGGCCAATTGTTGACGATACAACATTGTGTATTCACTCTCCTTCAGTAACTTCATTCCTGGAGGAGACAAAGTGGGGATAAGGGACAGAAAAATAGCTGACTCCAATAAAATTATTTTGACTTAGGAAGATACAGGCTAGAAACTAAAGAGCTTTAAGTTCAATATGATAATCTCTCCCCTTTCTACACAAGACTCATCTTTCTTCAGAGCTCCTTGTGTAACAAATTAAGTTCTGCTTCCAAGCAGAGATGGAAGTTATACACTAAGGAGAGACTGGAGAATCTAGGGATTTCCATCACTCAAATGTCCACTCCATTGGCAGCTTCTTCTGTATTATATGTTCACATTGGTCCCAAGGCCCAAGGTGCTCACCTGAAAACCCATCCCTTTCACCCAAAATGCACCACCATCTTGTACACATCAAAATCATTGAAGACCTCTGCTATATATGAAGCAGAGAGGCTGAGCTTTCAATGTAGGAACTGAGTTCTTTCCTCATAGGGTCATCAAGGGCTAAATTTAGTAGGGACTCAATCAAAACCCCTCATGTTTTATACAGGGAAACTAAGACTCCAGAGGCCTGCCCACTATAATACATCTTTCTTAATGATAGAGCCTGGACCACATCTTGCACCAGGAATAAGGACTTCCAACATGCAGGCCACGGAATTCTTAAATATCCACATGTGGATGTGGATTTTCTTCATCAACAAAATCCACTGGTGCATCTATCATCAAGTATCAGCTTCAAAATGAGTTTTCCTAGCTGAAAGGTCTAGAACTACCTCATGACACCGTGTGGAAGGCCCCAGAAGAGAGTCGGAGCCTGGGGAAAGAGGGATATTTGCTCCCCTTTTTCTTCTGTAGGATTCCACTTCAGAGCAAACAAACACCAAGGACAGCTATCATCATGAAGCATTTGGATCATTCACAACATGTCTAACAAGAATTCCATCAGCTTGTTTTATTCCATGGTCTTAACAGCGCAATATCCCAAGAGAACTAAACAAAGCACAACTTGCTCCTATTCCAGAGATGAAGACCAAGTCTCCAAAATTTTGTAAGAAAACCAACTTGATAAGCCATCTGCATGCTTAGACCACCCTCATGGTAAACTGGAAGCTTTTTGAGATATGAGTTAAGTCAACCATGTTGAAGGGTTCAAATTGGCTGGAAAAGGCTTAAAAGCAGCAAGCAGTCACTGTCAGGCACTGCAACCAACACTCATAACGAGGGGAGAAACTTATTTAAGAAGTGCTCCTGAGTGGAAGACATTACCTCTCAGGATGTCAGGAAACTTTCTGGAGCATGGGACCACCTAACATAAAACAGGAAGCCAGAAGAGCCAGATCAAAAACAGCTTGCATCTTCACCAAACAAGAGAAGGGATACAGAGCTTAATAGATCTTAAATGGCACAGAAGAGCCCATCCAAAATGAGAAGTCATTGCATTTAGTCAATTATCTTGATTTTGAGTGAACCGAAGAACAAAGTTTCGTACTTTTAGTTTGCCTACCTTATGTAATATGCACCCCAAGACTTCTACCCTGTGTGGAATTACAACAGAAAAGGACACCATTATCAGGGAAATGAAAACATATCAAGTTCAAGACCCTTACAGAGAGGAATACCAGACGGAAAAATAAGAAAGTCTTGGCGGGATACCCAGATGTACATACAGCCAGCTCCTCTGAGCAGAAGCTGCAGAAAATTACCAAACTGCATAACACTGAGGGTTTCTCTTTGCAGTTGAGATGGTCTGGCTCCTGATCTTTCCCGTAGTAGTCAGACTGAGAGATTATTTAGGATGCCTGCCCCCACCCAGGGGTGAGGGATTCTTAATTTTAAGTTCACAGTACTGGAAGCTCTGTGAGAGTAGAAACAGCTCTGGGCATGAGTTTGGGTCCCTGTGCTGCTACTTACTAGCTGTATTATCTTGGATGGGTCATAATCTCATGGAGTCTGTTCCTCTTCTATAAGCTAGTTAAACACGAACCACCTCCAAAGGTGTTAAGAATAATGTAACTACTAACATTTATTAAAAGCTTACCACCTGGCTCTTAACTAGTCAACCCTGATTAAACAGCCCCATGAGTTACATATTACCCTATAATGAGGGTTAAAATTGAGGAATGAGATAAGTTAACATATTTAAAGTATACAGCCCTGTCCTGGGCACCTAGAGGCCACTGGGTAAATAGTTATTGAACCAGACCAATATCCCTGTGGCAGGGGTTTCTTATTCCAATGTCTCTCGGGTATGAGATTTCAGTACCCAAATTTCAAGTTTGCATTTATACCTGCAGTTGTATGAATGCCCCTACTTTAATTATCCTAAGCTAGTGGAAAAGGAAGATTGAGGCTTTCGTACTGAATATAAATGATGCGTTCAAGCCAAAAGAAGACCAAATGGAGTCAGATCCATGTTAAAAGATTTTACAGAGAAAAGTGAAGGGAGGACCACCTCATCCCCCAGCGTGTGGTGTTACAGGTCTGTGCAACTCCTCAAACCCAGGGTGATGGCCGTCAGCCTACAGCAGCACTGAAAGCAGTGACCGAGTTTCAGCAGAACATCATCCATCTCATTAAATTGTTTAATTTTATGGGTGTTATGGTTTTCATCTCTCTTTTTTTTTTTTTTTTTTTTTTTTGCGGTACGTGGGCCTCTCACTGTTGTGGCCTCTCCCGCCGCGGAGCACAGGCTCCGGATGCGCAGGCTCAGCGGCCATGGCTCATGGGCCCAGCCGCTCCGCGGCATGTGGGATCCTCCCGGACCAGGGCACGAACCCGTATCCCCCACATCGACAGGCGGACTCTCAACCACTGCGCCACCAGGGAAGCCCGGTTTTCATCTTTACACTTAAGCCATCCCTTTATTTGGGGCTTATAAGCCTCTAAATATGAACTTAGAAAAAGTTCTATCTGGTTTTATGTTTGTATACTTAAGCAATATTGTAATAAAAACAGTAATACTGTGGACTCATGGCAAGTGGGGGTTTCCCCCCTTTATAAGGATCCCAAGTTTGAGAAGTACCATGTGATACACATTCAAGGTGCTATATCTTATAATGGCTGCAAGGGGGAGAATGCTAAAAAGACCCTAACCCCAGGGCCACCACTCAGATTCACTGATCTAGGAGGTTTAGAATACCCACAGGTCAGTGAATGCCCTAGGGCAGTCTGGGATGTGCTAAAATCAAGGGGCGCAAAAAAAAAAAAATCAAGTTTGGGAAACGGGAAGAGAAAGGGAAAGGGAGGCACAGGAAGGGGCAGCCCCACTGCCAAGTCTTCCATGAAGCTGCAAGAAGCTACACCCAGAGAACCCTGGGTCTGAAATGCAGAGACCTAGATTCTGGTGGGTCAGGGACGCTGCTTGGGCAGAGGCCCTCTCCTCCAGCCCTTTCCTCAGCAGCCTTGTTAACTCCCAGAGAGCCCCTTTTCCCTGCCAGCTAAATAAGATGCATCATTTTAACCTCCTTCCCAGGCTGGTACCTCCCTAGTCTGCTCCCTTCTGAACTCTGAGAAGGGGAAACATTCCCGTAGCCCAAAAGTAACCTCAAAATCTAATTCTGCCTGACACTACCTGCCTTAGGCAATCCAAAGGGAGAGCCTCAACACCTCAGAACTATTTCTCTAGGGTGTGCAGGGAAAGGTGGGAAGGAGGAGGGCTAGCTTAATCAGAGTTTAAAAGGGACACCTGGCTTCTCCAGCAAGTAAGAGGCACCTGGCCCCCATAGTGGCTGAGTCCATCCCTCCAGCAATGACTAAACAACACCTAAGCCTTCACTACAGGGCTGACAGCAAGTAGAGCTGGGTGTCTTATCACCTCGGGTTGAAACTGGAGTGTTGCCATTCCCCATGGATGCCTGTTAAAGAAATCAGGGCCGAAATAAAACTGGAGAACTGTAGCCTTCTACCCACCTATGATTAGAGGCCTACGGTCAGAAGCCGGAGCAAGTCTGCAGCAGAACCCCCCAACCCAGCGCCTGCAGGGATGCATCATGATTTTCACTGTCTTTCACAGATTCCTTCCTCCGTGGGGTGGGGGTGGGGGGAACCCATAGCTACAATTTATATTCTACAACTGCATTGGTGTACAGACAAATATATTAAAACGTTTCTTTAACCAAGGTTCTTTTTTTTCCTTCTGGTTATGAAAGAATTAAAACTTTTTTGTGGGCCCGGGAAAGTACCTGGGCTGTGCGTACTACCCACTCGGCGTGATGGAGAGCTCCGCGGGCTGGCCCCTGGTCAGTGAGCGCTGGGGCTGGAGGGGACCCGGGCGACCTAGGGGCCTTCCCCCCTCCTCCCACCCAGGAGGTGTGCCAGGCGCAAAACCGAGCCTGTGCCTGTGCTCACCAAACTCGGGTAGACCTGGGCATGGAGCCACTCCCCACCTGCCGACGCAGCCCCCTGCAGTGAGGCAGGGAGCCCCGTCTAACCTCGGGACGCCGCTCGCCCCAGGGCTCCCTCCCGCGACCGACTGTGCCGAGGAGGGGGCGGGGTGGCCCGGCCCCAGCGGACTTACTTGAGCTCCACTGACCACAAGCCCAGCCATGGCGACAGGGCGGGCGCGCTGTACCGAGTGCGGAGCGCGGAGCAGAAGCGCGGCGGCGGCGGCGGGCAGCTCGGGCAGGCTGTTAGTTCCGCACTGGGTGGTCAGCTGACCCGGCGGAAGCCCGAGGCGCGGGCCGGGCGTCGGAACCTCGGCTCAGCTGTGCGCCCGCCGCACGCCCTGGGCCGGGCCTCGCACAGGTGAGCCTCGTTCAGCGCCCTGCGCGCCGCAACAAGTGCCCGCAGCGCCCGCGCCCGACTCACTGGCGAGACCGCCTGGCTTCCCCGTGCCCCGCCCCCGGGCGCCCCAGGACCCTACGGCTCAGGAAGGGTCAGGGCAACAGGAATAGCGGCCCCCATCTCATGCCCAGAGCCCTGGCGCGTTGGTAGGGGCGCACTGGGGGATGGGGAAGCAGGGAGGTCTCCCATCACGGGCTCCCCATCGCAGCCGTTAGCCAGGGGCGTGTGGAGAGCCAGGACTGTCCTCCATGTCACAATCCGGATTACATAACTGTCCTCAACTGCAGGAAGGAGGGGCATATTGGTGGGAACTCCTGTCCCCAACTTTGAGGGGAAGAGGGGAGTTGAGAGATTGAAAGGACACCTGGTGGGGTGGGGTTTCCATTTGCATGGGGAGCAGGAGGGAATTGAATTTTTCTATAAATAAACCACTGGCTCAGCTAATAGCACCCCACTTGACAGGAATATGCCCTGGGAAGAAGAGCTGAATGATGTCCCCAAATTTCAGGCGTCCCTTATTCTCTCTTCTCACAGGGAAATGTTAAATGTGAGGCTGGAAGTCGTCCATGGGGTCAGCTCCCCACACACACCTTTGCCTCATTTGGAAGTGAGGGGTAGCCACTGCTGCCTCCTGTCTGGGTGAAGTTAGGCCCGGAATATGGGTAAATGGAAGCTCATGTCTGTTCTCAACTGAAAGGACCCTAATTTTCTCCATATTTTTGCCTTCATACCTCCAGCACCAGGATACACAAAGCTGTCACCAGAATCCAATTCAATGTCACATTATCAGCCGTCCCTTATTGCAGCTGAGAGGCAGCCCGGCCTTAACTAGCCTTTCCATCCTGCTCCCTTCATAGCAATGGGTATAGGCACCATTCAAATAGAGAAGGGAAAACTGGGTCCTCACGCACCAGACTCCGGGTCTCACAGGCATTCCAGGTACCTCAACTCAGTAGGCCTATTGATGATTGTAGCTCCCCATTTCCATCAAAGGGGGTGTTCACAGGACTTTTCATTGGTCCCTGTGTCTAAACAGCACTTAGAAGGCCCTGGTTGTGCAGCTGACGGTGATGATTACGATAATGGTTCAGCGTTTTGTGGCCATCATGGTTACCTCTCAGGCCTGGTGCCAACGCACTGTAACGTGAGCCTGTATTGTCATCATTCTGATGAGTGCGGTTGACCTCTGAGGGTTGACCCGCCTGCCCTTCTCTCGGCTGGGAGGAGCGACACAGCAAAGTGGAGCTGTAAGAACACAGACTTGGCTGTGTTTACCTTGGTGGGTTCCAGGAAATGCTTGCAACAAAAGGCCCCACAGGCCAAAAAAGAAAGCTTGCCCTCCAGAGATAAGGGGGATCAAAGGGAATCTTCTGAGGCCTCCTGCCCCCCACCCCCCCACCCCTGCCAGCGCCTCAGGCTCCTCCCTCATTCTCTGCTGGATGCACCCTCTCTGGTCCATTGTCCACTTTTGTCTGCCTTTCCTGACTGAAAAGGAGGAAGTGATACTCTACCCTCCCCGGGGAACTTTCCCCTTGGCCTTTCTAGATGGGCTTTGACCCGAAGGAGAGAACATGTGGAAATAAACTGAAACCTACTCAGAGATGAAACTGCAACCCCACCCCTTCCCCCTACCAGGAGGAGGGTGCTCGAGGTCATCTCATCCATGCCCCTGCCTCCATACACGGCTGTGTCTTCTGAGCATAGAAGGTCTGTTCTGCAGACCCTACTATCCACCAATGACACCAAAGTGATCAGGGATCTTTGCCACCTTTCCAAACCCCCTCACTGCTTTTCCCTTCTCTTCACAGCCCCAGGGCGATCATTCTAAACGCCAGATTTGACCCTACCTGAAATCTTTCAATGGCCTCCTCCCAATCTAATAATACAGCCCCAAATCTTGAGCCCAAAATCATCAAACTAATGTCCCTCAAGATCTTTTAAATCCCATCAACTTTTACCTTTCCTGCCTCCTTTCCTGCTTCTCCCATCCTCTGCTCACCTTTTAGTTGTTGGTTTTGCCTAGAGTGCCTCCCCAACCGCTCTGGTCTCCACTAAGTGAACACATCAGGAAGGCCAGTTGACTGTAGGGAAGAGGGAATTGGGAAATTACAAAGAATAAAGTTCAGGATAGCTCAGATTAAAGTGGACTTTAGGGCTTCCCTGGTGGCGCAGTGGTTGAGAGTCCGCCTGCCGATGCAGGGGACACGGGTTCGTGCCCCGGTCTGAGAAGATCCCACGTGCCACGGAGCGGCTGGGCCCGTGAGCCGTGGCTGCTGAGCCTGTGCGTCCGGAGCCTGTGCTCTGCAACGGGAGAGGCCACAACAGTGAGAGGCCCGCGTACCACAAAAAAAAAAAAAGTGGACTTTAATGTCAGAAATGTATATAAACTGATGACAATAGGGAGCTATTGAAAATTCTTGAGCGGAGTAAACATTTTTTTTTTTACTGAATGTAGTGGGGGAGGGCTTCTCTAGAAACAGACTGGATTCACCTCTCCCTACTCCCCTCAGCTTTGGGAAGTTAGTCTTCATAACAGAGGAACAAGGAAAAGGGAGGCAAAGGGGAGGGAGAGGAGAAGGAGAAAAAGAATCTGTATCCCTGGACCAAGGAAGATTGGAAGAGTGGGGAGGGGACATTCTTCTACCTCATCACCTTCTTGAGCAAAAAGGAAAATTTAATAGAAATAGCAAAAGGTAAAAAAGAAAGAAAGGAAGAGAGAAAGAAGGGAAATTATAAACGAGAGGAAAAAATGAAATAGCAAAAGGTAAGTTTCTTTAGGTAACATGGTCCTCCCCTTAGGAGGGGAGAGAGCAAGCTGAGATACAGCTGGCCCAGAAGTGGGCAAATGATTCCTTTGGAATTCAAGGAGTTTACAAAAGTCAACAGGGGGAATGAGTCTTGTTGGGGTTTCTCCCTGAACACAGCTCTTCCTGCCCCTGCCCCAGGAGCACTGAGGGAAAGGGAAAGTCCATGCAGTCATCCGGGTTCTTCCTCAGTCCCGTCACCCCATTCCTCAGCCAACAGAGAGGGAGCTGCAGGCACCCCCTGCCTTACCCCATTTACACCACAGCCCCTCTGCCCCAGCTTCCAAGGACCAGGCACTGTGCCAGGCACTGAGGGTACACATGACAGAGATATACCCTTTAGGAGAGGTTCATGCTTAGACATTTACAGTACTATGTCAACCTGAAGTGCTGTAATTGTAATCCTGTTTTCTGAAACCAAAATTGAGACATGTAGCCCAATATGTATAGTACACTCAAGAGGACCACAGAACAGAAAGAGTTCAGATCAAACCTGGGCTGAATTCTGGAGTTCTAATATGCGTATATGGAGAGTGAGAAGGCTCGACACATATAACTAGACACTTCCTTATTGCCCTTGATGAAGAGGGCAATATTTTATTCCCACTGTCATCTTTGTTATTCTTCTTCTTCTTTGGCAGAAGAGACCTTTTCCCCTAGAGTCCTTCCTCCATCACATTCCTGGGGAGAAAAAGGAAGATCCTGTTTATTTCCAATCAAGGGAGTTGATTCTGGGGTCGGCCAGAACCAGCGAAACAGGAACTGATTCCTTAAATCTTGCAACTCCGTGCATCAGCAACTGAAAGAAAGACAGGGCCAGTTAACAAAGTTTTATTAGCATTCCTCTCTATCCCGAATTTCTGTTCAGCCTGACCTCGTTTCTTTCAGGCTCAGCCTGAGCAGGTTAAGATGGTTGCTGTAATTAATCACGCCCCAGCCCCTAGTTCAGACTGACCACATTCAGATTTCAATGGAAAAAAAAAAAAAAAAAGCTGGATGTCTGCATACAAAATGCTCTTCGTTGCCAAAGCAGCCTCCTTTCAGCCTAAAAGAAGGAGTTTGTGAAGCGTAGGAAAGAGGGAAGGTTTCCAGGGCCCTCTGTGCAGTTTGTGCACACATGAGAGGGGACTGAGGATGATCTATACCCCAAAACACCTCTCCGCTCTCCCAATCCGAACAATTAAAAAATTTAATATATATTAAATGCAATCATAATGTCTGGCATGAGTATTCGTTGCACAGTGTTAGTTATTGTTATTATTTACTATTATCATAATTATTATTATCATTATTAATTCTCAGTGCCTCAGATTTCCCTTCTCTTTAGATCTTAAAAGGTTCTGTTGTTGTCTCTCTACTTAAATACAAACATTAGCAAGGAGTGGGGAAGTGAGCAGGTTTGAGGAAGGTGAGTGGGAAAGGGGCTTCTGCTTTTCTTCTGTGATTGTTTGCAACATGCAAATACTACGTTGTAATTAAAAACAAAGAGAGGAGGAGATTGGCGTGGAAAAGGCAGGGGAAAAAAAGAATTTACAAATGAAACTGCCATCTGCTGATTTCTTAGCATTATTTTCACAAATCCTGAAAATAGCAATGAGAAACCAATCTTATTCCCCAATTTGCCTGGAACTTGACAGATACTCTAAGTCCTTAGCTGGGCTCGGGAGCAAGGTCATCTCTGACTTGGGGAGAGGGCTCATATTGGACTTTTGAGAGGGAAAGGGATCCTTGACCAGAAGAACCTGTTCAACTTCATATTGTCCAGTGGGGAAGAAGGGAGCAGTGTCTAAGCCCCAACTACCCTTCCAGAATCCCAGCTTGGCTTGGAAAGTTTCTGCCACTTAGAGGTTGAGGAACCTCCCCCAACCTCAATTAAAATATATGGAACTAACCAGAGAAAGACAAATATATGATATCGCTTATATGTGGAATCTAAAAAAAGTCTACAAATGAACTTATCTACAAAACTGAAATAGTTACAGATGTAGAAAATAAACTTATGGTTACCGGTGTGGGGGTAGGGAAGGATAAGTTGGGAGATTGGGATTGACATATACACACTACTATATATAAAATAGTTAACTAATAAGTACCTACTATATAGCACAGGGAACTCTACTCAGTACTCTGTAATGGCCTATATGGGAAAAGAATCTAAAAAAGCGTGGATATATGCATATGTATAACTCACTTTGACTCAATATGACTCACTTTGCTGTACACCTAAAACTAACACAACACTGTAAATCAATTATACCACAATAAAAATTAAAAAAGAAAAAGAATTATGAGACTTTCAGCATGTCACTTAAAAAAATATATAGAACTCAGAGAGTGACATTCTGATTCAGTAGGTGGTGCCGTAGCATCTCTATTTTTCTCAAGTACCTTCAAGTAATTAGGATTTGTGATCACCCAAATTAACTGCTTCATCTTCTCCAGCTACTGATACGGAAACCAAGGCCTAGAGAGTAGAAAGGAATTACCCAAGGTCACCCAGCCAATGAGCAGCTGATCCCAGGCCAGAGCTGTGATCTTCTGAACAAAACATGATTCCTCCTATGTCCCAATAAGAACAGGATAAAGAGACGGGAGGAGTGCCAGAAAGATGCCATTTCACATCTAATCACTTCTTGTCACGTTGTAACCATTTTCCTCATGTGGAGCCCCACGCTGATGGATCAGAAATAACATTTTCAAAGTTATATCTGCAAGGAAATGGCTATTAATGTTCTTCCTCTTCTTTTAGAGTGCTGAGGAATACATATTAATTTTCTCTCTACTTATATTGCCTATTTGCAAATTGTATTCACTACCCAGTGCTCCAATTTGTCCTAACCCTGAAGAGATTAGGATGAATAAATGCGTTCCTGGAAATAAAAGAAAAAATTTGTCACTGAGATTTATTTTTATAATTATTTACAGGAATTATTTTAGAATATATGGGGGGGCAATAATAATAATGTGCATACGAGGGTTCTGGCATGATTTACCAGTATTAATTTAGCGTCTCTTCCCACTTCTTCGAAAGGAAGCCCAGCTCTCTCTACAGCTCTGAGCCAGGGGCAAAACAGCTGTCAGCTGCACCTGGCACCACCAGCACCCGAGGCTGAGGGTCAGATGAATGGCTGGTCAAGCCTTATAGTGGCCAGAGTCCTGGGTTCCAGACCTAGCTTTGCTACTAACCAGTTGGGTGCCCACGGAGACTCTTTCACTCCTAACATCTTCAGTTTCCTTAAATATAGACTAACTGATCTAAGAAGCTATTTATTACTAAAATAAAAATACAAATAAGTATGTACAGCTCACCAAAATAAGGAGAGCAAATATACTCATTAGTAAATATTTAGTAAGCACGTACTATGTGTCAGCACTGCGCGTAGAATAAGGACCAAGACAGATACAGTCCTGACTCCCATGAGGTTTACATGGAAGACACAGGTAACAAGCAGATAAATAATATAAGTTCAAGTCTGTGAAATACATAATCTCAGATAGCGTTGACATGTGCTATGAAGACAAAAGCAGACAATGTGAGAGAGAGTCGGGGTGGAGATGCTAATTTAGATACAATGTCCAAAGTTTCTGCTAGAAGTTCAGAGCCTTTCTCCTGTGAAATCCTGGATGAGCAGA
Source organism: Mesoplodon bidens (assembly GCF_964165515.1). Taxonomy (NCBI): domain Eukaryota; kingdom Metazoa; phylum Chordata; class Mammalia; order Artiodactyla; family Ziphiidae; genus Mesoplodon; species Mesoplodon bidens. The sequence continues at coordinate 167,162,453 of NC_138176.1, forward strand.
GCATGGACCGGACCTCAGCCCCACTCACAATGCTTCTGTGATGCCCAAACCGCACAGCTTCAGACAGCTGTGGGGTGTTCCGGGAAGGCTTCTCTAAGGGGAGCAATAATTGAGCTGAAGTCTGAATAATAAGACGGAACCAGCCATGAGAAGACTTGGGAGAAGGGTTTTCCAGGCAGAGGGAACAGCAAATGCAAAAGCTATGAGCGTTCTCTTAGTCTTGTGTTGTCGTGTTGTCACTTTGCTTGTGCTTGAGTGGTGAACTTGAATTCAAGTGCTTCCAAGGGTGGAGTCACCCCAGCCAGAAAGATAAGTATCCCAGGACAACTGCAACAGGCTTTGGATGGCTCCAGAGCACAGGTGGGCTGAGACCTCAAGATGCTGCAGCTGGAAGCAGAGACATTCACAGGCACACAAAAGTTCTACAGCCCTATAAAGCATCTGCAATTTTCTTGGAGAAGAAAACACAGAAGAATCACTAACCTTCATACATGACCGCACTGGCACAGACTGTCACAGACACACAAATGCACACAAACACACACGTAAGTGCATACACAAGAGACACATGCCAATGCTAGAATCACGGGTTCCATCTCATGGCTACGATCTGAGCCCCGAACCCCAATCCGAGACACACCCTGGCCGCCCATCTACTACAATAGCTACTACTGGCCAGTAGAGAATGCAGACACTTTAGATTGCTGGTACTTGGAACCCAGAGGGTTTATAACTTTTCCTGAGGTACTGGAAATTCATTCATTCAATTCATTTATTCAAATATATGTATTGAGTGCTGGCTGTATGCTTGACACTACTCTGGGGACAGAGCAGTAAAGAAAACAAAGTTTCTACCCTTGTGGAGCTCACTTTCAGTAGGGGGATAGATAACAAACAAGTAAATACAGAGTATGTCAGGTGGTGCTAAGTGAGAGAACAATAAAGCAGAGAAGGGGGATAAAAAGTGCCAGGGGTAGATAGGGGGATCAAAAGGCCCCACTAAGAAAGGGATATTTAGGCCAAGACCTGTGGGAAGCAAGGGAGAACCAGGTGGACATCTAGGGGGAAAATGTTCCAGGCAGCCAGAACAGCAAGTGCAAAGGCCCTGAGGCAGGAGGTTGCTTTGCAGGTTTGTGAAACAGCAAAGTTGTCAGAGTGGTTGGGGTGGAGTAAGCAACGGGGAGAATAATAGTAAATGAAATCATGGGGCAAGGTGTAGGGCGGGGATGGGGGGGCAGATCGTCTATCACCTGATGGGCTGAAGTTAGGACTTGGGCTTGCACTCCAAATGAGATGGAGAGGCTTGAGCAGAGGACCCATATTTTGTAAGTATTGTTCTGGCTGCTGTATTTAGAACAGACCAGGGACAGGAAAGGGCAGAAGCAGGGAGACCAAACAGTGGGCTATGGCAGGAATCCTGGAGACAGGGAACAACAGCCGGGTAGATCTTGAAGAGGGCATCAACAGAATTTCCTGATGGGTTTGACATGGAGAGTATGAGAAACACAGGAATCAAGGATAACTCCAAGATTTTGACCTGAGCAACTAGAAGGATGGAGCTGTCACACTGAAATGGATGAGCAGATTAGGGGAAGGGGGGAATCAGGGGATCATTAGACCTAAGACGTTTGATATGACTTTAAGACATATAAGTGGAAATGTCAAGGAGGAAGCTGAACATATGAAAGTGAAGGAAACAGATCTGTACCAGAGTTAGAAATTTCAGAGTCCTCAGCTTTCAGATGGCATTTAAAGCCATGAGAGACGATAAAAAAGATCTGAAGATTGGGCCCTAGAGCACTAACAGTCAGAGGTCAAGGAGAAGGGGAGGAACCACAGAGAGACTGAGAATGAGCAGCTAGAGAGGTAAGGAGAAACCAAAAGCAAGTCAGGCCCTAGAAACCAAGAAAAGAAAGTGATCAAAGAGATGGAGTTCCAACATAATGACCAATTCAGCCAAGGATCATCAGGGGATGTTGAAAGCATTGGGTGAACAGGAAATTCACATGGTCTCAAAGTATCCTCCCACAGATTGCCTATAAATTACAAAGGGAAAAACATACCTTTACAGTGAAGAGATCTGGCAGTCACAACCTACCCAAGAGCTCAAACTTAGCATCTCCAAGGGTGAGACAACCTGACAATACAGACCTCTGATGTGATACAATAGGAAGCACACACCACCCACATGCTATTCCTGCCAAAACGTTTGGCCAGAATCTACTCATGAGGAAACAGACAAATCCAAAAAGTGGAACATCCTTCAAGACAACAGTTCTAACTTGGAAGGTATTATGCTTTGTGAAATAAATCAGACGAGAAAGACAAATATTTTATGTTATCACATATATGGAATCTAAAAAATAAAACTAGTGAATATAAAAGAAAAGAAACAGACTCACAGATATAAAAGAACAAACTAGTGGTTACCAGTGGGGAGGGGGAAGCAGGGAGGGGTAAGATAGAGGCTGGGAATTAAGAGGTACAAACTACTATGTATAAAACAAATAAGCTACAAGGATATATTGTATAGCTCAGGGAACACAGCCAATATTTTATAATAACTATAAGTGGAATATAATCTTTAAATGTGTGAATCACTATACTTACATAATATTGTAAATCAAGTATATCTCAATAAAAAGAGAGAGAGAGAGAGACAGAGAGAGAGAGAGGGAGAGAGAGAGAATGGGACTAGACTGTCCAAAATGTCATATCATCAGGGGGAAAAAAGGGGGTAGGGAGGAATGTTCTAGATTAAAATAGACTAAAGAGATATGACAACCAAGTGCAATGTATGATCCTTTATTAGCTACTGGAACTGAGGAAAAAGCTAAAAAGACATTTTAGGGACAATTGGGAATATTTAAATTGGAGCCATTTGATGATATTACTGATGTTATTAAATTAACATTACTTTCCTCAGGTGTGCTAATTGTATTGTGGTTTCATAAGAGATGTTCTTTCCTTAGGAGATGCAAGCTGAAGAAATTAAGATAAACATCAAGATGTCTACAGCTTGCAAATGGTTCAAGGGGAAAAAAGTGTGTGTGTGTACATGCGTGTGGAGGGGTACATGTTACATGGTAACATGTTAAGAGCTGAAGAGTCTAGGGGAAGGGACTTGGCCATTCATTATCCTGTTCTTTAAATTTCTTAAAAGTTTGAAATTTTTTATAAATAAAATGTTGGAATAAAAGAAAGAAGGAGTGATTAACTTGTCCAGTGCTACTTGAGGTCAAGTAAATTGAGGACAGAGAATCCACCACTGGATTTAACAACAGGGAGGTCATTGGTGACCTTGCAGATGCGGAGAGTGCAGAAGAGGCAGGCAAGGGCCAGATCATAAAGAGCTATACAGGCCTAACCGTGACCACTGTAGGAGTAAAGTGGTCACATTTGTGGTGGAGGGCAACTGGTCTCACAGTTGTGGGGAGGATGGATTGGGAGGGGGAGAGCAAGCACAGGAAAATGTCCTCACAGGCTCTGAAAGTGCAGCCCCACTCGCCATGAAGGGTGGTGAGGGCCTGAAGGGAGAGGTTGCAAAGAGACTGCAGCCCAATTGCCAAGACTTGATGCCTGTTTGGGAGTCGAGGATGAGGGAGCCAAGATGGTGCCATTCACCAAAATACCTGATAGGGAGGGGGCAGGGGGACTTGATGCATTTAAGTCTACATGCATTGCGCCCTCCTGAGGGACGCAGCAGATGGGACACCCTAGGATCAACATCAGCATGTGACAATAATGTAAATGCAGCATGTTGAGGACCTGGTGAATCATGCCCCCACGGCACTCTGTGCATCTGATATCTGAGCCAAGCCAGGACTTTGGGTGTGACAGTGACCTGGCGATGCTTTTGTTCATAAAGTCTCCTCGTCCTGGGGAGCCCCTATCCCAAACCTCTTCCAAGTGCTGCTCACCTTTCTGGCAAGCTTTCTCCAATGCTCCAGCTCTCTGCTCCGGGGTCTGAAACATCACTGTATAGCCTCTCCCACGTGCCTGGCATTAATGCCTGCTGTTTGGTGTTGTTATGTACATTTATTTCTGTCCCTGTCTTCCCAACTAGGTGATCAGTTCCTTGAATGTAGGGAACCCAGTTTATATCTCAAAATATTCCCCGCCTTGCCCAGGATAGGCAGTCTATAAACTGGGAAGAAGAGAAGGACCGAGGGAGGAGGACGACAAAGGCCAACGCTTAATATTCCCCCTAAAAGCTCACCATGCTGACTCCCAGATGTGGGGACCACTTCTACCAGTGGCGGTGGAGTTCCTTAGAGGCCACTGCTGCCAGCATCCCCAATTCCTGAGTTAGAACCCCTGGTAGGAAGCCTCCCTGAAACAGCCCACGGTGCTCTCTCCCAAAGCTGTTTGCAGTAAGTGACTCACCCAATTAAGAGTATCTACATAACAAAGCCTCACCAGGCTGCAGAGGTCACACAGACTGTGAAGTGTGTCTTTAGTGTGCAGGAAGAAGGTTCACTAATTACCAGTCATTTCCACCCCTCAAGAGCCTGTCAGCCTTTGAGATGCAGGGGATAAAAGAATCCCCAAATTCCCACCCCACACCAATCACTCCTCCCTCCCCAACCCTCCCCTGCACTTCAAACCTGTGACTAATAAAGTGCCAGGGATGGGCCTCTGCCCACCTGGCTCAGCGCCTGGAGGAAGGAAGGAGAGGAAAGAGGTTGCCTCTGATTGGGAGCATGTTTTAGTAAAAGGCAACTGGGAGGGGCAAGGGAGCAAAGAGAGGTCTAACGGCGCTGCTGCATCACCTCCGTTAAGCAAACAAAACTCGTATTGTTTTATCTCAATTTATAAAGGTGATAAATGTTTGCAATAGAAACTACAGGTAGGCAAGAAGAAAGCTAAAATCACTCACGATCCCACCCCCTACGATGACCAGTGGTTGGTCACACCTTACAGCTTGCTTCCTAGGTGACATGTATTAAACATGGGTGTGTGTGCATGCTCCTGCTCTTTCGTAAACCGTTTTTTCATTTAATGAAATATTTCAAATGGCTTGCTCCATGAGCACACAAAAAGAAAGCTGGCAGGGGTGCTGACCTGGGCTAGCAAAGAAGATGTGTTTGAGCATCAGAGCACAAGAGGGAGGCATTGCCAGAATTTCTGAAAGCTGAAGGAGGCCATTGTGAGGCGGGAAAGAGCCCTGACCTTTGGAATTCAAGTGACTTCCTCTCTACGAACCTCAGTTTCCTCATCTGTAAAATGGGAGTAACACTGCATGCCTTATAGGATTGTTGTGATGATTAAGGGAAATCTTCGTTGTAAAAGGACTATACGAGCATTGGACATTTTATTCCTCGTTTTAATAGGCATTCATTCTTGGGACTTCCCTGGTGGTCTAGTGGTTAAGACTTCGTGCTTCCACTGCAGGGGGCACGGATTCGATCCCTGGTCCGGGAACTAAGATCCTGCATGTCACAAGTCATGGCCCAAAAAAAAGTGTTCATTCGTGCCTTTTTTTTTTTTTCTTACTTAGCCCTTGGCTAGTCTGTGTTGGGAATAAAAAGAAGGCATCTGGTTCAGCCCTAGAGGAGCTTAAAATCTAACTGGGAAGTTGAGCATACACATATGCAAACACAAAGTTAAACAATATGAATAGCTAATAAAAGATATCATCAATTAGTAGATAATTAAGTGCCAGATGAGTGGCACAGACAGCACTCCAGGGGTTCAGAGGTAAGAAAGAACCTGCCGGATAATAATAATAACCACTTCGAGCACTTTCTATATGCCAGGCACACACAAGCATTGTCTCATTTCATTTACCCACTGACCTATGAGGTAGGTACCATTATTACATCCATTTTGCACAGGAGGAAATTGAAACCTCAGAGAGGTTAAGAACCTTGCCCCAAGTCACACATCTAGGAAGTGTGGCGGTGTGGAACCAAGCAGCTGGACCCCAGGGCCCACCACACTGAAGCTTATGATCTACTCTGATGGAGGTGGGGGAGGGGGGAAGCCGAGCCCTGAGCTGAATGATACAAGAGGGAGCCTTAGAAGCAAAGATGGGGCTGAGGAGGATGGCCTGGTGTGAGGGAGAAGATCCCAGTCTGGCTGAATGGCTAGTCTGCACAAACAGTGGAAGCTTTCACGGTAAGATTGAAGGAGAGGAGCTAAGGCTTGTGAAACTTTTTTTTGGTAGAAAACAGGTCACCTAGAAGGGCTTGAGGCAACCGAAGGGCCAATCAAAGCAGTTTTGGGGAAGTGGGGCTGGGAGGAGACACCTTAGGAGGCTATTAGATGAAGGTGAGGAGGACTGAAGCTGGGGCTGAAGCACCCAGGGGTAGGTGGACAACCAGCCTTCCGAGAAAGCCCTCGTTCCTCTAGTTTTTCACCTCTGTGACATTTCGAGCTCATCTACGTTTCGTTCCCATTAGCTCCGGCCTCCTTTTGGCATGTTTACTAACTTCTTTCACACTTTGGTTCTGCAAGAAATAGCTCATTCATTCATTCCATCAGCTACCACGTCAAAGGGAGAATCAATCTGCACAAACTGGGGGTTAATTATCATTAAAAGGGAAGGAGGCTGAAGATGATGCTGATGATCTGGCAGAGCTGACCCTCCCCAGACTCCCCAACCCTCCCAGCCTCTCAAGCCCGGTGGGGGACCAGTGTCCCCATATCAGCCAGCTCCGCAGGCCACTGCTGCCACTTCTCACCCCACACCCTACCATCCCTGCTGAAGGGGCTGGTCCCCCACCAGCAAATGGCAAAAAGACTCCCTTTTCTTCTGAAGAAGCAGTACGGGGAGACTGAAGACATGGCAAGGCCTTTGGTTCTTCAAGCAAAACTTAGAGAATGTGACAGAAGAACCACACGGTAGAAAGAAGGTTCAGTAGCAAAGGTGGGGACAAAGAAAGAAAAAGCTTTGAAAAGGTATTCATGTAACCAATATTTATTGATTATTGTTGATGTACATGGCAGACTCTACAGGGAACAAAAGCAGGGTGACATCACTTGTGCCCTTAATGCTGTGGAAAAGGTGGCGGGGTGTGGGGGGAAGGAAGGGAAGAAGTAGAGCTAGAAATAGAAAAAGAAAGAAAAAGTAGAATAAACACTGAACCCAGAGACATGAAGCATCCTGGCCAAAGTCAGGGGTTGGGGAGAGTGCAGGGCAGTGTGGACGGGAAACCTCCTACCTCTTCCTTGATTCTACCCTATACTCACACACAAGACCTCAAACACTTCAGGCCACCACCTGCCCAAGGAAATGTAGCCCAGAGGCATTCCCATGCCATCGATTGCATTCCACAAACATCTTTTGAGCACTGCAAAGTGCCAAGCACTTAAGCTCTTGAACTCTGCTGAGAAGAATCAGAAGTGACTGTCATCTAAGGTGGTTGATTCGACAGTGTCCTTGATGCCTTAGAAACTTTAATCAGACATACCGAGTGGCACTGAGGCTTATGGGGACAGAAGACTAGAAATAAAAGGGAGAAATTCTGTACATTCCCCCACCAGATGGGGATAATCTTTCTTTTCTCACTGGGCTTTGTTAAGAGGTAAGTAATGTAAAGTTATGAGGCTACATGGAACAGTGTCCAAGACACAGTAGGTATTCTATAAAATCACCTGAACATTATGTTTTCTCATTCAATTCTGGCATGACTAACTCTCATTACTGAATTTACCAGTTTTTCTGTTGAAATCGTTGCCTGGCTAGGTTGGAGGTATTCAGTCAGGCTGTTTGGTGTTGGGGTCCCCATCACTATTACCCATCCTAGGAGCCCATGGGCACAACTAAGAAGTAATCACCATCATGGGAATGTAAGTTGGTGCAGCCACTACAGAAAACAGTATGGAAGTTCCTCAGAAAACTAAAAATAGAGCTACCATATGATTCTGCGTTCCCACTCCTGGGCATATACCCAGACAAAACTATAATTCAGGAAGATACATGCACCCCTATGTTCATAGCAGCACTATTCACAATAGCCAAGACATGGAAACAACCTAAATGTCCATCGACAGAGGAATAAATAAAGATGTGGTACATATATACAATGGAATATTACTGAGCCATAAAAAAGAACGAAATAATGCCATTTGCAGCAACATGGATGCAACTAGAGATTATCATACTAAATGAAGTAAGTCAGAAAGACAAATACCATATGATATCACTTATATGTGGAATCTAAAATATAGCACAAATGAACCTATCTATGAAACAGAAACAGAATCACGGACATAGAGAATAGACTTGTGGTTGCCAAGGGGGAGGCAGGGAGGGAGAGGGATGGACTAGGAGTTTGGGGTTAGCAGATGCAAACTATTACATTTAGAATGGGTAAACAACAAGGTCCTAATATATAGCACAGGGAACTATATCCAATCTCCTGGGATAAACCATAATGGAAAAGAATATAAAAAAAGAATGTATATATGTGTATAACTGAATCACTTTGCTGTACAGCAGAATTCTGAATAATTGTAAATCAACTATACTTCAATTTAAAAACATAAAGAAAAAAAAGAAGTAATCACCATCAGATCTGTTTAGAAGCCACCCAAAGAGCCAGGCTATGGCAAACCAACTGATATTCTTGGTTGCGAGTGATAGAAACTGGCTCTGGCTAACTTAAGCAAGAAAAGAAATCTATCAAAAGGATATCAGGAAGCTCCGAAAATAAATAAGAGGACTAGAGACCCAGACTTGGGAAATGGACAAGAAAGGAGAGCTGGGAAATGGTGGTGTCGCTGGTCATGCTACTGCAACAGTCTGGTTAGGCCACTGCCTGAGCGGCTGCCATTATCACACTGGACATGGCAGCAACTGGCTAGTTGCTCCACTCTGCCTCCCCTAGAGAGTCAATGTCATTGCACTGGGCTCAATGCTGCTGCTGAGAAGGGCTTCCAATCCACCCCAACCCTCTGCTCACCTCTTGAGGAGCCTCAGCTGTAAGAGACAGGGAGGAGGATGTGGCCCCTTCAGCTTATATAGGTGGAAGGAGGTCCTATATTATAACAAGCAGGAAGCAGGATTCAGATGCTAGGTAGACAAAAGAGGTAACACTGAGGGTTAAGGGTATGACCAGACTTAACTCCAAGTTACTTTGGAAACCCGTACCTCAAGAACGTTTGAAGGCAAGACTCTAATAGGTTCTAAAACTGTTTTGGACCACACTGTGTGGTATTCCAATAGTGGTAACACCAATGGAAATAAGGTTTGCCAAAGGGGACAGGTAAAGGATATGTTTGGCTGCAAATATAAAAACCCCCAGTTTCACTGACTTAAACAAATAGGGATTTTATTTTTCTAATATAACAAAAGTTTTGGAGGTGAATGATTGCTAGAAATGGCTCAGTGTCTCAGAGACATCAGGATTAAGTCTCTCTCTGCTATTCTCTTGGACTTTTCCTCATGGTCGCAAAATAGCTGCTATGGCTCTGGATGTCATATCCAAGTCCATGGAAGGAAAAAGGGAGAAAGAAAGAAAAGGTCAAAACCAGCTGCATCATCTCCTTTGATCAAGAAAACAAGAACGTTTCCCAGCACTCCCCCTCCTTCTTTGCCACAGCCTTACTTCTACTTGTGCTTCATTTGCCCAGACTGGGTCATGTGGCCATCCCTAATGGCAAGGATGATTGGCCTCCACCAATTTTGAACCACTGCTTAGGCAGGGCACACTGCTACAATATTAACATGAGGAAGAAGGAGGGAGGTGGATATTGGACCACTTATCTAAATTCTGGTATCAGATTTGGGCATTGCAGGATCAGAAGTTGGACACATGAGCATGGGGGACAAGGGCCTTCCAGGAAGAGGTGACAAAGGAGCAGAAAAACCCAGAGCATGTAGAGAGAACACGAGATTTGGCTGGGGTGTAGGCAGCTGCACTTTTGGTAATCTATCCTATAGAAATAAAATCACTGATTGCAAGGATATAGGCCAAAAAAAATTGTACTAATGAAAAAATTCTGATAACAACCTATATGACCATCAACAGGGGAATGGCTGATTAAGTGGGGTCTATCTACTCTATGGAACACAGACGGTCCTTGACTTACAACGGTTTGTCTTACGATTTTTCAACTTTACAATGGTGTGAAAGTGATAGGCATACAGTAGAAACCATATCTTGAATTTTGAATTTTCATTTTTTCCCGGGTTACTGATATGCAGTATGATACTCTCCTGATGCTGGGCAGCAGCAGTGAGCTGCCACTCCCAGTCAGCCACATGATCACAATGGGAAACAACCGATACGTTACAACCATTCTGTACCTGTACAACCTTTCTGTCTTTTCACTTTCAGTACAGTATTCAGTAAATTACATGAGATATTCAACACTTTATTATAAAATAGACCTTGTATTAGGTGATTTTGCCCAACTGTAGGCTTATGTAAGTATTCTGAGCATGTTTAAGGTAGACTAGGCTAAGCTATGGTGTTCGGTAGATTAGGTGTATTAAATGCATTTTTAACTGGATGATAACGTTCAACTTAAGATGGGTTTATCAGGTAACCCCATCATAAGTCAAAGAAGATTTGTACTATGCAGCTAAAAAACATGAAAAAATTAGCTCTCCATCTACAGACTCATTTTTTATTGGGAAAGAATGAGCAAGTTGCAGAGAACTCTAATATAATCATTTTTGTATAAACAAGCAATAACATAATAGCTCCATACATCTGAGTGTAATTTATATGAGCATGGTGAGCATGGAGAAAGGGATAGAAGTTACACCCCAGGCTGTTAACACTGGATATCTCAGGAGACAGGGTGGGAAATGAAAAGGAGATTGGTGAGATCATGTTTTTCTTTACGTATCTTTTGAGTGCTTTACTGGTTGAAGTGAATATAGGTTTCTTTTATAAGTTTGGAATGCAACTTAACCAAAGCTGTTTAAAAGTAGTTTAGAACTAAATTACGAAAAGTCAAGTGTTACATGTGGCAGCGGGAAATCACTGAAGATTTGGGGGCAAAGGAATGATGGGATCAAGAAAATTAACCTGGCAGGAGGATGTATAATACATTAGAGGCAAGAGAGGCTGAGGATACACAGAATAATTAGAAGGTTTTTGCAGTAGCAGCTCAGCCAGAAGCTAATAAAGGACTGAACTATGATAGCAATAATATGTGAAGTGAGGAAAAGGGGGCCCAGGCTACAGCCTGGGGACACACATGCGTGGATGTCAGGAGTGGTCATGAGGGGGGTGTCTCCATTACATTGTGTCAACCAACACATCTTGCACTTTGAAAATCAGAATAAATGGCTGGAAAACCAGTTTTTTTCCTTCTCCAACATCCTTGAACATTGACTTGTTTGATAGTTACACTATATGACTCAAAATAATCATTATTTTTCCATAAGATTTGTGTTATCTCTTTTATTAAATGGAGAAAACATCTTGGGATGTGAGACAATAAAGAATACTTACTGGTAGTCCCCCAAAATGAAGTGAACCCCCAAAGTTATCATTCATTCAGCACAGTTGATGGTACTTATGAATGCCCTTTTCTTATTCATTCCTTGAAGGAACAGCCCCAGCCTCTGACCCCTCGGAGTCACCATCCAGTGAAGAGGAGAGGAAATGCTGTGTGGTAAGTGCTCTGAGAGACGGTTATACGGAAGCCCTAACCCAGTACCAGGGGGGAGTGTACAGGAAAATGGTATGTAAGCTGAGACCTAAAGGCAAAGGAGCAGTGAGCCAGGTGAGAAGAAGGACAGAAGGTCACTCCAGATAGAAGGAAAAGCATTAGCAAGGTCCTGAGGTGGGAAGTTGTATGGCACCTTTGAGTAACCAAAAGGCAGCATGGATGGCAGGAGCTCAGGATGAGGGGCAGTAGGAGACGGACAAAGGCAGAAGGGGGAGCTGAGGCAAATTAAACCTCAGAGACTTGCCAGTCATGGGTTCAACTGGATTCTAAGAACAATGTGAACCCAGAAGCAAAAGCAGAGGAGAAACATGATCTCATATGCTTTGTTGTTGTTGTTGTTTTTTAATATCACTCTGGCTTCTGAAGGGCTGAAGGGCTATGAGGAAACAAGCCATCGTGCTCAGTGGTCCAGTTTCCCCATCAGGCTGGGAGCTGCCCAGGAGTTCAGTTGAGCCCAGCCCCATTTATACCTTTCTCCTCTTCTGTGTGGGTCCCCCTCTTGCTCAGCAAGGCCTCAGCTGCAGATGGATGCAGTTAACAGGCCAGGGAACACTCAAATAAGGTAAGTAAAAGCTCAGCAAGATTCCCCCAGAATGATGGGTTGGGATGCTGGGGATCTGAAGAAAAGAGGGATGAGGATATGGATGAGGATATGGGAGTGAGGCAAGGCCTATTTCTCCTCTTCATGTCTCCATTTCTTTATCTATAAAACAGGGTATTCATGGTACTTACCTCAGAGAGTTGCTGTTCTTAGCGTCTGGCACAAAGCAAACGTTCAAACAGTGTTAGCTTTTGTTTTTGACCTTCCTGAAAGACAGGTGGGACCCTAGGGCACGGATGTGTATTCCCTGCTGTCAGAGGGGCAACTGATTGGATCCTGGAGAATGTTTGAGAACCCCCTTGGCCAGGCAGGTCTCAGGACTACCAAAAGACCAAAGTTTGACAAAGTCTTACCTGAGCGTTTCGGCCAAGGTATGTGCTTGTGTTCCTATGATTTAAAAATCCTTAGATACAACTCTAGGTGGGGAAAAGAAGCTGCCCACTGCCCTCCTGCGAGACCCGGGTTGTACGCCAAGGCCTCGGGTCCCAGCCTGAGACCCAGGGGCCCAGCCGGCGGGGATGGAGCCTGGCGAGCTGGGGGCGGACCGGCGCCGCGGAGGGGCGGGACCAGCGCTGCAGCCCGCGGTCCCGCCCACGGCGGAAGTGCCGCCGGGCCCGCCCCTCCCTCCCGAGGCAGGTTCCCCTCGCCCTTCCCCCGCCTCGCTCTTCCCCGCGCAATTCGGCTCCTAGAGCTTGTTGGGCCAGGGCCTCAACACCAGTCCGAAGAGGAGGCCCCGGGTCTGAGTATCTGGCTGTCTCGGGTAATGCTCTCAGTCCCTCCCACTCCCCTGCCCTCGCTTCCATTCCTGCGTTACCGGCGCGGCAGCAGGCGCCGCGGGGGACCGCACAGGTAAAGACTCGGCTAGTGAGGGCGCAGGTGTGGACGGGCAGTGGAGAGGCTGATGGCACGTGCCCGGCTTTTTTCCAAAGCGACTGTATTGACAGTGGGGTTCGGAGAGGGCGGACGCAGACCTCAGGAGCGCAGCACAGCACTGGGGAGGCAGAGGGGGCGGGACTGAAGCCCCCAGAGCTTGGGGGCCGGGTCATTCGTGTCCCCGCGTCTTGCGCAGGCTTCGTTGTGCACGAGAGGTGGTGAGCTGGTTGGGTGGGGGGAGGTTCGAGGCGGCGGCACCGGACGGTTATCCCCCACCAGCTCCTCGAGGTGACTGGGGTCTGACAGTCGCCCCGCCCGGGCGCGCAGTCTCAGGTTTGCAGAATGAAAATCAATAAAACCGATGCAATGGCAACGAACACGAAACACGTTGGGTTGTTATTGAGTTTGTTAAATTATTTTTATTTTTTTTTACTTCCTTCTCGGAAAAGGTGGCTCTGATCAGAGCCTTGGAGACGGACGCAAAATGCCCCCTGGTCTCCCGGCAGTGGGTGGGACCCCCAAACCGCGCAAACTTCCCCGAGCGGCTGTGAGGGGTCCGGCGGCGGGAGGGGAGCCCCCGGTGCTCTGGGCTGCTGGATACGGCTTTCCTCCGCGCCTCATTGTCCGCACTTTCGGGCGCTGATCCCCCCCTCCATGCGCGTTTCCCCAGTTCACCACCCCCACGCCCCAGGGGCCGCGCCTCCTCCCCTCCCCCGAGCTCTCCCCGGCGCTTTAAATAATGATATTTGCATGCAGGGAGCGATTCATAAATATGTCAGGGCCGGTGAAATATAGGCAACATTTCAAACTTTCTATTTAAAAAACATGAATTATGGCCGCGGAAAATGTGTTCCCATTTAAAGGCGATACGAAGTATTTGGTGTCTCGTCCCCAGGCCCATCCATCACGCAGACAATAAAGAGAGTTTTTCGCCCTGACACCCGCGATTTATGGGCGCCCTTCTCTGCCCTCATCACTCACCCGCCGCGGCCGGCCCGGCGACAGGCCCCGTGGAGAGACTGGCGGCCGCCCCCACCCCAGCCCCGCGCGCGCATTTTGCGCTCTCGTCAGCCCCCCAAGACCACCGCTCCCGAGGGGAAGCTCTTGCTCTGAGAGGCCGGCGGTGATGGTCTGGGCAGCCAAGTGGGAGCCGGAACCACACTCATCCTCTCACCTCCGCGCAAGCTTGTATCAAGGCTGGGTTGAGCGGGCCAACAAGCGGCCTCGCGGGCCGGCTCGGCGTCCGGGCCTCGCCCGCCAAGCGCGGCACCGCGCGGGGAAGTTTGCAGGGCAGGCAGCGGGAGGTTATTTACGTGCGGTTTCGAGGTGAGGGGAGAGGGCTGGGCAGGGGGCTCTCCAGGGGGCTCCTTCTGCCCAGGGCAAGGCGAGTTGGTCCCAAGCTTTCTTGAACCCGGCTGGGCGCAAGCTTCTGGGTAAAGCCTTTTCTGCAACTTTTACAAAGCCGCCTCCTCCCTGGTACGATTCTCACAACCACATCCTGGGAGTCCGCGGCACCTTGGAAACTATTTTTACGGACAGAGGCCGAGGAGTTGGCGAGAAATAAGGAAGGGGAGGCGCCTTCCTTCTCGTTTCGCCGCGGACCAAGCTCAGACACCCGGTGCCCTCTTCGCCCACCGCCCCACTTTGCGCGCGCTGTCCTCTCAAAGGTACCACCGAATCTCTGCTGCAAACTTGCTTCGTAGAAAGTTCGAGCTTCATCTGCCGTGGAATTTGCTTTCAGTTTTCGCCCCGGACGGACTCGGCCCGGCGGGCGACTGCCAGGCACTGCCGGGCAGCGAGAGGCTGCTCGGCCTAAGCGCGCTGATAGTCCAGCCTCCCTCGGAGGCCAGACCTGCCAACTTATGAGCACGAGGAGCCATCTCGTGTCCCATGCTGGGCCGATGCGTCTCAGTACACGGGAACCGGGAGCCGTTTCCTGCTGGACGAATGCGAGCTGGATTTATTCGGATACAGACAGCGCAACCCGCAGCCAGAGAAATTATGTCGATTCTAAAAATGACAAGGTTGAATTTATTAGATGAAGATTCATGTGTAAGTGCAGGGAGATGAAAATTATACAAACAGCTCCACGTCCAGTGTGAACGGAAGATTGCTTCCGGCTTCAAGGGCATGTAACATAACATCTGAATATTTAGATATGTAGAGTGATATAAAATATTATTAAATTCTCGGTGTGTGCACATATAGTTAAGTTGGAAAAATTCTAGAGCAAGTGTCATTTTACAGCCCCTGCTTGGGTGTAATCTGGGCTCGAGACAGTACTTATGTCCAAATAACCACCCAGCAAATATATCCTATAGCCAGAGTGAGTTCTGTATCGTTGAGGTGTGCGGTATGTGTACCTCTTTAAATATCCGCGGCGTGGCATAAGTGAAATAAATACATTTAAGAAAAGCAGGCGCGCAGATAATTAAGCCACTGCACCGCTACAATATTTCTGGGTAAGGAAATAACTATTCCTACTAGGTCGGCTGTGGAAAGTGCACACAAATGGGGGGATTTCGGGACTGCGCGGTAGGGGCCACGGGTTCTGCAGCTCCGGACGCCGAGCACTCTGAGGTGGGCTCTATTCCATATCTGCTGCCTCGGACCCTGGCGTGACTATTGGGAGAGGCTCGGCCCCGACAGCCAACACTGCTGGGCCTTGGGGGTTCTCCCCGCTACACACATTGAGAGGGAGACTTTCCGAGGCGCTGAGCCCAGCATTTAAGGTACTAAGGCCTGAGATCCTGCGGGCAGCCGCTCCCCCTCAGACACTTCAACCACCCCTCAATCCCGGCTCCACCAGGCCAGAGCAGTGACCATTTGGGCCTATCGGTTTGGAGCAAGAGCGCAGAAAAGGGTGGATCGCGCTTGATTCCGAAGCATCCCAAAGCTCAAAGCAGGAGGCCACCGGGAAGAAGGCCATGATTTCACACCCGTGAGGAATCCAGGCCCCACCCGGGCCTCCGAACACCAGTTGAGGCTATAGAAGCAGTTATCTGGGTGTATTTACTTATGAAATGTTAGCCACCCCCTCACATACTCAGGGCCGAGGCCCAGATGCCCCGTGGGTCTCCCTCGCATATTTGCAAAGCCCAGGCAGCGCCACCAGCTAGGTCAGTGACGTTGCAGCTGTGAAATTCCAAGATCAAATACTAATTCCAGAATAGGGAGCTTGCGACCGTCCACCCATCTCACTGACCTGGTCTCTCTTTTTTTCTCACCCCTCCATACGCACCCAATCCTTAAACAGGCGTAGAGCTTCTGAGAACCCCTGAGTGGGGAGAAATTAGGAAGGACTTGGTCCTGAGTTCCTGGGAATTGCACACACTCCTAAGGCAGCCTTGCCGCAGAGAAGTAACCCGGGCCCTGAGAATGCCCTGTTCAGCGAGTGTGGTTGCGCTGAAGTGGTATATACGGTATACTGAGGGAAGGGAGAGAGGATAGGAAATATTCCCTGGCTAGTAGAAAAAGTATAAATGAAGAGGGGGGAAAGGAAGAAAACGGGTAGGGGGCCAAGAAAGAAGCGGGAGAGGAAACAAAAACGAGTGGGGGTGGGGGGGGTGGGGAAGAACCAGGCGAAGCGAGCCGATAAGAGTGCAGGCCTTGGCGAGGCCCAGGGACCAGGCCAGGCTGTGGTCCTGGCGAGCCTGGTACCACCCCCCTGGTCCCAGAAGAGGCAAGGGCCGTCTGGCACCGTCCCCCACCAGCCCATCGAATCTGGGCCCGGCTCCCAGTCCGGAGGGGCGGGCCTGGGTCCAGCGGCCTCCGCTCGCCCTTTCTCTCCCAGCTCCCGGGGGACCACGAGGCGGGGCGGGAGGGAGGGAGGGGGTGCCCCAAGGGGCGCGCGCCAGTCCGGGACTGTTTGGGCGCTCTGGGCCAGGCTTTCCAGCTCGCCGGGCCTGACCTGTCAGGCGGATTATCTTCGAGGGAGATTAATAGGGGAGGCGGGCTGCAATAATAATCGTTTTGTTTGATGTGACAACTCTGATAGGCGTTGATTTACTTACAAACTGATAGGCTTTTAATTGAGCGCCTCCACCGAGCCCGAGATGAAAGGGAAGCGGCGGTGAAAGGCGGCCCGCCTGCCCTCCGGCCTCAATACTGATTAGCCATCTCGACAGTGAATAGTTCAAGGCATTTTCAAACTTTTTTCCTCAGCTCTCTCCCCTTCCTTCTCCTCCCACCCCCTCCTCAAATATCTGCCATGCCCACTCCTTTTTTAGAGAAAACAAATCATTTCCATTGTGTGCAAATAAAATCTGCAGGACATCCAGGCCAGTCGCCGCTGGGGGTTGGCGGCATTAGACCTAGGAATTAATAACTCCCTCACCCCCACGGCCTCCGCGGCCTCCGGGGATTTGGCCTCCCTCTCGAGATGGGCAGGCTCCGACGCTGGCGCCTACCAAAAGCCCCGGGCGCGCAGACCCCTAGGCGCCCCCGTGCGCTCGGACCTTCGGAGTCGGATTTTGTGAAGAGCGAATGCACGAGGACTGAGACCCACGCCCGCGCTACACCAAGCAGGCCCGCGAGCGTGTGCGACCACACCGCGGCACGCCCATTCCGGGGGACGCGGGGGCCACTCTCTGGTTCCCCCAGCAGCTGGGCGTAAAAAGAGAGCGGCTGGAATTACAAGAGAGGGAATGGACTGAGTCTGGAGACTGCAGGGCGAGGCGTAGGGAGGGCGCGGTCACCTGCATCTCTGGCCGACGCCCCCAGCATTCAGTGTCCGGGCCTCACCGGGAGGCCGCTGCGACACGGGGCCCAGGGCTGGGAGATCTACAGTTGATCGGGGCCAACAACCAACAGCCATGCACCCAATGACACAGACATACACCAACAGACGCGCAGGATACAGGCGGCCTCACAGTGTCTGCCCTGCAGAGACAACTTAGAACCGTCCCGTCCTCAGAAACGGGCACTGGGACTCGCTCCCCAAAGATTATTCAGACAACCTTCGCTTGTGGCCTCACCACCGTCTCACGGACTCACCTTCCTCCGTTGTCGTACAAGCAGACACTCCAAAGCCCCTTGAATTTAGGTGTGTTATTACACCTAAACACGCTCACATACACCGACAAACTCCCCATACACACAGCGCCTCACTCCCCTCTTCTCCAAATTATCTTTAGACAAGTTACCATCTCATGAAGTCTACCAACCTAAAGAATCAAGGGGTAAGATTAAAACGCATAAAAAGAATGCCTACGAGAAAATTCTAAAACTCACCCCCAGAAAGTTCTCGGTACCTGTTCGGAGTGGGAGACAGAGACAAAAATGAGGGAGAGAGGAATGGGGTGGTGAGAGAGGAGAGGGCGAGCACGCCGAGGGCAGGTCCCAGACCCGACTTCCGCGCCTACGGGGATCAGGGCCAGCTGAGCACGAGTGGAAACCGGGTCTCCAGGCCCGGCCCCCGCCCCCGCGCGGGTACAGACTGGCTCCAGGCTCCCCAGCGCTCCCAGCACCACCATTTATCAAAAGGACTTGACAACAAAAGAAGAGCCGGGGCGGAAAAGTGGGGGAGGGGATATTCAAAGTATTCCAAGTCCTTCCTACGAAGGGGATGTGTCTTCCTCTCACCCGCTTCCAGTTTCTGCGAGTTTTTGGAGGTGACCCCCGAACTCGCTCCGGACGCTCCCAAAGCCCTGACAACTCACACAGCGGCACAGGCATTCATTACACACTTCTGCACTCAGATCCAGGTACACGGAGGCACGCACAGCGCCTCCCCTCTTCCTTCCAAACAGCCAGAGTGACGGTGCAAATCGAGGGGAACGCGGCAGTCCCGCTCCGCTTCCCTGGAAGAGCCGGTGTTCCCACAGGCAGCTGCCCCCTCTCTCCCTCTCACTCCGTCTCTCCGCTCTCCCCGCGCCGGTCAGTCCCGGCTCGGCGTTCCAATAAATTCGAGCGAGCAGCCCGGAGTAACCCCGGCTACCAAGACTGCGGGGATGGCGCGGCGTGAGGGAGGGTGGAGAGGGGGCCTGAGTGAGCCTGAAACGTTATCTTGTGCAAGGACCCCTGGTCAGGCCTCTTCTTCGCAGTCTCTCAGCCCTAGCCACGATGGGGGGCGGGTGTCAAAGAACTGAGGCGGGCGTACCCCACCATTGACCTCCAGGACTCAAGGTTACGTTGGTGGTGTGGCTCTTAGAAAGAAGTCTCCCAGTTTGGAGTCGGGTCACCACGGAGGGCGGGGTCCGCGGCAGGCCGGCAGCCTGAAGACTGCACACTATACGCCCTGAAGGGACTACCCTGGCGGGGGGGCTGGGCGGAGAGGGGACGACTCTCCCGTGTTAGACGTCGCCACCGCCCGTCTCGGATACCCTGTGCCGCCCGGAACTCCGCGGCCCCAAAGGACCGGAATTCCCCAGGGGTGGAAGGTTGGATCTCTCTCTCCGATATTGAGAGCAGCGAGGTGCACACCCCAGGCCAGCGCACCCCTCTCAGCGCCCTGGGCGCACCTGCGCACTTTACTCTCACTATTCATTTTCCTGACACTGAGCGCCTCTTTCTCCTCTTTCATTCTTTTTCTTAGAGCCCCCGCCTCTCATCCCAGGAGGCTGCTCCTCTTTCCCCCTCCTCCAGTTCCCTCAGTCTCTTCCTTCCTCTCCGTCTCTCTCTCCCTCTCTCTTTTTGCCTTCCAGTCGCACCCGCCTTGTAATCAGCAACAAAAGCTGACATAAATCACCGTCGGATTGACAAGAGCTGACAAATAACTGATTGATTGCGGTCGAGGAACATTGACAATTGATGGAGGGGTGGAGATGCCCAAAGAACGGGGCGGGGGGGTGGGTAGAAGAGAGGGTAGCAGGGGAGAGTAAGAAGGGGGGGGGGCGAGTGTGAAACAGAGGAAACATGTGACCCCCGCTCCTGCCCCAATCTGCGCGTCCCCGGGCGTCACGTGGCCGGGAAGGGCGGGGAGCCTAGCACACCAAGCGGAGACAGGCCTCCACCGCCTCCGCTGCCCACCCAGCTTCTGGTTTCTCCGCCGCCGAATCTCGAGAAATCAAAGCGGGCGGGCGGACTTCCTCCAACACCCGCTCCCCACCTCTCCTTACCCAGGCGGCCGCACCGCAAGAGATTTCAATTACCACTGAGGAGCAGGAGGAGAGAATATTTGGTGTGCGGGCCCTCTGTGCGGCCGAGTTGACAGTCCGGCTGTTGTCCAGACTCCCGCCAGTGCTCCTTCTGAACACCCCCAAACTGTTCCTCACACACATCTCCTGCAAAAGAAGGTTTCAGTTTATTCTCCAGCTGGGGAAAGGACGGACGACGAGGAAGAAAAAAGAGGGAGGCGGCAGACAGCAAACGTAGAATAAATGTCCAGCTCGTCCTCCGAGCGAAATCAGGGGAGGGACACGCAGGGGGAGCGGCGAAGAGGGAGCTGCCCATTAAAACCAGCGCTGAGAGTCCTGGCTGCGGCGGCGGCGGCGGCGGCGGCGGCGGCGCGGGACGCGTCACATCCCCTTGACCCTCCAATCACCTCGGGCTCCCATTTGATTGGAAGGCGGCAAAGGCTTTAATCTCCCCCTCGGTGCAGCTGCTTTTGAAGTGAGTTTCCTCGCCAGAGCCCAGGCTGGACAGGCAGCGGCTCACATCGTGGAGAGCAGCGCAGGCGCTAGCGCCGGGCCGCGAGTGCGCAGCGCAGGGTAACAGCCCGAGGCGGACACCGCGAGCCACTCGGCACTCCCGCAGTCGGGCCGGCTCCTCCCGCTCGGCCACGGCTCCGCTGCGGGCCACCCAGGATTATTCGCTTCTGGCTCCAGGCGCCGACAAGGCGCTCTGGGCGCCCGTGATCGCCGCGCCAGCTCCTCCTCCTCCTCCTGCTGCTCCTGCTCCTGCTCCCCCGGCGAGCGCGCAGCCCCGAGCCCGCCCCGCGCCTCCAGGAGCCCTCCCCCCGCTGCTCCCATGCGCGCGGGTGGGTCATGAGCACAGCGCCCTCGCTTTCTGCCTTAAGAAGCAGTAAGCACAGCGGCGGCGGCAGCGGCAGCGGCAGTGCGGACCCTGCCTGGACCAGCGCGCTCTCTGGAAATAGCTCCGGCTCCGGCCCCGGCCCAGGCTCGTCCCCGGCCGGCAGCACCAAGCCTTTTGTGCACGCCGTGCCCCCCTCTGACCCTCTCCGCCAGGCTAACCGCTTGCCCATCAAGGTGCTGAAGATGCTGACGGCACGGACTGGCCACATTTTGCACCCCGAGTACCTGCAGCCCCTGCCTTCTACTCCCGTCAGCCCCATAGAGGTAAGGACCCTATCCCTGGATCGCGCTGGGACCACCACCCTGGCTGCCCCTTCACAGGATTTCTTTCTCTCGGGATCGGGAGGGGGGGGAATGAAAGGGGGGGGTCGGAGTGATTCAGCTCCGGGATGAGAGGAGAGGATAGTGCTCCCGCACCTTAAAACTAGGGCGGAAAGAGGGGAGGAGGTAGAATGAGGTGTGAATGCTGGAAGACAAGGCAGCCGAAACTTGTTTCTCCCTTTGGTATTAAAGCCCCTACCCCGACCCAGGTCCGCTCATTCGCAGCCTGGAAGATAGGAGCCCGGGAGCCCAAAATATGGTTCCAAAGTTCCAGTTCTCCGGTTCTCCAGAAGCTGGTGTTTGCACACAGCCTCTAAGGCGCCAACCACCCGAACCCTTACTCGAATTAGGGGTGTGTGGGGGTGCGTGGGGTTACAGTTCTGGGTCAAAGAGTCAGAAACCAAAACGTTTTGCTTTTTTTAAAAAAAATACAGTTATCGCTTAGAGAGGACAAGAAAGATCCTGATGGCGGGCGGGGGGGAGTGCTGTGGCCTTTCTCAAGAGGGAGAATGTGTATGTGTAGAAGGGGTGTCGCCTAGAATTGCGCCTTGGGGCTGGGAGGATCTTTGCGGGTCTTGGCGGAGGTGCGTTTGAAACCTAGAAGCCAAGATTCTAAAGGATTTCCCCTTCTTTCTTTGTGCCCCCCCACCACGTCTGACCCCCGCAGCTTGATGCCAAGAAGAGCCCGCTGGCGCTGTTGGCCCAAACATGCTCGCAGATCGGGAAGCCCGACCCCTCGCCCTCGTCCAAACTCTCCTCGGTCGCCTCCAACGGGGGAGGCGCGGGCGGTGCCGGCGGCGGCGCCGGGGGCGACAAGGACTCAAAGTCGGGCCCCCTCAAGATGAGCGACATCGGCGTGGAGGACAAGTCGAGTTTCAAGCCGTACTCCAAACCCGGCTCGGATAAGAAGGAGCCGGGAGGCGGCGGCGGCGGAGGCGGGGGCGGCGGGGGCGGCGGCGGGGGGGTTTCGGCGGAGAAGTCAGGATTCCGGGTACCGAGCGCCACCTGCCAGCCATTCACGCCCAGGACAGGCAGCCCAAGCTCCAGCGCCTCGGCCTGCTCGCCAGGAGGCATGCTGCCTTCGGCCGGGGGCGGCCCGGAGGGCAAGGACGACAAGAAGGACCCCGAGGCGGGCGGCGGTGGTGGCGGCAGCAAGGGCTCCGGGGGCGCCTCGGCCGAAGGGGGACCTACGGGGTTGGCGCACGGCCGGATTAGCTGTGGCGGCGGGATTAATGTGGACGTGAACCAGCACCCAGATGGGGGTCCCGGGGGCAAGGCTCTAGGCTCGGACTGTGGCGGCTCATCGGGCTCCGGCTCCGGCCCCAGCGCGCCCACCTCCTCCTCGGTGTTGGGCTCTGGGCTGGTGGCGCCCGTGTCGCCCTACAAGCCGGGCCAGACAGTGTTTCCTCTGCCTCCCGCGGGCATGACCTACCCAGGCAGCCTGGCTGGGGCCTACGCCGGCTACCCGCCCCAGTTCCTGCCACACGGGGTGGCGCTCGACCCCACCAAGCCGGGCAGCCTGGTGGGGGCGCAGCTGGCGGCGGCCGCGGCGGGCTCTCTGGGCTGCAGTAAGCCCGCCGGCTCGAGCCCCTTGGCCGGAGCGTCGCCGCCGTCCGTGATGACAGCCAGTTTGTGCCGGGACCCGTACTGCCTCAGCTATCACTGCGCCAGCCACCTGGCTGGGGCGGCGGCAGCCAGCGCGTCGTGCGCTCACGATCCAGCCGCGGCGGCTGCGGCTCTCAAGTCCGGATACCCGCTGGTGTACCCGACGCACCCTCTGCACGGCGTGCACTCATCGCTAACCGCTGCCGCGGCTGCCGGCGCCACACCGCCCTCTCTGGCCGGCCACCCCCTCTACCCTTACGGCTTCATGCTCCCTAACGACCCACTCCCCCACATCTGCAACTGGGTGTCGGCCAACGGGCCTTGCGACAAGCGCTTCGCTACGTCCGAAGAGCTGCTGAGCCACTTGCGGACCCATACGGCCTTCCCCGGGACAGACAAACTGCTGTCGGGCTACCCCAGCTCTTCGTCTCTTGCCAGCGCTGCAGCGGCCGCCATGGCTTGCCACATGCACATCCCCACTTCGGGCGCCCCGGGCAGCCCCGGGACGCTGGCGCTGCGCAGCCCTCACCACGCGCTGGGACTCAGCAGCCGCTACCACCCCTACTCCAAGAGCCCGCTCCCCACGCCCGGCGCTCCCGTGCCCGTGCCCGCCGCCACCGGACCCTACTACTCCCCCTACGCCCTCTACGGACAGAGACTGACCACGGCCTCCGCGCTGGGGTACCAGTGAGGACGGTCGGGAGGGCTGTCGAGGGAAAGAAAAGAACTGGGGGGTGGGGAAGAGCCGAGGGAGGGGCGGGAACAGGGCAGAGGCTACTGTCACCGCGCGTGGGGATCACCCGGGCCAGAAAAGGAAAAAATATATATATACCGTATCTATCTACCCGAAACAGCGACCGAGACCCGGTGGGAAACTCACTCCCCTTTTCCCCACCTCTCATCTCCCCACCCAAACTTTATAAAAGTTGAAAAAATATCATTTGACTTTTTATAGAAAAAGAAGGAAAAAATAATTGAGAAAGTGTTCATCTGAGGACTGCATCGGTGGACACTGGTATTTATTTATGTTAGCTCCAAGCGGACCCGTGGTTCAAAAGTGCATTACTTAGTTTGAGCTCCGTAGGTAAAAAGGAAGAGGGGGAAAAAATTAAAACTGGAGGGTAAAAATGTGGAAAACAAACCCTCCCGTCCCTTGTAGATTATAAATAAATACAAAACCTCCACAGAACTAGAGGTCTTCTCTTTAATGTTACTTTAAAATTGCTATGATTGTATTGTACGTTCTTATTTAATGTCTGATTGAAACAAATTTACCTGCATGTTTGTTACAAAAAATGAAAAAAAAAACAAAACAAGTCACAATTTGTCAGCTCTGATTTCAAATTGCAATTATTTTTAAGGTGTATACCATCGAAAGAGAATGGATATTTTTTTGTATGTAGTCTGGAAGATAAAAAAAAAAAGAAAAAACAGTTCTATTCCAAAACCTCATTTGCCTTATTTTGTTCTTTAAAAGGAACACTTAACTATTTTTAATTTTTAAGTCCACCCGCTGAGAAGGGGACAAGTAAGGTTTACGTCATGTACTAAAATAATAGACAATGTATCGCTTTAAAGATTAAAATTCCGTATATTTGATGTATTAAAAGGTTTTACTTCTTCTTATTATCTTTTTTTATTTTTGGTTAAAGAGAAAGAGGAGCAAGGCAGTTTCGGCCTCAGTGGGTTCCCTCATGGCTACTCATTCTTCCCAGGACTGTGGCCGCATTTCCGATTGTTTGGTTCTGATTTTCAGGAAGAGGCAAAGGCTTCAGACGGGCTGGCCAGTCGTGGGGTTGGCCTTGGGGAAAATATTTTTAAAGGAGATTTCACAATTTGGAAAGATAGTGTCCTTAGCTATCGCTAATTTCGTTTTTAATTTTTCTCCCAGCAGCTGGTTTGTTAAAAGTGAAAGAAAAGAAAAGGATTAAAAAAATTTTCCCTACTGAGATTTTCGGGAGTTTGGGTTTCGTTTTGTGCAGAGAGCGGCGCAGGTCGGGACTCGCCCGCTCGGCCTCGGCCCGGAGGAGATGCCGCCACCCGCTGTCCCTCTCTTGGCTTTCCAAGCATCCCCCGTTCCAGGCGGGCAGCCGGGATCGATTGTGGGTCGGAGGGCGCTTGGGAACCTGTTTCCCAGGCCTGGGGAGGAGAGCGCGCCGGAGCCCTCTTGTCCCTAGGGGGAAAGTGAGTTCGCTTTCCTTTTCTTCTTCCGGCTGCGGAGGGCCAAAGGCGGCCACCAGCCGACCTCCTCCAGCCACCACCCTCCCCCCGGGGCTGCTTCCTCTCTCCGGAGTCGGGACCCGCGTCAGGCCGGCGCCGCGGCTGCTTTTCCACATCCCGATTTCTCTGCAGTCTGCGCTTTATCCCAGTCTGCGCCGCAGAAGAGCGCGCCCGGGCCCGGGACCCGGAAGCCCCTTACAGTTCGGCCCCGCGAGGGTCCTGGCGCCCATTGTCGGCCTCGCTGGGGCGACCAGGTAGACGCCGACGGCAGTTCTGGGTTGCGAGCTCAGCTCCGCAAAGGCGCGGCGGGACTCTACGTCCGGGCGCGGATCCCCGCGGGGCGCACCTCTCCCTTCTCCCCAGCTTGAGCGGCAGGACGGAGCTGCCTGAAGCGCCCATGGAACCAGGCAGAGAAGAAGTCTAATTTTTTGGGAGGGGGGGCGGGTGTTCAAGGCCCACCCCCACCCACGATCACACACCCCCACCCGCGATCACACACACACTCATACTCCAGGCCCGGGCGCAAGTCCTGGTCTCTGGCTGTTTGGGCGCTCGCCCCGCCGGGTCCACGGGAGTCTGGGTACAGAGCTCGCCTTTCCTGGGATCCTGGGACCCTGGAGTCGCGGCGCTGAGCGCGCGCCCCGAACTCTTCTCTCCCCAGGGTCAGGCTGTTCTGGGTTCTCCGAGCCACCGGTCTCCCTCGGCGTCAAGCTCCCCCTCCTGCCTCGGGAAGCTCACCGCCGCGCAGAGGCCGCCCTCGGCCTCAGACTTCGGTCAGTCAACCGCGCGGCCCCCGCAGCCATTTGCTCGAGGGTTGGTGACTGAGATTTTTACACCCTCCTCCCAGCGTCAGCCTCACGCCTGCGGGGCCTTTTCCCGGGTTGAACGCAAAGCAGGCCCGGCGACCTCCGGGACGCCGCGGGGAGCTCCTAGGCCTCCTCCTGGAGAGGACTTGGTAGAGGAAGACAGGCTTTACGTCGCCTACCCGGAGGGGGCAGCCTCCCGCGCCTCCGAGCCGCCTGCCCGCACTGCACCCGGGACGACGCCGTCTTGCTCCCACTCTGGTCCGGGTAAGAGAGGCTGGGCTGGGCCTAGCTGGATCTAGCTTATTGAGAACCTCGGCCGATGGAGTGACTTGTCACCCGCAGGCTCTCGGACAGACACACACACACCCCCAATGGGATGGGAGGACATTCGAGGAGGTGGTGCGGCCCGAGTCCCGAGGACTCCAGTGTCCACGGCTTGTGACATGAAAACCAGGCCCTTGCTCACCCCTCACCAGCAGCCCCACGCCCCTGGCCACTCCGACCCACACGCTTCGCTCTACTTTGCCTCGAGTCTTCGGGCAGGGCCACCACACCTTGCCCGCCGGGACCCACTTGGGAGGGAAGGACCTAGAAATTCCCCAGCCCTGGAATTTCAGGTCTGGGACCGGCACGGAGACGAACTGGGCACGCTCGTGCCTTCACGCCCAGTCTCGATATTTTATTAACAAAAATCAAACCCAAAACGCCTTGAAATTTTAATGAGACCTTCCCGGAGAATCTCCTCAGAGGCAGTAAAATTCTGGAGCTGGGGGCCGGAGGTTGGGGGAAGAAAGCGTTCCCCGACGTGTGAGATGGAGCTGAGTCACCCCCGGCGCCGGGTTAGTGAGGAGAGGGTGCCAGTGTGTGCTGCAGGTCCAGAGCAGGCGCGACGCCGCTCGGGGAACAGACGCCCCATCCTCGCTCCGCGCCCCCGGCTCTCCCGCTGTCTCTTGAACTGCCGCGGGATCCTCCGCACGCCGGCCGGCTGCCGCCGAAGCCCGAGCGGAGCGCGGCGTGTCCGCCAGGCGGCGATGCGGAGTCCAGCGGAGCGGGCAAGAGACCCGGAACCCTGGCCAGCGCGCGGGACGCCGGCTGGGTGGTCAGCCCAAGACCCCACGCCTCCACCTTCGCACGGTTTTCGAATTGGTGTCCCGGAGCTCCCTCCTGGTAGTTCCTTGCTCCTGTCCTGCTGCGAACCATGTCCTCCGCGCTTCTCCACCTGCACTAGCTTCTGCTGTTGTGTTCCCCGTGCTCTCTTTTTCTACCCCAGAGGAGTTAGCCCACGTGTCAAGGGCCCCTCCCCATCCCAGGGAGCTCCCACTGACCTCATCAAGGCTCTGACAGGTCACTTTGTCTGTCATAGTGAAGTGATCCCCAGACATTCATGCATTCATTCATTCTCATTCTCTGATTATTTCCTAAGACCTACCCCTTGCCAAGGGCTGCCCATCTCTTTACTCACCCGACACAGATGGAGAAACTGAGGCTAAGTCCTGGAAGCCAGTGGTAAGGCCAACAGAGAAAGCCCAAGCTTTTCCCTCCATTCAAGCCCCGCCCCAATCTGTACCTCTGGCAGTGACACTAAGTGACCCTGGTGTCTCTGTGCTGAGTGGTCTTTAAGCAATAAGGAAAGGCAGATGAAAAAGCTTTCTAGTTAATGAACTCCCTGTGCTTTGGAAAACGTGTAAAAGTTGCCCAGAAGGTGAGGACTGTCCCTGGGAGGCCATCTGATGGCCTCTTCTGCACATATTGCCTTGCGGTTCCTCATCTATAATACTATGGCTAGAGACCTGGTGGTGCTCAGAGTGATTGCAAAGCTGCAGGCTGACCTGCTCACTCTGTTAGGCCCAACCCATATTATCCTGTATTATCCATTTAAACCTCACAACAATTCCATAAGGTTGTTAGAAGCTTTACCCCTGTTTTACAGATGAGAAAACTGAGGCTCAGCAGGGGAAGGATACTAGCTTGAGGTTATACAGCTAGTGAGTGATGAAGTCTATGCAGAGATTCTCACCTTGGCTGCTCTCACCTGAGGCAATTTTAAAGCATAACAGTGCCTGGGAGGCAGAGATTCTGATTCAGCTGGGAGAAAGTGTGGTGGACATAACTGTTTTCTTTTTCTTTTAAGTTCTCAGCGTTGTTATTATTATTTTCCTTTTTTTTTTTTTTGCGGTACGCGGGCCTCTCACTGTTGTGGCCTCTCCCGTTGCGGAGCACAGGCTCCGGACGCACAGGCTCAGTGGCCATGGCTCATGGGCCCAGCCGCTCCGTGGCATGTGGGATCCTCCCGGACCGGGGCACGAACCCGTGTCCCCTGCATCGGCAGGCGGACTCTCAACCACTGCGCCACCAGGGAAGCACCTATTATTTTACTTTTTATCATGGAGATTTTCAAACATACACAAAGGTAGAGGGAATGGTATACTAGACACCCACAAACCCATCACCCAGCCTCAACAGTTATCAACTCGTGACCAATCTTGTTTCCTCTCTGCCCCCTCCTTCTTGCCTCCCCCAACCCATTAATTTGAAGTGAATACAGACATCTTATTATTTCACTTCCTCAGATGTTCATCACTTCCGGCCAGGCTCCCAATCTAGGGTTCATCCCGCTGCCCCCCTTAGTTGAGGCTTAAGTTCAGATAGTGCACAGCAAAGCTGGGATTTGAACTCATTTCTATCAGACCCAGAGCCCCAGCACTTCACCCTACCCTGTGCTGGAGATCCCCCAAAGTCCTGGGGGTACTGATCTCTCTCTGCCCAGTGTGACCCTGGGGTTTGCCCAGGGGCTGTCTGGGCTGCAGAAAGACTCTTGAGCCCCTGGTGAAGCAGCAGCACCTGATGGGACACCCACAGCACAAGGGGTGTTCTGAGAGAACAGCTTAAAGCCACATGCAAAGAGCACAAATTTGGGGTCAGGCTGGTCTAAATCGAACTCTAGCTCCACCACTGGCTCAACTCTATGACTCAGTTTATCTGGGCCTCAGTTTTCTCATCTGTAAAATGGAGATATGGATACCCACCTAAGAGGGTTGTTGTGAGGCTCAAATGAAATCATTAGTGTGAAAATTCTCAACCTACTGTCTGGCCCATACTGGCTCTTAGTAAAGACAGATTTCTTTCCTTCTTCTCTTCCCAAAGTATTGTTTCATTATGACCAGACCCCTTGCTCAAGAACTAACTGTGGCTCCCTGTGGTTCACTGGTTCAAATTCTCTGGCCATCAGAGTGCCTATAACCATGGTTCATCTTCAAAGACCTGGCCTCTCTTTGCCTGTTCTACCTTGTGTCTCACCAGTCTTCACAGTCCAGACCCTCTTCCAGCCAGCTAGCCCCCCAACACCTTGGTTGATTATGCTCATCATACACTTCTTCCCTGGAATGGCTTCCTCCTTCCCCGTCCTTCAGAACTTTCTCAAGACTCATTTTCAGGAAGCCCTCCAGGTTTCTCACACACACACACACACACACACACACACACACACACACACACACACTTTCCCTCACTTTGCATTCCCTCAGAATTTAATGCAATGGCAGAGGGTAGACATATAAAGGCCACTAGACTAGGGATGAGGACCCCAGGGTTTGAGTGGTGCCTCTTCTTAGTTGTGTAACCATGGACAAGCCACTTATGGCCTCTGTGAAACTTGTCTCCAAAACTGTTATTTGTCTACACACACCATGGGCAGCACATTTACCAACACTAATAACGTTAATAAGTAGCATGCATTTCACACTTACTTCCAGGCACTCATCTAGTCCTATTACTACTACTATACTACTATCCTTTTACAGGTGAAGAAACTGAGGACTAGAGAGAAGTCACATGTCTGTGCTCCGGCACTGGAGTCCTTAACCACTGTACTCCACTGTGCTAGACCCTGTGCCAGTCCCTGTGCCTGGAATCTTTGTCCTCTACCTTATTTTCCTAAGTACCAGCAACTCAAAACTCCTGCTTCAAATCTCCGGCCAGTGTCACCTCTTCTGAGAAGCCCCCCATGTGCTTCCCATTGGATCCAATGCCCTTCTCTTTGCTCCTGTAGCACCTGTCCATCCCATCATACTCCCTTTACATTTTCCTCCCAGCCTGGACTCTGAGGCACTGGGGAGGAGGGACTGTCTCCTATACCTATACCTAGTCCTGGCAGCTAGCTTGGTACCTGGAACCTAGTAGATGTTCAATAAGTGTTGGAGAGAAGGAGGGAAAGGGAAGGAAAGTGGCGGGGCGGGGTGGGGGAAGAAAGAGGAAAACAAAAGACAGAAGGAAGGAAATATGCAAAAGAATTGGGCCCTCTTGGACAGGATGATTCTTCCAAAGAGAGGAGGAGGAGAAGTAGCAGTGGGCTTAGAGGAACTTTGGATGTCTTTGCCCCTGGCACAAAACGAGGCCTGGCGAACTTCCATGCATCAGTTGGAAATTGCATTTGCTGACGATAACAAAGACCCTTAAAGAGTGGCTTAAAGAAGATAAATGTTCTCTTCTCTCAGTCTAGAGGTGGATGGTCCAGGCTAAGAATGGCCTTCGGTCATCAGGCACCCAGGGTCCTCTGCCTTCCTCTGTGCCAGCCCAACCAGGAAGCTTTCATCCTCACGTCATCTCTGAGTCCAAAATGGCTGCTGGAGCTCAGC
This sequence comes from Mesoplodon bidens, assembly GCF_964165515.1. NCBI lineage: Eukaryota > Metazoa > Chordata > Mammalia > Artiodactyla > Ziphiidae > Mesoplodon > Mesoplodon bidens. Next base: position 167,193,120 of record NC_138176.1, read on the forward strand.
TACCATCACCTCATTCCAGACAACAGGAAGGAGGAGTGAAAAGAGGTAAAAGGGTACCTCCCTTTTAATGAGTCTTTCTGGAATCCACAGACAACTCCTCAGCTTATACCTCATTGGGCAGGACCTAGTCACATGGCCACGCTTAGCTGCAAGGGAGGCTGGGAAATGTAATGTTTAGCTGGGCACACTGCCGCCTCAAATCAATTCAGTGTTCTGTTACTCAGGGGAGCAAGAAGGGTGGGAGTTGGGGTAGGACATTAGCAGACTCCTCTGCAATCCGCAGAAGGGGTTACCCAGAACTGGAGTCAGGAGAGAGCTCTCTTATTGGTGGCCTTCCAGAGGGTCACTGGTTGGTGACTTGCACCGCTAAACCACAGATTCTTGTGGATAAAGTGAGCAGGGGTGGCACTTGATAAGTCCTCAAAAGTTGTAGTTCTTGTTCCTCTTAGGTGCCTGGAGTCGTATACTGCAATGATTTAGAGTGGGATTTGTCAAAAAGTAATTTTTTTTTTTTTTTTTGCGGTACGCGGGCCTCTCACTCTTGTGGCTTCTCCTGTTGCGGAGCACAGGCTCCAGATGCACAGGCTCAGCGGCCATGGCTCACGGGCCTCCAAGCCGCTCTGCGGCATGTGGGATCTTCCCGGACCGGGGCATGAACCCGTGTCCCCTGCATCGGCAGATGGACTCTCAACCACTGCGCCACCAGGGAAGCCCTCAAAAAATAATTTTTATCCCTATAAAGAGCTTTGGTTAGGGACCTGTTCATTTTCGCCATGCACCCCACACACAGCACCAAGCCAGGAAGAAGGGACCGATCATCTTTGAAAAAAGAACAACAACGAAACTAAAATCTCATGGGATGAAAGGGAGTAGCATTTTAAACCTACCTCCCACCCCCTTCCATGTTATTGGAAAAAAACTGAATACAGCCTCCAACTCAAAACAGAGGCAGACCAATGCTAAATCAACTTTGCACTAACCTTACCTTAAATAATTACAAGGTAACTACAGAAAGGTAAAAGAAACAAGACACAACCAAAAAGAACACAAACGTTATCACTGAATCACAGCGACCCTCGAGTAAGTTCTAATCATGCCTCCATACACCCACACCGGCCCTTGGGACACACCTATGCCAGGTCCTGGGGAGTGGAGGCGGCAAGGGGGTGCAGGGGGGCAGATTCAGAAAAGGGAAGACTTAGGGAGACTCCTAAGACTGAAAGGGGTAAGGAGAAAGCAGGAACAGGGAATCCATGAATGTGAGCAGTTTGGTTGCCCTGTTGCTGGAAGCTTCCTCGGCCTTAGGTCTCAAAAAGGGAGAGAGATTTCAGAGTTCTCGGCTGACTTCTTTGCATGTCTCTCTGTGTCTCTGCCATTTTTCTTTCACATGCTTTATAAACAACTCCCCCCCACATCCTCCAGGGGCGATTCCTATGGTGTGGGAATTCTATACCTTCCACATCACTAGTTCTTAAGCCTTTTGTGGGTTGAGGGAAGGATGCAGAAACCACAGCCTTTTTTTTTTTTTTTTTTTTTTGAGAATCCAATAGATAAAAGCAATGGCCCATATACTCCACATTGGAAAAATAATTTCAGGGGGTTCATGGGCCTGCAGATTTTAAATCCTTGATATTGAAGGAAATCCAAGATTTTAAATAAAAAGAGCATGCCCTTGGGAAACACCCTGAGGGACTCTGGGTTTTCCTTTCTAAATTTTTCTGACCATGGCTACATTCCAACTACTCTGTGTGATTAACTGTAACAAGTAACATTTATGTCAACCTACTACAGGCCAGTGTTAACCTGTGCAACCTTCACAATAACTCTATGAAGTAGGCACTATCACTGGCCCCACTTTATGGAGGAGGAAACTGAGGCACAGAGAGGTAAAATGATTTGCCCAAGACCACACGGCTAGGAAGTGGCAGAGCTGGGATTGTGTTATAGGCTACTGGACTCCAGGGCCATTATTTTTGTGCTTTTCACCACTGCATAGTGGCCTTTACCTCTCTGTACACTGAAGCCACACAAACCTGCCTAACCCTAATGCAGGTGTCAGGCCCCACCTAGTAGTGTGTTGGAATCAACACACTATGTGAGCTCATATTGGCTCACAAGAGCCAACTGTGCACATCTCTTCCCATCTCGTCATTCTGTGATGTTATGGTGATAGCTTGAAATCAGCCATGGTGCGAGTAGTTACACCACAGCAACTGGCAAACACTCTAAGTGAAGGCTTTCCCCCCACCAGAGAGATGTTTATTAAGCATTTACCAGTACACCACTGGACCCACTTATTCTAGTCCCACTCAAATAGCTGCAACCTGCACATCCAGCAGCCCCGGCCCTGAGTCCATGGGAAGCAAGGATCTTCCTCCCAGTCAGTGAGGAGGATTTGGATGTAGTCTGCTGCCCCCAGGCTTAGTGTAGGGATAATTAGGGAGAATGTAGCCTCCTCTCTGACCCCACTGTATGCAGGCTGTCTTCCAGCTGCCCTCAGCACCTTCCCTGTCCTAGAACCCAGGCTTGGTCAGCTAGGATCCAGATCCTTTACACCATTCTGGCAGCCCACCTGATGTGAGGGCCCTTGGCTGCCTAGAAGCCTCAGCAGCCTGCTGCTCTATACCCCTGCCATTGGACGCTTAGCTATTGATGCCAGCCAGATCTGGTTTAACCCTTTCCCTTTGGGGTTAGTCATAGGCAGCTGGCCCCTCTCTCCAGCCCCACTAGATACCAGCCCCACTCCCTCTCCACCTTCTGGGAGCACCCAGCAAACTGCCCAGCTGGGACCAAGACAGTTGTGACAATGCACATTCTCTGACTTTTGTCCATAGGGAAACCCCATCCAACAGCAAGGATTCCAGTGGGCTAGGCCTAGGGTGGAGCCTTCCCTGGTGCCCTCTCACCAAGCAGAATCTCGGACCATAGGAAAGAAATGGATTATTATGATTATTATCATTTAGTGAGCGTTTTCCTTGTGCCAAGAGCTTTATATTTCTTTATATTATCTTTTTTCATCCCTACAAGATCTCTAGGAGATAAGTACTATATTAATCTCATGTTTAAGAAGAGAAAATTAAGATTCAGAGAGGTTAGGTAACATGCCTGAAGTCACACAGCTAACAAGTGGCGAGCTGAAGGCCAGAACTGTCTCACTCAAAGCCCCATGCCTTAAAACCTAAGTACTTCAACTGACAGGTACTGCTCTCAGAGCTGACAGAAAGTCCACAGTGGCTTCCTTCTCCAGCCCCCAGAGAAATATGGGAAAGGCAGCCCCTCTTGCCTCCCTTGGGGTTCCCTGGGGAAGTCCCCAAGAGGAGAGGAAAGACAACCTTGGTCACCTGTGGCAAAGCTACTGCCCAGTCCGAGCTGTGCTCCTCCAAACATAGAAAGTGAGCGTTCAGTGGCAAGCACGTCATGAGCACCTGCTGCATACACAGCGTTCTCTTAGGCATGGAGGTAGTGGGATGACGACTAGGACACGGTGTCTGCCCTCAAATAACTTACTGTCCAGTCTACTGGGTCACAGAAAAGTTGCTGCCTTAAGGCGTGTGATAAGGGCTATCATCACTGCAGGCACAGGATTAATTCCAATAGGAGGATGCTGAAATCATGGGGGAAGAAGCAGCACTTGATCTGGGCTTGGACAATGAATAGGCATTTCATGGCTGGAAAATGGGGGATTTGGGAAACCAGGAGGAGGGACGAGCAGGGTCAAAGGCATGGAGGCAGGACGGCCCATGAGGGTGTTTGGTAGGGATGCAGCTGTGGCAGGGGGAGTGGCTGGGAATGTGATAGGAACAGATGGCGTCCTGTTCTTCGCTAAGCAATGGGGAGCCATCAGAGGTCTTTGAGCAGAGGAGTACCATTGTGGGATAGAACAGTGAGACTGGAGATAAAGAGACCAAGACATCAGGTGGTTCGGACAGGAGAAGGTGACAGCTGGAAGCAGGGGAGAGACTGCAGGACAGACAAAGCAAGAACAGTCCCAGGGGTCGGCGAGGAGGTACGATGGACTGGACTCAGTGAAGGGCAGGGGCTGGAAAGGGGAGAGGAAAGGCAAATATGATCCTGAGGTCTTGGCCTAGGCTGTTGGGCTACACTGCTGTAACAAAGAGACCCACCCCCGCCCCCAGTCCAGTGACTGTTTCCCTCGGGTCTCTGTTATCTGTGCTGGTAAGGCTGCTCCGCTCCATGACATCATTCAGCGACCCAAGTGCCTTCCATCTTGGTGTTCCTTCATCCCCTAGGATATTGTGCTCATTGGTGTGATTAGATATGGGCGCTATTCCCACCCAGGGGAAGGGGAGAGGAGGGAAGTCCAGGGCAAGCAATGTCCTTTGGAACACGTGAGGAAGAAGTTGCTCATAGTCACCTGGCCACACCCAGCTTCACTTCATGGGAGGCTGTGAAATGTTGTTTCTGCCCCGGTGGCCGTGTGCAAGGAAGAAGGGGAGAATAGATTTGGGATGGAGGGCTAACCAGGAGTCAGCCACGTCGGGGTACCTGGAAGAAATCCTGAGGGGGAGCAGGCTTTGGCAGGGAGATACAGAGTGTACGTTTTGTATAGGTTGAGTTTCTCATGCCTGCAACAGGTCAGGGCTGGAGATGTAAATTTGTGAGTAGTCGCAGAAGAGAGGGCTAAAACCTGGGGTGTGAGGGATATGGGTCCTGGGAGAGACAATAGAAGAAGAAAGGTGGACTAAGAGTGGAACCTAAGACTCTTGAGGAAGGCCTAGGAGGAACAGTCACTTTGCCAATAGTATTTTGGTTTTTTCCTTTTTAATTTTTTAAATTGAAGTATACTTGATGTATAATATTATATTAGTTTCAGGTGTACAACATTTTGATTCAGTCATTTTATAGACTATACTCCATTTAAAGTTATTACAAAATAATGGCTATACTTCCCTGTGCTGTACAATATACCCTTGTTGTTTATTTATTTATTTATTTATTTTATTATTATTATTTTTTTTGCTGTACGCGGGCCTCTCACTGTTGTGGCCTCTCCCGTTGCGGAGCGCAGGCTCCGGACGCGCAGGCTCAGCAGCCATGTCTCACGGGCCCAGCCGCTCCGTGGCATGTGGGATCTTCCCGGATCGGGGCACGAACCCTTGTCCCCTGCATCGGCAGGCAGACTCTCAACCACTGCGCCACCAGGGAAGCCCTGTTTATTTATTTTATACATAGTAGTTTGTGTCTCTTAATCCCATACCCCTATCTTGCTCCTCCCCGCTTCCTTCTCCTCAGGGGTAACCACTAGTTTCTTCTCTATATCTGTGAGTCTGTTTCTGTTGTGTTATATACATTCACTTATTTTATTTTTTTAGATTCCACATATAAATAATAACACAGAGTATTTGTCTTTCTCTGTCTGACTTATTTCACTAAGCATAATACTCTCAAGGTCCATCCACATCATTGGAAATGGTGGACTTTTATTCTATTTAGGGCTGAGTAGTATTCCATTGTGTATATCTATATTTACCACATCTTCTTCATCCAGTCATCTGTTGATGGACACTTAGGTTGCTTCCATATCTTTTGCCAGAGGGACGAGGGTCACAGGAGAAGCCTCTGTGACAAAGAGGCAGACCCAGGGGACCGGGGATGGGGAGGTGGTTAGAAGCACCACATCCAGGGGGACAAGAGACCTCAGAGGGGACTTGGCTCCAGAGCCAGGATCCCCAACTAGGCGGCAGGGTAGAGGGGCTTGGTAGTGCGGTGAGCACAGCTGCACAGCCAGAGCATTACTGGGGTACACTGTGAAATGCTCACCACAATCAAGTTAGTTAACACATCCATTACCTTACATAGTTACCGTGCGTGCGTGCACGTGTGCGCATGTGTGTGTGTGGTAAAAACACTTGAGATCCACTCTCTTCCCAAATTTCAAGTGTACAATACAGTATCATTGACTATAGTCGCCATGCTGTATACAAGATTCCCAGACCTTATTCATCTTATAGCTTTAAGTTTATATGCTTTGACCAACATCTCATTTCCTCCACTCCCCCCAACCCCGTCCCAGGCAACCACCATTCTACTCTTTCCTTCTATGAGTTTGACTATTTTAGATGACATACGTGGTATCATCTAGTGCTTGTCCTTTGTGTCTGGCTTATTTCACTCAGCATAATGTTCTCCAGGTTCATCCATGTTGTTGCAAATAACAGGATTTACTTCTTTTTTATGGCTGAATAATATTCCATGGTGTGTGTGTGTGTGTGTGTGTGTGTGTGTGTGTGTGTTTGTCCTTATGTTTACTTCTAGGAGCTTTATGCTGTCAAGTCTTACATTTAAGTCTTTAGTTAATTTTTGTGTAAGATTAGGGTATGTTAATTTCTTGGGGGTTTATCCCTATGCCTGGCATCAAACTCTACACATCCCAGGTCTGTGGCCAAAGTCCCCTCTCTATGCACCCTGAGAGTTCAATACTAGGACCAATGCCTGACAGGGCAAAGGTCCGGCCATTGATCAAGTAGCTGACATGCTGACTGACTGATAGATCAATTAAACACGTGACAGATTGCCAGGTCAATGACTGACAGACAGACTAGTAGCCTGGGTGTCTGAGGACAGTGCTGAGGACAGTGTTCGCACCTTAGGTACCTTTTTTTTTTTTTTTTTTTTTTTGCTGTACGTGGGCCTCTCACTGTTGTGGCCTCTCCTGTTGCGGAGCACAGGCTCCAGATGCGCAGGTTCAGCGGCCATGGCTCACAGGCCCAGCAGCTCCGCGGCATGTGGGATCTTCCCAGACCGGGGCACGAACCCACGTCCCCTGCATCGGCAGGCAGACTCCCAACCACTGCGCCACCAGGGAAGCCCGACGTTAGGTATCTTTATCCCAACCAACACTTAGCAGGGCCTGGCTCAGAATAAATGCTTAATAAATGGCTGCCACATTAGTCCTATGGCTCATCTAGCTGCAAAAGAGACTGGGAAATGTATTTTGTTAAAATCAATTATAAATTAGAGCCCTAGGACAGGAAAAAAGGAGAATGGAGATTGGAGGGCCAAGTGGCCTCTGCCATAATGGGACAGTGATGAACTCTGGTTAAGAGATGCAGGCACTGGAGGACCACATCTCAAGTTCAGAAGTGAATTTGCACGGAGCTTAGGAATGGGATTACCTCTTCTGCAGAACTATCAGAGGTCCACAATTTCTCCCCTTTACCCATTAGTGTCCTAGGGAGGTGCTCAGCTAAGAAGCAGAGAGAGACCACCTGTGCCCGTTGAAATGACTGCTTTTTATTTCCAAAGGCCTGGCCTTGAGGAAGTATAGTCTTAACGTCTTCTGTAATTTTGCTCATCACAAAATCTTACTAAAGTTCCTATTTAAGACCTGGCCTCAGTGCTCCAATTACTGTTGATCCTAAATCTTTTGCAGACAGGACCCATCAGGGTCACAGGCTTCAATTCAGAAGTAAGAAGCAAAAGTTCTAAAAATGCTCCCTTGCCTCTTTGCTGTAATGGCCTTATTCAGAGCAAAAGGGCAACCTCAGCATACAGGTACTGTGCGAGGCTCCAGGGCTCTGTCACCTGGTTCAAATTCCAACTCTGTCCTGCCTGGCTCTGTGACCTTGGGCACATGATTCAACCCACCCTCACCCCCAAAGCCTCAGTTTCCTCATCTATAACATGGGATGAGAATAATAATACCAACCTCATGGGGTGGTACTGGTATCCGTGGTGAGAACAGGTCCTGGCAGTTGGTAAGAACTCAAAAACTCTTAGGCGTTATTAGAAGTGGACACAGTTGTTTCAGCCTGTGTTTTCTGCCTCCCCAGCTTCTTGAGGGGTAAACGGCCCTGTCTTTTCCATCTCATGTGCCCCCCTCCTTCTCCCCCAGGCACAGAGTAGAGAATCCTGCTGCCAGGTCACTCTGGATACAGATATTCCTGAGGCATTAGGACAAAAGAATTTAAGCCTTTAAATTTGGGGCTTAATTCTGTTGAAGAAAATATAGGTGAAAATGAAAGGCTGAAGAATTTTTTTTTGTACAGGTAAAAACATAACAATTCAGTCTTTTTCTAACTTTCCAGGAACCTTAACTTATGTATCTGTTTTACAACTGTGTTTTGATTTTTCCAAATGTCTGGCCATTTAGCAAAGCTAGTATCTACTGTTTACATAGAAAGGTTTATTAGGTGTGGTGTACTTAAGTATTTTTAATGTATTTTACATTATGGTCAATCCAGCCAATCCTGCATATATAGAATTTGTTTTTTTTTCCCCAAAGAAATGAGTTGTTCTGTTACTTTATTGGTTTAGTACATTAGAATAAACTGTATCATAGCTAAAAAAAAAAAAAAGAAGAGTAGAGAATCCTGCTGCCAGGTCACTCTGGATACAGAGCACACACTGGTGTGCAGTGAACAGGTCTGTGGTTTACACGCTTCTCTTCCCACCCGGGTGCCCTGCATTCTTCCCTCTGCTTCAGCACATCCCACCCCGAGGTTCCGAGGTGGCTGGTGCTGTGCTGTGGGTGCATGGTGCACACCCCCCCACTCCACTTTAAAGAAGCATGGCGTCTAATGCACAGATGCCCTACACACCTTGCATTCAGATCGCCCCTCTCCCAGAGCAAAGGATAACGGGGTGAAAATGAAATTTGCTTGGGAGCATCCCTCTGGTTCCTTGGGTGTCACTTTTCTGCATATTTATGGTAATCATCCCTGCAACAAAAACAGTGACTTCACTGTTCTAAATAATAAGCTAATTTGTTACAGCTAATTACTCAAGGACTTCCTTAATCTCAATTAAAAGATCCGAGAGGATTCTTGCCCCCTCTCACGCCAGTGTTCTTGAAGATTCCCCTAATGTATTCTGGATCACAGATTAGTGGGGAGCTAAGAATGGTCCGTGCTGGGCAGAACTGCTAAAATCCATCCCAGCAACGTGAAGTAGTGATTTATTGTGACATGGAATGTGGGACATTTCCCCAGCTTTTGTGATTGTGGTAATGAAGCTGTAAACCAAATAGCATGAAATGAGGCAAGGCCTTACAATTTAATCAGCTCGTAAACAGATCTACTGCATCAAGCAAATGACATTATTATCCATCCGAAGTAAATCATGCTAATCTCGGGAGATAAAATCAACATCGTTAATGGTCACATGTCATATTCATCAACACTAAACCATCCCCTTTGACAGATTAATCCTAACTACAGCTCCCAGGATGTATGGTAATAGGGCTTGTAGCATGCATTTCACTCCGTGCTAGGCTAACCAGCGCTCTTAAGCTGCTATTACAAATAATTTTTTTATTGATTTACATATTTTAAAATGCATTTAAGGTGAGGCACCATTAAAAACCCTGTCACCCACCCATATTTCTTTCCTCCATCCCCAGACTTTATTAATAGGAACGGGAAGACAAATGCAGTAAGCCTTATAAATACTTTGTTTAGGGCACTGTTAGGGGTAATTAAGATAGGGACCACGGTTCTTTTTGGGAAGAAGGACAGGTGAGGAGTAGAAGGGGTGACGGGAAAAAAGGACCCTCTTGTGGTTCACAGATAAATGGAAATTGCAGCTTCCTTTGCTTCCTGTTTTCCCTAGAGGTGCCAGGAAGAAGGGAGATAAATTCTCCCCCAAATCTGCTCTCGGAGCCTTCCCTCTCCCCCTTTCTCTCACATCCTACCTCCACCCCATCAACTCAGCCTCATGGTATGTGCATCTGTGCCGGCATTTCGGTCATTGTATCCTGGCTGCTGACTCCAAACATCAAATGTATTTATTTATCATGAGACTGACCTAGGATGAATGCTCTTGGAAAAGTGTCCACTACTCAAAATGTCACTTCCCCTCAACAGGCCGTGCATTATAGTGACAGGCGTACTTTCAGAGGCCCCTGAATGACGAGGATGGATGGAGGGCTGCCATAGCAGCTGGCACTGCCGCCTGGGCTGAGTGAGCGAGTGGGCGGGTGGGTGAGTGAGTGGGTGACCAAATTATCCACACTCTCCCCCAGAGCACAGGGCCATGACAAGAGATACAGCATGGAGACTTCCAAGGCTGAATTTCTCAGCAGCAAGCAGAGAGCAACCCACCTTCTCCAAGCCAGCCTTCCAGTGGGCACTTTTGAGGGGTTTCCTGTCTACCTGGAGAGCCAGGGGTGGGTGGAGAGCAGGAAGGAGGGGGTTATCCTCCTTCTGAGTGAAGAGAATGGGGGGTCCCAGGATCACCACTTTTGGCTACGCAAACCTTGCATTGTACAATGACATTCCTGAGAATTATTCAGTGCAGCAACCCTGAGGTCACCATTGAGTCAGGCCTACATCAACCTGGATAGAAATCCAGGAAGCAGATGGATTTGAGAGGAAAGTGTACCAGAATCGAGCTACTAAACTCAGCGGAAGCGCTTCTCCTGACGCACTGAAGAGGCCCCACCTCGGCCTGAAGGGACTAAGTAAGAGGCAGGCATGTCCAGATGCCCCACAGCAGGCTGCATAGAGACCTCCTCCTGCCGAGATTTATTTTAGAGGTGGGGTGGCTGATAGATCCAACAGGACCCCAAACTGCCCCGCCAACCCAGGTCTGTTTTGTAAAATTGCTTCCATCGATTAGACCAACGAATAAAATGATGCTGAGGGTAAATTAACTTCAGGGCTTGGGTGGCACCAAGTTCAAGTGGTGGGAACCCACTGAGCTATAAGAATCTCTAAAGATTTTGTGTCTGGGGCTTTCCATGATCCTCACTGAGAACTGTGGAGGTTGCCTGCTCTGATTACTGGGGAAAGACCTGACCCTCAGCTATTTGGGCTGAGTTAGTTGGTTGAGGAAAGCAGATGGTAAACTTTAGTGTGAGGCAAAAAAAGCACCTAGGGGCAAATTGGTACAACCACTACAGAGAACAGTATGGAAGTTCCTTAAAAAACTAAAAATAGAACTATCATAGGACCCAGCAATCCCACTCCTGGGCATATACCCTGAGAAAACCATAATTCAAAAAGAGTCATGTACCAAAATGTTCATTGCAGCACTATTTACAATAGCCAAGACATGGAAACAACCTAAATGTCCACTGACAGAGGAATGGATAAAGAAGATGTGGTACATATACACAATGGAATATTACTCAGCCATAAAAAAGAATGAAATAATGCCATTTGCAGCAACGTGGATGAACCTAGAGATTATCAATCCAAGTGAAGAAAGTCAGACAAAGACAAATATCATATGATATCACTCGTATGTGGAATCTTATTTTTAAAAATGATGCAGATGAACTTATTTACAGAACAGAAACAGACTTACAGATATCAAAAACAAATGTACGGGGCTTCCCTGGTGGCGCAGTGGTTGAGAGTCCGCCTGCTGATGCAGGGGACATGGGTTTGTGCCCCGGTCCGGGAAGATCCCACATGCCGCGGAGCGGCTGGGCCCGTGAGCCATGGCCGCTGGGTCTGTGGGTCCGGAGCCTGTGCTCCGCAACGGGAGAGGCCACAACAGTGAGAGGCCCACATAATGCAAAAAAAAAAAAAAAAAACAAAAAAAAAAAAACAAAAAAAATGTACGGTTACCAAAGGGGAAATGTGGACAGGGGGAGGATAAATCAGGAGCTTGAGATGAACACACACACACTACTATAGATAAGATAGACAACCAACAAGGACCTACTGTACAGCACAGGGAACTCTACTCAATAGTCTGTGATAACCTGTATGGGAAAAGAATCTGAAAAAAGAATGAATATACTTATATGTATAACTGAATCCCTTTTCTGTACACCTGAAACTAACACAACGTTGTAAGTCAACTATACTCCCATAAAATTTTTTTTTAAAAGCTCTTAGGGGCTTGTTAAAACACAGATAGCTGGTTTCCACCTGCTGGTTTCTTATTCGTAAGTCCAAGTTTAGGCCGGAGAATTTGCATTTCTAGCAAGTTCTCAGGTGGTCCTGATGTTGCTGGTACAGGGACCACACTTTGAAAACCAGGGTTTGGAGGCAGGAACACCTACACCAGGGAGGGGCAGAGGTGGCAGGGAGGGGAGTGTAGGTGGGGAGCACTGGATTCCCGGGTACAGGTTAGAAGCCCAGAGTTGGGTCACAGCAGGAAGCTGGGGCCAGAAACAGGAAGTGAGGTTAGGAGTGGGACTTCCATGGCTCTGAGGGCTTTCCTATTCCAAGTTTCTGTGACTCTGAGGATGCAAGCAAGCAAAGCAGGCCTGATGAACCAGCGTTCAGAACTGCAGAGGTCAAGGCCAAAAGCAACAAGTGTCCTGGAGACCAGAGCTGAATTTTAGCCCAAGCCCCAACTCTGACTTGTGTTTCCTGCAGTCCATCCCTTTCCCTCTCTGGTCTTTCCCTTCCTTGCCTTCTCTGTGAAGAGGGAGTGCTGTACTAGATTTCCTGCAAAATCCTTTCCATGTCTGATAGGTGTGAGGTTATGCCAGTGTTTCCCAAAGAGCACCGGGTGGAACACTTGCTCTCTTTGAAAACTGGGTTTCATGGTCAGCTAAGTTTGGAAAAGTTTTCAAAACATAAGCCCCTCCTGGATTTATAATTTATATTCACATGTTAGGGACTGAGCCAGGCTCTTCAGAGTCCTGAAGTCAGGAAACCTGTTTAACTTTATTTAATCCACCATTTCCCAAACTTACTGGACCATGGAATCTTTTTCCCACTTAACACCTATTAGCATCCCTAACACCTATTAACACTGGGGTTAATACAGAACATACTTTGGGAAACACTGGCCAACGCCAATGGCTGAGATAAGAAGCAGATGAATACATCAGCATCTTTTCTACCATGCCCGAAGGTACAGCCACTTCCCCTCAGCTCCCAGCACCTTGGTGCACTGGCACAATCAGCAAACATCCACTGAGCATCTGCCACCTGCCAGAGACTGAGCCAAGCACTCAGCTAATAGACAGATGGCTCCTGCCCTCAACAAGCTCTTTGGCTGGGGTGGTAGGGGAGAGCCTGTGTACTGCCTTGGTCCGGCAGGGAACTTTGAGATTCTCACCAAGCTTGTGGCCTTTGTCCCTCCTTTTCCATGGGCTGACATCAATTTACCATTGGTTTCACTAGTAGGTTTGCTCTCTTCAGTCTCACCTTCCTATAAACATGTTCATTCATTCACTTAACAAAAATATACTGAGCACTTATTTCCTACCAGATACTGTCAAGGGATATAGTAGAGAATGAAACAGGCAAAAATCCCTGTCCTCATGGAGCCTACATTCCAGCAGAGAAGGATAAGCAGTGAATAAATAAAATACATGGCATATCAGATGGTAACAAGTGCTAAAGTAGAGAGGGGATAGGCAATGCCGAGGGAGTTTTACTATTTTAAATGGGGACGGGGATGTCAGGAAAGCCCTCGCTGACTTGTGTGTAAGAATCTGAAGGTGTGAGAGAGTGAGCCAGGTGGAAGAGTGTTCCAGGGAGAGGGAGCAGCATGTGCAAAGGCCCTGGGGTGGGAGTATGCCTAGTGTGTTTGACACACAGCTAGGAGACCAACATGGCTGGAGAAAATGAGAGAGGATGAAGAGCAGAAAAGGGTCAGAAAGATGACAGGGGCCAGAGTACTAGACCCTGAGTGGGATGGAAAGCCTTCTGAGCAAAGAATATGACACAATATGACTTGTCTTTCAAAATAATGTGATTTATATACAGTGCATGCAAAGTCCCTGCAGAGAGCCAAAGAAGGTGATATCAAGTCATGAAGCTGTAGGTTCCTGGTGCGGGTCACGTGGCCCTTCTGCTTATGGCCATCCCCCAAATCTACTCTCGGAGCCTTCCCTCTCCCCCTTTCTCTCACATCCTACCTCCACCCCATCAACTCAGCCTTATGGTATGTGCATTTGTGCTGGCATTTCGGTCAAAAAAGAGTGGGAAGGGTATGGGGATAGAGGGATGCAGGTACGGAGATGGGCAGGAAGCTCTGAAAGCCAAACCGTTTCACAGATGTGTAATACTTCCACTTTGTGCCAAGCACCGTTTGAGGCCCAATCACTTAGATCCTCTTTATGAACTCTGAATTAACCCCGTGAGGTGGGAAATTCCTATTCTTGTTTTGCATTTAAGAACCTCGTGAGTCAGAGGGGTTAACTGACTTGCCAACTCACATAGTACACCAGTGGCAGAACCCAGGGCTCCCAAATTCTCTCATTCCAGGGCTCTTTCCTCAGCCCCGCACTGTCCGGTACTGGGAATGATGTCTGGACCACCTCGCTTTCCTGGGAAGCACTTTTCAGACAGGTATGTCCCTTAGTGTTGACTCCATATACCCTGTAGGTACCAAGAGCCTGCAAGGTGAGTGTCTTAGATTGGAAACAGATGCTGGAGATGATGGAGAGTTGCATGTAGAAGGTTTATGGGGAAGTGCTCTGGGGATACACGTGTAAGGAAACTAGGAAGACAGGACTGAGATGAGGGGAAATCTGACACGAAATGAGACTACAGCAGAGACCTCAGCCCCCAAACACAGCAGAATGGTCCAGGGATGCCTGGGGATGCCTGATGGGCACCTGATCCAAGCTGGGCCAATCAGAGATGGCCCCAGGAACAAGGGATGGAGAACCCAGAAAGAGGTCAGTCTGGCTCTGGGTGTTAAATCAAGGCATGAAATCTAGAGGCAGCCATGTTCAGCCATCCAGACTAAGGAGCAGGAAAAGAAGTTTGGCGCCCAGGGAAAAGACTGAAGCACTTGCACAGAGAGAACAGAGGGAGCTAGCCCCTGCCTGAAGCCCTGCAGGGCTCCAGGATTTTCCTGATCCACATCCCAGCCCTTAGGCGGAGGTTGGGGACCAGGGGTGCTAATTCACCTTCTCTAAGTGGAAGCTCTGAGTTCCCCGGATGCTGCCTCTGCTCCACCAGGGTCGATCCCGATCCCCTCAGCATCCACACCTCTGATGCCCCTACTTTCCCATTTTCTAGGCTTGAGAGTGAGATATTCTCTCTGATCACTATTTTTTCTTTCCCTGGGTCCTTGCCCTAAGCTTTTGAAAGTCAGAAGCCAGGGCGAGCCTTTTGCTTCTCTTTCTATTGCCTCATCTCTTCCCCAAGGCACCCAGCATAGAACAGGCCACCTTGAAAGGAGAGGGAGTCAGGGAGAGACTAAGAGAAGGAAATAGCCAGAATTCTTAAAAATTAATTAATAGTTCAAACATATTATTTTACCATGAAAAAACAGCAATTTTTAAACATGCTTTTTTCAAAACCACACTAGCCTCTGGATTTTGCCATAAGTTCCTTCCCACGTAAGCACCGGTACTCTGAGAGGCCAGAGTGAAGATCACTCATTCATCTTGTGTGCCAAAATAGACAGCCACTGTTTCCTTAAGAAAAATTCTTGTCTTGCCTACAGATTCTCTTCTGGCCCACTGCCCAACAGAGGTAGGGTGGCCATTCATTTGGATAAGTCTTGATTAGGGCTCTTAATTTTCATAAAAGGCAGTCAACCTGACAATCCCCCAGGTTGACCTAAAATGTTGTTTTTTAAATTATTATTATTATAAAAGAAATACTTATTATAAAAATGTTACCGAAATGATTAACTTGAAAGTGAAAGTCTGCTGTAATCTTAGCTCCCCAAGGTAACCGCTTCTAGACATTTAATCTATATTTACCCAGATTTTCCCTTCCCATCTTACTTTTTCAGTAATACTGATCTGCTTCATTCTTCTTAACAAAATTGCATTGTTTCCTTGGCTTTTTAAGAATTATTTTTAAAAATCTAAAAATAGGGCTTCCCTGGTGGTGCAGTGGTTGAGAGTCTGCCTGCCGATGCAGGAGACATGGGTTCGTGCCCCAGTCTGGGAAGATCCCACATGCTGTGGAGCGGCTGGGCCCGTGAGCCATGGCCGCTGAGCCTGCGCGTCCGGAGCCTGTGCTCCGCGGTGGGAGGGGCCACAACAGTGAGAGGCCTGCGAATCGCAAAAAAAAAAAAAAAAAAAAAAAAAGATAAACAACAAGGACCTACTATATAGCACAGGGAACTATAATCAATATTTTGTAATAACCTATAAGAGAAAAGAATCTGAAAAAGATAGGTATATATACGTATAACTGAATCACTGTGCTGTACACCTGAAACTAATACAACATTGTAAATCAACTGTACTTCAATTAAAAAAAAAAGGTGCTAAAGAAAAAAGAAAAAAGCAGAGCTGTTCTAAAGAAACACTGTGTGGACTTCCGTGGTGGCACAGTGGTTAAGAATCCGCCTGCCAATGCAGGGGACAGTGGTTCAATCCCTGGTCCAGAAAGATCTCACATGCCACGGAGCAACTAAGCCTGTGCACCACAGCTACTGAGCCTGCGCTCTAGAGCCCGTGAGTGACAACTACTGAGCCCGCATGCCACAACTACTGAAGCCCACGTGCCTAGAGCCCGTGTTGTGCAACAAGAGAAGTCACCACAATGAGACGCCCACGCACCACAACGAAGACCCAACACAGCCAAAAATAAATAAATAAATTTATTTATTAAAAAAAAAAACCTTAAAAAAACCCAAAACACTGTGCATGGAAGTAATTTGGAGATGAGGTTGGAGTTAGTCCCCACATTCCTCTAGTACCTAGGTCTCACCCCTGAATAAAGCCAGCCATTGGTGAACCGCATATTTAATCCCCATCTCCTGGATCTCCCAGAGAGGTGACTTCACCAGACCATGGCCCTGATTTCCAATTTCCAAGCCTCGCCCCTGCCCGAACTGTGAGGATGCCATGGAGGATGTTGACCACTGCATGACCCACACAAGATCCATGAAAAAAATGTCTTGTTTCTTCTAAGGAGCTGGTCTGCTTTTTCTTTAAGGACCACGTGACATTTGTGGTTAATCGTGTTTCTTATTTTCCTTTTTTGCTTTGGTCTCCAGGAAGCCCATAGCCCAATTTTAGTAATCACATAGAACTTTGTATGCATACCTGCTTGCCATTTTTTCCCTCTCATCTGTGTAGTCTCTTATATTTCTCCTAGATCTTTAATTTTAAAGATCTTGATTTTTAATTTTTGAACTTTTTCTGTTTTGCAGAGGTTTATTTTTTGTTGGTACCATGGAAAGTCACCTCATTTTCTTAAACTGCAGAATGAACCAGAGCATTAGAAAAATAATTTTGGAAGATGCTTTTTCTGACATACCTCTTTCTGTTCAAATGCCTGCTTCTCCCTGCCTCGTTGATGTGGAGAGGTTTGGAGGGTGCCATGAAGACCACAGAAGTGAGGTGGGGCAGCCAGTGGCCTGAAGGGAGAGATTTGTAGCTCAAATACATAGGGCCAAAATTCATTCCTCGGCTATCTGGGCTCCCTTGAAATGAGGTGTGAGGGCTGCCAAGCTGCTTAGCAGGGCTTCCAAGCCTCAGAAGTGCCTCTTGTCCTAACAGGACTGCCACTCCTGGGATCAGCTTGGAAACTAGCAGGGCAACTTGGGACTTGCAATGCTTTCAGAGTCAGAGTCTGGAAGGACCCTGGGTCTTCCACTAAATAAAGGGGAGGGGTGGCAGTCCCTAGAAGCCAGGGGGTTAGATACTGTCCTGTCTACTGACATGAGAAATGGCTGTGATAAAATAATAACTGGCAACAGTAGGTGACCCAGTTTGAACAAAGGGGCTGAGGATCGATGCTCCACAGCCACTGCCTGCTTTGTGAGTCCTTTTACTACAACATTATATATTATATGCAAATCGCAGCACAAACTTAAGGCCGCTTTTCATGTCAACAGGCTTCTTTGAGCCTATATGTTATATTTTACAGATCTTGGACAGTAACATTTTTCTTTTTAGTGCGAAGTTGCTCAAGGTTCATCTGAGACTCTTTTAAATTGCTGCTTTCAGAGAAATAACAATGTAAAATGACACGATGATGTATGGCCTTGTCCGGCCAACTGGGGCTGCAGCAGCCGCAAACGCCACCAAACCTCTGGGAATGAAGCAGTCTCCGGAGCGCCATTGTGCAATTGTCCTAACCGGATCATTTTTAATTAGTTGCAATTAATTTCAAGTGACAGCGTCCTGCACTATCAAGTCAGAGAGGCTCCAGTGCGTGGGTGGGGTTATTAGGAACAGACGGCTGGTGAGAGAGAAGCCAGAGGGAGGTCTCAGCACAGGGCTTTTACCTCCAAGAAGATTCCCCAGGTGGGGGGTGGAGGGATGATCATTTCCTGAGCTGGTGGAGGGAACGTCTTCCTAATGATGCAAATGTTCTGATTCTTTCTGGGCTGTGTGTAGGCCCTGCTAGGTGGGCACTTCTTATTATACCCTGTACATACGGGCAAGCGTGTTCTGGCAATTATCTCACTTCGGTATCACCAAGTCCTTCAGCCAGATAACCTCTGCCTTAGTGTGGTAGAAGCAGACCCTGAGATGAGGCTTTGGGCAGGTAGTTTATCTGGGAGGTGACCCCAGGAGAGGGGAAGTGAATCAGGAAAGGGAAGAAAATGATATGGGGTGTGCTATGAAGCAAATTAGTCCTGTGGGTACCTGGTGCTCACTCCCGCTGGGGACTCTGGGCGTCAACCTAGAACCTACATTTCAGAGCTGTCCCATCTGTGGGTCGGAGGACCTGGGATATTTATACAATGATCCTGTTGGTCACTGGTGGAGGACTACTTCTGAGCTGCTACACAAAGGCGTGTCAGTGGCTGGAGAAAGCTCTTGGGCAAAGAACTGCAGATGCTGGAGCTGGAAGTCAGGCTTGGAACACCAACATGGTAAGGACAAGGGGATGGGGTGGGCTATGGCAGTGTCTACTATACCCTCTAGGACCTCCTGTTCCTTTTTTTGGGGGGGGGGCTGTGTTGCATCTTCGTTGCTGTGCACGGGCTTCCTCTAGTTGCGGCGAGCAGGGGCAACTCTTCGATGTGGTGCGCGGGCTTCTCACTGTGGTGGCTTCTCTTGTTGTGGAGCACAGGCCCTAGGCGCGCGGGCTTCAGTAGCTGTGGCACACGGGCTCAGTAGTTGTGGCACACGGGCTTAGTTGCTCCGCGGCATATGGGGTCTTCCCAGACCAGGGCTCTAACCCCCGTGTCCCCTGCATTGGCAGGTGGATTCTTAACCACTGCGCCACCAGGGAAGTCCCCCACTTGCAGTTCTAAAGTCCTACAATTCCCAGTACCCCTTGGACTTCCCTCTAAGGCATTTATACAGAGAGAAACAGGCAGAGAGGGTAAGTGGGATGACACGCCCGAGGCCACTGAACCTGGCAGAGGAGAGCTGGGAAGTCAGGATGCCTGCCTCTCGGTGGCAGGCTTTCCCCACCCAGACGCATCTAGGAACCCAGGCTCTTGTGAGCTGACTGGGTTTCCTTCCCTCCAGCCGTATTGGCACCCTCTCCCGTGCATCCAGGATTCAGAATCCCTCTCAACAGAATGGCTACCGAGTAATGGTACATACATAAGAGATAAAACTAGAGAGAGGGTCCCTCCTGAGCACCATGTTCTCTAATCCAATGTTTTGGGGGCACACAGTCACTCCTTGTCCCCTACTGAGCTGAATCTTTGGGACCAAGGGGCTAACCTCTACTTTTAATGTATTTACTACTCTAAACAGTGGATTTAGAACAAGGACCAAGGCACTTGACCTCCATGCCCTGACTTCTCTGGCTTCCAGCTCCTCCCTTAGCTCTCCAGAGCTATCCTTCATTGGTTCATCAGTAGGGAGGGAGAGGGAGCTGATGAAGCTTCGCCTTTTTCTCAGGAATAATAACAACAACTATCACAGACATGTACTGAGCGCTTACGTACACCATGCACTGTTCTAAGCATTTTCATATATCATATTAACTCCTTTTACCTCCACAGCTCAGTGAAGTAATACCATAATGGGGCAGGACCCTACGGGGCCTTCCCAGGACAGATCCCCTGCACGTCCTCTGCCTTCCTCTTGTCTGTAGCCAAAGAATAAATTTAATCAGAGAAGTGAGAAAATGCAAAAAGAAAGGAAAACAAACAAGACAAAATAATAGTAGTTTAGCCATTAAAAAAAGTCAAGGACTTTTCATTTCTCCTCAAGGGCTATAGATAATATTCTGAGCCACATCCTTTGAGCTATTTTGCAGATACTGAGACCTCCACCAGGTGGAAGAAGTTAAGTACATGATGACCAGACTGCAGCCATGACATACTCCATCTTACACAATTCCAAGAACCGGCCTCAAGGAAATAGGAACAAACCAACCCTGGAACTGAAGATTAACTGTACTAAAAAAAAAAAAAAAAAAAAAAAAGATCACTGTTGGAGCTGACTGTGTCATACTGCACATAGCCCCCTCCACCTACACACCCCTGAAACTCCTCTTTAAAAGCTCTTGCCCCCTCGGGCTTCCCTGGTGGCACAGTGGTTGAGAATCTGCCTGCCAGTGCAGGGGACACAGGTTCAAGCCCTGCTCCAGGAAGATCCCACATGCCACGGAACAACTAGGCCCATGAGCCACAACTACTGAGCCTGCGCGTCTGGAGCCTGTGCTCCGCGGCAAGAGAGACCGCGATAGTGAGAGGCCCCTGCACCACGATGAAGAGTGGCCCCTGCTTGCCGCACCTAGAGAAAGCCCTCGCATAGAAACAAAGACCCAACACAGCCAAAAGTTAATTAATTAATTAATTAATTAAAAAAAATTTTTAAATAAAAAATTAAAGCTCTTGCCCCCTGATCAGCAGTGGGGAGTTGGCTTTTGGACACAAGTCCATCTTCTCCCCAGGTTTCTAGCCTCCTAAATAAAGCAACTTTTCCTTTCCTACCAGCACTAGTCTCTCAAGTATTGGCTTTCGAGCAGCGAGCAGCCAAACCTGAGCTCAGTAACAATATTACTATGCCCATTTTTAGAGGGGAGAAAACTGAGGCACAGAGAGGTTAGGTAACCTGACTAAGGTCACCCAGCTACTCAGCGATGGAGCTAGGATGTGAACTCGGGCAGTTTGAGTCCTAGAGCCCCAGTGATGACTTCAACTACTTTAGGAATTCTGGACACCCTCTGCACTCCCATTGAGTTTCATCTCATGCTTCTCCTAAACTGAAATACACACCCACTAAAAAAAAAACCCTCTTTCTAAAGACTCAGACTGTCTGACCTAACCACTTCTCTTTTTTTCTCTTTTTAAAAAACGGAAGTAGATTACTGCATCCATTTGTGGGACCCCTAGAAATAACTGGAGACCCCAGCATTGCCTCCTTCCTCCCGGGGTCTGGGCCCACTGTCTGCCTCGGGTTAGGACACAAGGCCCCACGACAGGAATGCGTGGTCGTCCTCCAGATACCGAAAGTGCATCACTTACCTCAGGAGGAGCCAAGCTCCCCTTCATCACCCTTGACAGCGCTATCATCCATTAACTTATCTAAACCCTGTCTCTGTGCTTGACCAGTCTTCCCATTTACAAAGGATGCCTCCTTGCCTGCAGAAGTCGCTTTGAAACCACCAACTCACTACATCAGATTTTTTTTTCAGTCTTCAACATGTCTGATCTTTGAACTTCCAATACATTGTTTTCCAATGGTCCCAGAATCGGGGTGGCTTATTTTTTTTGCAGTGATTTCCCACTAATTTTTTTTCCCCTTATCAGTCTTTACATTGACGAGACTTGTGAAATTTCTGTTCTAGGGTCAAGGGTCTCTCTCACGCTGAGAGACGGGGTTTTCTGGATTTTACATTACTTTGCTGTGGACGCCCCTTTCTCGTGTTGACCCACAGGAGCCTTGTCACCACCCACCTTGTGTATTTCAGGTCACTGAGCCTAGTTAATGCCCTTTTTCTCTAGAGCCTGGTCAGGGCCATAAAAGGCGATCCCTTCAAGGCTGTCTCTGGGGAGCTTACGTGTTTATTGGAACACAGTTGACAAGACTGTTCAGGAGATGATGATCATGGGGAAAAAGGTGGAAAATAGGTCTAACAAAGGGCTTCATTTAGAAAGGAAGAAAAGCAGGCTTTGGTGGGGCTGTGGAATTAAAGTGGCCAAACAGGCTTCCTGAAGAAGTTGTCAAGGCTGGAATTCTCCCAACTGTAGCTCTCAGCGCATCACACCCACAGCCTCCTTTTATTACTGGGTTTGTCACGCCCCATTTACTATCCCAGAATGGAAAGCAGAGATAATATAACCAACGTATCCACATAATTTCCAAAAAATCAATATATGGACCTAACTATAATATAAAGGAGAAATCAAAGGAAAGTAAGCTATAATAAAAGAATACATATTTCAATATGTAAATACTCAGCAACAATGAGGAAGTTGAATACTTGCACCTAAACATAAAACCACAGACTGTCAGTGCTTCTGGCCTTGGGGAGGGGGGCAGGGGGGTGGGGTGCTGGTGACTTAAGGCCTGTGAGTACTGTGCCCACGTGAATGGCAGTTTCTGAAATGATGACCAACTCTTGGTAAGGTTCAGTACAGAGATTCAGAACAGAAGACAATTTCCCCTTCAGCTGTCACAGGAGAGGCATTCCTAGAAAATTCAGTGTATATTAAAACCATGCAAACGTATTCTGTGTGTATATGTAAAACTGAGCTAGGTTTAGACTCAAGTCATTGTACACAGATTTTTCCAACAGGATCACCATCAAACCTGGGACCCCTCTGCCGGTTGTGCAGGTTGCGCACTGCACAACCATTTACTTCATCACGTAAGTGAATAGTGCCCCCTGGGGTTGCAGAGTCCACAGCAACTTGCTCGGAATTGTCGAAATTGCATGGGATGAGGGAGAGAATTCTTCATTGCATGGGACTGTCCTGCACATTGCAGTATGCAGAAAGCACTCCTGGCTCCCTCCCCACACACTGAATGCCAGCACTGTCACAACAAATTACCCCCTTAAATGTCCCAACTAGCCCCTGGACAGTACCACCCCACTGAGAGCCGCTGCCTTAGAGGCATCTGCGGCTCCAGCCTCTCCCACCGCAGGCCGTCCTCAACCTCATCTTGACTCCTCTTTACTGCTTCCTTCGTTCATCGTTTCCTTCTCATTCCTGCCCCAGTCCAGCCTTTATGGCCTCATTCCTGAACCAGCAGAGGGACCCGCCTGGGCTTCCTGCTTCTGGCCTCAACACCCCCAATCCAGCCAGGGAACCTGCCCAGCACTGCAGTACACAGACCTTTCTCTCTCACCCCTGCCCTCAGAATTCATCCCCGCACTGACAGTGCTTCTTGCTCTAACCCCATCTTTTCATAGTACTCTTTCCTCCTCCCCCCTCCCATGCTCCAAGCATTCCCGCCTCCATGCCTTTGCTCCCACCATTCCCCTTCTTGGCCAGGCCAACCCCATCCTCCACCCCACCTCCTCCCTATCTCTGCCCTTAGGTGCCAGCTATTCACCAGCCTTCCCGGATGTGCATGTCAGAAGCACTGTGCTCCCATGGAGTTTCATCTGTAACTTTTGTAGACCCATAGCAACTTTGTAGAGTGTTTTTCTCCCTCTGTCACAATTAGAATCTCCCAGAGCAAGGGCTTATTTCCCTTGGGGTCCCAGCGCTGGAGATCCATGGGACTTGAGGTTGGTTGGGTGCAGGGCGGGGCCAGCCTAGGAGGAACATGGATTTAACCAATGGGCTGCTGGGAGCCTTTGGCTTGCTAAGTAGGGACTGACTTGAAGGGGTGGTGGTTTCAACGGATTGCTCTGGTGAGGCGGGCCACACGGTACAGGGGCAAAGAGTGAAGGCTGCTGCCATTACAGCAAGGAAGGAGGATGGCGTGGTCTCCTGGGTGGAAGAGGAAATCAGTGGAAGCCTTGAATTCATTCCGTCTAGGGTGAGGGAGGGGTGTGCGCGCGTGCACGTGTGTGTGTGTGTGTGTGTGTGTGTGTGTGTCCATGCACTGCTGCTACACTGCCACTGCTGTGTCTAGCAGGAAAGCAGACATTTAAACCCCTCATTATAGCTTCATCACACCCAGGGGTGGGGATGTGCCCAAGGCTAGGGGTGGGAGTGGAATGGGAGGTGGGATTGGAGAGGGAGGACCGTGGGATTGGAGAGGGAGGTCCCTGAGATTTTATTCTGGCCACTTTGAACAAGACCAGGTGTGGGGGTGGGGGGCAGGAAAGGGGAGTCCCAACTCCCAGCTAAAGCTGAACAGTGGTCTGCAAGCCCCACACAGGGCCTGACTCTAATGTCTTCTGATGGGACAAATTGGTGAGCACGACTATTAGCTGGGTGACATCAAAAGGCATTAATCTCTGGTTCCGAAGCAGGACCAGCGTCACATTAGTGCCCCACACCCAGTCATTATTAAGACTTTAGCCCAAGGGTGTAATAAATGTTTTATGGCATGCAAACCAAGGTAATGGAATGCAAATCCCATAATACAGCCATACATTTATCTTCTAATGGAGCAAATGATGATGTATCGTATCTGAGAAGAGCTGCCGATAGGGTCTGCTTAGGAAATGTAGAGTTACCGACCCAAAGGGCAAGTGGGTGGCCCTGCTGGGGTGGTGGCTTGGGGTGAGTGAGGGTGGGAGCCGAGCTGGGATTGCCCAGCAGCGGTCAAGCTCTCGTACACACAGACCTCCTGGACAAGCCCACTGCTCTTGCACTCGCACCCCGAAAACGCCCTCCTTTGGGGGTACACATCAAACATTCTGAGGCTTAATTACATCCCCTTTTCAGAATGCCCCGCCCTCCCTGGAGCCCCTATCCCCACCCAGAGCTGCATACCAAGAAGCTATTCAGCTCATACTGGCTTTCCAAAAATATGGCCGCATTAAGGTGTGAAACGTTAAATGGGATCGAGGGGCATGGGGCTATTTCTCCTGTGGAGTTAGGACTTGGCGTTGGTGCTGTGTTTAAGAGGTCAGCACTGTTTAGTCGCAGCCCCGGCGCTGGTGGGGAGGCCAAGCTGGCGATCCGCGGCAGCTGTGGCCTTGGGAAGGGCTTTGGGCAGCCGAGTCCCCCAGGTCTTTCTGACTGCTGCTGTTTCAGAAAGAACTTTCTGAAGAGTCCAGTTGACCAAAAAGAACATGGGATCCCTTCTGCCATCAGACGCCTTCTTTATTCCTAAGAACTTCCTGAGTGCCTTCTCTTGTCCAGCCCTGACCCAAGCACACAGTACCCGGCAGGACAGGGGCTCATGGGCCTAATACTGATGTCTAAGGACCTCTCCTGTACCTAGATTTATGAGGACACCAAGAAGTTTAAGACCTGTCCCTGCCTTCAAGGTACTGATGATCTAACTAGGGAAAAGGACACACATCTGAAAAGAAATTAGCAGTCAGGAGGCATATAGTTTAAGAGTCACCTAAGTGATATATGTGAGGGATACGAGTTCCCTTGTAAGATTTCTCAGGAAAAAGAAAGGACATCACCATTAAGGAGAAGGGAAGGGGCTTCCCTGGTGGCGCAGTGGTTGAGAGTCCGCCTGCCGATGCAGGGGACAAGGGTTCGAGCCCTGGTCTGGGAAGATCCCACATGCCACAGAGCAACTAGGCCCGTGAGCCACAACTACTGAGCCTGCGCGTCTGGAGGTTGCTCCGCAACGAGAGGCCACGACAGTGAGAGGCCCGCACACCGCGATGAAGAGTGGCTCCCGCTCGCCGCAACTAGAGAAAGCCCTCGCACAGAAACGAAGACCCAACACAGCCAAAAATAAATAAATAAATAAATTGATTAATTAAAAAAAAGAAGGGAAGGGGAGTGAAAACCACTGCCCAAGAGGAATTCTGACGGAGATTTGCTGTGGGCTAGAGGTGGTGAAGACCTCTTAAAATGGAAAAGGCAGGACTAGGCTCTTCCCCCAGACAGCTCGTGGTAGGTGTACAATTCACATTGGCTTTTTTTTTTTTTTTTTTTGTTACGTGGGCCTCTCACTGTTGTGGCCTCTCCCCTTGCGGAGCACAGGCTCCGGACGCACAGGCTCAGCGGCCATGGCTCACGGGCCCAGCCGCTCCGCGGCATCACATTGGCTTTTGAATGCCCTGAAAACAACAGTTGTTCCCAGAGGGCTGGGACTAGATCTAGAATCTGAGCTTCAATGCTTGGCAGGTACTTTTGATCTTCTAATATGCCTTTTTGTTTTATAGAAT
This sequence comes from Mesoplodon bidens, assembly GCF_964165515.1. NCBI lineage: Eukaryota > Metazoa > Chordata > Mammalia > Artiodactyla > Ziphiidae > Mesoplodon > Mesoplodon bidens. Next base: position 167,219,087 of record NC_138176.1, read on the forward strand.
AATATTAACACTAATAATAATTAATTGAGAAATTAGATCAGGCCCTGTGCTAAGCACTTAATTATGTCACTGAATCTTAAAACGACTCAAAGAGGGAAGTACCTTTATGATTCCCATCGAGGAATCATAACGAAGAAGCAAGTCTCAGAGTGGGACTTGCCCAAGGGAGTGACAGCTGGGACTGCAACCCGACTGCTCTGCCTGCAGAGCTCATCCTACCCAGTCCAGCCTTCCAAATCGAGGTGACAGGTCAGAAGAGTTAGGAGCTCTGTTGAAGGACACACAGCAGTCGGTGTGATCAAGGGAGGGCCTCTGGATTCAGGCCATGCTGCCTCCTGCACCACAGTGAGCAGCCTTTGGTTTCCACACGTCTGTTTTACCCCAGGAGGAGTCTCTGCAGGTCCACTGCCTAACTCTCTGTCTACCTCCAACTAGTCTGTGCCCCAGAAGGACACTGTCTGACACTGTCTAAGATAAACCGAAGCATGGATGAATACAAATAAAGATAACAGTGAATCTGGTATCTGCAATGATCTGAGCCTACCCCAATGTGAAGATTCTCATGGATTTATCTGTACCCGTGCCTCTTTTCAAACATGGATGCTCTAGGTTAACTGCCCTTTTGAAGGATACTCAGGCTAGGATGAGTCTGCTCTTGGTTCTGCCCTGGTTTGGCCTGGTAAAGCCCCAGAACAGGCCTTTATGAAATATTATCTCCCAAGGCCCAGAAAATGGGCCAAGCTCATCTCTGGGGGAAGAAGGACAGTAGCCTTCAGCTCTGAATTCTTCAGGCTGGGTCTGGAGACAGGTGTGGGTACCCAGCAACCTGAACAGGGCCAGGACTGGGGTCCTGGATGAGAGGAGCCTAGGGTGCAAACTGAAGGAAGCACTCACTTTCAGAGTCACACTAGTGCAGGTCTTTTTAAAAAGTGCCCTATGGGGCTTCCCTGGTGGCGCAGTGGTTGAGAGTCCGCCTGCCGATGCAGGGGACATGGGTTCGTGCCCCAGTCCGGGAAGATCCCACATGCTGCGGAGCGGCTAGGTCCGTGAGCCATGGCTGCTGAGCCTGTGCTCCGCAACGGGAGAGGCCACAACAGTGAGAGGCCCGCATACTTCAAAATAAATAAATAAATAAATAAAATAAAAAGTGCCCTATGGTTATGTGCTCGAGCCCCTCTATTGCCAGGGCTTGACCCTGAATTGCTGACTACCACAAATGGGGAAGCGGAAAGGAGCCTACGTCTCCTTGGCCTCAGCTGTTGAGTTGGGGGACAGACAGGGCGACTTCCAATTGGTCTCAGTACCTAGAAAGCTTGTAACTCAGAGACTGAATCCACAACAGAAATTCTAAGGAAACTGACTTATGCAAATGTAAGCAGAGATAAAACTTGAGCCGTTCACTGGCTCACCTAACTGAAAGTTCAGGGGCTGTCAAGCCTTAGACAAGGCTGGATCCAGTTACCCATCAACAATCTTTTTCTTGCCATCTCTCAGCTCTGCTCTTCTCGAAATTCTTCCTGGGCACAGTCTAGTTGAAGGTAGACAGAGGGTCACTTGAACCTGGGATAATACACACACCTAAAAACCGAAGCTGCTCACGGTGGTACCAGGAGACAGCATGACCTGAAGCTAAAGGTGCCCCTGCAGGAGAAAGTAAAGGGATGTCTTCACTCTGAGGCTCAGGAAGCATCTCCTGTGTGAGAGCAAGATGGCGGCCAGCAGCACCAGGCCCACTTCTGGCCAACCCAAAGGAACAAAGAATTTCTCCTTCCTAGTAGTTGCACCAATAGCTTTCATTAGCCCAGCTCCAGTCCCATGCCCATCACTGAACTAACCACTGTGGCCAGGGGGCTGACCTGCTCTGATGAGCTAGTTCTAGTCTTGGGCTGAGCCCAGAGGACTCCAGCCATTTCACCCCATTTGAAATCACAGAGACTTAGTGGAAGAGATATGGGTTCCCCAAAGGAAAATCTGGGTGCTCTCAGAGGAGGGATGAATGCTAAGCAGGCAAACTCAAGAGCATCAACTCAAGAGCTGGAGACTCTTTTAAAACTCTAGCCGCACCCAGGCCTTCTCTGGGGGCCCGGAGCACCTGCCACCCAAAAATCCGTGTCATTTGTGAGCATCCTCTGGATTTCATCCTTCAGGCATGAAATGCTTCTTGCTCATCTTCGGCCACCTGATGCCCTCCCTGAAGGGACTGGTCAATGATTTGTCCATTATGGTTACTCAGTAAGAATGTGCTGACGTTATGAAAGAATGAATGAGGATCCGTGCTGGGGCTGGGCCCCAAACTTTTATTAACTGCAAGGTTAAAAGCTGTCGAGGGTCAGGGGCACTGCAAAGGGGCAGAGGGAGTGAGTCAATTAACACCTGTGTTTTTATTTCCAAATCAAATGGTTGCACGAGGTTTGGGATGATGTAACCACTCGGCAGCGTTGGGGTAGGATTTATGAGCTATGGTATGTGGAGCGATGGTTTGAGTAGGCAGCTGCTGAGAGGCTCTTACCCTGACTGCCCTCTCTTGAAGTCTCCCTAAAATAATGGTCTAAGGCATGAAGCTACCTTGGCTGTTATAAACCCATCCCCCTGTGCCCAGGGTGGATCTGAGTTGAGTCACTTTTTCCTGGGCTGGTTTAGAAGGGTGTCTGGCTGAGGGATGGCTTCAGGCTAGGAGGGGAAAGGAGTGGGAATGTTGGGAAGTTGTGGGGGCGGGGAGGGGTAGACAGGCTAGGAGACTGATTCAGGCTCCCAGGAAAGAGGACACGACTCCACGGAGCCTTCTTAGGTTGGTGGGCATTTGAGTAGGGAGTGGCCAACACAGAGAGTCCACTTGTTAATGTCCATTCATCATCTCCCATCTGAGATGAGCTGCATTAGCCTCTGCTGGAAGTTTCTGGGAATGAGACTGGTGTGGCCAGACTCACTGGCCACTCCACAGCCTGCTGTAGGGCTTGGGATGGAGGGAAGAAGGCAGGCTTCCCCTCCAGCCCTTCCCACCAGTGCCTGGGTTCGAAGGACAGATTTTCGACTGGGCCATTAAATGCTGATTAAAGTACAGGAGAAAAGAACAGGAAAGAAAAAAAACAACATCGAGCATTGTACATACATACACACTGCCACCCTAGGCCCCCCTTCCTTTTTCTCAAGCTGCCTCGAAGTTCTTTCCAACCCTCCACTGGAAATGCTATAAAAGGCCAGGTTAATTAAGTCCTATATATTACCAGTGCAAACACTTCCAACTTTATTCCAGCAGCTCGGTGAGTGAGGAGGAGGCCAGGCAAGGTCCAGGCAGCTCAGGGTAATAAAACAGAAGACTCAATTACCTTGTACATTTGCAGTTTTTATAAAATCATTTAAAGTTCTCCCAATGAAAAGCACGGTGGGAGGGAATGGAATCTTGAAATCCAGCAGGAGTTTAGGGAACCAGGGATTTTAGAACAGCCATGGAAGTCATCTTGTCCATCCCCCACTTCTGGGCAGGGAGGCCCCCTCTAAGGGTCAGCTCAAGTAAATTATGGAGGAAGGAGAAAGGGAAGGGGACTCCCCAGTCATGCACTGAACGTCCACTGGGTCTGGAGGACTATACTGGTGCTTTATGTAACTCACTCAGGTAGGCATTATCCCCATTTACAGACGAGCAGACTGAGGCATCAGAATGAGTCCTTGGTACCCAGCCAAAGAGACCCAACACCCAGCCTACTGTACTCTAATTCCTTTCCCTCCCTTTAAGCTACCAGGCCTACTATCTGCATAGCATGGCCCAATGCTAACAGAACAGTATCCAGAGTCCATGGGTTTAGATTCAAATCCCAGTTCCACCACTTCTTAGCTGTGTGTCTTTGGGCAAATTACTTAACTTCTCTGAACCTTAGTAAGTAGTTTCCTCATTTGTGAAAACAATTTTAGTACCTTCTTCACAGCATTGTTAAGAGGATTAAATGGGACAGTGTGTAAAATTATTGTGGTTATTGTGTGTGGACAGTGTGGTTATTATTGTGATTATTATACTAGCTATACCTCAACTTGTCATGACCAGATCATTACATTTTCCAGGGTGATAGCAAGTGAACCAGTTATACTAGCCAAACTCATGTGCTAAACAGTTAAAAGAGCTCTCCCTGCTTCTTCCTTTACACCACAAGGACCTAATTCACAAATGGATTCTCCCAATTCTGAGTGTCACCAAAGGGCAGGAACCTCTTTCTTACTGAGGAACCACTTGTTTCATGGGGGCCACAAAATAAGAGCTATATAAAAGTAAAAAACAGCTTATTATGTTCTTCAATAAATAGAAACTGTTCACTATGTCTGTTCTTTCAGAAATGGGAGTATAAAACCTCAATTCAACAGCAGCCCCCAGAGGGAGAAATTATTCTCTGGGCTGTAGCCACAGTGACCCAGAGCAATGTTTCCCAGAAGGCTGGAGAGAGTTAAGCCCAAAGTTCTCTCAT